>NC_055674.1:13920000-15120000 GCF_017976325.1 Chelmon rostratus | reverse complement strand
TTTTGCTTGTCCATGCAGCCAAAGGTAGACGCTGCTTTCTAATGAGTAGAATGTTTTCGTCAATCTGGTGTCTTGCTGAGGTTTTCTGTCATTCGGTCCGGTAATGAAGTCCCGCAGCCGGTCAGGTGAAGACCAGTCGGTTGTCATCTGGCAGTACGTGAAGGTGAGCAGTCCAGCGGTGCTTTGGAAACCTCAGTCCAGCCCTGTAATGTCAGCAGAGTCACTCTCACGGGGCTATGGGCCAAGAGGCAATCGTGGCAACAGGCAGAACAAAGGCCCAACATAGTAGCCAGAGTGAAAACAGTTGTCATGGCAACAGAGGATGCTGCTGCTTGCTGTTCATTAGGCCATCACTGGATGTGGCCATGGACAACCTGTTTTTATTATTATTATTGTCATTTGATGTTCACTTTTTCCTTAATGACATACACTAGCTATACTGAGGTCAAGTTCATTTTGTTTTTGTATGTTTTCTTCAGTGTTTCATTTCAAGACATTCTCAAGCAACTGAGGGACTGTTGATGCAAAAGCAGAAAACACAACAGGAACTGTGTTGTGTTTTAAATTCATGGTGCATCAACTCTTCAATAATGTAACAAAAATGAATTGATCAACACTGTTAATGTAATACCTCCAGGAAACATTTCACAGGCCATCCTGTGAATGGAATGGCCAACATTTTCTTTTAATCAGGGAGGTTTCACATAATTAAAATACCTCACAAAGACTGGCGCAATCTTTTTTTTTTTTTTTTTTTTTTTTAACATTTTAAAAGCCATATGCAAAGAGTAGAGATGCTCCCTGCGGAAACGGGATCCTGCTGCAGCAGAGCTGCCTCACGCTGCTGTCGCTGCATTCTGTACTTTGTCCGCTGGGGGTCGCTGCTGAGCTGCTGTCAGCAGGAGCTGTCCACGGTGCTGAAATGTGCCCAGACACATTGAAGGGAACAACTGAATGAAGGAGGAACAATATCAGACCGAATTCATACTGGAAACCACTGCATGTTACAGGTCATGTTATATTGATTGACTGTATGTGTGTGTGTTTGTGTGTGTATATATATATATATATATATATATAACGATCCGTTTTGCTGAATTAATATACCATTAGATCAGATTACACCACCTGTCATGATGAATGGTTCACTGTCACCAACAGTTACCTTAATTTGAATTGTTTGCAGCAACATTTTAAAACGTGCTTATATTAGATTGACATGGTTTTATTAGTACTGTCTGATTCTTCATCCATGGCCTGCTTTCTTTTCTTTCTTTTTTAAAAAAAAACAAAAAAAACACAGAATGAATTCCGTTTTCCAGTCTGATCGTTAGATGGCGCTATCACTAAACGAGCCAACGGGCCAAAGAGGTTCACATACAGTGAGAAAGAGTCAGTCAGTTTCAAGGAATTCGAGGAAGTCAGCAGTCCCGTGTTATTGTGCTCCATGCCGCTTTACTCCCAGGACTGAACAGGGATACAGCTGATTAAAGGACACTTTTCCTTCTTGTTCCTGCTCATTCCTCTGCAGGACCTGAAGGAGGACCATCGACCCGCTGCTGCAGGACGCTCCGCCGGGATTCCCGCTCAGGTTGTTGGCACGCGGCGCAGCTCGGAGCGCCGCCGCGGCTGGAAGTTGCCCGCCGTCATCACGCGCTCAGTCACGCCTCGGGACTCCGGCCCAAAGTTATGCTTTCGACGCTGGCTGCCACGCAGACCCGCACAATGTCAAGGAGACCCGGCGCTTTCTGCGAGTGTGGAAAATGACTGCGACCAGCTCCGACCTTTTCATTATGGTGAGGAGATGCCTTCTCACTTTCAAACCATTCAGGTAAGAACGGGAACCCTTTTTTTTTAATTTTAAGATGCAAAAGAAAAGAAAATACAAAATTGGTAGTTATTAAGTCGCCGTGCAAGCATTTAATGCATAGCACGATGTCACTGTATAATGGTTGTTTTCCACAATTTGCTGCAAAATCGTGCGAGTTCAGCGAATTGGCTTTAATTAGAGCACCGGGGCGCGCGCTGTGCTCAAACGTTATTAACGTTTGCTTACGCAGCTAAAAGTTTCACCACCCGCAGCTGGAGACCAGCGAGAGCAGACCAAGTGACCATAAACTCATTAACTCATTAAAACTAACAGCTCGACCAGATAGTTCGTGCACGAGCTCCGGGACTCGTGAGCGTGGTGGTGATGGTGTGCAGGCCAGGAGAGGCGTGAAGTTCCCACATGTTTTACAGCTTTCTGAGTTAATACAGTGGTGTTCGTGCATTATGCTCTGCCAGGGCCGGTTTAACATGCCAATGGGCAACTCACACACTCATACTGTGCAGCTCAGTGAGTGGCAGAGAGAGAAGAGGCCTCACTGCAGAATCATCAGTATTGTGGTTTGTCACACAGCGTGCATGCTTCCCTGAACATTAAATCCCAGTTTTTCACCATTACCTCACACCTTAGATAGAAATCTGGCTCCATCATTCACTGGGGCTCTGTTGTCAGTTCTCTGCCTCACAATGATTTCAGAAAGCGAGCCGTGGTGCACAGAGTGGAAGTGTGACAATCTGTCCTGCTGCCCGTCCCTCATAAAAGGATTGTTTCCAGACGTCTCTCAGCACAGCTCTCTCAGCGTGCAGGCGAAAGAGGCTTGAACTAATCGCTCCAAAGCGTCTGTTTTCAAAGCTTGAGAAGTTGAGAGATGTTCACTGCTCTCTGCAAAACGCAGCCACTGGCCTGTGTTTTAATGCTTTTATTTGGGACGTTAGCTCACGGTGCGCAGAGCGATGCAGAAAGCTCATCCATGTGACGGTTCATTTGAGCTGACACAGCCAAGCGAGAACACGATGCTTTTCCGTGGGTTCATCGGTGCAACATGAACTTTGGGAAATATGTCCACGCTCCATGAAGCTCGACAGAGGTCTTAGAGTGATGTTGTCTCAAAGAGCTCGTCTCGGAGTGAGCCCTCTTGCACACATGCCTTGTTTCACAATCATCTTCTTCTTCTACTGTCTTGTCATGTGTCTGTCCCCTGCACTCTGTCTCATGAGCTCTAACCTTGTCATTCTCTTGTGCCACGTAATCAGTCTCTCGTCTCCGTCTCTCTCCTGCAGGATCTTTGTGGTGGGGATTGGGTTCTTCAGCCTGTGCTTTCTAATGACCTCTCTCGGGGGCCAGTTCTCTACCAAGAGACCCGGAGATTCCCCCTTCACCGTGCGAGCCGAAGGTAAGCCTGCGTCTGCGTGGTCGCCTGTGACTAAGGGGGCTGCGGCCTGCGCTGGTAATGAACAGGCAGGGAACATGCTGAGAGCTTCGCGGGGATTCCTTGATTGCCGCCGGCGGGCTGACAGACCCGCTCACTTTGCTCATTGCATGGAGAAGCTGCTCTCTTCTCTCATGCCTCCATCTTTTTTTTTTTTTTTTTTTTTTACACCTGCTTTCATCTCTGCCCAGCGCCCACATGGCCTGGTTCTGACCCACATGGACTCATTTGGAGTAGTACGCTGATGTTTTGCAGGACTTTGCAGTTTTTTGTGAATGTTTAGATTTTGGTTATCTTGACCCTGGTTGTGTTCAGGTGAATAGAGCCGATACACTAAATTCATCATGTAGAGCAGGCACGTCAAACTCATTCCATAAAGGGCTGTGTGGCTGCAGGTTTTTGGAGCACACCAGGCCAACCAATCAACATCAAGGGATCACTTAGTTATCAGCTGAAGACTGAGATCAGCTGATTAATTGATTCCAGCCAGGTGTGCTCCTCCTTGGTTGGAACGAAAACCTGCAGCCACACGGCCCTTTATGGAATGAGTTTGACATGCCTGATGTAGAGGAAGTAGCTCACCGATGAGTTTCCTCTTATAAGCTCAAGCAAGCAAAAATAAGTTATTGCAAACATGATCTACTCTGGCAGGAGGATTTAAGTGTGAAAGTAATAGTACTATTAATGATATAAGTCATGTTTTAAGACAGAAAACCAGCCCTTGAATGTGATGTCATGATGGGACAGTGATTTGTCTCCTAAAGAACGGACTGATTGACAGCTTCCTTTTGACAAATCAAACCTGATCTCAGAAAGTCCACATGGCCACTCAGGTGTTGTAGTAGCTCGCAACACTGACCTTGCCCTCGCGGAGATCAACAAATCAAAGCCAGAAACAAAGTCCAATATACTTCAGAGACCCCACCCCTGAGAGAAACCTGTTATCTTTCTCAGCACGTTCTCAGTGTTTGTGCTATGTGCCTCTGCATATAAATCACTACAGCAGTAGCCATTTGGGAGAGTCGGTGTTAGCGTTTGGACTATTGTCTCTCACCTTTTTATCTCCGCCTGGCACAAGGTTGACGCTGCGTGTCATCCTCTGTGACGGGTACCAGCTGGCATGGGGAGAAGCCGTGCTGCCATCTCTCAGAGCCCATCCAAGGACACCAGTTATTTGGGGTTTTTATGGAAAAACATTATGCTGACGAGGTCATCGTTCTTTGAATAATCCCTCTCAAATAATGCAGTCCACCTTTGGACCGACCACTGGCCAGCATGTGGCCCCATGGTGGTCCTATAACATGTAAGGATAGTGTTGAAATGGTTTTGACTGACTTTGACTGATTACTGCACTAATACCGGCATAGTCATAATAATAAAAGTAAACTTTGATTGAACAGCACCTTTCAGACAAGAAATCCAGCTGAAAGTGCTTTACAACAAGCAAATGCAACAAGTGCTTCACGTCAAAAAAAGACAAAGACTAAACACAAAAACAGGGACAGAAAATTAATGGAAAATAAGATGGAAAATAAAACCCACTTGATAATAGTGGCAAAAAATAAGATAGTAAGAAAGGACCTGAAGGAAAGAAAAATAAGGATGAAAATAGAAAGGAGAATATAAGATGGAGAATAAAACCCACTGAATAATAATGATAACATTTTACAAAAGTACACAGAATGAGAACACTATTTTAAAAGGAGTGCAGCAGTGGATAAGTGTGAGGCATAGCTAGTTGAAGGCTAAAGTGGAGAGAGAGGTTTTTAGCTTTCTTTTAAAAATATTCAGCGAGCTGCTTCCCTGATGTCTGTAGGCAGTGTGCACCAGAGCTCTGGGGCAGCATTGACAAACGCTGCAGCCTTGATTTTTCTTTCGGCTGTGGCCGGAAACCTCCGATAAACCAGCAGCAGTTGATCGCATTGCTCTTGAAGGCAAATGGTGAACAAGGGACTTAGCAACGTAGCTTGGTCCTTGCCTATTAAAGGCAATGTAATCACAGAGGTGGAGCTTAATATCAATTCTAAATGTTACAGGAAGAGCAGCTAAAACTGGACTGGTGTGCTCTCTCCTCTTGGTTCTGGTTAATAGGCGAGCTGCAGAGTTTTGAATGAGCTGAAGTCTCTCAGAATTTTTTTTTAGGGAGGCCAGTAAATATATTGTGTTACAATAATCAAGTCACCTTGAAATAAAGGCATGAATCAGTTTTTCAGCGTCTTTTTGATTTCTAAATGGCCGTACTTTAGCTTTTTTTTAAGGTGGAAAAGTCATGTTTTTGTCACCTTGATGTGGGACTTGAAGCTTAGATCTGAATCCAGGGTAAAGCCTTGAAACCTCAGATTTAATCCAGGGACTTTCCAGTTGCCAGGTTTGTCCTTGTTGAATTGAAAGAAATCATTGCTCATCCATTTATTTATTGCCAAAATACAGCTGGAACACCTACCTGGGAAAATCTGCGGATGTAATGAAAGTTATGCTGGTGTCATCACGGGATACAACTTATTACTTAACTTACGTAATAGTGTATGCAGAGCTGGTTTGGGGTGAAGGAGAGAGAAAGCGAGAGGGGTGAGGGGGATGGAAAACAGGAGAGCTGTCTGATTAATTAACCAGTCATAGGCTGCAGTCAAGGGAAGGCATCTGGCCTCGAGCTCATTAAACACTACCTCTGTGCAAACTCTCACCCTCTGCGTGTGAACGCCTGTTTGTGCACATGTGCATGTTTGGGAATGAGGATTAGCGGCGTGGGGAGTTGGCGTAATAGGAATGAGCAGGGATGAACTGTTCAGTGGACCTTGATGGCGCTAACTGCAAACACCCATCCAGCCTCTGCTGCTGGACGCTGTGCAGAGCTAAAGAGCACACACGCACACCTGCACCTGCACCCGTGTCGTCAGCCTGTGCGCGAACACGTGTGTGACATGCACTCATGCAGGAAATGTAAAAATGGCAGAGACACAGCGGGGGCACCTTAATATGTGCACTATTTTGAATCTGAAAGGGTACACAAAATGGCCAGGCTGCGCTGAGAGCAGCCACTGCCTCGTTTATTGCTCGTCCTGTGAATGGCACAACAATTGCCTGAAGAGCAAAAGGTTTGAAGAAAAATATGCAATTATTGTGTTGCTGCCTGCTGTTTCTCTGCCTGCCTTTCTATCTCTCCCCACCTTTTTCTTTTTATTTGTTTCTCTCCAGCTCTGTCTCTCTTAAAAATCTTACCTGAGATGCTCCAGGACTCTTAAACCCACTTTTCAGGTTTCCACAGACTCGATTTATGGCAGAATTCTAGATTTCTATGTGCTGTTTGTAAAATTACTACGTCTAAAAGTGTTGCACTCTTTGACACTCTAGAATACCACTCAGTTGCATTTGGATACTAAGCTATATCCAGATTTAAAATGCATGTATTTCGTTCATCACGTCCCTTTGAAGGTACAGGAAACTAATGATGTGGAAAAGATGTAAGGCAGGGACAGAGGGAGACTATTTCTACCAGAGTGGGGAGCATGAAAGGCGGAGGTATTTGATCCTAGATATCTTAAAGGCTCCAGAGGTGCGCTGTAGCTTTCTAATAAGCTCTTTGAAGACCACCGTCACAGTGTGTCCTTTTACCACAGGGGTCTTAATGCAGCTTTGCCACAAAGAGAGAAATGGGCCTAGGATGCTTTCAAGTTTTAACCCGGTCAGGGCAAGACTAATGGTTCAGATGTTAATGTGTTCTCTATCCCGACCTGCAAGCCCCATTACCTGAGGGTTTTTTTTTTTTTACAAGCGACAGAAAGACATGTTTCGTTGCAAACAGAGTAATGCATCTCTCGCCTAAAGCAGAAGATTTCTTAAATCTTTACCTATTCGAACTCATACATTTATATTTATCCTGCTGAAGCCATATTAAAAATAAGTAAAAAACATACATGTTGGCGGCTGGACTACTGAAACTGATTCAAAAGTAAAAGATAAGCTGCCTTTCCTGCAAAGTTTTAATCCATCGCTGAGCAGAGCATCAGGTGTGCAAGGAGTACCATGTTGACTATCCTGTTGACTGTGATCCTTTCACACACACCGACACAAACTTTTTTTATTTCATGCCTCAGCAGTCTTCACTACGTGATGCATGGAAATGAGTGCTAACACACATCAGTCCTAGTAAGGGTGTAGCATTTGCACGTCTGTCAAAGCGATGAACTTCAGTGCTTCGTTCGAAATGAGAAATGGGATAACTAATCTGCCTGAAATAGAAGCGCTCTCATCCAATGTTTGCAGACGTTATGAACAGCATAAACTGACCTTTGCCTGCCGATGGAACTTCACTGGTAGTTTAGAATAGCTGGAAATGAATGTGTGGCTGACTGCCTGGCTCTGTGCCTCACAAAAAAAGGAGGTGTGAATAAACTTGACTGCTCATTGTTTGCTCTGTCACAAGCTCCTGTCACCTTGTGGAAAGACCAGTGATTTTGTCTTGGATTGCAAGGCAGGTACAACAACAGGGGCTGTGCTGATTGTTGTTTGAAGCGGGCAGTGACACTCGACGAGATTCAGCTGCAAACATGTTCTCTGCGTCTCAGGTTGCTTTGTTGTTTTTGGCTTTGTGGCAATCAGCATCTTTTATTAGGCTTTAGATAAAGGATGCTTTTGATGTTAGTGTTGGTGTTATTGGCACATTTTAGGCAGACTGTTGTCACCACTTCTGCTTTTTAGTCTTTAGAAATTATTGTTAAGAAAAACAAGCAGTGTTTGTTTAATTTTGTGTGTAGACATGTTGGTTTGCTGGGGCAGCTGTGGCACTACTAGTTTTGCCTGATGGTGGCCATGCAGTAAGTGCATGCACGTGGACATATCAGCATGCATATCAGTAGCATATTGGCTTTTTATAAGTCATGATAAAACACTTATTAATGCCTTATTCTGAGGGTTAGAGTTATTGAAGGTTAGGGTTAGGTTATTAAGATTGTAATTCAGTTGTGAGTCAATACTTTTCTATTAATATACATGCTAATAAGCAGCTAGTTAATGTTGGATATGTGTACTAAAATATAAAGTGTTACCACACAATCATTTTCAAAGTAATTCATGCACAGGCAGCTTACCTACTAATCTGAAAAGTGATAACAGGCTGTCCTCCATCATTTTATAATATCAGCCTGAAGTGAGTGTGATAAGCAGGTTGATTTCAGCCTCTTTTGAAGCAAATGTATTGTTGATCATGAGCTGCAAACTAGGTCAGGAAATTCACTTCCAGACTTGTTTTATGTAGCATTTTCTATTCTTGTTGTTTCTTGCATTCATGCAAGATTTTTTTTTTTTTTTTGCGTGTGAAAACAGGAAATATGTTTATGCAAATGCTCATCATATTTTTATGGTTCTGCACAATCCTAGCAGCGAGAGCATAAAAGAGAATAAAACTACTAAACTCCCGTCCTGGAAAATGATCGTATGCTGTGACACTTGTGATTCTGGGTAAATCGAGTAGTGTGGGTTTTTAATAAAGGTGTACATGTTAGCAGAAGTTGAACTCTGCGTCTAAGTAGGCCTTTCTTCACCTTCAAAGGTGTGCGTTGCTGTTTTTACTGAAAAAAGAACACAACCCATATATTGAACATCAAATGACGGTATGGTTTAAAGCTGTGGTGAATCAATAAACGGAAGGCTGCAGTGTTTCAGTAGATGCGGTGTAAGAAAACATCACCGTGCTTCTAACTAAACGTCTATGTCTAAATACTGTGAGAAGGGTCAGAAGAGACAACTGAGGAAAAAAGATTTGGGTTTTAATTGAAGCCACAGAGAGCCACGGTTGAAAAATAGTGCAAGTTTCTTCCCGTTTTCAGGCTGTCAGGCACAATAAGAGGCTGGAGCTGCACAGAGGATAAGTGACAGAGGTTTCTCGGCTCTAATAGCTCCTGGATCTTGCAGCCAAAAAGAAGGGAGACACTCAATCTAAATCAGCCTTTTCTGTAATGAATATTTGAATTAGGACTGGCAGGCAAAGGTCTATCTGTGCATGTGCATGTAAGAGTGCAGAGCAGGAGGGAATGTATGAATTTATCTTGGTGACAGGTGAGATAGAGAGGTCTGACCCTCAGCTCGCTCAGGAAGAAAACCAGGCAGCCAGTGTGCATATAAGAGATGACAGGAATTATTTATTTGGCTCTCAATAGCGCCAATGAGGAGGAGAAATTTTTTTTCATTTAATTGAACATGACACCCTGCTAAACATTTGTTAGAATTGTATATGAGATCTTATAAAGCTATATCTTTTACTGGATTCTGCTGATGTTGCCATGGGACACAACGTGCTCAGCTCAAAACACATGTAACAGCCTCCTGGCCATATGTAGATTTCGTTGAATTAGGTACCCGTCTATGTAATGGAAACAGATGAGCAGTGGCTCTGAAGTGGTCTTTATTTTAGTATGGGAGCTTTATCCTCTGGCGATGCTGGTTATTTAATTTTCCTGCAGAAATAAAGTGAGACTGGTGTTATTGCAGCAACTTTATTGCTTATTTCTTACATCAGTTATTTTGCGTGTGTGTGTTTGTGGCTGATGGCTCATGAGCTTTCCTAACAAGTGCTGCCACATTGTCCTTATTTAGAGAGAGGGTTGACTAAAGCAACATACAAAGTTACGGTGTTCTGGTATTTTATCTTAGCAGGAAGTGAGTGAAATGACTTTATGCACCTTCTGTTTAGTGATGAGACATACTTGTGCAGAAATTATACACATCATCTGAATATTGGAGCGCCTCGGGGTGAAAATATGTCCAGAGCCTCCCTCTGAGATCGTGTGAAGCAGGGTCTTAATCCTCCACTCCTCGTAAATATGATTCTGTTTATAAAGCGACTGTGCTGTTTGATAAAGATGTTTAAATTTATTTTCGAGAGGCCTTATCTAAATGAACCGTAGACAGATTGATCAATAAAAGCACTGACACCGTTTAACTTGGAGCTGTAACACTCCGATGTTCTCTGGGGAACTTCGGAAGCTTATCAAAACACCAATTTGTTAGTCATGTAAAGAGCTTTGGCTGTACGGGCTCAGGGTGAGGACTTAAAAGCACGATTCACAGACTGAAGAGGTGAGGTCAGCACAAAGTGTGCTAAGGTCGTTGATGAGCAGGATTCAGCAACAGGAAGACAAAAGACCCGAGCACTGCAATGGCCCAATGGACGATCTGGTGGAGAACTACAGCTCGAGGGCAGGTACATACTGTTCAGTTGATGGTAGAAAAAGAGAGTTGCGGTACTTCCCTTGACTTTGGCTACAATTGTGAAAAGCAGAAGCATCGCTGAGCAGTTCCCGCACTGAACCTCTTTCATTTTCAGTGTTCCCAAGAAGGCTCGCCTGAAAAATGCGTCAAAAGACGTCTTTATTTTTTCACATTTTAAGACATTAGCTGACCTCTCGTATAATCAATAGTGGTATTTTATGCACCCAGCTTTAGTTAATGCGTATCATAAGAAGGTTTTGTGAGCAGTGACAAAAGCCCTGATCTAGCACTACTAACAACAGGTGTAGAAGGCCATGGGTGGGGGGACAGACTGGACATGACCAGGTTTTTGCCCCGATCCTGCCTCATAGATGCTGTGCCAATGACAAATGGACGTTTCGTAGAAGCAGCTAGTGGAAGGATGCAGTGGCTATTTTGAACGCTTGTGTGCCTTTCCTGACCTGTGCTCTTCCATCCTCCTCCCCCTGTAGGAGGTCGAATGGGTGTCTTTGAAAACTGGCCGTTAGAAGGAAAGGCTCATCTGCCGTCTCTGTGGACATAATGAAACCAAATGTTTTGTTGAATGCAGTTGAATACTTGCCTATTTTGCACTATCGACTAAACTTCTTTCTTCGAAATCGAGCAGTTGCTGGCATTCATTGGTATTCACTTGTTGTGCACGTTGTGTGGATGTCTTAACATACGATAACATTAGGATGTGAGTAATTGTGACCGAAGCATACATACTGTATATGCATTCCACGTTATGGGAGCAGGCCCCCTTCTCTCTGAAATTAAACACAGAAAAAATGATTAATTGTTTCTTCGCAATTCCCAGGGAAAAAAATTACATATATTGAATATAAGTGCAGTCAACCTTGAAATCATTTTGTATTATGCGTTAGTATTTACCAAAAGTTTTGCATTCTTTCATTCTGTGAGCTTCAGTTCTGAGATTTTGGAAATGCTTGTAGGCAGCGAGACTCTCTATGGCTCTGTGGGCAGTTGTTTATAGCTGGTTGGCCGCTGGTTCACAGTGAAGGCTACAGTACAAATGGTGATCTAATTGGAATTTGTTCATAATATCGATTGTGCTGTGGCACTTCCGAAATTGAGTCGTTAAAGGAGATTAGCTGCTGCTAAATTGGCCCTTTATTAACCGGCGGATGAGGAATGACACAGAGGAGGCTCTGCATTAGCACATAGATACCATCAACTCCTGCTGCACCGCTGTCAGCACGCCGGACTGTGCATTGGAAAAAACACATTAGCCAGTGTTTCCCGAGAGGGGACAGGAAGCAAGAGTAAAAAGCAGCCTGATGAACAGTTGATTGCAAACATATATAAGGCTCACTTCTAAAAATGTGCTGTGTAGGAAGGGTGCTCGGTCTCGGTAATGGTGATTTACGAGCTCAGTGTGTGCGAGGAGCATTACTGTGAAGAAATGTGAGTTCTTCCCACACTAGCCCAGAGGCTTTGTTTAGATTTAGTGCAGCAAGCGCACAGCAGCTGAAAGGGGATCCTCTGAACTTCACAAATATTCTTTAAAATCTACAAATTTCTTCACAATTAAATATACATAAGGATGGTAGAATAACTGCTTGTTAAGAATAGTTTTTTTTTATAGATTTTGGTGCTCAAGCTTTGGTCTTGCAGTTACTTGCAGCAAGCTTCAGACTGTGTTGACTTGGACAGTATAGTGATAAAGTACCCTACAGTGCTCTGCTCTTCTCTCTCGCTCTTCTTTTCAAATGTATTGATAAACTGCTGCTTTAAGGCTGTGAGCCTGAATGGGAATTCATTTAGTCTCCCTCTTGGTGTCTGTGGAAGGAAAAATTGTTGTCTAACTGCTGAATTATTCAAAAGGAGACGTCTTTGGGCCACTTTGACTGAAGTTATTCCAGAGATGACTGAAACTGTGGAAAGCTGAAGCAGAAAATATGTAAAGGCAATAAAGGGGAGAGATTTAGCTGAATGTGTGGGGTCTCCCTGAACGCAATTCACTTTTGAGATGAAATATACAACTGCAACTGCTTCTGTATTTCTTGTTTCTGATGCTGACTGCTTTTCATCCCTTCAGAAACCTCAACAACACATATACAGTCATATACACGCAGGCCAAGAGAAGTGGGAGATTTCTGTCTTGGTCCTTGGTCCTTATTTCATTCACTGGTGATGTAATAGAATTTCTTTTCAGAGAAAGGTGACTTTCTGCTGGCCAGTGACAAATGAACTCTGACAGGAGAAGTCAGTGTGCACACATCGCCGTTTCCAAAGCCTAATGCAATTGATGAGGGATCGCTGAAATCGGAGGCTTTATTTTCACTCGCAGTCCACAAGAACAATATGAGGCTGTTGTTGGTCTCCACTATTTTTCTCAGGGGTTCACACCACAAATTCACTCCCAAGTCCCGTGAGTGGCGTTTTTTATCTTCATTCTTTGTATTTTCTGCATTTTCGGGCTATCTTCATGAACTCTTATGGTGATTTTGAACTGTGATGCAAGTACGTGTCAATGATTACACAAACAGTGTGGGGTCAAGACCTTACGTCACTTGCGATGCTGTCTGAAACCTGCTTTGACCTCAGTGTTTATAGCCATAGGCGGGTTAATTGACTAGGTGTTCGCTGGCAGCATCATTCTGGTTTACCACCAGTCAGGTCATTAATAATATGAGTCGAGCAGGAAGACAAAACCAATACCGTCAGACTAATTTGCCCGTTCCTGTGTTGCTGGAAGCTGGAAGCCGGCCCTTGATGATGACCTGCTGGTTTAGTATTGAAGGACAAAAGAAAATAGAGACTGAAGTGATGTTTATAAGTAAACCAACAGTAAAACAGGACATGAAGAAAATGGTTTTAAAAGTGACCTTCAGCGAGTCTGTGCTACACTGGTGAGTTAAAAAAAGCTTGTACAGTCAATCATTTCAGAGGTAAAACCAACATGTTTTTGAGATCAGAACAACAAGCAGTTCTTTTTTTGTTCATCTGACCTTGTTTTCTGCTTTACATAAAGTCAAATGGGACTTTACATTTAAACACACTGTGCCATGCCAGAAAATGATTAAATTCACAGTCTTATTTAGTCTAATTTATTTCCTCATCGTCTTTTTCAGTGCTCGGTGGCCAAGAATCTCGTGGGGTGCTGAGGAAAATCAGTGACATGCTGGAGGTCATTATGAAGAGGATGGATGCTCTGTCTAAACTGGGGAACACCACAGAAACCCACAGGCTGGACGAGCTCAGCTCGGCCCTGGACAGGTACAACATCTTGGTCTCTATTGTCTCGTTGGTTTCTAACGTCTATCAAATGTGTTTCACTTTACATACAGCTTGTGTAACATGCTGTCGTGTAAGGTGTCAGAGGAAGGCAGCATATTACCTGCAGAAAATTTCGGAAATTGGAGTAGACTGGTGAAGAAAGCACTTTGTTCTTCTCATTCTTCAGAGTAATGGCACTCACTGCAGGGCTTTTCAAAAACTGTGCATCAGACATGCTAAGTATAAGATGTAGACTAGAGTCGTGGGGCGGGGCTGGTGTGTATTTGGATGAAATTTCTATGTCTTCACTGTCAGTAACTAAACAATCTGCTGGTGATAACTTTACTAAACCGTCGCTGTGGTATTTAGTATGCAGTACAGGCTCAATTGTATGTATGTATTTGATCAATATCCAGGTGCTCTGGCTTATACAGATGTGATCTAATTATTACGACAGGCCTCCTTCTGGTGAGAGCCAGCCCGCCGACAAAGGACTCTTTATTAACTGGCCGAGGACATTTAGCTTTTTGAAATCATCAAACTTGAGAAGTGTTGGAGGGGATCACTGCAGTGTTGTCAGTCGTGATGGAATCGTGCTCAAATAGTCTGGGAAAGAGCAGCAGCTCAAAGCCGTCAAGGTCGAACTTAAGGCATTGCAGAATATTCTGTTTAGCTCTCACCTGCGTGCTAAAGGTTAAATTCATCGGCATAGCAACGGTAAGATAAAAACATGGAGGCTGAAGACGACCTTAGAGTTACAGTGTGAAGAAAGGAAGCGGGCCAAGCGTGGAGCCCTGCAGCATCTCAGTGGAGCAGGCGCCTGCTGTGAATAGAGCCTGGTGCCACGGAAACCTGGTGTTGAGGAGGATGATATGTGTTAGAACAAACCCCATCCCTCTCCCTGGGCAGCTGGAGAAATGAAAGAGACTGTCATATCCAAAAAAAACAAACAAAAAAGAGCAGGGGTCTTGCTGCCAGCCCCGAGTTGTGGGTGCTCTATGGTTGCCATGGCAACAGACCTTTTTTCACGTGCCCGCACCTGCTCAGGGTTTGAGGAGAGGAAGCTCCCTCCTGTTTCTGCCTTTGCTGTTTCCCTCCCGGACTTCACCCGCCTCTTCCCCACAGCCGGGAAATATCTTCTCTGAAATCCACTTCAATAGAGCCGGAACTGCCACACAACAACGGCAACCACCTCTGATGATATTAAAAGGCATTGTAATAACATTTGCAATTCACAATATGTCTGGCCTCTGTGTAACTGCTGCCGACTGCAAATAACGAACAATGACAGAAGAGGTGCGACTCCTCACCTGACCTGACTCTTCAGAAGCCTGGGGGGAAATATTTATTGTACTCTGGCCAAAACTCTGCATGTAATTATTTTTATCTGCAGTTTGATATCACACTTACAGAATTTAATTTTCTCTATAAAATGCCCTGTGGACATAGTCTCAGTCATATAGTTCTAACAGTCATTTAATTGGCTTCTCAGGGAGTAAACTGGAAACGCTACAGTGACAAAGGCCAAATAGTTTTAAAACCAACTTGGTGGTTAAAATGTACCTCATGCTGATGCTTCTTGGCCTTATCTTATGTCACTCGGGTGATTAAAAAACTCTGTATGGCTCGGGGTCAGGGTTGACCCTGGAGATCACTGCGAGATCTTTCAGCAGGAAAAACTTTGCCCACCTGGTATGCAGTTAAAAAGCAATTAGATCGTCCTCTTGCTCTTCAACAGCAGACAGACTCTCCTGGGTCAGAGTCCCTGCAGTGTAAATATGGGATGGCTCAGTCTGAGACCAGCAATGTGTCTGCAGTAACAGACAGCGGAAGCTTTTGTACCGCTGCATAATAATCATTGCTCTGTGTGTGTACTTTCCTGTACCACTGTGTCTGTGTAATTGCCAATTAATTTGCGCTGACCTGCTCGACTAAAGGATAGAAGAGAACAGAAGAGAAGGTTTGGCCACCACTTGCCTCCTGGGCACAACTCGGAAAAATGTAATTGGGGTTTAGGATTATGTTAAGTTATGCATATAAGCACGGTTAGCTTACTGTCCCCTGGCACACGCACAGAAATACACGCCGCCTCAATGAAATCAGAGTTTTTATTGCTCGATCTGCATCTGGCTCAGCGCTGCTCCGTTCGTTGCTGCGGGTTTACATATTCGGAGCTGTTTAATGAGAAATGTAAATCCCAGAAAAACTACCACACAACAAGAGACGCTCATTAAAATGATTCATTAAAGTGTTTGTTTTCATGTAAAACAGGGCAATGATACAGTCATTCCACGAATGAATGCTGGCTGATTTGAACATATGCAGCACACATCGATGAAGTCGTGCGTTGATGTGCAAAGGAGGTAGAGGTTCACTCGTGATGCCGCTTGTCAGATGATATCCAGCGGGTCTGAATATGTGCTGAGTCGCGCAGAGACCAGGATCGCACTGCAAAAGGCTTCCCACCATTTTAATAGGATATACCAGTAACTGCAAACATAAAGTATTTACAAGCTTCCCTCTTGCAAAATTCAACTAGCGACACATACGGTTTTGAAAATATGATGATCACTACTAAATATTTACGAGTGGCCAAACTCTGTGTGACAGTATAACACAATCAACAACAAATCAAATAAAAGGAGTTTCTATCCAAAGATTTCCACCATTTAAAAGTCTCCACCCAGTCCCTGAGGGATTTTACAGAACTCTAGGTTGTAGTGCTGAAAAAAATAGTTGATTAATTAGCAAATCAAAAGAAAATTATTTGCCAACTGTTTTAATAATCAATCATTTATCAAACCAAAATGTCTTTTTTTTGCAGATTTGCTTTATTTGTTGTTATTTCAGCTGAAATTGCCTTTGGGTTTCAGACTGTTGATCAGGCAAAACAAGCAATTTGACAACAAATAGGAACTCGCTGATTTCCCTTTTTTTAGTGTTGGCTGAGAAAACACAGAGGTGTGTCTGCATGAATGCATTAACCGCTGAGGCAGGTAGCCGCAGTGTGTTTCTCAGATGTCTCTCCTCTTAATGCACAGAAAGGTACTTACACAGGCAATCTCTCCTCCCCTCCTGGTGTTTGCACCTTGTAGAGCACTTAATGTGCCATGGGCTTGTTTCCGGTAGGACTGCACATATTGTAGCAAGCCTTGGAATATATTCTGATGAAATTAGGCTCTGGGGACGAAGGTTCTGGACTGAAAGTTTCAGATCATTTGCTGGTGCTCTGTTTCATAGACATGTCACAGATTTCCAAAATCTCTGGGAAATGTAACGCTGCACTGTGATGAATATTGCAAATGCTCCTCTTCTCTTTCCTCCCTCTGTGTCTCGTCCTCCACATCGCATCCTCCATTGTAAATATTGGTTCCTGATTGTTTTGCAAACAGCTTTTAGGCCACAGAGGTCAAGTGCAGTGAAACACATTTGCTAACAGCCTAATTGTCTTCTGTTTTTATTTCCCCCGGGGTCCCACTTTAATATTCCGAGTTTCTTTTTTATCTCAACAAATAAATTATCTGTCAGTGTTTAAAAGCTTTTTCGATTTCACGCCTCAAGTTCTAGACAATTAGCATTTCTTCCACTACTTCAAGCTCACTGTGAAGGGTGGAAAAACAACAAATACGGCTGGATGAAGGGAAGCTATAAAAGAAAGATGGGGTTTCTTTTGAAGCTGCCTGATCGCACTTTGAAGAGAATTATAGGATGGTTGTTGCTGGCATATTTTTAGATAACCTCTCTCTCTCTCTGTGTGTGTGTGTGTGTGTGTGTGTGTGACATGCATGGTCAGGATTCAGCCTATAGGGTTAGTGGAGCGGATTCAGGCCATAGCCCAGAACATGTCCGACTTGGCAGTGAGGGTGGAGCAAATCCTACAGCGCAGCATTGCCAGCAACAGAGGTACAATTTGAAACAAACACTCACACACACACACACACACACACACACACACACCTGGAGAATGCCAAATATAGCTAGCCCTTCAGATGAATCCCCCCCTGTCCATTTTAAATCCATCCAATCTGCAGGTACTTCTCCTCTCAGCCCACATAAGGCCGACTGTCAAGCCTGGATCCAGTCTAACGCTTGAATGAACAATTCATGTCTAACGTGCATTTGCTGGTTGATCATATAGAACATGACAGACATTATTCACGGCACATTAGCCGTTCAAGTAGCAAGCCGCTGTTTGTGTCAGGGTGGAAGAACTCCTGTGCGGCGCAGTGTTGTTGCCGTATCACAACCACGCGACTGCGGGATGTTTAAATCATAATGATGAATTGCTATCTAGTTAATGGGATCCGGGCCTGTCTGCTTTCTTTATTAGCCTTCATTCTCAATTTCTTTATTGGGCACAGAATAGAAATCAGACAACGCAATTTAATCCATAATTCAATTCCTCTCCTGTATCCACTACATTGCACTTTATGACTATTCAGCTCACTGTCTCATTAAAACAGCGTCAGGTAATTTGTCTGTTGTCATAATGTATGATATTATTTAAATAATGTTGATCTGAACCCAGCTAAGTTTTGTCGGTGACAGGCAACAGCACTTTTCACGGTGAGAGGTCTGTCGTTATCATGCTAATCAGACAGAATGGCTGGCGGTTGGTTGTCTGTGATTGTGCTCTGCGACGCTCGGCGGGATGCTGGCCGAGGAGCTGCAACTGCTCCTTTAATTAGCCCTACTAGTGCCGGGCTTCAAGGAGAAGAAAGGAGGGGAAAGGAAGGAGGAGAGAGGCGGAGAGGAAAAGGAAAGAGACAGGAAAGATGGGAAGAGAAGAAAAACAGGGAGCAAGAGAGGGGGAAGGTTATGATTTTTATGAATCCCACGAAGGCAATTTATCTATAGTAAATCCAGGAGTGGGATGGAAGAGAGACCGGCCATTCAGCAGGGGAGGCCGAGCTTTTACACGAGCTCGTTAGCTCCTTGGTTTCACCACTCTCTGATGTATCTCTGTTCATCCTAAAGGCAGGAGGATATATGCTGTAATGTAAAAGACAATCAGACTTAAGGCCTTAGGGAAATGCTGTAAAGACCTGTTTGAGAGATGATCAATTGGGAGGCCCAAAGCCTAATGACTCTATCTATTCACACATACCAGCTGTATGGAGCTCAGTGTTGTATTGCAAAATGAAACCTCACATGAATCTGGTATATCGACAGAATTTCTAGATAATGGGACAAAGTAATACAGGACAGATTCTTGGATTTGATCGACCAAACACATAAAAACACAGTCGATATTCTGGATGTACCTTGCCAGCATGTTTTTTGTTTGTTTTCGCCGTCCTCTTTTTGTTTGACTTTTGTTTTCTATGTGCTGACGGAAAAAAATCCAAACTATTCAGCCTTTTTGCTGATTTGTGTGGTCCGTGGGTACAGGCTCTGATAAATACCCTCCGTTCGTCTTTTCTCCAGTTAGGGACGGAGCATTAGGACAATGCGAGACTCCTAAAGATCCCCGTTATCCGGACTGTGCCAGCAAGATGGATGTAAGTCTTCTGATCTCACTTTAAGTCCAAACAATTTTACACACAGAGCAAGCATCGCTTTGTCCTCTCTTGGCGGCTCACCTTGAAGCAACATAAATTTTGTATATTAAGATAAGAGGATGTATAAAGGCTCCTCGCAGAGAAAGGGGTTGTCTGAGCAACAAATTGTACTGAGTGACAGCAAAGAACACGAGGAACAGAAAGAATATAAATGAAACAAAATAATATACATGTAATATGTGCTAATTACAGACTGTTCTAGTGTGTGGGAGGTGTACAGCCCACCTGCCTCAATATAATCTTGCAGTTTCAGGAGTCTTTGAACAGAAAGCAGTCTCAGGTCAGTCAGCAGAAAACAGAAGACACTTTACCCCGCGGGAGTAAGATGGATGTTCCTCGAGCTCACCAAATGCAGTGTCGGACATGTCATCAGCGATGGGGTTCAGGGAAGCCCTCGCCTCCCTCATGAAAACCATCTAGCCTAGAATTAGTTCAGCCTAATAACAAAACCAGACTTTTTCACTATTTGACATCATCCTGTCTGGTTCCCAAGCAGCCCACAAAGAACAATGTCTTCTGGAGAAACTGACCCAGACAGATGCTTTACCCAGATTACATCTTGATAATGAAGCCAGCGGATGTTGCTTTCTGTGCATGAACAAATTATAAAGGACCAGAGGAATCAAATTAAAGTTAAGGTTAAAATGTGATGGCAAAGTGCCCATGTGCTGTTCCACAGGGTCACTTTTTGTCAGGTTCAAAATGATGAGAGGACATAAGGGATGGACTTCAAACCGGCCTCTAAAGGCACCTTTTTACATCTTTAGTCAAATGTAAGAGTTTGCTATTGATGAAGTGCCCCGAAGGAGTATTCTTGACATTTTTGAGAGACAGCTGTTTTGGTGTTTGCCTTCCAGTGGATGCGTGCTCGTTGGACCTCAGACCCTTGCTATGCCTTTTATGGCGTGGACGGCTCCGATTGCTCCTTCCTCGTCTACCTGAGCGAGGTGGAGTGGTTCTGCCCCCCGCTGGCCTGGAGGAACCAGACTGCCACGCCCACCTTGAAGCCTCCGCCCAAGAGACAGGTAACACCTCCTCATCGTCCCACAGCGGCACAGTTAGCTGGGGAGGAGGATGGGAACAGAGCGCAGGGCGACAGTTTGACATAGGGGTAAAACAATTTCCCACGAAGGCAGAGAGTAGTGCAGTTCCTCGAAAGCACAAGCAGTCAATCTGTTCCTCGCAACTGTTCATCGCAAGGAGAAGATCATGTGGAAAAAGTATGAAACCCTCTCAGTTAAAATCAGTGAAAGGGCAGCTGATGACTGAAGAAGAACATAATGAATTCTTCACATGCCACAAAGGTGTCGCGCATATAACAATGACAAGCAATCTGAAAGAAAGGGGGGAAAAAATGCTGCTACTGTAGATCTGGTAGCTTGCTGATGCTACAGAGTTGCTTATCTTATCTTTGTCACTTCATTTTTTGGTCAGTAGCTCTTGGGAGGATGTAAATACCCACCTGCACACTGTCCCTCACAGGGCGTTCTGGCTGTCACTCTTTTGCCTCCCTGCATCATTTCACTTCTAATTTCAGCACCATGCGCATGATGCGTTAGGCTTACAACTGCTCCTCAAGGTCTATCCCACCATTCGCCTCGGTTTCCTCCTCCCTATCGCTCCCCAGAGTAACGTGCAGCCGGCATGGCGGGCCCTGATGTGAATTCACTCTGCAGCTCTACCTTCTGCTCTAATTGCCAGCCTGTATTCACAGAGACTAATCCCAAGGCTTCCCTCGGGTACCCTGCATTTTGCTGCGCCGTACACAAGTCGCACTCGAGAGCAATAATTCACCTGCATTGCGAGAGTACAGCGCAGCTCTGCATATTGATTTTACCTCTGAGAGAGTCTCAGTTTCTTTTATAGTGTCTGTGTTTTTGAGAGACGGTTCGCATGCATCAGTTTCTCTTCTGTATCTTTATAAGTCCTCTGCGGACCCCCAATGCACTTACTCGATTGATTAATACTCGCATGCTGGTATTGCGCTGTGATGCAGTGATTATAGTGGGCAGAGGAGGAGATGTAAAATGAGAGCAGACTATTTATGAGGATGATCCAGGAACCCCTCAGGCGACCCGTCTGATACTAGCAGATAACAGGATATGACAGGCTTTCTGTGCTCTCTATACCATCTTAACTACCTCCAATGAAAATGTGGAAAGCAGCCTTATAATGTCTATTCAGTTGTCGTTTTTTTTAGTATCCAACCCCTCCTGCTTTGGGCTGATTAGAAATCTGAATAGCAGCCTGTTCTTTAGCATTTTCAGGTGCACAACCTCTGCACAAGAGTCACATAAAGACACGAAACACTAGCTAATAAAGAGGCCACATGCAGAACTTCTCCACACTTTCCATTGATTATTTTTACTTCTCCTGTCACCCAGGCTGTTTTCCAGTCTGACATCGGGGCTCTGCTGGAGCAGGTGGGCACCGGGAAGGAGTCGCTGAGCTTCATGAAGAGACGCATACGCAGGCTGGCGGCACAGTGGGCCTCTGCTGCTCGCCGGCTGGATGACAAGCTCCGCAGCCACTGGAGAGAGCAGAAAAGGGTGAATATGAGGCATTGTTCACACGCTGGAGGATGAAAGTGGATGATAAGAGAACAAGCCTGTGTTGTGGTTTCACCTTTTCAAAGTGTTGCGGCTGCCACAGACTGCAGATGATGAGCCAGTAAAAAAGGGCTTCGCTCAGTTTCAACAGATTTTCTTTCTTGTTTTTTCCTATAACTCTGAAAACATATTTCTCAGCTCCTAATTTGACATAAATCCATCTGTCTTGGCATTAAAGAGGGGAAAAAAATTTGATGTTTTTTATCAAACAGTTCTGAGAAAGCCAGACAGTCCTTTAATGCCCACATGCCGGGCTGTTACCAGAACAGCTGTGACATTTTGTTGGACTAACATTTTCTCCTTTTATCTCCGGCTACTCGGTGTGAATCGCAGAATGCTGAGTAACGGACATAAGTAGATAATGATGCAGAGGAACTCCTAGCAGGCATTGATTAGCTTTGGTGCACTTTCCCCTCTAACATTTACAGGGACATTTCCACAAAGTGTCAAAGAATGCTGCCTGCTGGAACAGACGTCTGATGAAATAGCAATGACATTAGATCCCGCCTGTTGTACATATTAAAACTTTCACAGAGGACCTAAAAAGTGTCCTTAGGATGTGCAATGCACAGTAAATGTTTGATGTCTATCACTTACTGTACGTTGCATGAAATATCATATATCATGCAGACCATGCCACTCTCAGGGTGGTGTAGAGTCAGTGCTCCACACTGCTACACTTTTATCCTCTGAGTTATTTCTGCCTTTTTGTGGCTGTTTGATGTGTTGATGACACAGTGATTTGTTTGGTGCTTGAACGTTCTTCTCTCGCTGGCTGTGGGGTGCCAGCCGTCTTCTTTTGACTTTGACTGCTCAGTTTTTTTTGCTCCAGAATAGGCTGTAGTGGTAAGAATAACCAAGTGGTGGTTTGCGACGCTCAGAAATTGAACCAGTCAATCTGTTTGCTTCGTTTAAGACCTGCGGAGATTTTAAATTAATGCGTATGATATGTCATCATCACTGTCACTCTTAAAATAGACAAACTCCACCAGAGACGCTTCAGTCCTAGAAAATAATGTGCGCAGCTCTGAGGTTTGTGGTCCTCTGCCTTATCCATTCTACCCATACATTTATGTATGGATGAGGCTTCTTATCACCGCCTGACATGTGGGATCAGTTACGCTGACAAACAAATGACTAATGCTGTGAAATCTTGGCACACAATAACATCCTATAAGTGACTCAGAGTGGTGCTATTTTTACAGCCACACTGTAGGTGAGCGTAAATGGGGGCATGCGGTAATTTGAGAGATGGAGAGACCTTCACATCTGTTGAACACATATGACATTGACGTGTATTACCCAGAAGAATTTACAGTAGCTACATTTGTTCGATATACAGTATCCCTGTTGTCCATTAAAGAGGCACTCCAGTTTCTGATCAGCCCGTGAAAACAGTTATATTAAGTCTTCTGCTGCTCTGAGGGAGCTTTCCAAGGTTTGAAAATAAAAATAAGATTAATGATGTCACAGTGACACACTTGAGAATTAAAATAATGGGACAAAAAAGCAGCCCCCTTCTCTAACTAAAGTGTGGGGTTTGAAAGAAGTGGGTGGTGTCGGACTTGTGTGGGATTTTGGGAGCTTGATCCCTACTAGGGACTAAAAGTCAGGATTTCTCTGCCTCTTTTGTTTCAGTCTTTTTAAAAACTGCCTCTTGCGAGTTCCCCACCACAACGGAAGCATAATACTAAATAGTCGGAGTTAAATTGTGAGCAAACCACATTGTGGTTAAGTTGCTCTTTTCAGCACTAAATCTGATGTCAAAGCACTCTAGTAAGAACATATCGTATACTCCATGCTTTAAAGGACAGCACTGCAGGGAGAAAACATACAGAAACCAACTAATTTGCATATGTATAACATGATTCATTATGAATATAAAAATGCAACCTTAGTTAGGGCACTTCAAGTTTATTTTGCCCGAAGCCCCCTTCGTGTATGACCCTTTTTCTACACATTTGCATGCATGCTGTGTGCATATCTGCATGCAGTCTTATATTAGTGCAGCACAGTGTAATTATATATGTGTATATATATATATGTCAGTTTGCATCTCATAGTGAAGTGGCTTAGCATTGTATTTTAGATGTCAATTTCACAGAGTCGTATTGCTCATGTGGACATGTGGACAGCTTTCCACAAATCCCTCTGTGGCTGAAAAGAGGCTTGATACTCCAAAAGCTTAAATGAAACATGAGGAATGAAAGAGATTCATTTGTAGTGTTTTGCTTCTTCTAAACGAGCCGACAGCATCCTGGCGTTCTGCCCCGTGTATGTGTCTGGTTTGATCAGTTTCTTTCATCGGCCAGTTTTCGGCTGGATAAATCAAAGCCCATTCTGTAAATAACATCACGCTCTTCCCAAACGCCTGCTTCTTCCCCACTGGGAAGAGAGCTTTGTTTATTGTAATGGTGTGTTTGACAGTAATGATTGCCGTCCATTAACCAAACCCTGTAGGATCAGCTGCTGTCGCTGAAACGCTGAGTGCTGTTGAGAAACCAGACATAGACATTTTGGAGAGAAGAGAGATGTTTTATGGAGCGTCTGTCTCCTCTGCCTTGCTGTTCTTAGTTTCTTCTAGCGTTTGAGTTCCTCTCTACTCGGCAGCCATGTGACGTGTGAGTCATGACTCATTAGTGATGTGATGGTCACATTCAATCAGGTTGCACTGAAAGCACAATGGCTTGAACATGATGGCTTGCTTTGTGTCCAGGATAATGAGGGTAAAATGATGCTTGCACGTCCAACTCAGTCCAGCTGAAACTGCATGTTTGTTTCATTTCCCCTGCTACAGCTCTGTAAACCGCACACAAATAACAGCAAAAAACAAATCTATTCAGTATTTTTTTTTTTAGGTTTTTGATATCTTTGCATTAATCTGTCAAAATATGTCAGTTCTGCATCTGTATAGATGGAACTTATTTCCATACAGCCAATACCGTCGGCTCATTTTAAACCATATTTTCATTAAGCAAAAAGTGATGTCACTGCTGTGTAAAAGCAGCAGACAGTCACGCAGCCTGCAATACAACAACCACGTTATCTTTTCTGCTAAAGTCTCCTTCTTATCTAACATCAGGTCGCACATCCTGCACCAAACCGACACTCGCAGGAGGAAATTGTGCTGCTAACGTCAGTTCCAGGCTGGATGCTCTAATTAGCTGCTCATCTGCAGCGCAGTAAACATCATGTGCTTTAAATGTACCTGCAAATGTAGAAAACATGCTGTCAGCCCACAGCTTGTAAGCTATACTGTGTTTATCCGAAGCTGAATCGAGGGCAACTGGACTCACTGTGATCCACACTTTGTTCTACTTATACTGTTCAATGATTATCATTCTGTTCCATTTCTTTACTTTGTTCTTTCACTCTGTGTGCACGTCCAAAGTCGTTATGTCCAAACACAAAATGTTTTTTCGGTGAATCAATCCTCACCCTCCCCCACCTGAGTTTTACATCTGACATGTGGTGCTCATACGTGTGGACGGCGCCGCAGGCTGAACAGCTCTGTGCCTCGCACACAGGGGAAATCCTTTGTGTCAGCAATGTAGGAGATGAAATTTTGAATTAGATTGGAAGATTGAGCCATTTCTAGTTATAAGACTCAAGTCTGAAAACCACTTTAGCTCAATCAGATACGTGTTGGACCAGCCGGTGAAACATGGGGAAAGTCCAGATGCTAATATAGCTTGACGCCATCTTGTTAAACAAGGCCTTGTTGATATAAAATGAAACATGAATCTGCATCTGTACACACTTGTTTTGGGGGATTGTTGAGGAAATTTATGAATATGCCTGTTTTTTCTGCTTGCCGATCGGAAGCAAAGATTAAGGACAACCGGTGTGTGCAGAGAGGCATCGAAAGGGTTCATGTTGATATTTGCTAGAAAAGCTGGAGAGTCACTTATCACTCACTGTCACACTTCTAAACAAACATGAATAACTGTATGGTCTAGTAAATGAATCAAATTGTCTTTGAAAGGTTTTTTTTTTCAAGTCAAAAGTAATTGAAAAAATGTCATCTGTTGAAAAATCTAATTTCATTACATATTTAACAGCCTGGAAATTCCATCCTTCCCCATCGGCAATTAAACGGCTTGTGTATCGTTCTGCATATCAATTAGCCCTCAGCGGGTCAATTTTCATTTCAACTCCACGCACAGTGTGATTGTATTTCTTCGGAGTTGTGTCGGTTTGAATACGCTGTCACTCTGCTTTCTGGCTTTCATCATACTCAATTACATTTAAACCTTGACATCACTGATCCATGCCAAATATCTGAATTTATTCATATATGAATCCTCTGAAGCGTTTGGTGAAAATTGCTCTCACAAAATCTCAATTATTCACTGTGCAGCTTTGGAGACCAAAACCCTAAAACTGCTGAACACAATGGCTTTGTCTCCACAGTAACAGTGCAGAAGGTGTTTAACATAAAAACATGCATTGCATTAACAAAAACAAATACTGTAGGTCACTCCGCTGACTTTTTCTTGCTTGTCCTTTCAGATTCTTGTTCATGTGGGCTTTCTGACAGAGGAGTCTGGGGATGTCTTCAGTCCCAAGGTGCTGAAGGGGGGTCCGCTGGGCGAGATGGTGCAATGGGCCGACATCCTCACAGCCCTCCATGTGCTGGGACACAATCTCAAGATCTCAGTTTCTCTCAAAGAGCTGCACGGGTAAGCTCAGATTTGACTTTTTCCTCTCTGATCCGGTTATTTTCAAGCTGTAGGCGGGACTGCCGCGGTCAGCGTACAGGACTCAGCTTTACGTGGTGATCTTTGGGGCATCTGTGCAGCAATCATCTGTCGTTTTCTGAGAGTGCAAACCATTAACAACTACTTGTAGCTTATTTTGCTGAATGTAAAGTCTTTGTTGTCCATTCTGCAAGCTCTGCAAGTGATGAGCAGCCCAACCGCTGTGCTGTTTCGACACACGCTGTTTTCGATCACCTTTGGCCACACCGAGATAAGCTATCTCTCCTTCCTGCACGGTGCCGTTTCAGCCTGAAGGCTTGACAGCATCTCTAGCGTTTGTGCAGCTCCTTCCTGCAGCAGCTCACTGACTCCAGAGTGATAACCGGCTTGCCATCACAAACAGAAGTGCTTATACAAGTCGTCACACACACACACACACACACACACACACACACACACACAGACACACACACACACACACACACACAGAGTTTCATCTAAAAATACAGGACTATTGATTGTCACACAAGCATGTTCAGAGCAGACAGGTCTTGGACTTTTCTCGCCATCGTGATCTTTCAGAGGTGCTTTACGCTGGCTGGTCAGGAAAATGACCGCGCACAAGACGAGACTTGCTGTCGATTCCTTTCTGCCAGTGGGTGGTGTGAAGCTGGAGCAGACAGGCTGACGATAACGTGCGCTTGTTATTGAGCTCTGAACTGTATGTATCCATTGCTGTAGGGAAGAGGTGAGGGCATGGATGAGTTAGAGCTGCCCTTTGATCTTAAATTTTGGGCTGCAAAGAAAGGCGGCTTTTATATGAACAGACTAGGTAGATCAGTGAGGTGGAGAAGATGCCGCAGTGGGAATGTTTCTGCTGCCCGTGCTATTATTTACCCCAGTAATTGGTGTCATGGTGAATTGAGTCTCTGCAGCCTGCTTCCATTGGGAGCACCATCAGAAATGTTTAGAAAATTGCACAAGTTCTTACAGAGACTCACAAAGAAACAACGGCCAGGGTTTGGGCTCATTCTTTCCAACAGCTGAATGTAGTCCGTGTGTGTGTGTGCGCGTGTGTGTGTGTATGCTACAGCTGTGAGAGACAGTTGGGATTTTATTGGTATATGATGTACATTTATATAAGTGTGCAGTTATGTACCATTAGGGCCGATATTTGCCTCAATTCATGAGGAAATGAAATGTTCAGCCTTAGAGAAAATATCATGGAGGGTTGAAATTGAAGTCAAGTGGCTTTATCAGGCTCCGACCATATTCCTCCTCAGCTGCAGCCCCACAAAACACAACCCAGTATGCATATCCCAGTCTTTTTTATGGGATTCTTAAATTGGCCGGTTAATGGCAGATGCTGAACGTCCATAAATCCTCCTTTCTGTGACTATTAATGAAGAGGAAAAGGGAACATTTCTCTCCATCCCTTACTCTTACTCTCCCACACGCTATTAAATTGACAGATCGTTATGTGGGTTGCGCTCCCACAGATTCCCTCAGGCTTGTATCTATTTACATTTCCTGCTCTTCACTTTCCCACCCAGGCTCTGGAAAGGAGCTTAATATCACTGGATGGCCTGCTGTGGTTCTTATGTGGCCAGGATTGGTGATATGTTTAGACTTGTTCTCCGATAGACAGATTAGCCACGCTGGGATCTCGGCTACAGTGGGAGTCAAGCTGTTGGTTTGCATCACATAACTGCCTCTAATTGGCAACGCTCGTGCTCTCTGGTGGCTTCTCTGAGTAGCTCCTTGGCTGGCGTCTCCCTTTGCTGTCCTGCTTTAGACAAATCAGTTCTGCTCAGACATCCCTCCTTCAGCCAGCCTTTCCTCTCCAGTAATGTCTCCAGCTTGTTTTTCCTGCAGACACTCCACTGAGGTGCTGTCTATGAACAAAGACGTTTTTCTCTTTCCACACACTGCAAAATGTTCTCAAGGGATCCACTTATCACACCCTTTTGGGAGTAGCATAGTTGTGCAATTAATCTACTTGTAATTATGATACAGTTACAATCACATTCAATCTGTTCCTCCCTGAACTTGCTGTTTTTTCACACATCCTTTGAAATATATCGAGTACAGAACCGCCATGCCACCGCCACGCTACACGGATCCCCTCAGGACGAATTCTAGCAACTGTGGTAAACCCCTGCCCTTTCATTTAGGGCTGCTCTCAAGCCAAACATTTCCAAAACACAGTCTTACACCTGCTCAGCATTACTACGTTAAAATTGTCCGTGTGCCCGTGTTAGTATGCTAATGTTGGCATTTAGCAGTTTTGCCGCCTCTCGGAGCTGCTAGCATGGCTGTAAAAACAACTCCTCTTCACTTCGCTCACATCGCACTCACAGGTCTGATTCAACAGCAGAAACTACTCACTGCGTAATCTTTGAAATCTTATTTCTTGCCAAAGTACATTTCATTGATGGACCGTCCTTTAATTTGATTAAACATTTAAAAATATATTTTTTCCATAATGTAATTTTAATAATACCACATTATTATTCAGTACAGTCTAAAAGTGAGAGCAACCGCTTCCCCTAAAACTCTCCTGCTGTAGTTTTAAAAAGAGAAGATGAGGAAGTGGCATGTCTACGTAAAGGGAGAGCACTGATAGAAAACACGAGGAGTACAGTCATCTTTCCAGGGCTTCACTTTAATTGAGGTGGAGAGTGAAGTGTTGTGACATCACTTCTGTCAGTAACCCGGCACTTGTCGCTCACGGAGGGGAGGGTCCTACGGCAGTTTGCAGAGCGGTAAAGACAGCTGTCACTTCCGCTTGAGGATCTCCCCTCAGCTCTTCCCACGGCGACACGGATAATTAGGCGGCGACAGAGCGTGGCGCCTCGACACCTGAGGATCAGCGGATGGAGAGCGAGAAAACGGAGGAGGGAGAGAATAAGGAGGGTGGAGGTGTAGCTACAGCCTGACAGGTTAGCAAGTTCTGTCAGCAGAGTGGGGAAGTAGTGCACACACACATACACACGCACTGTCATCCAGCAGTGTTGTGATCCAGAGATAATCTGAAGAAACCTGTGTTTTAGTGCTCAAACCTCACACTTTTTACACAGGAAGGGTCCACACTCCACTCACACACTCTCTGCCCGTCTCTCTGTCTCAAGATGATATAATTTCACTGTTTTTACACACTGTTGTATCTCAGGCGGCCGTTATATCTTCCTGCTCTCTGGACTGACATGCGCAGCTGCGCATAGATATTTTGCAGATGGCCGTTCTGTATCAATTATATCAGGCGGGCTTCTGAGCAGCTGACAGCACATTAACACAGTCACCAGGTGATTTCACCTCGTTTCTCCCTGCAAACATGCAGACGCGCCTGAATTGTGTGATCAGAAACCCTAAGAAAGGATTTAACAAATGTCAAAAGGTCTAGCCTGAACAGTGGAAGTAATGAGAGGCATGTGTTGGGCATTCTGAAGTGTGAAATAAGAAACAGAGCCTTATTATGCTGCCAGTCTCAGGTTGTGCTGATGCACTGTTACCCCGCAGCCTTCTGATTGATGTGCCTTTGTTTCTGTGCATTGAGATGAAAAGCAAAACAGCAGTTTGATAAAGAGCAACCAGAGCGGGTGAGATAGCATACAGATTTGTCTACAGGACAACAGTGTTGGAAAGGTGTCTAATTGGGGTTAACAGTGCAGGGCTTTGTATGTGTGTTGCAAGCAACTTTTGTGTGATATTCCTCAACTTTGAACACTAAAGCGCCTCTAGTTGCCTGAATTATAACTGTAGGCAAAGTTTCATATTCAATCATAGGGCTCAGCATTTTGTTTTTGTTGTTTTTACAGATTTTAAACCAATTTTCAGAGGTTTTATGTCCCTACACACCCAAAATTGTTAGACTTTCTGCAGCATAAGGACACTGTTTACCGCAGTTTAAGAAAATTAGGTCCTCTTGTGATGTTGACAGCTCAGAAAGTGCTGCCAGAGTAGAAACTGAAGAGGAAAATGGGGAGGAAACACAAATGAGCTGCTGATTTTGCACTTCAGTCCCTGATAGGAAGAAAAACCCACTAAAGTAAAATCAGAATTTATCCCAGATCCACATCCCAGATGTCTCTATTATTGATGATTTTTTTCCTCATGAATGCAGATGCATTTCATTTTCTTTTTTAAATAAAAGCTGAAAATAATGAGCCCTAGTTACTCTTTATACAGTCAAAACAAAACAAGAGAGAGTGTTGCTCCTACGCTGCGATAGCGAACATTTTCACAAGCTGTTTCAACAAGAAATTTGAGCCAGATTCTGCACATCAAAGTGGCACATCAGCTGTATCTGATCAAAACAGCGTCAACATCTGAGTTTTTGTCTCCTCCTTCTATCCTGCTGTCTCAAGTGGTCGATTAGCATGCCAGACCCCGCTCCCCGTGCTTCACAAACAGTGGCACATCAGCCTTCCTCTCTGCCCATGTCATTGCCCCCACACTGCGAGCCTTCTCTGCAGCTGCCCTGCAGCCCTCAGTAAACTCCTTGCCCACCAGCCTCAGCCCCTTGAAACCTCCCTCAGCCAATTCCCCTCACTGCTGGACATATGCGCCCTTCCTTTAAGGAGTAATGCAGTGTGACCATGGAGTCTCTTACACTCATTTGTTTCTCTGGCTCTCTCCCTTTCCCCAAACTGGAGAGTTGCCATGGTGCCAGTGGCTCGCTGTGTAACAGACAAATTGTGTCCGATGGTGGTTCTCAAGTGGTGTCCGGAAATGTACGCAAATCTTGCACCTTTTGTTGTTCTCTTTGCAGTCCTTCTGTTACGTCCAATTTCTCCTCTCACTCTGAGCAGGTCATTCAAGTCATTCATAGTGTGTTTGCACACGTGTGTCTTAAAGGGCCAGTGTGTAGGATTTAGGGGGCTCTATTGGCAGTCATAGAATATAATATTCATGAGTATGTTTTCTTTAGTGTACAATCACCTGAGATAAGAACTGTGTTTTTTGTTACCTTAGAATGAGCCCTTTTTATCTACAGAGGGAGCAGCTCCTCGTCCACAGAGTCCGCCATGTTGCTCTGCCATGTTTTTAGCGTAGTTTCTAGATGCCACTAAATCCTACACACTGGTCCTTTAAAGGATAATCCTGACATTATTTGATCTTTTTATTGAATAAAATGAGTGAATGAATTCATCCTACTTACATTCATTGTCTGTGTAGTCGGAGCCTGATAAGGCTTATGCGTATGTGCCAACTCGTCCAAAACCTTTTAAAAGCACATTTAGAAACATAAGATTCTACACAGTGACATACATTATTCATCAGGGCGAGTGCGGGCAGTGTGATTTATTCTCAAACAACTCGAACTGCTTTTTTAATATTTGAAGAGTAGCTCTGTGTCTGAGAGACATCACTGAGCATGGACGCCTGTGTATGCTGGTGAGAGGAAGAAGCTACATTTGCTACGTTCATCACAATAAAGCAAAATGTCAAAAATTACCACCACATTTATGTGCTTTGGATAGTTGTTGGAAGACAACAGAGCTGTAAATCATGGAGGCATAGGCTGCATCAGGTTTTGGATGCACAGTCAGTACTTGTTGGCAGGATAAATTTATTGTTGGTGGTGGTCTTCATGGGATTTGGTGATAATGATGAAAAGATAAAATAATGCCAGCCTTATCCTTTAATCTTGCATGTGTGTGTGAGCATCTGTGCAAGAGATGAAGACCGAAAGACAGAACGGAGTTGTTTGTGCCTGCTTGCGTATGCATACTGTATGTGTGGACGTGCTTGTGTGTTACAGTACAGAAAGTGTGTGCTCCCATTTCTGCACCGCTGGCTGCTTAATGCATTTTAATCCCTTTACTTTTCCCTTAAAGTTTGTCTAGATTTGCATATATCCAATTAAACCTCTGAACAGCAGCAGCTTCAGTGGATCTTTCACGAGGGACGCAGTAACGCACAGTTCTGCACTCAGTCACTGTAATTCGTCTGCTCTCACGTTCGTGCACAGCGGCATTAAACTATGCGGGTCTATAAAGGCCATAATTCAAGATTAAACTCACACAGTGAAACCTCTCGCACACACATACTCATGAAACCACACAGCCATAATTTATACTACAAACGCACACAACTGGCAGGTGAAACCGCACACTTGATTGAAAGAATACACACACGCAGAAAATGGCATACACATATGATTGACTGTTTCACAAAATGCACCCTCAGCATGTTTGATCTGTAGCTCTTTCACTAGTATGTGTTCAGGACGGAATGACATGAAATGTAGTTCAGATATTCATGTCCCCCACAGAATGAATTGTAAAAACTAAATTTGCCCAGTGCTTTGGTTAATGAACAGATACCTGCAAAACTAATGGCGCTACCATCAGGCTCAGCTTGCCTGCATTGTGGTAAGCTGCCGTCAGCTGGACTGTATTGTCCCCACCGGGCCACATACTGCACACAATATAGAGAGCAGAAACACAGCTTCGGTGCAGCACGTCTTTGTGTAAGCGCTGAATTGCCGGGGTGTGTACCTTTTCAGTTGCCGCAGCTTAAAACTGACACACTCTTGCTCATTATCCCATCTACAGTTGGGGAGCCAGCCGCCGCGTCTGTTTCCACAAGGCTGCACCGCCGGCTAAATGTGTTCACTGTCCAAACAGCGATCGATGGGCTCTTGTTTTGCAGGTGTTTGTGTGTGTGGATTCTGGCTTGTGCGGGGTGTGTTTCTGAAGCAGGTAGTGAGTGAGTGTAAGGTCACGGGTCTGTGACTCCTGCTGCACAAACTTTCATAAAGTGCTTGCAGTTTGACAACACAAAAAGCTTTCACATTTCCCAGCCGACAGTGACTGAACACAGTCTTTTCTCCACTTGTTCCTGTGCAAGTTTGATCACCTCTAGCTTTGACAGAGATGCTTTCTTCACTATTGGTAACTTTTTTTTTGAAATATGAGGCTGCCATTCATAGTTAAACAGAAGCATGGAAAGTGCTTTCTTTTTTATAGACCATAAACTCCTTTGATCACAGAGACTTACATTTTGCACGTTGTAGTTAATTAATATCAAGTCCATTTTCCGTTGTGAGTAATTTGGTTTCAGGACCTATTTTATAGCCTATTTAATGAATCACATTGCATGAGAAAGTACTGTAGATGCAGTTGGTGATTTTGCTTCAGACATTTTTCACATCTTAATTGCATTTTCTGTCAAAGCCTTGAAGCCAAAATCTTAAAACTACTAGTGGGTTGAATATCGTACGTGTTAGTTTGCATAAGCTGCGTTAATCACCCCTCCATGAACTTGCAGAAATGTTCTCGTGTGCTAATGTAATGTCCTCACAAGAAGTGTGTGTGTGTGTGTGTGTGTGTGTGTGTGTGTGTGTGTGTGTGTGTGTGTGGTGGTCCTACAGAACTGCATTAATGTGTTTATGGAAAAATTCTAGAAATATAACGGCTAAAAATGTTTCATGAACCATTATCTTGGCATACAGTGAACTATATTTAGTATATACAGTTTTTTACAGATCCATGCATTCACTTCTTCTGCTGTCCCGTTCTCATGCTGTGGCGAGCTGCTGAAGTTTGACAAAGCAATCCTCTCCTAATGTGAACAGACACGCTAGATTGCTTTTTTCTCAAACAAAGTGCTACCTTGATCCCAAGCGAAAGCTGCACACTCTAAAGCTGCGGTGTACTTTGTCATAGCAGACAACAAATTTATATTTCCTGTCTTTCCTGTTTTTGGTAACGTAAGGTGCTTCTGTATCCGCTGTTGCCTGGTTTTATTTATGCCTCACTTTCTCAGGCAGCAGATTCTTGATATATGAGACTGATCAAGCCAGGCTGGTTCACTGTGCAGAACGGCGAAGTAACAATTCATCTCAGTGCTACACAGACTTAATCTCACAAGTTTTAATTATATAATATGCAAGAATATTACTGTAATTCACACCTTGTGTGGAAAACAATATAAAACAATATCAAAACTAAGTGCACAAAAATACACCATATTTATTATACACTGCACAATATTTACTGTCCACCCCTTTATTTTTGAAGATTACATTATTTAAGATTATTAAAGATGTGAAAATGGATGTAGAGCAACTCAATGTCTCTCAGTGATGAAACAAAATAATGATGATTAGTAAGTGGCCGAAATCCCAATTTACTGCTCACCACTGATTAAACTACTGAGTGTTTATTATATAGAGGGGTAGTGAATGAGTGGACAAGGGATTTTGGGCACAGCCAATGCTTTTCTCACTCACTTACTACAGCCATGCATGTTAAACAGGTGTCATGTTAGTTTAGCCTGTTGGCATGGCAATATTTGCTCGTCGCGCTAAACATAATGTACAGATGCATGGTGGTACAAGAAGAAAGGTCTGAGGATGAAGGCTGTTACAATTCATCCTCTGAAGATCATGAATGTTTAAATTTAATTTCATGGTAATCACATAGTTGAGATTGAGATATTTCAGTGGGGGACCGTCAGACTGACACACTGACAGACAGACGTCGATGCTCCCAGCATGACTAAAAAGTCTGGCAAGAGAGCAAACAACACAAGAGAAAACAAATGAAAAAAGCAAAAGGCACCACTGTGGCACTTCTGAAGCCAACATTTATGTTGTAAGTGCTTCGATGGCATCATGACAAAGGTAGATTTAACACAAATGATGCTTGAAAGCAACCAACCCTCTTTATTTGCAAAAGACGTGTGGTTTAATGAACCCGCTGTGTGTCTCAGATAATATGAGTTCCCGTGTGTGTGTGTGTGTGTACAAACTGACTTCCTGTGTCGAATTCTGAATTGCTCTGCTGAATGGCTCCGCCGTCGTCTCGCTGACAACACCGACAGGCTTCACAGCGCAACTGGCCTCTTTCATTCTTCCTGTCTTCAACGCTCTCTCTCTGTCTGTCTGTCTGTCTCCAAACCAAACTCAACTCATACATGCAACCACTAACACACACAAACACACACATCTTCAGAGGAGATTGGAGAAATGGCCCAGAACAGCTATGAAAAAAGTAGGGCAGTCCCAAATTGGTTCATCACCTGATTTTTATTTATTTTTTCTCTTGTAAGCATCTTGGCGTATTGAAAGTATTCTAGATGATATTCAGCTTTTTATAGTCCTTTTATGGAGAGTGATCCGTCATGGCTGTAAAACTGTCCCACCTCTGTCATCACAATAATGTCCACAAAGTGTTTTATAACATTGTAATATTCCTTCTCCTGGATTGAAAGTAAGTTATCCTTTATTGATCCCTATAGGAGTAGCAGTATGCTTTATGTATGTCTTAACATGTTTCTACTAATATTTCACCCACATCAGAGTCAGTTTTGCTCGGTTTGACACTAAAAGCACACCTGGCTTGTCTGCAGGTTTCTGGGGGTCCCCCCAGGAAGAGGAAGCTGCCCTCTGACGGGTCCTCTGCCCTTTGACCTCATCTATACCGACTACCACGGCTTGCAGCAAATGAAGCAGCACATGGGTCTGTCACTGAGGAAGCACAAGTCAGTCTTTTGTTCTCTATCTCTTTCTCATTGTGTGTCTCACATCAAAAGCTGTCATTTCTGTTTCCTCACCAAGCCCAAAGTGCAGTGTTTGTTTGTTTGTTTCATCCATTTCTGTTACCGGTAATTGCCTTGAAATACCTCGCTATTGGCTTATTGGCTGGCTGGTGTTACAGGCCAGCAGCTTCACCGTGCATCAGCAAAATTCTCCTTTTGGAGCGATCCAATTTGGGCTCTTTACACAGTGATCAATCAACCATGTGCGGGCTTCTGGGGTGATGTCATTTCCTTCTCACAGCATCACAGAGTCTGCTCTTTATGTGCATCACAGAGGAAAGTTTAAGTAGGTTGTCTGCTTGAAATGAATGACTTAGCCTGAACACAAGTGCATAGTTATTTACAGAACTACCATAAAACACAGCTCCTGTTTTTGAAAATGATCAAACGCACCACTATAATCCGGCAGTCCCAAGCTCTGGTCTGTCTGCACATTTATTTAGTAAAGTTTTTGTTCTTGGGTTCCAGCTGGGCAGCACTGGAGCAGTCACCGTGTCAAAGCAAATCCTCTTTTTTACACCAACAAAGAAAAACAATGCAAACATGAAAAAGGAAAAGAGTAAAAGAAAAGAAAATCCTCAAGTTAGAACAGTGTGAAAACCATGTGGGGTGTAACACAGCTGTTTGTCAGTTATTTCACTCCACATCTTACTCTGATTGTCTAAGAGGGGAAGGGCGCTACTTTCATTAAATAACTGACCATCAGACACATACCGTCCCCAGTAATTCATCTGGATTCTCCTGCATTTTGAGTTCTGTAAAATGAGGCTCTGGCAGGGCAACGGTGAAAACCTCCGCTGATTCCAATTCGCTTCAGTCCAAGGTCAGCTGATCGACCTGCGCTCCTCAGCTGTCACTGCCAGACCAATACTTTAATTTCCTCTCCTGCCCTGACACTGATTAGAGATGCAGGGCATTGATAAATCTTCCCAGATTGGATTACATCAATTGATTTTTGGCTTCCCAGCGTGAATATTCACTGCTGATAAAGTGCGGATGTAACTTATCTGAGGCCGCTGGTTGTAAACTAAACTCATAACGTCTGTTCCACCCTGGTTCCTCTGTTTGAGTTGGACCGGGGAGGACGTGAACACAACATATTTTAAAATGTTTTAGTGCTTGTGCACTCGAAGGAGCATAATCTATTCCCTGTTGGAAGTGTTGCCTTTATGTTATCAGACAGAATCTCAAGCCTTTTCCAGTCTATCCAAAAAGACGCACGTAAGACGAGGGAGTTCAGCATCATAACAGTATCGGTCCATGTGTTGTGTCAGGTTGTGTCATGGTCTCTTCCAGCAGAGGCCCCTGTGGTGGCTGCGAAACGAGGCTGTGATTTCAGCCTCAGACTCACTGTGTAATCTCTGCTCAGCGAGGGGGGCGGGGGTATCCATCACACTGACAGCTTTGCAAACCAAGACAACAAGACAGTTAGAGTCCTGAGCGGACCTCTCATAAGTCAAAATGAGAAAAATATGCTTTTGCGCGGCTGTCATGTTGTTGCTGTGGTCTGATTCCCTCAGCATGTTAGAACTATGCAGACAGATTCTGACTGTTCATACTGTGCTACGTTTGGTGAAATAAACCGAGCCAGTAGAATTACTTTTCACTGTCTTTGCTGTTTGTCTCTCTCACTCATTCAGGGGAGACTGTATTACTCGAAAGCAAGAGATTGTTCAGCTTGTTTAGCTCGGCCCATTTCTTATTTTGTCCCAGGTGCCACATCCGGGTGATTGACACCTTCGGCACCGAGCCTGCTTACAACCACGAGGAGTACGCCACCCTGCATGGCTACAGAACCAACTGGGGCTACTGGAACCTCCACGGCCAGCAGTACATGACCATGTTCCGTACGTGGTCCTTCATTTCTCTGAGCTCTTTCTGAGGACGTGTCTCTGCTTATGGGAACATGAAGCGTTGTGACGCATGTATGTGGGCATGCGTTTGCCCGTGTTTATGTCACTGAGAGTGTGAGCAGATTGTGCAAGCTTATAAAGTCCTGAGCCTGTAGCAAGCGAGGCTTTGGGGGCACAAACGGAGCAGGGAACTTGCTCAGAACAGCTGTGCCTGCACAGATGCCTCATGTTTCCTACTGTGACCAAGTACCACCAGCCAAGCACACACACACACACACGCACACACACAGCACATTTGGTAAAATTGGTGGCAGAAGAAACTTGAGCTGTTTGTGGAGCCCCTAATTAATTCAGCGACAATAGGCGGCCCCACTGTTTCCTAAATACTTGTAATACACTGTGAAAGTTGTCAGCTTTCATTTCAGGTTTGAAAATTGGCTGAAAATACCTTTTTTTTCCCCTTTCCACTGGGCTTCCCTGGCTGTAAGATTACATTTTGCATGTGCTATCATTCACAGTGTTGTTTTGCGCCCTGAAAGCGTAAAGATGGGGAGGATGTTGAAGTGTTGCATTTGACCCCCATAGTATATACTGTTTAATTAAAGGTGCAATGTGAAAGATATGGACAGAATTTGAACTTCTGCAACCCCAATTCCAGGATAAAACATGAATAAAGCAGAATTTGCAGAAATTAGCATGTTAACCAACTTGCCCCAGCCAATCCTGTCTCATAATACTGCTTTGTATCTCCTAAGAGGTTATAGTTTGATTGTATAACTCAACCACTAGAAACACACTAATGGTTTAAAGTTAAACGCCAATAATAATAATAATAATAATAATAAAAAAGTGTTTCTATAATCTTTTTAAAATTTGCATAGAGCAGAAACACACACACAAACACACATTGGCTTCCACGATCCTGGAACAGAACAGGCTTCATATAACAACAGAGCTAACACTAGCTGAGCTAATGCTGAATTATAACACACACAACAAGCTGCAGGAAAAACTGTTACCGGCTTCAGACTTCATTCTCTCGTTATTTAGTTAGGCTTCAAATGTTCAAATGAAACGTTCACACAGTTTCTCTTGACTGTCACTCAATATTATAGAAGCGCGAGTAGCCACATTAGCCATGCAACACACTTGCACCAAGTTAAACAGACTAACTGACAAAATAAACAGTAAAACAACATAAACATGGCAAAAGTTACAGCTCCTTTGAAATGGGGCCACAGAGAGCCGGGACAGACCCATCACTCAGCCTGCACTGTTACTGGCAGAGTTTTCCAGTCACTTGGGGGACGCTTCCATCACAATTCCATCAAAAATCCAGTTGATCTGTTGCGTTTTGTCCTCTGGTGGTGGGAGTGGATGAAGACTAGTGTTGGCTTTTGCAGCTAACAACAGAGAAACTGACTGCATTGATCATAATGTTTCCTTCCACAACTTGGTATAACCACGACAGACAGCGAGGATGGTCACTGAGCTGGCAGTGATGCTGTTACATGGTGACATAGACGAGTAACAGAAGAAAGGGCGTTTCAGGTAGTTCAGGAGCAGTATTTTCTGTGGGAGAGAAAAGCCCCCTTTGCCGGGGACTGTGGGCTTTGTAACTTTCCAGACGTGCGTGCACAAAAACACCATATAACACTCTAAAGGAAAGGAAAAAACCCAAAACGCACAATATGGCCTCGTTAACTGATAAGCTAACACTGAAAATATGTGTTGTTACCACACTCTGCCGTACAAATGAATTAAATAATTCATTATAAAACATTGTGAATTTCAGCTCTACAGAATTCCCACAGTGCTCCTTTTGTTCTGTATCCTCTACATGCACAGCAGTCTGCATCTCCAGAGCAGCTCCTTCACTTTAATCACTTTTCTCTTTTTTTTAACACATGAAAACGGACTTGTGACATTGTATTGCCGATTGCTTTGTTTGTCCTTGGCAGCCCACACTCCTGATAACTCTTTTATGGGTTTTGTGGCGGAGGAGCTGAATGAGACGGAGAGACTGAACATTCAGCGGAACAAGGTGAACAATATGGCTGTTGTGTACGGCAAAGAAGCCAGCATGTGGAAGGTCAGTATCACACAATGAACCCCCCGGAAACTGCCAGTGAATTTAGTACGTTTTGTAGTGTGTTTGTCAAGTGGAATCATAACATGTCGCCATCATGTTTCTCAAATCAAGGAATTCATTGTCAATAAGGATGTTACACACGGTTTGAAATGCTAACTCTTGTAAATGGCTTCGGTATCAAGATATATAGCAAAATAAATGAAATATAGATACCCAAAATATGAAAATAAAGAGTTATCTGCAAGCATCTATTTGCAAAAAATATTCAGGCAGAAATAAAACCCTGCATTTCAGTGTGTTCAGACTTCTTTTCTCAGTTCCAGCAGCACAAAAATGACCATGCATGTACTCCACATGGCTTTCATCTGACTTTGGGTATGCCTTGGATCGGCGGTTTAGGCTCATTTTACAGGAATGTGGTATTTAAGTGAGTATCGATCTGTTATAAAAGAGCCACGGGACTTTCTCTGGAACGTTGAAAACATTTCATAACTCATATGAGAGGCTTCCTGCCTCGTCCTGGTTTCACAGGACTCTAATAACAATGTTGAATATCCTGGTTTTCATATAACAGACTGACACGAGTCCCATTCATCTTGCTATTAGCCCTGTGCCCCAGGGAGTGACGATACACACTTTATCTTATTGTTTAATGCCTTACATGGTTCTCAACACATGGGGTGAAATAACACATAACACTATGATGTTGTTAAAATTCTGCTAAACAGTGTAGTGCAGCAGTGTCGGTTGTTTTTGTAAAAAAAAAAAAAAACATATTGGGTTATGACCGTATCAATAGCACCATTTAGGGCCGAGGTTTTCAAACTGAGAGGTGTTCCTCCCCAGGGGAGCGACAGGAGAGTTGAAGAGGAGGCGCGGAAAGAGAAGCGTTCGGCAGATATGCTGAATTTGAGTTAAGAATCGCTCTCGTCCTTGGTGCCATAACTGAAGTCAAGTCTGAACACAGACACACATAAATGATGACACATTTTTCGATTCAGTGTGCGCACTTGCGAGGAATGTGTGACTTATGTGATGTCCATCACAAACAAAGGTCAGAAAGTCACGCTCCTTCTAACTCCGTCAGAACTTGCCTGAGAATCATCGTGTTTTTAAGTTTTCTTCAGTATCTCACTCATCCAGTGGCAGTCGTCTGTACGTCCACGGGTGCATTGCAAACAGGAGCTCCTCATCGCTAATTCAGCTTTGAAAACCTGTGATGTCCTGAAGTGTGATGTTGGGGGAACAATTGTTTTTGTTTAGAGTAAATTTTCCCTTCGAGCTCCTGGCAAGGTTTCTCGCTCTTACTGTATCTTTTGAAGTGTGCTGCAGCCTCCCCCAAGGTTTGGTTCACTCGAATCTGACTGCAGCTTTGTTCCTACGCTGCCATAGAATTCCCTGTTTCTCACTACAACTTGCAACTGCAGTGTAACATTTGCGACGCTGAAAGATTGCAGTGGAAAAGCGAGTATAGTTGGGGTCTCTCCAGACGATGAATACCCCCTCGTCGGGAGCAGCCTCTTCCTCCACCTTTTGAGGTTCACATGAGAGATTCTGGGCCTGTAAAGGTCCTACGAGAGGAAAAATGACTAATACCTCATGTCACATTCTCTCTTTTCCCCTGTCTGCCTCTCTCTGCTCACTTCCCTCCTCCTCATACTTTTGTTCTCACCCTGTTACTATTCTGTGTTCATCATCCCATGGTGCATCGTTGATGGATCCACACAGCTTCAAGTAAGTACACCTGCTTTTCACAGGAATCATCAGTTCTCCAAATGTCTAAAACTTTAGTTGTGTTGAATTTATATATAAGGGTCGAAAAAAAAATTAAAGGCTTGTTTACAGTGATTTTAGAGATGTAAAATATCCCTCAACATCTACATCTATTGCTAAAAATATGAACTTCATCTATAATGCACCAAAGATACAATGTTTACAATATTTAAACAAGATTTAGATAAACGATAGAAGTGGAGCTGGTTTGTCGTACTGGTCACTTGAATCCAATATTTTCTGATTTTCCAGAGAGATTTTGGTTGCAGTAAAGCTTTCAGTAAAAGAGAATGTGATTTCATTTACATCCATGTTGCTCAAAGGCATTAAAATGGCCCAAGATGAAAAATGAGGAATAATACTCAAATGACATTTATAAAAGATTTATGCCTTGAAGACATAGCATTAGTGAATAATTCATGACATTCCCCCAGAAACGCTCTTTGAGATAAACTAATTCAATTTTACATCAGTGAAATGATTCAACACTTTGTCTCCATGGGGCAACACAGAAGATATATATTGATTTAAGTCTCTCGTAGCCTCACAGGTACTGGATAGTTGCCACTTAGCAAAATGATGATGGAAGCGCTAACAAGAGCAGACTCGGCTCATTAGACCTGCTTTCCGGTAACTGCTACTTTGCTCAGGCAAGGGTGATGCTCCCCAACACCTTTTCTCCTCCGCCTTTTTAACAGTGGTTGTTTGTAGTACTGATGAATGTGTTTAATTCACTGAACCGGTCATAGCAGTGTCTGTGCTGCAGGACAAACTTCCCAGTGTGTGAAGTAAACACAGAACAGCATCAAACAGGAAAAAGCTAATAAAAGCATAGCTGGCCTCCTCAGATGTTCTGTCTGTGCAGTCGAATGAGACAAATAGCTGAATGCAATCAGTTCAGAAAAAGCGACTTTGAATTAAAACATCACGCCACATGCTGCTTCAAGGACGGCTCATAAGACAAAGATGCCAGATAATCTATCCAAACTGCAGGTCGAACAATTATTCTGATATGTCAAGAGGAACAGCCTCGAAAACCAATGCAATATATGCCAAACACAAAGTGAGTTAACCAACAGACATATGGTGGATTGAAGAATAGCAGTGTTTGAAATGATGAATTAGTAACTCTATGTTGACCCTTTTTTAAGTGCTTAATGCATTTTTCTGCCCCCCCTGTATGTCTCAAAGGGAAAGGAAAAGTTCCTCTCCATTCTGCATCGCTACATGGAGATCCATGGGACAGTGTACTATGAGACCCAGCGTCCCCCAGAGGTGCCTGCCTTCGTCAAGAACCACGGACTGCTGCCTCAGCAGGAGCTGCAGCAGCTCCTCAGAAAGGCCAAGGTGGGGGAGGAACACTACTGAGGCTTTCGTGAGCTCTCATGTTTCCACACTCAAATTGTGGATTGCAGTGAAGTGTTTATGCTTTTGTAGAGTTGTTGACCTGGATATGAGGAGCTCAGTGTATAAACTCATGATCTCCTCCTCCTTTTTCCATGTCCCTGTCAAGCTGTTCATTGGATTTGGCTTCCCCTATGAAGGTCCCGCCCCTTTGGAGGCCATAGCCAATGGCTGCATCTTCCTGCAACCCAAGTTTAATCCCCCTCACAGCTCTCTCAACCATGAGTTCTTTAGAGGGAAGCCCACCTCCAGGAAGGTAGATGCACTTTGTCTGTATCTCAGCCAGCACCTTTATCTTTATTGTCACTTTCTGTAATTTAATGTGATGGCTAACAGCAATAGTACAGAATACAGTCAGTCCACATTTCCACACCGATCGACCCATTTTAGAGTTTGCAGCATACACCATACAAATAAATATGCTTTCTGTTCTGATCTTCAGTTGCTGTTATTGTGATCGTGAATACATCCCATGTATTCCTCCCTCAGGTGTCCTCTCAGCATCCATATGCAGAGCAGTATATCGGCAGGCCGCATGTCATCACCATCGACTTCAACAACTCTGAAGAGTTTGATGCAACCATCCGTGAGATCATGAGGATCAATGTATGTTAAGCTTTTGATGTTCACCTTCCAAAGTCATTAGAAATATTGGTCTTCTAATAATGTAGTTACACTGCTGCATAATGATGACAATAATAATAATTTGCTCTTGCACACTTCATATTTTTCTCTGACCCACTTTTGAAGCACTCGGCCTTTGATAGAGCTCTTAATCATGGCATCTGACATTACAGAAAAATGCTTAGCTGGCTCCCTCTCAGCTCTCCGCACCGCTAATTGCATGAGGTATTGAGCAGCTCAGTAGGTAAACTGTGCACACACCTGGGTTTACATGGCAGTTTTCCAGAGGCCAGCCCCGCAGGCAGTGAGCATTATCCGCAGCAGATCATATTAATCAATCACGCTGTGCTCAATCTGTCACCACAACAACACCGAGCCCACAGCCAAGCCTCTCGCAGTGCCAAGATGCATGTGTGGCTCTACCTGCCAGGTGTGTTAAATAGACCTTGTGTTTTCCCGCTGATAGAAGCGAAATGAAGTACCAATTGTGGCTCTGGTAAATGCTCAAAAAGTGGATCCTGGGGGAAGGAAAAACAGACGGAGCAGCTGACCTGTGTTTGTGCGTCTAATTCAGACACAGACGACAGAAAACAATCATTCAATTTCTTACCAAGAGTTACATGAGAAAATTGTGTCTTCTCTCATATCTTTATCACGGGAGTATGAAGCTATCACAAGCATCTGGTTAGCTTAGCACAAACACTGGACTGGATGTGGAAAAAAAATCTGCATACTTGCACCTTTAAAGATCACTGAATAACATGTTTTATCTCATAGGTTCAATCTAAAAATAGTTTAAAAACGGCGGCCGGGAGCAGCGACTTCCTGGAGTGTCTGCTGGTTGCCTGGCAGCAGGTCTCTCCAGTTTTTGCACCAATTAAACAAATAAGATACAACATGTTAATTAGTGCGCTTCAGGTGCTGGTGGGTGGATTTTGCTACATTAAGTCTGAGCCAGGCTGGCCGTTTCCCCCCTGTGTCCAATCTTTGTGCCAAGCCAAGCCAACCGACTGCCAGCTGTAGCTTCATAATTACCGTCCAAACATGAAAGTGCTATCAATTATGAGTCTCGCCTTAAACTTATTTAGTATTTGGACAGTAGCAGTTTAGTATATGTGATGCAAGTTTGATAACGTGGCTCCTACTGTAGAGTCATGTACATACTATATAAATGGCTAATAGCACAGCAGAGCTGCGAGCTCCAGTGGCTTTTCTGATATGTATTCGATGCCAGCTCAGCACATTCTCAACACATTTTTGGATCAGGTTTGTTTCTAGTGCTGGAGCTCGTGTTGTTGATGTTCGAGCTCGAGAGCCGCCTGCGCGTCTGAAGCGCCGCTGCCTCAGATTTTAATGGCGCCATGGCAACAGCGAATGATGGAAGCGAGGAAACAGGCGGCTGATAAAGAAGCACTAAAATGCCTGTGACACCTGCCCGATCGTACTCGCCAGCTGGGTTTGTGTGCCTTTCCCGGGACGTGGCTGCTCCCAGCAGAACTCACCTCGGGAACATTTCATTTTATTGTCAACAGCGATGGCTTGAAATAATGAATGTCGCTCGCGTATTTTTGTGGCCGAGGAATGCAATCAGTTTAGGTATATAAATTGCACAGTCATTTTAAAAATGTTTTCCACTGCTGAATTCAAATCGCCCCCCGTGAAGCATTTTTTCTCTCTCTCCCTCTGATTCTATTATATAAAGATGCCCAAAAGGCAAATTGCATTGCTGAATATCTGATGAAGTGCCAGATACATTTCATTAAACTCAGATGAAATAAAGTAATAAGAGAGTGCTAAAAGGACCACAATACTAAAAGGAACCATTTATCAATTTAAAAGCCTGAGTGCTTCAGAGGCCTGATAGTAAACAATGAGATCTCATTTTAGCTACCACAGGAAATATTCCAAGGGGATCCTGCACTGGAAACGTATCCAATGGTGATATAGTTCATAATTAATAATAATTAATCTGTCATCAAACCACAATAGGTTTCAAGATGCTGTAATTAATACAAACCTGTCTCTTCCTGTCAGTGCTGTGTTCTCTACGAGGCTGTTAGCATAAAGCAGCAGAAAGAGAAGCTATTGATCACTGCTCTCTGTGAATTTTAATCCATCGCCTGCCATCAAAGTGAGAATATGAGTGACAAGCCTTAACAGCCGCACTGACAACTGCACCCAGAGGAGCCTGAGTGCACGAACACATGAGCCTCCTCAGCCCTGGTGACCGGTGGGCCGCTGTCATTTGAATCCATTGTTTGACATATTTATGTAGTCATCACTAAAAATAATGAAATCAATTTTCAAAGCTGTCACCTGTGATGTATTATGCCATTGATTTTAATATGTGGCTCGTGGCATGATATAAGCCTTTCACAATTACGCTAATGAATGTGTCAGCTTTGATTAACTATCAGACGCTCCATTCCTGTAATTACAATGGCTTGGTTCTGTGGACACACGCGCACACACACACACACACACACACACACGCATGCACTTTCTCTCCACTCCACGGTCTCTTCATCTGTGTGCACATCTGTGTTTGCAGGTGGAGCCGTTCCTGCCATATGAGTACACCTGTGAGGGGATGCTTGAAAGAGTTCATGCCTACATTCAGAACCAGGTGGGTCTCAAAGGTCGGCAGGCAGCTGGTCGGGGTCATAATGATGTGACAGAAGTTATTTGTCTGTGCATATGTTACCTCCCAGCAGACTGGGTCAGTCACAGCTTGCTGGTGTGAGTCGAGCACGGAAATAGAGGTGAAATGTGAGGCGGAACCACAAGATTAATTGTTCGGTTGCTTGTTCTGGCTCGGCTACCGCGGCTCTTGCAGCTGGTAACACCCTTGAGTAATCTGTGGTAATAAAAGAGCAGTGCAGTCATTTGTGACTGGAACTATTGCGGCTTAGTTCATAAATAACACTAAATTACCATTTTGATCATTGCTACAAACAGTTTAGGTGAAACGGCAGCCCGTGTCCAGTATGTTTTATGTAGTCGGCCATGGCATCTAGTGTTACTGTAGTAGTTTCTGTAGTGTGCATGTGTGGGATTTTTTAAACACGGTAAAGCTACTAAAAATAGGAGATTGACTCCTTTCTCACTACCGAGTTTGCCTTTATGTTTTGTTCTTTCTGATATATCACGTTCGACATCACAAACGTGGTAGAAAGCAGAGACAGTAGAGAGCAGAATGGAGTCCAGTGGCAACATTACAGTGGTTCATTCACATCTTTTCAGCCTGTATGTCAAATTCAACAGCTCAACTGCACGATTCCCCTCAAACCAGGAGAAGCTCGCTCACCTCAACATCTGGAACTTCAACTCGCGTAATCATTGGGCCATAAAAGGGGCATTAATTAGCGCGTCCACCCGGGGTGCCTTGTTTCCATCGCGGCCGATTTATTTGTCCTGAGGAGGACTGCTCAGCACGTGAAAACAGGTGCACACATTTGTCTGTGGTTTTGGCAGAAAAAGTAAGTGTGTTGTTGTCTCAATTATAACAGCGAGCTTTACAAACTGGAGGTGTGCAGTTTGAGTGGTGTGGGTATCTATCAGGCTAACAAGAAGATGCTATCGAGTTGCTGAAAACGTAGCGTCAGATGTCTTCTGGAGCTTCACTCAGACAATTGACTGAAAGTCAGGATATTTCTACCTGCGCGGGGTAGAGTTTGATGTTTGTCTTTAAAAGGTGCCCTTTGGAAATCTGTGGTAAACAAAGTGTCTGTTTATATTCAATATTGCTCATCGAGATGCATTGCGCGTGTCCTTGAGCTCTAACAATCGTATCGATACATTTTCTTCCTCTTGAAACATTTGCAAAGCTGATTATTCTTAAAGGTTTGAAACCATACAAGTCTTCACTCGTATGTTACCACTTGTTGATCGGGGAATGGCTGAAATGTGTCACATGCGTCATCTCGTATCGCGCCAATAACACAGCACACATTAAAACCTGTGTAGTCGCTTTAGCTGTGGTCAAAAAGTCTTTACATTTACAGTTTGCAGCCATCATAAGCAAACATAGTGGGATGCAACAACTGAAAACAGCTTACCACACTAACGGCACGTTGTGTGTTTGGCACTTTTCTCCTGCTGACACTGGGTTACTGTGGGAGGAAGCTGCACATTTTTCAGAGCCACTGCTGAAGCCTTCTGGTGTTGAGTGTTTGATAATAAAACATAGCTTCTGCTTTCAGTATTCATTTCAATAAATGTGACTGATATATCTGCAGCTTTAGCACAGATCACCTGACCAACAATCACTCATCTCTCTCTTTCTCTTCTTAATCGCTCATTCGTGTTTAATATAATGAGACCAGTGTTTGTAATAGTGATTGATTTGCTTCTGAGTTAATTATGTTTTATTAAACGACCAGCGTCACCCTCTCCTACGGAGGCTGTGAAAAACATGAGCGGTGCTCTTCAGAGCCGGTGGTTGGTTTGTCCATTCTGGGCTACTGTAGAAACATGGCAGTGCAACACAGCAGACTCTGACGAAGAAGATCTGCTCTCTCCGTGGATATAAAAGGCTCATTCTAAGGTGGTGAAAAAGCAATTCTCATTCTCATTTCTTCCCATAGATCCCCTTAAATCCTACACGCTGGCCCTTTAAGGTGTCCTGGCTTGTTTCCTTGGACTCTTTCTAGTGAGGGCCAGACAACTGATTGAACACATGGGTCACTTACCAAACATGAGCTGTTCCAACCACCTACAGTCTCCCCATTTTCAGGAACACGTCTTCATGGTTGTAAACACAACATTTGGACAGAATGTGAATGTGGGAAGGAGGCGCAACATCTCAGCATTAGAATGGGAGGTGTATTCGCCTCTGCTCATTGTGAGGCGTCTCGGATTCGTTATTGACGGCAGGGGGGGGGGGATTAATTGGCTCTTTTCTGAAGAATGAGCTGATTTGGAAGAGCTTGCTGTTGCATGTTGGACCCTTGTTGCTGCACCAGCCCGCTTTTGTTTTTTAATGCTTCTGAAGTGTGTTTTTCAGTCAGTGTGTGGTGACTGGCTGTATTCATTTCAGGACGTGTTTGTGGGAATTTACAGGAACGGTGGATGTATAAAAGGCAGATGGAGGAACTATAAGGGCAGCTGTAACTGCCCAAGGTCGTCTTCTCCTTAATTGTTATGTCCATTGAGTTGAGAGATATTAATTCAACTAATATACTTTATTATACGATTATATATTATATACTAGTACGCTACATAGGCTGTTCTATTAAATAAGTCCCCTTTGTGGAATTTTTCCATTGCTTGGCCACTATATTTGTTCCTACACTGCCTGGGTCAGCTGTTTAATCCTTTGCAAGTGCCGGCTGCAAGCTTAATAGACTAGCACAGTGACTAATGTTCCTCAGTGATGGTCCTCGAGGACAGGGATGAGAGACAAAAATAATGCTCATACATAAACATGGTTTGTTATCCAACCTTTCATTCACATAAAAATGGGAGTTAAACAACAATCAAGATATGTTATTGTGCATTTTACTGTAATCCAGGGTGAAACCTCATACAGAAGTACAACCAAAAAATCCCCTAAAAATGAAACACTGCGCACCTACATACATGCATGAATATACTGTATATTTACATGTGTTGTTGTCCTCTGGGACAGCTACACCATCATGCTGTGATGGTTGGTGTAATGTGTGGCAGTGGCAGGTTAGGGAAATGTTTTAGCCTCTGCCTGACACCATCTCTTTCCTGGCTCACACACACACACACACATGCACGCTCAACATGCCGTGACCGACTGTGACTGCCCGCCCGGCGTGGTCAGACTCCCAATCAGACTCTCCATCCCTTTATGTTCTTCCACTTTTCTTAACCTTTTCTTCCCCCATTTCAGACTTTTCCAATTTTATTTCCAACCTCTCAAGTCACTCACAGCTCGTTTTTTTTTCTACTTTCTGACTGAATCTCTCATCCTCGTTATCTCCGACAATAACTTCCCCTCAGCTCCGTCCACTGGCGGAGCTCCAGTCTCACTCTGACCCTCATGCAATAATCTCTTCTCCTGTAAACATCGTCTTGTAAATGACGGCATATAAACAGCAGCACAAAGATCTGGTTGGAAGGAGAAACACAACTGAACTCACCTAACCTTTAACCTTTAAACATTATGAACATTATAAATATTAGCAAGTTTTTGGACATGCGCAAATATCGCAACGCCGACCTTTTTGAACGAATGAAAGAGGGAGGCCGTGTTCGCAAAACGGAACGTGCACAGCTGCATGTACATGAGAATATTTGGGGATATTCATTTTCATTAGCCATGCTAACAGATTCAGAGCAGTATTGTCTTTCTTGGAATATTTTGTGCATGTAAATGTGTTCTTACTGGGTTAACTGGGACGCCTGAACAGAGCGGAGCCATCGCTAACGTTGTTAGTAACACCTGTGCTTGTCTTTGATTTAACATTGCTCAGTCTGTTGCGTCGTGCAGCGATGTTAAATAACTAAGAGTGGGTCGATGCCAGAACGCATGAATCAGCGGACCAGAAAGTGCCACCTACGATCCAGGGGAGCTGCTAACTGGAACTGGGGACATCTGGGAAAGCGACCACTAAAACTCCGGTCCAGCAGAGGATCACATAAGAATGAGAACAAACACCCAGTTAAACCCAGTCCTCTAAACCACCATTAGAAGTGACATTACAGTCATCCATTGCATTGAAAAAGTGTACACGACTGCAGCAGGAAGTTCCAAGAGGAAGCAGCATTTATTTCAGATTAAATCAGACCGTTCAGTGACTGACTCTCTCCTCGTCCAGCCTGTGTGATCATCTGAGGTCATCGTCCAGAGTCAAATATTACCATCGAATTTCCAAAAACAAGACCCCAGTTTGCTTGAGGTTTCATTTATTTCCTCTATGTGTGAGATTGGAAATTTTCTGACTTTGATGAGTCATAGTGGTAGTATCAGAAAAAACACAACTGGAAAGTTGCTGAAATCATTTCTTTTGATGCTTAACCCTCGCCAACAATGACAATGATTGCTAGAGAAAATAAACCAGAGGATTCTGGGAATGTTCTTACAAGCCACCACATACAAAACAAAATACATAAAAATATATTGATCCACTGAATCTGAAAAGAAATATAATTACAAGTAGTAGCATCTTCACACACTTTTGCTGTTCATCTATGTCTCTTAAAGGTGGAGTGAGTCATTCAGGAGACAGATTGTTGATATTCAGCTATTGTCTCCTCACGTTCCGATAGCTGCCTGTTCTGTGTGTCCACTGAAAAGTATCTGGGCTCTGCACACAGCACTGGCTCTGTAAATAGCAAAGGAACGAAGAAGGCATTCCTGCTCGTGCACAGGACAAGAGGAAGAGGAGATGGTGAGAGAGAGGGACGGTAGAGCTGACATGCTAACATGTAGTCGCATTGTGAAGAAGGAGAGATGGAAATATCATATGTTTCTCCAGAGTGACTCACCCCACCTAACCTTTTTCCCTCTCCATACCTCCTTATATTCTTGATGAGCTGTGTGTGTGTCTGTGAAGTGCGGCAGAGATGGAGAGATTGGAAGCCTGGTTATTGGCTGCAGGCACTAGGAGCTTGTTTAATAAACAGGTCCGGAGGCCAGTGGGACATGTCAGAGAAATGTTATTACCTGGGTTTTATGAATAGCCCCAGCTGGAGGGGGAATCCAATCAAGGCTCCCACCAGCGCCTAATTTTGCCTCCCAACCTCATTTGTCATAACTGCATTCCTATCATTTCCTGGAAGATTTATTGACGAGGACTTGGCAGTTCTGATTCGCACCTTTTGTACTGTAACGCTTGTTTTATTATTTCCTGCATCAGCCATCCAGAAGTTGTGTATTTTTCTGAATATATGATTTGACGCTGCTCTGTAGAGGAGTATCGTGTTTATTGTAGCTGACAGGTCAAAGTGGTCGCAATATAACACTGAAAATATTACTGATCTTTGCACCTGCAGGACTTTTGCTCCCCCGAAGCTCCGTTTCCTCCTGTGAACTCGTCGGGGGCTTGGCTGGGCAGCCCTCCCAGTCCTTTCATTCTGCTGCCAAACTCCAGCATCCTAACCTGGGCCTCCAACACCAGCTACTACGCCTCCTGGCCGCCCCTCAGCGCACTGCGGCTCCTGGCTTCGCTGGAGGGCCAGTCGTGTGTGATGGCGTGCCAGAGTGCAGGACTAATCTGCGAACCCGCCTTGTATCGTTTCATCAACATTAAGGAGGCCTTCAGCGCGTAAGATGTTTCCTCATTGGGATGATTTGTTAAATGGCTGTGCCCAAAGCATTTTTGTATCTTTTCATTTGATCCTGCTGACACATCGTTATGGAAAGATAACACTGCATCATAACAAAACAGACATGTTTAGTTGACATGTCTTAGTGTTATAGAATTTGAAGGAATCAGCATGTATCAAAGTGAAAAATGCATTTTTAGACAAAATATTTGATATTTTCTTATGCTGGTGAATGAAAAGTTTGTTAATGAAAACATACTTATGAATATTCAATCGATTTGATTTGAATTGATTGTGATATTCAGCACACTGGCCGTCCTCCAACACAAAATGAAACTGTTTTCTTGCCCAATGCATCTCCCAAACTGCTTATTTTGTGAAACACCTCATGAGGACCTTCTTGAAAACAAAATAATACTCCTCAAGGAGCTCATCCTGCAACACTAAAAGTAACTAACATGACTCATTTGCACTTCTCAGCACAATTATGCAACAACACAAAGTACAGTAGAGGACACCAGCTCACCTTTTCCCTGTAATATTTCTCTTCATTCCTTGAGGTCCTAGTGGCAGCACTATAGCATTAATGTTAAATATATTAGTGGAATAATCATTGATACCCTCTGACAGTCCTGCCAACATCAATATTGAATATGTTAGTGTATTGCACTAGTGGAATAATAATTTATACCCTTTAAACTCGTCTTTGTTTCCAGGCTGGAGTTGCAGTGTGAGGGGGTGGAGTTCGAGATGAACCACCTCTTCCCCGCCTTCTCAGCAGAGCATGCCGAATGTGGCCTGCAGCAGGATCCGCTGCTGTTCAGCTGCGCCGGCTCCAGCGCCAAGTACCAGCGCCTCTGCCCCTGCAGGGACTATCGCAACGGCCAGGTGGCGCTGTGCAAGGACTGCCTATGACCAGACGGGAACCCGCGGACGGAGACTCTTGTTTAAGGCACAATCCCGGCTGTCCCGTGAGACTCCCTTTGAAAAGCAGAGTCCGCGGTGAATCGCTGTAAAGCTTTGTTTTACAGATCAGTGACTCTGCTCCCTTACCTCCGACTAAGGGCCCGGCTGCCAAAGTAGGTATCACCTCTCAGGGAACTGCATGATTGTACTTTGAATCTGGTGGGTTTAAAGGTTTACATGGCTGCATTAGGACCGCAATCGTCACAGAGGTCATGATGAAATGTGTCTTGTGATGGACCGGTGACATTAGTAAAGAAACCATGGGCAATCAAAAGGAGAGCTTTGCTGTTTCAAATGCTTGAATTCCACAAGTGTGTTTACTCAGTGTTGTGTGAGTATGTACAGTATCATAGTGGAGTTTGGATATTTGTACTAGATGCTCCCAAAGCCATTTACACGGTGTTGAGATGTACTATTTTACATGTCCTGTAATGAATACATTTGTATATAAGTGTTGTTTAATAAAACACATGGGGGAAAAAAGATGCTGCCATTAAATTATTATAATTCATTTTCTTTTTCAAAAAGTTGGACTTAATTGAATTATAAGATATCATCCATCTTTTACGGTCAGTTTCACACAGCGTGTGCGGAAATCTCTTAATTACTACTTTCAGCCTGTGATTTATATGCAAAGCGTGCCGACTCAAACTCATTAGTTTGTAAAGCAGTCTTTTGGATACAAGATGACAAGTACGGAGTTTCCTACATCTATGTTGTTTTTTCGCCTCCCTCTTACTGAAGCATATACTTGTCTATAATACAATATTCTTGAGCTTTGTTTCTTTGCTCTCGCCCTCGCAGAAACTCACGCTGTGTTGTCTTTTCGAGGTAAACTTTCCTTGAAAGCAGAAACTGTTGTGAAAATGACAGAGGCAGACACCAGCCTTCAGTAGAGAGATGAGCTGCAGAATTGCAGTACAGTGACTGATGGTTGGTCGCAGCAGATAAAATCACAGCTTGCTACATCACCGCATCATTTTGGTATGGAGTTGTACTGTAGGCTGACAGGTAGAAGCACAGGGTTTAAAGCAGGGGTGGGGAACTCCAGGCCGCCTGCGTGTGAAAACATGAATACAAAATAGCAACTCAACAAACTCTCTGCACAGAAGTAACACATTTAGTGGTCCCTGAACGCAACATGCACATCGCAGTTGATGATGCCTGGTCAATGCATTGTGCCTTCAAGAAAACAAAAGTAGATTTTTAAGAGAAATGGACTCATTGAGCTGCAAAAAAATGAACTACAACTCTGAACAGCTCTTTTCAAAACTGTTGCAAAGTCTCGTTTGTACTCAAGACTGACTGACTGACTCAAAGCTGGAAAAACAGCTGCGAGTATCGACATCATCATCATCAACAACAACACTACCTGCAGCTCCAGTCATTGCAGAGGTTAGTGTGATATACATGTTCACTATTTATCATGGCCCTCGAAGGATCTTCTGATAATTTAAATGGCCCTTGGTTTAAATTATTGGTTAGCGATCGTCAGCTGGTGTCCAGCGTGCCACATCCAGTTACTCACCAATGGAAGAGGTCCAGTCTGTGCTGAGAGTGATCGTAGATTAGGCAATGAGCCAAAGAAAATCCATAATTCATAGTTCATCTGTTCCACATAATTAGATTGTCCAACTCTGTCCTCTCTGCTCTGTGGACCCACCATCATACAGCTGGAGTCCCAGGCTGGACATTCCCTGGAGCTGACGGCTGCGCACTGACCACACCACCAGAGGTAACACCACAGCTGTCCGAGACTCACAAAGCTATTAATAGACACAAGAGGCATCACTTTGTTTCATATTCTTTGGCCAACTGTTCTATTGATGCTCAAACTGAATAATTTTGTTTACTTGTTTGTTGCTGGGATAAGGATTCATTCACTGGTAGTTGAACTGTGGGTTTTGTATTGAGCGCTGACTGACTGGCTCCTTGGTGGAGGTCTGACAGCATTTTCTAGTACAGTATGTAGTCATGCAGTAACATCCTTTAAACAGGCATGTGTTTACAAAGTGATGAACCTCACTCCACCTGTTACCTGTTGAATGATCCAAACAGGTGTTTTTGGAGCGTTCCACAACTTTCCCAGTCTTTAGATGCTCCTGTTTGAAACATCAAATTCAGAATAAGCTGATATTTACAAAAATCAATGAAGCTGATGAGGTGAAACTTTAAATATATAGTCATTGTACTGTTTTCAGTTGAGTATATGTCAGAAAGGATTAGCAAGTGATCACATTTAGTTGTCTTTATGTTTAACCCAGCATCCAAACTGTTTTTGAATCTGGTTTGTATGAGCTCTGGCAGTCTATGTTGGACAAATGAATATATCTTCACTCAGTCTTTTCAGCACGAACTGAGCTTCTGCTTTGGGACAGTTACACAAAGAGAGAATTTGGCACAAATAAGATGGCACCCTTTGCCAGATAACTAGTTTATGAGTCTAAGTCAGACTGCTGAAGCCTCATTTGAGCCTTTAGGATGCACTTCAGCCCAGAGCAGGACTGTGGATCCCCATCTCTCACAGAGCAGTTGTCTAAGAAAGACCACCAGCATGAAGAGGAGGAACAATTACAGCACCCTCAAACTTTAAGGAAAACAGGCATGTGAGTATTATAATAAGACATACTGATGTGTGAACCTCTCCTTTAAGGCAGGGGTGAGGAACCTTTTTCCTGTCAAGGGCCATTTCAGTGTTTATAACATCCTTCGAGGGCCACGGTGTGTTATTCCAGACAAACTGACACTTGGGAACATTTTACTTCGCTACTTTGGTGTTATATTTAGCTCTGTTTCAATATCTCCATTTTCAGTCTTGTAAAACATCCATTTCTCTCCCAGCTGTGTTTCTTTTCATCTGAAGATGTACCTCAGTTTTTCAATAAGAAGATATATTCAATTTGAACGAATATTAGATATTGGTCCTTTGTTGGTGCTACCTTCCCAGAGGTCCCTGTAATGACTTTTTTAATGCTATTTGCAGCATTTTAAACAAAAATCTGTCAATTCCCAGTACACTTTCTTCAGAGATAGTACTTAGAAATAAAGTAACCTTTATAAGGGACCTTATATCTGAGTATTTGTTGTAGCACTTTACCATTTATATTTATCTCCAAAAATACATGTATTTTCTTACATTTCTGAAAAGCAACAAGGCATGGACATCAGATGATCCACACTCTCTCCAGCGTTTCTGATGTGTGTGTAATGTTTTACATTTAGAGAGAAACAGATCCAGCAGAATATCCTCCATGTAAGCAGGTAAAGCCTCATAATGTACACTGATTTCACCACCATGTGTCTCTCCACAGTATGAAATATGGTCAACATTAGCAAACGGGACAGTACAATCTTGCCGAACGATTATTTCCTGAAAGACTAACAAATCAGGAGACATGGTCCAGATTTGTCATGCGGCCAATTTATTCGAAAAAGAATCATCAAACAAAAGCTGTGCAAAAAGACTTGTGATGATTAACAATGTCCTTCATTTCAGTCGCAACAATCATGTTGTTTTGTATTCATATAACTAATCAAGGCCAGCTCTCTGCCTTGACTGAGTATTTACTTGAAATACTCTTTAATTAGCTGGAGCGTGGCGTCACCCGTAGGCAAACTTTCCAGGTATATTTCCACCGTAATCTCTCCCTCTTTGGTTCTGTTTGTGTGGGCTCCATATGAATAAAACCAATAAGCGAAGCTGAATAGTTGGAGCTACTTTAAATCACCTTTACAGATGGACATTATAATGTGCGCAGAAATTCTGCAATGTCACTAAAGTCATTATCAGGAGCGGCGCTCCTCCACAGAAGCTGAAACTCCACCAAGATAAGAGGATTTTAATGAGACGTCCTCAAAAGACAGGGTTGGAATTTGCCAGTTTTCATTTAATGATGGTGCTAGTGTCTCTTTGACTGATAGTAAGGACCGTTTCAAAATATGCTCAGTCCTCCTCTTCAATTTCTAATCTCTGAACTAATATTGAACTTTCTCTTTATCCTCAGAAACTGAGGGAAGAATATAGTGTGTGTGTGAGGTAGCTGTGGCGAGGAAGCCTTTGAATCTTTTAGGGCTTTCATGGTGAGAATTCAGGTGTTGAACAATAACCTCTGGAACTTCAAGTCATAAAGAAATAAAGAATATAAATATACCACTTCAGAGTTTACTGAAGTGCGGCACCCAAGTACTTTGCTATTCAATCGCACAGAGAAAAGTTCACCTCCACTGTAGCTTTTCACCGCTTGGAAAGTTTCATTCATTTCCTGGTGAGAAAGAGCCGCCACAGGCCCAGACCACACATGTATGGAAATGTTCTGTTTATTAAGGAAATTAACTAACTAGCTGTGGAAAATCTGCACAAAGGTTAAGAGGAGTAATACTATCTGTGCTGCACAAACCTCAGACTGCAGGTGTACAGCGGCTTCCTTTATACTGTGTCACATCATATGACATTCCCCTCTGCCTCAGCTAATCAGCATTTTGTGTTAGTGCTGATTAGCAAATGCTAGCATGCTGACATGATAAACATTTTACCTGCTAAACAGCAGCATGCTTGCAACGCAGGAGTTGCAACGCAATTTTATTGTCAATGCAATTTTTATTATTTAGTTCAATCACAAATTTGCCTCAAAGGGCTTTACAGTCTGTGCAGCGTACAACCCCTCTACCCTTAGACCCTCGATTCAGATCGGGAAAAACTCCAGAGCCTTTAACTGTCAAAGCCATCGAGGCCTGTGGAGTAGCACCTACACCCGTTTGCAGCTTTAATATATAAACTCTTTGTACCTGATATCACTCATACACCAGTGTAAAAGCAGGACGTGAGTTTCTGAGCTGAAAGTTTGCAGTGCCAGGAGCCATCGTTCTTTGTTGGGGAAGATGTGAGACAATGAAGAGACAGTGAGAGCAGCGTTCCATTGTAAACATTAATGACAGATTGTGGCCCAGCTCTCTGGTTCAACTTTGATCTTACTTGCAGGAGCAACATGCAAGGTTTGGCTTGTGTGCACTTTCAATTTTACCTCCCAAAAAATTCATTTAGTTTGTTTTAGATAGGATAAAATGAGCTGCAGGTTGTAATAGAGAAGATTTATGCTTTGAGCAGAATAATAACCAGGCCCTGTCATGTTTACACACATGATTGCATGCAGGAGGCAAGCTATGTAACGTGTTGATCATTGTGGGACAAAACTCCGTGTCTCTGCATGTGATGGTTGTTTGAACAATGAATACTACAACAGAGCGGCTCTCACGGCGCAGTGAAAGTGTGTTTTCCTCACTAAAGAATTAGACAGCGGCCATGACGCAGTGTGATACATGGCACAGCAGGCCACCTTTTGTGCAGAGAGAGGTCACGCAGACTGGGATTAATCACTTTCCTCCGCACGCGGCAGACATCTTCATCCCTCCTGCCTCACGCTCACACCACAGTGCCTTCTCTGCTCACTCCCTGCTTCCTTTTTCCTCTCCCCCCCTTTAAATCTCAATCCTAGCGATGACGTCTTCTGTACAGATGATGAAAACTTCTCTGTGACCAATTACCGGCACTTTACATTAATGCTGTACGTTGGATACTCCTTTCTAATCACTCCTCTCTTCCGCTCGCTCTTGTCTCACTTTGGTGTGAGTGACAGAGTGGAGACGAGCTGCTTTCTGCTCGTGCAGCCTCCCACAAGATAAATGCATCACACATAATGACTCTGCTGCCCTGTGTGTGTGTGTGTGTGTGTGTGTGTGTGTGTGTGTGCATACTGTATGCAGATGCATTTCTCCATAATAATAGGTGTCTGAAAAACTGACACTCTCATAGACTTAATGGAGTGTGCCTGTTATGACTAAAGAAGTGCAGAGTGGAAGACACATTAGTCAATTTGAGAGAGCTTTTAATATAAACCATGTCAGCGATGTGAATCCAGGATAGATTTTACAAATATAAATGCTCTGGTTTTATGAGTTACAATGGTATAGTTGTAGGAGCTTAGCGAGAGCCATGCAGTCAGACACAAATCTTTGACAGTCTCTGTCTGCCACCTCTCTGTTTTCACTCCTCCGTCTCTGCCTGTTTCCAGCTTGCTCCTCCAACAGCTGTTAATGTCCAAAAGGTCCACCAGCTGTTCAAGATAACTGATTACTCTTGTTTTCGTGTCACTTTCCTCTGCGAAAACACCCTCTTGTAATTGCACTCTTGCTCATTTTGCTGATTAATTGGCTGGTTTGAAAATGTAGCTTGTTTCGCTCTCCTTTTGTGCTTCTTACATTCCCCTCGTCAATTAAAACCCAGTGGAGGTGAGCGCAGGATCCCACTTCAGCTGCAACAATCACTGCTACTAATATCTCCACCGCACTTAACGAAGCGAATCGACACTTGCCAGAGGTCTGTGTGCCTGCGCTTGCAGGACTGGATGTGTGTGTGTGTAGCACCTGAGGTAACAGATTGCTCATCACTCGCAGAGAGCTCTGTTTTTGGATGATAAGACTCTCCTGACTACCACAGCGAAGTTAGCTTTGTTTCAGCTGAACCAGAGGCATCACAGGCAGGTGTGAGGGGGCAGCGTAAACAGAGCACATATCGAATCGCAAAGGTCCATGTTGAGTTCTCAGCCTCACACCCTCAGAGAAGAATGCTCACACACACACACACACACAATACATATATCTATACTTATATATACCTGAATCTTATCTGCACCAACTCCCATGGATGCTGCTTAAAGAAGTGAACTTTGCTACAGATCACATTATTAATGCAAACTCTGTAGGAAGAATTATTTAAACACTATGGAGGTTTCAGCTACCTGTTTGACTCAAACCAAACTTACACTAAAGCAGGTGTAATCTATATTTTATATCATATATATGAAAGGGGTTGTTCACGGTGATGAAGCTAGAGAGGATCTGAATCTGCAGCTCCCTTCTCTGTTAATCTTGTGAGTTTCAGCTCTTTGTTTAGCTGTCTGGCCCACAAGTTTACTGTTTTAGTTCACGGTATCATTTTCAGTGGCAGCAGCAGGCATCAGCAAAAAAAGCTCTGAAAAAACCCACTGCACGCTACCTGCTCTGCACCAAACACCAGGCAGGCACACTTAGCAACCAGCTGGCGAACATAGTGGCGCATTTAGCAGCAGGAGAGATAGACATTTCCCTCAGGAGCTGGTGGAGACCAAAAATGGAGCAAAAAGAGAGTGTATATTGGAACTGCATTCGCCAGGTGCGCAGACGCACGACTCCAAATGAATGATAATGTTGTTGCCGCCGCTGGATGTGCAACTTCAAAGGTGATGACATGTCAATGTTGTGTTCAGGAGTTGCTTCCCCCAAGAGGCCAAAAAAAAAAAAAAAAAAAAAAATCAGCCACCCCATATTTAAAGGAATTGTTTGACATTTTGGCAAACTCACTGCATAAACTCTTACTTTATTGCCCTTTGTTATAGCGAGCTAGATGAGAAGTTTGATACCATCCTCCCATCTATGTGATAAATATAAGGCTCCAGCCAGCAAGATCCTTATTTTTTTTGGCTTGGTTTTTATTTTTTTTGGTTTTTGTTCGGACTGAACAAACAAAGAAAGAAGTGTTAATTAGCGAGCTTTACTGGTGCTGGTGGGCTGATTTTATTATCTTCAAACAGAGCCAAGATATGTGTTTTCCCCCATTTCCAGTCTTTATGCAATCTGAACTAAGCTCACCAGCTGCTGGTTGTAGCCGACGAATTCGAGAGTGCTATCAATCTTCTCATCTCACTCTTGGCAATATAGCGAATAGGCATATTTCCCGAAATGCTGAATTACTCCACCAGTAGCAAAGCTTGGCTGGGGAGCAGGCAAGGGTGTTTTTTTTATACAAATATACTCTGTGATGGCTCCACTTAGGTTCACTTTTTCCCTCAAGTGAGAGGAGAGTCTAAGTTATGAGTCCTGGGAAATCTTTTTTCTTATGTTCATATTTGCTCCATTTCCAGCCTCCAGGCAGCATCCCGTTCTGATGGATATTCTACCCTCTTACAGTAAATAGACACATTTCACATTAGGCCTATCTGTATGTATTTCTACTGTAATGCATGCCCTGAGTGGCAGTCTAGAGCACAATAAGAAGTCAAGAGGCTGCTCTGCAGCCACTCTCGGTTACTGACTCATCCTCGCCCATGGCTCCCACTGCCAGCTCCAGCAGCAGACACCCAGACTGCATCTGTCACAGCTGTCTTACTGTCAGCCTCTGCACAATTGCAAAGGCCACTCCATTACTGAATCTATAGAGCCGAATGTGTAGCACAGGAGACATATAGGAACCAATCCTCCACAGCCTTGTGTGGAAAAGAAACGGCAGCTTTTGACTGAGGAGAAGGGCTGGCTGTCCGGGCTGCAGCTTTTAGGCAGATCAGAGAGGCTTGGTGGCTGCATACCTTCAGTCCTGACGAATAAGGCAGGCTGAGAGAGTGACGGGAGGCATGAGGGAGACAGAGATCCTCATCCCTCATAGACAGTCCATCTACCCGGGCGACCCTGTTGTCTGAGTTGACTGTCAAGCTGTAATAGAAGTGATTGAGAAGGCGTGAGAGGAATTGGTGGTATGGAAGAGAACGACCGTCCTGCAGAGAAAAAGAATCATCAAAAACAAATGATTGAAAAGTAGAGAAAAGAATCGAGGTATATGGATCAGGAGCAAGGGGCTGGTTTTTAGAAGAGTCTGGAAAGAGACGAGTGGGAGAGAGATGACAGGAGAGGAAAAAGCAGCTCGTCTATATGACAGTTTTAATCAGGGCCTCTGTGGACAATTTCATAGTGACCTTCTACGAGCTCCACATGAAGGATACACGGTACAGTCGAGGGCCAGAGTTCTCAAACGGGGAATCATTGAAAAACATGTTTTCTCGGATCAGTGTTGTTAGGACCTTGATGTAAAGTTTTTGAAGAGATCAAAGGTATCTCGCAGTTTTGCAGTCAGCGTGCTGCATGTTCTCATGAGTTATTTAGTGAAGTATGGATTGACGAGGGAGGTGAGAGGGCTGAGGAAGGGAGGAAGAGTGAGACGGAATGTGGGAGTGCAGGTATGTTAGTGATCACTTGCAGAGAAAGACCGAGTTAAGAAAAGAGCTGTGCCAGCGTTAAAAGTTGTAGTCTGTCCCTGAAGGTGGAAAAGTGGACTTAAAGGGTCAAATCCTTTAAAAAATACCCAAGGACAGAATACATAAAAAGTCCAGAGTGTGTTTTGATGAACTTGACTCGCCAGATGGTTTGTTGCACGGAACCATCTGGGAAGCTGTCCACGCAAACGGTTTGGAAAAGGGCAAGCACTTTCAAAAAATACTTGGCGGGTGATTGGAAGAACCATCTGTCTGTTGCCGTCTATCGTGGGCTAACTTCAACCAATCAGATCAACAAACCATATGATGTAGGACATAGGAGAGCAAAACTCTGGCTGAAGCCAGCTGGGACGAGAGCAAAAGCACGTTTTCCATTGAAAGAACCTTCAGTGCCATTCTTTGCTCTTCCTTCAATGAAGTTCTGATACATCTGATGCCACAGCAGCATCTACGCTAACCTCTTTAGGAGCCGCCCTGGTTTTTTCCAGACGAACGGTCTGGCTGTTGTCACACCCAAACCACGCCTGTAGCTGTCAGTAGTTCCTTATGGGAGGCTGATTGGTCCAAACGACTGTGGTTCATTCACAAGAGCATAACTGGCGGGATGGATTCTCACGTGGGGTGATCTTGCAAGGCAATGTTTCCATGTGCAGTACAGTCTTCTTCCTGGTTTAACTGGCTTCTGAGGAAGCAGTGAGAGGGTTAATGATGTTACGTTATCATTAAGAGCTGGAGCAACATATCTGTTTTATTATGTATCTAATACAGCGTATGTAGGCAGCTGGATTGCTCTCAAATCCACCTTCTGAAGTTGCATTACACCCTCTAAACTGACCATTCATGCTGTCACAATCAGGCTTCACAACCTGACTTTGGACCAGCAGGCCTGTCAAGCATTACTTAGTAACTAAAGAGTCTGGAGGATTTATTCAGCCTTTACACAATCAAAAACAACAGAGCAAAGGTGTAAGAAATTAAGTGGGTGTATTTATGTAATGTATCTTAATCTGCGAATGTGAGCATGCCAAGTGTGCTAGTTTACTACCTTCAGTGACAAAGTGTTGTGCAAAGGGGTGAGGGGCACACCACCAGCTAACTACAGCAGATTATTGTGTGGGGTCACATTAAAAAAAGGACCAGATCAGGACTGGAGGGGTCCAGATGATGATGGTTTAGAGCAGCAGTAGCTGCTTATGGTAAACTGCGTACCTGCAGTGATAGCACAGGGAGCTAAACAGGCATAGCGACAGTAAGTAAGTCGGTTCCCTGAGTTCTTATTTCATCTGGACGATGGAGACCTATCCAGTCCACAAAGAGACTCGGCCTCTACACCTCCTGTGAAACTCAAAGTCAGTTATTTAGATTTGCGGGACGATCGGTTGACTTTATTAGATGCATTAGGTCACAAATAATCAACAAGTATAGCTCAAGTGACGCATGTGTCCTCATTACAGTGAAATGTTTTAGCTCTCGTGCAATCATAGTAATGAATGCAAATCTATACATGATCATGCATTCTGCCCCGGGCGTTTCCTGCATGGCCCTGCATATCTCTGCATTCATCCGGCGCGGCGGTGATGCCGCTTCTCTGTCAGCTCTGCTCGGCTTCTCCGGTGCAGGTACTGGCACAGATGATGTCCCTTCAGCGGCGAACGGCCTCGTGCCAAAGCACACATCCTGTGCAGTAAATCATTAAGATGTTTATCCTTGATTAAAGATGTTCTTCGTCCCTGAAACGTTTCAGATGAGTACCTCAACTCGCTGTTTGCAGGCGATGATGTTTGATAAATGATTCAGCGCTTGGCTAATCAGTTCCCCTGACTTCCTTTTTGTTGTTGTGCATTAAACCTCAACTCCATTAAGGGCTGTATAATGGAAAGTGCTGAGCTGACCTCTGTGAGTGTCTGTTTTTGATGTCTCCAAATGAGAGGACAGTAGAAGGAAACTAACAGCCTTCCTCATAGCTTCTCCAGACAGTTATGTTATTTTTTGTCTGTACCAATTATTTCTTTAAGAGAAAAATAATTGTCTTGCCAGTTGTCTGCACGGTATATCAGCTATTTTGAGACATCTAATAAAAGTAGTTGCAGGAGTTACTTATTTCAATCACTCAAGCCACATGCGGAAGCAAGTCGTCTCATACAGACTGACAATGTAATTACAGAGAATTGTTTCCTGAGCTGCCAGATCTTCGTAATGGCACGATAATTATTCTTCAACGGAACACAGAGTGACATTAAATGAGGCAGTGGTGTGTTTGTGTGTGTGATAACAGGCAGTGCTATCAGAGCGTGGTGCTTGCAGGGGCATCGGGGTGAGCAAATAAATCAGAGTGGAATGTTGCTCTCATGTCTCCCTGACATAATCTCCCACTTCGATCGGCCTTAATTGATTCCATTTGAGCTGCCTTGACGGACACAGCTGCTGCCTGGCTTGTCACAGCAGACTAATTACATGTCACTGCTATCATGTGACACCAAGTTGCCTTTGGCAGCACAGCGTGCCCTCGCAAGAAAACAAATACCTGTGTTTCTGATGGCAGAACATGGTGTTGAATCTTCTCCCACACACGCTGCTGTCTGTTCATACAGAAGAATAAATGTCAGTGCGGTATAGATGTGGAGGGCTTCCACAACATTTTGCATGGTGATAGCTTTACTGAAGAAGCGAAGTGCGAAAAGAGAATAAGGCTGTTAATCAGCGAGTCACAGCTTCAGGGGAGGTGATGCCTTCCAGCTGCCATGCAGTGAATAAAACACACTTCTACCCAGGGGTGTGTGTCGGGAAGCTGAATAAGTATCAATTACAGACTGTGCAAGAAACCCATATTATTCAAGTTAATTTAAATGAATTCAACATGAATTCAATATAAAGCCGTTTAACATGATGCCTTCCAACTTCAGTGTTGATATTGAGTTGTACAAAAAGTCCGCTTTTGAAATGCAACCATTAAACATGAGCATGACAACCCAGAATCTCTGCAATTCAGATCCAATCTTCATTAAACAAATGAGATATAAATATGTTAATTAGTGAGCTTTAGAGGTGCAGCTTGGTGGATTTTATTACCTTTAGACAGAACCATGCTGCTTCCCCCTGTTTCTAGTCTTTGTGCTAAGCTAAGCTAACTGCTCCTGACTGTAGCTTTACACTTAGCCCACAGACATGAGAGTGGTAGCGATTTTCATTTAAATCTGTGCAAGATGGTTAATAAGCACATTTCCCAAAAAGTACAATCTTTCCTCGAACATGGCTGCAGGTCAGTGCTAATTATATTCAAATAAACATATCAGTAAATGTTATGTGATTAAGCAAACATGCAGGCTGTTAACTTGAATTTATACCATGCAACAGTCTAGTTCCCCCGATACTGGACAGTAATTGATTAGCCCCTGATCGTAAACACCTGGTGAATTCAACATGTTAACACGGTATTTCTCATCTTAACAAGTTGATAATCTCCATTAAACAGCTGACAGACGCTGAATGATGGAGCCTAAATTGGGACGTAGCAACAGAGCCAAGGCAAGATGACTGATATGAGATGATGATCCCTCCATTAAATCTCCTGAATGGGCTCTTCTTTCCACAGCTGCTCGGACTGTACGCTGCAGCGTCCTCCTCATTTGAATATGAAAGGGCACTGGAAGCATACATCATGATGATTGATTCTGAGCAGATTGTGGGAAGAGTCATTTGTCATGTTGTGCCTCAGAGTCCAGAGCATTAAAATCCGTCTTGGTATCAGAAGACCAACACATTGTACATTTATTATTAGCAAGTCTGAGCTCATCATTACACCTGAATAAGAAGCGGCTGCAGCTGCCAACTCTGTGGATACTGAATGTTTTTTGGCAACAGCAGCTGTCTGCACACCACCTCTACGATTGAAGCCAGCACCTGCACACCACCTAGCATAGCTCTGTGCCTGCTGTAGCATACTACCTTAATGTGAACAAACTCTGTTCTGACATGAAGTCTGCAGCCTTCGTGCAAAAACATCACAGGTGTTGTTGCTTAGAACGCTTCCGGGGTTAATATGCCTGCTCGACTGGAAGGAGCGTGAATGTAGCATCTGTTGTAGTTTTATCAGCACGGTGTTGCATGTGTGGGATGTAGCTGATTGCCTACCTCATCTTGTTTCACTCTCTGCCGGGTCTATTTCCCGTTCCTCATATCCTCTTTAATCCAACACTGGAATGTATTGCTCTCAGATGTAATTATTTTACCCTGCTGCCAGGTAATAACGTGATTTTCCTGTCTGTCAGTGATTTTAGAAGGCTAATTTTAAGTTTCCCTGCTCTGCTTGATGTTTCTTTGAATGAGTATGCGCTACAAGAAGCTCTTTTTCTTCTCAGATGAGAGGCATGGGATTTCATAAATCACACCTCATTTCTCTTCTCTGTTTCAAATTTGATCCTTAGGGGTGCACTAGAAGCTGGCACAGTTTGATGTGGGGGTTTTAAAGGGGATGTATTTCATTACCCTTTGATTGTGCGTTGTGGAGCTATGATTATTGGAAAGCGTGATCGTGCCGGTGTTGGGGGGCCTGGACGTCTGACACTGTGCTGGAAAAAGCTTCAAGGTGACATCGGGAGGTGGCAGTCACGCCACTTTCTGTGAGACAGAATACATTATCACCTCTGATTTCTGAGAAATGTCAAGGTAAAAAAAATAACTGCTACTTCATGCACATAGACAAATATGTTATCTTAATAAATACCATAAGAGCTTCTTTCTGTTGTTCTGTTTTATTTCTATTATGACCAAAACATCAGTAAATTTTGCTAATAAGGTAAAACAATAATCTATTTTTTTCAAGCCCAAAACGTGTCCTGCTGTTGGTTTGTGTTTCCTTGCTTGCTCTGTTTTCCCAACCAGCAAGCTTTAAGATTAGATTCATGGGTGTACTGAGCCAAAAGTATGGTGCTTATATACAGAGTTAGTGTTATTATTATTATTATTATTATTATTATTATTATTATTATTATTATTATTATTATTATTATCATTATTACCACACTAATACTACCACTACAAAGTAAAAGTCCTGCATTCAGAACCTTTGTTAAGTAAAAGTATAATCAGCAAATGTACTTAAAGTACAAAGCATCACTGCTGCATTAGTGTGTATGTTGCATTTTACTGCTTCAGACGTTTAAGGTGGAGCTCTTTTTATTTACTTTCTATACTGATGGGTAGTTTAATGCAGCAGTGCATCATATTCTGTAAAATCATCATAAGTTTGTCTCTGTCCTGTGAAAACCACGTTTCTCTGAACAGTCTAGACTTTTCAGGAGCTCAGAAAAAAACGCCCCGTTTCCAGCTCTGTGACGATGCATTTCCCAGTTAATCCAAGAGGGCTTTTAAATAGTTTATTCATCTTAAGAAGAATTTCCTCAACCCCTAAAGGTACACTTAATCCTTCAGTTAATCAGAAACATTCAAAACCACCACATTTGGAGATACATGTTTTTTACTGCACAGGAAGGGTTTGAAAAACTGTAATCTGAAAGCTGTGATCCTGAATAATAATAGAAGCTTTCGTACTAAAACCACAGTATCTTACACTACATGGCAGTTCAGAGACATTCTAGAGATGCTCTGAATCCTAATGTTGTACGGTGTGTTGGAGCTGCAGGCTGTGCTTATGGATGAAACTGCTGAGGGCAGCCTGGAGTGGCTTGAGCCCAGCCCTACAGTGCTGATTCCCACCTGCAGGGAGGAAAGTTGTCCCCCCGGGCACTGACAGACACGAAGTGTAAGGAGCATCCTGTCATGTTGTTAATGTGGTTTTACCAATATGCATTGTCAGGTTTATTTTATGAAATCACCTCTCAATCACCTACTTCAACACCTGTTATTTTTAAAGGTTAAAAAGGTTGAAAAGTTACTTTCACGTAACACATTACATTCAAAGTCCTGTGGATTTTTTTTTTTTTTTTTTTTTGCCAGTTATAAGTAATGGACTGAGGACCTCAAGTGGACAGTCAATGAACAGCATCCCCTCTGTGAGAAATGTGATAGAAAAATGAAGCAGTGAATCTGGACATATCAGTTATTACATATCATGTTAATGGCGCTTATCTACCCTGACATTACCGCCGCTCTCTAACCTACAACCTTCCCACTCAAATAAAAAAAAAATCCCTCACAGGAGCTGACAGTGGTCCAATCACTAATAAGCTTCCCACGCTCACTGCTTATACTTTGACCTTTATGCTGTCGTCCTAAGCGTGTTGGTTTCTCATCTGACCCACTGGCAAATCTTCAGATCAACTGATCATTAGATGAAAGAGTCTCATTGGGGAAATGTAGTGGTTCTCTCTTTGTACATATTTGCATGAAGGATTCATTTATTTTTGTTCATCTTTTTTATTAGTGGATATTGCATTCTAATAATCGCAACACAACATATAATCAGATGTAACTAGAGGATGAAGAAAGAACATTGCACTGATCATAATAATTATGAGTCACTGCCTATGATGATGGTATGCTATTTAATTTAGCAGATTCTACTTTCTGTGCACATTATTCTTTTATCACTGTAGCTGAACAGCTGATGAAAAGAGGTTTATTTATGCTCTGGATACCACCGCATGAATAAAAAGCTGTATGGCTGCATAATCTCCATGAGATCTATTGCCAGAGGTTTCAGCTCAACAGTGCCTGAGGTGTGGAGAGTCATTGTGTAGTCTGGGCAGCATGCAGGAGTGAAATGCATACAATATGCCTCAGTCATTATTAGAGTTAATTAGACAGGAGAGCTAAGAGGATTCCAGAAAGGATGATGAGCTCAGAAAGGTGATGAGGCAGGCTGAAGGGAAACTTCAACATTCACGTTTTCCTTTGCTGGACAAACAACTGAGAATGTTTGTGATTAATTTCAGCAGAAGGAATAGGTGAGTCATCGTGTTCGTTATATCCCTCATCAAGGTGGCGGGATATGGCAAGCTACGAATTTTCAAGTGTTCTCTGTTGTCATAATAGAGTCAAGGATGCGTTTCATGGCCCTTGATCATAATTATACTATCAAGTGGAGATGGCATCTCAGTGTTTATATCCTCAGTGAAAACAACAAGTCACTCACTCAAGAGGAAGAAAATTTGAGGAGGGTCTGCTTGAAAGGATCTGTCTCGACTCACATGTTTTATATATACGGTACAGTCATCCTCTGACTTCTACAAAGACCAGAATGATTGTGCAGGTGTACAAAAGTGGGACAATTTTTGGGCAAAATTGCATGGAGACAGTTGCTGAGAGCAGCTTGTTTCGTGGCAACGTTATTCTTTGTGCCTGAGGCTGATTGTGAGAAAGAGCTTATCTGAACTCCACTTCCCCCTCTGAGGATGTCCCCTGCTGGACTCCAGCATGTAGGCTGCCAGAACCAGAAGCTTTGAATAGCTTCAGGAGTCTCAGTGTGGGACCAGCTGCATCTCCCCTGGATCAGCTAACGCAGGCAGTAAAGAGTCATTGAATACCCCCACAAAATAATGCTCCTGGATAAGATGGTGAACATTGGACTGAAATGCTTTATGGGGATTCATTTAACTATTTAAAGGACAGAACTAAAAGATTGTTTGTGGGATGAATTCTTTAAAAACTTAGCAGTGACAAAGTGACTAACCTGACATGACAGAGAATCAGGAAGGAATAATCAGGCCATCAAGTGTATTTTTGCAAAAGATGCACAGCAAAAAGCCATTATATTGCAGCTCTGTGCACCTGCAAGGTGGAGAATGAAGTCAGGTTAAGTCAAGTAACTGGGTTGAGGCTATACATTAATATAAAAATATTTCACTTTAATGAGGCTAACATAAAATTCTAGAGTCTATAGTCAGTCTAATTTGTTGTTATGTAATACAGCCCAGTATTTGTGATACTGGGCTGTATTACTTAACTGACCACAGCAATTTTCAACACCAAATATTATAAGGAAACAAACATTCAATGCAGATTATACTTATTCTGCTGTCAAACATTTTTTTTTTTTTTTTTTTTTTTTTTTTACTAATTTACCAGAGCCTAAATGCAAAGCACTAAAGGGAAAAAATAACTGAAAACATACTAAATATTTCAGCAGGCTTGGCTTGATATTGAATATTAAAGGACATCCGTGTTTTTGGCCTAACTGATCCATGACTGACTCTACTGGCCAAAATAATTTGAGTCACGGTTAATTTGTTAAATTTAAATGTATATCCTAATCTGTTTTAGTCCAAATTGATTAAATTAATTTTAAAACACTTGTAATCATATATAATTAATGTAATCATATTAGAGGCCATCTGTCTTGGCTGTTTGACCTCAACAGTCCACCATTAGTGAATATTTGTGAATGAATGCTTTCGGCTAAATTTGCTAACATAGGAGAACATGGGAGAGCTAACAGAGTAGCGCGTGGGCTTTTCATAATAAAACACGTGACAGCAGAACTTCCAACTTCTGAAAACTGACACTGACTTCCTGTTTGTGTGAAGAGGGCGGAGTTAACGGTTCTATCCTGCTGGCGGAGAGACGGCGCCGCTGTGGTTTTGGTTTTGCGGTAAACAGTGAGGGGAAGCTCACTTTCCCCCCGTGGCTGACAGGATGGATAAAACCCGGAGAGGCTGACAGCTTCGGTGACGCAGCAGAAATTCACCGGCCCGGGACCGAGACTGCTGTGAGTCCAGGTCGTCCGTTGTTTTTCGCCGTTTGTCGCTCAGTGCTAACTTACTGTACGTTCGTGCGGCAAACCCCGGCTAAAGTTAGCCTAATGTTACATTATGTAAGGATGGCAACTTTGGTGGCTCTTTAAACTTCTTCACTGTGAGAACTGCGGTTTAACCCACATATGTAGTGAACAGTAAATCAGCGTCATGTGAACTTAACAGTCTGCCGTGTCCTGACATTGACCCTGTGCTCAGCTGACATACTGTAAACCTTTATAACAAACACACACTGCACAATAACGCTGCTTTTTTAATGTGTGTGTCACGGTTGTGTCTTTGTGGTCATATAACAGAAGAGTGTCAGCCATGGTGCAGGAGTACCAGTCCCCCGTGCGGGTCTACAAACATCCATTTGAGTTAATAATGGCGGTGAGTACTGTGTGTGTGTGAGTGTGTGTGTTTGTGTGTGTGTGTTTGTGCGTGCGTGTGCGCGCGTGTGCACTATTAAGACAAGTGATGATCCGGATCACTTTGCAGGATATTGCATAACTAACTGCTGATTGAGGTGTGTCTGTGGCTTTGACCCTTGCACTCTTCAAACATGCTCTAATTGGAAAAAAAATTTCAATATTAAACATAAAAGTGTTAAATAGGATATAAAATAAGACCAGACACTCTTAGAAATCTTATAAAATGTCTGTAGCCTTGGCTGCCTTTGAGGGTCATCTGTCTCGCTCTTTATATACACTTAACTGCAATAAAAGCTGTGTGTTGAGTGACTGGACAAAATGTGCTGGATCCTGTCTTCTCTCCAGTGACTGTGGTAAATACAGTGATCTGCAGGGTGCATACAGTGAGGAAGCTGCTTATAACACTTGTAGTTTCTTCAACACCTAGCAGAAGAAAGCTTCTCTCCGCTTTATTCAGTGCCAGGCCTCTTTAACTGGGCTAGATGTTGCACATTTTTGCAGAGAATATCGGTAAAGATGCACATTATTGAAGCATCAGTAGCTCCTTAAAACTTGTTTTGTGTATTATCCTGGTGTTGCAATTGTTTGTTATTTTAAGACTTTTCCTCTAGTGTGATGCTTATAAGAGGTCATGGGGTTTACAGTGTAAAAAAAGCTGTTATATGGTATAATGTACCTTTAATATCTGGGCTGGACTGCTTTAGATGATAGTGCTGCAGTATTTAACAGTCATACCAGGGAAATTCAATGAAATAGCAACAGATATCTTAATTTCTAAATATGTATTCACCTTCAGGTTTGCAGTGGTATACATTTGCTTATCTATGGTGTTGAATTCTACCATTTTAGTGTTATAGAAAAAGTATAGGACATGATATTTTGTGAAATTATGATAAAGCATTTTTTCATCCAATTTTTTTTTGTTTTCATTACTTTAAGGATCATTTTGACTCATAATAATAATGATATCGATTTTGTAATACTGTTCACCGTGAAACTGTGATATTTTCAGACATGATTTCCGAACCATGAAAATCTTATTCTATTGCAGCCTTATTCAACATATGGTTATGTGCTTTCCCTTGAGTGGAAAACTTCTTATTGTACAGATGTCTTGCTCTCTTCACCTGCAACCTACAACTTGATGGTTTAAAATCAAGTAAGAACTGGAGCTGTGTGTGAAGCGAAAGTAGGACAAAAGCAAAATAAGTGTGCATTTCCATGAGAAGCAGCCTGTTTTCACCCACTTCCACAGTCTGTTTCTTGTTCTCTGCAGTTACATATTAATCCAAAGACTTATGCAATACCCTCCGGGTGAAGCCTGTGATGTTGCAGTGACACTTTGCTCTGCAGACTATAACTCCTTCACCCAACAGTCCAAGTCAACACCTACACAAGCTTCATCTCCAATGAAACATTGCTCTCAAAAAATTCCTCATACATCACTGCACTTTATTGAAAAAGATCTCAAAAATAGTCCTTTTGTGGGAAGTAAGCAACAGCCTCTATGAAAAGATCCAGGCCTCAACAGCATAAAGGAGAGTATTGAATGAATAGTCTACCACCTCCTCCGCTGCCATTTATCTCTGGGCTTTCTCATTAGTCCCTTGGCTGATCCTGCCACTGACTGACTCCAGGTTATCACTCCAGCTAACGGTCTTCATCAGTGTCCTGGATATTACTGAATGTTCAACCAGTGACATCGTTATTGTCCCTCTTATGACACATCTTTATGACATTCTTTGGTCTTTATGTAATGGAAATGCACTAGATTTGTTTAGATGTAGATACACCCAGCTGGCTGTACGTATATGATTGACACCTACAGAATTGCATTTAATCAATGTTGCCTAAGGAGATAATAAATCTTTTTTCTTTTTTTTCTTCACAGTCATAGTCATTAGTTAACCTGTTATTGGCTTGCTAAATTGAAATATGATGGCAGAAGATGTTGTTTTCTGAAGAAAGACGAGGTCCTCTGGGGCCATCGACTGTTCTTCTCAAACACTTTCTGCTCATCTTTTCTTTTATGCTCCTGTTATGCTTTTATGCTGATCGCTCTGAGAAGAATAGGTAGGACAAAGATTCCAATTTGTCTGCAATCAGTGAGACACATTGTTTTTGTTGCTCAGTGTGTCTGTTACATAACACCAGTCAATGCCGCTTATTTACCAAGGAAAGCGTTCCCATTAATTTGCTTTGTGAATAATGTCGTCTTATCGATTTAGATTACTCATGCTGTGCTGTATCAATACAAGCAGAATGCTTGTGTGTGTGCGTGTGTGCACGTGTGCGTGTGCACGTGTGTGTGTTGCTGAAGAAATGGTGTGAATTTGGAGAGAAAAAAAGCAATTGAAAATTCTGTCTTTGTTTGTTCCTTTTTTCTGCATGCCAGTGCCTGTGGTCTGTTTTTATAGAATAGTTTTACTCTTCAGACTTTTTAAAATATTTGGAGTTACGGAACATAGAGACAACTCTGAAAGAAGTTGGGACACTGTGTAAAACAAATAAAACCAAGTGTGATCATTTTCTAGTCCTTTTTCTGGCATATACGTAAATGGAAACAATCTCATCAACTTCATTGATTTCTTAGATGTATTCTGAATTTAATGCAGCAATATGTTTCAAATGAGTTGGGACAGGAACAACAAAAGACTGGGAACGTTGTGGAATGCTCCAAAAACACAGGCTCATTGGTAACAGGTGATAGTATCATGTATCTTTGTTGGTGGTAACCACGTCAAGGGCTCTTTGGGAGTACCTCAAGAGAATTAGTAATAGTTTTCTACCCTGTAGTGGGCTCATTTATTATAAACAGGCAGCTGTCTTTAACATGATGGTCTAGTTCCTGACCTGCCCTTTATTATCTGTCAGTTGTTTACTCATAAAAAAACCACACTGCTATTAGTTACATAGACTGAGGGCTCTTCCTGCATATCTTGAAATAGCCACTCAGTGACTCGATCAATATTGGCAGGTAAGCCCTGGAGAAATTTGCCTGGACAGATGGTCACACAGTGTACCATGGGCAGTAAAAACACAGTCACTGCTTGTAAAAGTTGCCATAGCTGCAGGCTGCTGTGCAAAAACATAAAATTTTAATATGCATTTATAAAAACCGTTTAAGCTACTAACTATTAAATGCCTCCTAACCTGGAAATGATGTGATCTAAATTACATGCTGTACTCTTTAGTCAGCAACATTGTCATTACAGAACAGTTTACTCTTGTGGCAAATACAAGTGACCTTCTCATAATGGGTCTATTCACGGCACTTCTCCTGCCCAATCACAGAGCTCCCTCATAGTGGGCAGGACAAAAGCAAAACTCTCCAGTGCGAACAGAATGAACAGAGCCAGGCTTGCCAGTGTTGTACCAAAAAAACAGAAAAATACATTCAAATAAATTTACTTCTTTTCTTAATGTCTTTACATTTCTTTCACATGTGATGTTCCCCCTCTCAGGCCTATGTGAGGAGGTTCCCAAAGTGCCCACTGATCCCAGTGTTTGTGGACAGTGAGATCATCAGCGAGAGCCTAAGCAAGGATGGATCCACGCTGGTCACTGAGAGGCGCTGCGTGATCGACATCGACGCCCCGCGGCTTCTTAAACGGGTACCTCTTCTCTGACCCTGTACAGAGCCAAGGCCATCAAACAGTCACAGCAGTTCATATAATCAGTTGTAGAAATAGGAATGTTTGGAAAGACTGTGTCAGAGGGTGGCAACTTTTAAGGTGGTATTGAAAGTTGAAAGAATCTGAAAGTTGATTTTGATGGACCTGTTGACATATTTATGTGTAAACCATCAGATTTTTTTTTTTTTTTCTGCATGTAGATCGCCGGTGTAGACTACCTCTACTTCATCCAAAAGAACACTCTGAACCACAGGGACAGGACGCTGCACATTGAGGTCCACAATGAGACCTTTTCCAGCAGAGTCATTGTCCGTGAGTGCTGCAACTACTCGGTGAGCCTCAGACTCCAACAAGACAGCCAGTGGGTTTTTTATGTGTTTGCTCCCGTGCTTGTTGTATTGTTGCTGTAAGACCATCATAGACAACATCCACTCTGCTGCATGTGCATACCAGTAAAAGTCTGGCTGTTCTATTCAGTGCATGAATTATTAAGTGGTTCTCTTTATGGTGTGCCAAATGCAATAAACACTTGTGAACACAGTTGGAGTTTTTAAAGTCAGTATAGTTTGACTCACTCCAGTAATACCTCCTGAAACATTTAATGACTTGCCACAACACAACTCAACAACACATTAATTTTGTGTCCCACATACTTTGTACTTAATGCCCTCTGAACATCTGACTATGATTTTTCATGGGTCACTTAAAAGTAGTTAATGTCGTGATAGTTTTTGCACAATACATATGTTTGTGATTCTTTATCCTGTTCAATAGGTGCATCCAGAGAATGAGGACTGGACGTGCTTCGAACAGACAGCTAGTCTGGATATGAAGTCCTTTTTTGGCTTCGAGAGCACTGCTGAGAAGATAGCTATGAAACAGTATGCCAGCAGCATTAAGAAGGTTTGCATCTTTTCACTGACTTTTACTTATATTGCATTAGTGTTCTGTGATCTGTTGATTAGGTCTACTTTTGCTTTCTTTACCATAGAGCCACCTGCACAGTCACATTAACTCAAAGTCCTCCTGTGTTGTAGGGTAAAGAAATTATTGAGTACTACCTCAGAGAGCTGGAGGAAGAAGGAGTAACCTACATACCTCGCTGGACCCCCCCTGCTGTCTCTGGTACTGCGAGGCCCCAGGCGCTGCCCTGCTCTGCTGCCAGATCCATCCCAGTGAACGGTGCTAAAGACACGGCCTGCCCCTCAGACCTGGTGGTTGGCTCTCCAGACGGTCAGCGTTTACTCACTCGTCACAATTAAGTCTGGAATAGCAGCCAGCACACAACACAAAAGTGCACTGATACAGTTAAAAGATGTGCGTGTGTGTGTGTCCTTGATATTGGTTGAGTTATTTTTTAAGTATTTAATTAGGGAATTTTAAGTATGTAAATAATTATTGATTTAATGGTAGAATAATAATAATACTAATAATTATCTTATTTTTTTTAGTACAGTCGTATGTCCCTCGCTGTCCTGGTATTGGATATATTTTTGGATGTGTCATGATATTTTCATCCTAATGGAATAGTTGGGATAATGATGGGACGATTAAATTGGCTCACCGTTTGGTGCAATAATAACAGTAATTATTATTGTTATAATCTCTTTGGCACTATTTAAGAACCATTGTGCCACATGTGGAAACAAAAATAACAGCAGGAAGCAGGACAAAGTTTGCGCAAACTTTTTTTTTTTTTGTATTCATTATTTTAGTTTTTTCTCATGTTGAAAATTCACTGTGGTGTACAGCTCCTGATGTCTCATTTCATGCATGCAGTAGTTTTAACTTTACACTGTGCATCTATTTTGGCCTGTAGACAAGCTGGATGCTGACTACATCAGACGTTACCTAGGTGATTTAACGCCTCTGCAGGAGAGCTGTCTTATTCGACTTCGCCAGTGGCTCCAAGAAAACAACAAGGGCAAGGTCACATATACACAAACGCAGTTTTGTTTGGCTACAGAGCAAAACACACATTCATTTCCAGACACATTTGTCAGTAACTTTAACTTTGAGCTCTGCATTGGAGTTTTGACCCCTGTTTGTTGTAGTACAGATTCCGAAGGATCAGCATGTACTGCGTTTCCTGAGGGCTAGAGACTTCAACCTTGACAAGGCCAGGGAGCTCTTGTGCCAGTCGCTCACCTGGAGGAAGCAACACAAGGTAGATTTCCTGTTAGACACATGGGAGCGCCCGCAGCACCTCCAGGACTATTACGCTGGAGGCTGGCACCACCACGACAGAGGTACCGTGTGAATAATTCCTGCTTATTTCATCCCAAGTGCATCTCATTTGCACCTTATATCACGGCTTACTGTAATTGTGCTGCGTTTTGTCGACAAAGAAAGTGATAGCTTATCAGTGAATGTGAAGATAAAGAGGCAGAGGGGATTTCTGTCTTTAAGTCCACACAATTTGAAATGGCCTGTTAATTATTGACTGTTAATTCTGAGCACCATCTGTCGTACCTCCCATGTTTAAAAATGAGTCATTGCTTTTAACAGCTCAGCTTTTCCACCAGGTTAGAGTTCGGACGTGAACACAGGAAGTGCCCTTTGAAATCTGACATGCTAAGTTAATACCTGTGAGCGCCTGAGAGCGGTAAATACCAGCTTTACACAGATGTCAGGGGTCCTAAACGTAGTGAAAGTCATTACAACAAAAGGATCTGTCATTCTGCCTGTTGACTCTACTTTGTTGTACAATCTGTGAATTTCTGTGTGTGTGTGCGTGTGTGTGTGTGTGTGTGTGTGTGTGTGGTTCAGATGGCCGTCCTCTGTATATTTTGCGTCTGGGGCAAATGGACACTAAGGGCTTGGTACGAGCCTTGGGAGAGGAGATGCTACTGAGACAGGTGACGTGAATACACACACTTAAGCATTGTCATGTCCATTTGAAATGTCATCAGTTACATGAATGCTAAAACTTGATGAATCTGGCTCAGGTCCTATCCATCAACGAGGAGGGACTGAGGCGTTGTGAAGAGAACACCAGAGTCTTTGGTCGACCCATTAGGTGCATGAATATTCCTTCATCCATGTCATTAGCAGCTAACCAGGTATACACTCACTTGCATATATAGTGATCTAACATCTTACGTTAATCGGCCAGCTGCTGGACTTGCCTGGTGGATCTGGAGGGTCTTAACATGCGTCACCTGTGGAGGCCAGGTGTTAAGGCTCTGCTGAGAATCATCGAGGTGGTGGAGGCTAACTACCCCGAGACTCTGGGTCGCCTGCTGATAGTGAGGGCGCCCAGAGTTTTTCCTGTGCTCTGGACCCTGGTGAGAATAAATGCCGGCACTTACACTTTATGTGCAGCTGTTAATGTTGCTTTAATGAATCATCTGATTGAGGAGGAATGGATGGAGTTGTACAGTAGAGACACTGAGATTGCGGAGTAATTCTTAACAACTGGATGCAATGTTTTCAATATGAGCAAATGATAAACAAAAGAAGAAAGAGGAGGAACATAATTATAGCCAAGCAATATGCAGATCCTTGTGGGGGAGATTTGATTATAGTTACAACAATATCCAATGGTAAAGTTTGTAGGAGAGTAATAGCATTTATTTCAGCAAGAGACAAGTAGTGCACCAATATATGAAAATAAATCAAAAAAGTAATAAAAGTAATACACACTAAGTATGGGCAACAGCAACAGCTTCTACCTGTAGATGTGAAAGTAGAACTGTTAATTATCCTGCAGTATAAGCTATGAAAAACTGTTTATTTCCTAATCATGAATAATTCAAATATTCATGAATTGACTTTCACAGTTCATAGCATGTGAACCTGCTGCTGCGTTCATGTTCTCTGATCACTCTCTTGTTGTCTTGTTTTCAGGTCAGCCCCCTGATTGATGAGAACACTCGTAAGAAGTTCCTTGTTTACGCTGGAAACGACTACCAGGGTCCTGGAGGACTGGTGGACTACATTGACAAAGAAATCATCCCTGACTTCCTCGGAGGGGACTGCATGGTGAGGTTTGGTCCTCGGCGTACTGACCTGAACGTGTTGATTTTATTCTCAAAAATCGTGAAATAATGGGCACTAAACCTATGTTGCCTTACAACAACAAGCAGAGACATTTACACATAAAAAGCACATATTCATGTGAGTTGTCTCTTGTCGAGCTTGATGTTTTATTATTCTGCCTTCTTCAGTGTGACGTCCCTGAGGGAGGTATGGTCCCCAAATCTTTGTACAGAACAGCAGAAGAGCTGGAGAGTGAGGAAAACCGCCTGCTGACTGACTCCATCTATAAGAGTGCCAGTATTTTCAAAGGAGCCCCATATGAGGTACAGTCTCCGCTGTTAAATCAGCACCCAGATCCACTAACCATGCTGTTAGTGTGGAAAGGTTTACATTTCCAATTTATGCCTTTGCTTGATTTTATACTGTGGATTAGGGTGCCACCAGCTGGAAGAAATCTACATTGCATGCTTGCGGTAAAAGAGAAAAGTTAATGGCCTTCTGTTTGCCGCTCTGTGTTTCAAATCTCCTTACATCCTCCTGCAGATGCTGATCGAGATCACAGAGGCCTCGTCCGTCATCACCTGGGACTTTGACGTGTCTAAAGGAGATGTGATTTTCAACATCTACCACTCCAAGAGGGCCCCACAGGCTCCTAAGAAAGACACTCTCGGAGCCCATGGTATCACGTCCCTCGGAGCTGTTAATGCCCAGCTGATAGACAGGAGCTGGGTGCTGGGAAAGGACTACAGCATGGTGGAGAAAGCCCTCACCTGCAGGGAGGGAGAGAGTGTGCAGGTCAGAAGCAAAATGGCGAACTAAGCTTTGTTTGTCCCTGTTTGCTGTCTGTTGCATCAAAGCAGTTGAATTGATCTTACAGTTGTCCTCAAACAGGGCTCCCACGTAACGCGCTGGCCCGGCTTCTACATCCTCCAGTGGCGCTTCCACAGCTCCCCAGCCGGCTCCGCCTCCAGCCTGCCCCGTGTGGATGATGTGCTGGCCTCGCTGCAGGTCTCCTCCCACAAGTGTAAGATCATGTACTACACTGAGGTGCTGGCCTCCCATGATTTCAGGTAAGTTTATTTATTATACTGAACTTTTCCCCCCTCTGGTCATGTCACGTTTTTTTTTTTTTCAATGCACTGAAGCTGTCTTTCACACAGTGGGTGGGTTTATCAAACATACACAAACAAACGTATTTCTGGAAATGATCTCTCTTTGTGTTTGACTGACATATTTGTCAGTTATGTACTTTTATACTATTATTCTGTACAAATGTTTTCACAGTAACTGATTAGGGAGAATCATGTCTGAGAATGTCTGTTTTGTCTGTTATTTCCAGGGGATCCATGACGAGTCTGGAGTCAAGTCATAGTGGTTTCTCTCAGCTCAGTGCTGCCACTACTTCCTCTAGCCAATCACATGCCAGCTCCACCATCTCAAGGTAACATCTGCTCAGCAGGTGTCAACGACAGCAGTGGCCTAAAACCTGCTGACATCTTGCTTTGGCTGCACCATTTGCCTTCAAAGAGAGGATGTTTTTACTCATACACTCACATTAGAATTTGATCTGACAATTGAAGGGGAGGAGAGTGGTCTGAAAATGTTTTTATATCATTATTATTATTATTTTAATGGATCAGTCATGTTTCATTGATCTGTTCCTAGGGGATGATGTACTTAAAATATCAGTTTCCTGTTTTGTTGCCTGTGTTCATAAGTGCCATTCCAGAGGAGCGTCTGCCTTGCATGTTCTTGATTAATAAATGCAAGAGGAGATGCCTGACAAACAGCAGCTTTTTAACACAGGATTAAATGAGAGATGTACAATGCACACAGATTCTGTCCCTGAAATTGCGTTCATATTCCACAAGATGTCAGTGTACTCTGTGACTGGGACTGCTCTCAGCTCTGCAGTGTATTTACAGTTTCACTCACACACTTTGTCTGGTTTTCTAAGAAATCGAAAGGTGAATTGTTTAAATAAAGAATTTATCACAAGAATTAATATTGATGTAAATCCAGAGTGTGTCTTTATACTGATTTGATTTGAGAAACAATGCAGAAGCAGACCTTTAGTGGTGGGGTAGTCATTTTGAATAAGTGTCGAGATGGGTTATTAGTCATTTTACAGCAATAAGTGAGATGTTAAGAGTGAGCAGATAATATGAAACCATTTAAAATATGCAGTGCACTGTCTAGATTTCATGTAATGTTGTTTTTGGGCTTGTTAGGCATTGCTGCTGAGTTTTGTGAGGCAGATCATTTGAATGCAATATCATGCAGCCCCTTGTGATCTGGCGCGGGGCCAAGCAGACAACTGATTTGCATAAAACTTTAATTTCCATAAACTTATCAGATGCTTCCAGCTAAAGCTTAATTGAATTTCCTTGTGTTATTTTTTTTTCTTGGTTTGCAAACTTGTGTCATGTTGCTGCTTATCCCACCACAATTCAAAGTCAGGAGTTTTCTGAGGGGTTGATTGAACGGTAGCCTGACTTCCTGCTGGCATTAAAGGGTTGTTAGAAAGAGGAAGTGTACTGACTTTGCCAGAAGCTTATTTACTGAATTACTCAGCTTGCTCTAATGACCTCCCAAGACACACATTGTCCACATAAATAGCAGCACCTCTTTCTCCTGATACGCCTAATTTGCTATTTAAACCTCCTCCTCGTGAGCAGTTATGTGATTTAAGGCTGAATTATTTTACTGGCATTTACAGGCTTGAAAAACGAGGTCTATTACACAAGTAACAATAGTTTGGGAAGTAAATCGAATACTCCTTAATAATGTATCACATTAAAATGCATCCGCCTGTTGGGTTGACCCGATACAACCTTGTGAAGTGGGGATGATAGCTGACCTGCAGCCACCAGGCACTGAGATGTTTATGGTTGCTTTATGAATGTACTTTATATGAATTAGTACTCCAACTCTACAGCCATGCTAGCAGCTCTCTATGCTGTGGTGATGCTGGAGACCATGAATGTATCAGTGAGTGAGAGATATGAGACGTGGTGCACAGATCAGTCTAATGACAGCTATGTAGACTGCATTTCAGGATTCAATGTTGTTGCTAATCATGTTGCTAATATTTGTAGCCATCTTATCAGAATTATGTTATCAACCACTCATAATGAAAGAGGATTGATTTCTCTCTAGACTCAACATTTCCACTGCAGTCTCGTACAGCTTTTTTGGGAAGAAATCTCTCAGGAGAGAAGATATCAATTTCTCCTCCTGCGCTTGCAACATCTCATCACTGTTATGCTTTGGTTGCCATCACACATAAAACAACAAGATTATCTTGGATTTGTCAAGCCCGAAGATTCAATCCCAGCTATATCCCTGTAAGAAATTGATCTCTTTCTTTAACCTAACCAGCTCATACGCTGCTGGCTGACCGGTGATGGAGAAGCAGTCAAATTAAAATCCCATTTTCAGTAATGCTGCAACCAGGAACACTAGAGCTCTTAATTCTATGGTGAGCACAGCAGGCAAAGAGGCAAAGAAGTAGGACTGCATGGATAATATGCTGCTGAAATAGTCTCAGACTTCTTGTTTCAGATAGAAACATCCCAGCCTTCACTGGGAATATGTACATGATAATGAATCATCTTCTCTCAGATCTACCAGGGGCAGGCGTGGGGAGAGTCAACATGGGGCTGATTTTTGGTGGTGTTTCTTTTTGTTTTTACATCTCATAAATGGCGAAAGGTGGTGAGGATGGTATTTTCAAAGTAGTGCCACATGCATTGCCTCCCCCGTGTCAGCATACTCCCTTAAATCTACTTGACCCCTTTTTCAGACGGCAGTGTTAAACGATAACAGCAGATGAAATACAAAGGGTCAAAACCAAGCTATATCTTCCCATCTATGCACTCAGCCTATCAAATGCTGTATGGAAATTGCTTTTTTCTAACTTGATTTCATCACAGCAAGAAAATCTTATCAGGCATAAGGTTGTAGAGTATTGCTGCAGCAAAGACCCTCATTAATAAAACCTAAGCCTGTGTTTCATTTGCTTCCTACTGCCAATCCTGACCTTCCCTCTAATTGAGAAGGAGAGCAGAGGGATTAGAGTGCACTAAATTATTTTTAAGAGGCTTGACACGCTGGAAGAGAAACTTTGTCTGGGATTGTTTGCGTGTACAAATGTGCAGCTTGAATCAAGGCCTTGTTTTACTGGGACATGTGCAACCTGAAAAACAGTAAATGTTTAATGCCTCTTCCATCTGAGTTGTGGTCCTGTCTATTTAACTAATCTCATACAGGCTGGCTTGAAATTCATTTTCTGACTTGATGTACTACTGGGCCTGATTAACATGTCCACGAACAAATAGATACAGTCACGTCTATTTATCTCTGATGCTTCACACTAGCTCTCATATCTTCTACCATTGATTTTCTCTTCATCAAGAGAGACCATCAATCACGCTTCAATTTCGGCCAATATCTGAGCACTGCCCTCATTTGCGGTGAACTGTCAGGGCTCTACTTAAGTCATTTTTCGTTTTCATTGGTTTCCGAACATCAGGCCTGATTTTATTTCTCTGGTGTCTTCTTGGCTCACTGACTTCGACAGTTGACATTTCCCTTCCTCTCACTCCACGTGTGCACTGAACTGTGCAGGTCAATATGGGTCTGCCCTCCTTAAATGTTACAGCGAGAGCACACATTTATCCATGGGTGACTTGGACAGAATACCATATCTTCAGTAACCGCACAATATTAATGCCTGAAGAGAGGTTAAACCAATCAATCTAAAATATCTTCTACATGTTAGTCAATACAGACACAAAATGCAACACCTCACAGTCAGGCGGCGAAAAGATGTTACATGAATACATTTGATTCTGTAGGCTATGTCTTGAGTGTATAGTATTAACCTGAAAGGGTTGGAAATACAAAATGTTTAAATCAATGGACAAGATTAAGAGAGATAAATGATCTTGTAAATACATACATTTTGGTAATGTGCTGGAGATGAGAATGAACGAGTGTTACTTCACTTGTTGCCAACTGCCAAGAAGAAGAAGAAGAAGAAGAAGAAGAAGTATTTTCATGTTGTAGCTGGACATAAATCTTTGAAGAATCTGGGAAACTCTTCAAAACATTGGTAAGTGTTGTTAAAAAACAGATGAGGGATTATCTCTGTGTAAAACAGACTTGTTAACACTAAATAAATCATGAATTCAAAAAAAGTTTAAAACGAGGATTAGGCTGCGTTAAATCTGTTAGGCACAAACAGGGGCTAACAGCAATATTACATTTTTAGCATACTACTGACAGTTTCATTAAGAAGACGGCGTCCACACGGCGTCAATAATCATTTTGATGTTAAAATCCGAGGCTGCATGTGTGCCATTTTGCGATTGGAGCCTCCATTGGGTGGCAAAGGCTAGCTAGCTAGCTGGACTAGATCAGAGCTAACGAGATTAGCGTTAGTTACATTACACTAGAGCGTTAAAAGTTAAATGTTATTTTAGCTGCAGCCATTCGCTAAATAGGTAAAACCAGCTAAATTAAGAACATAACTAATGATGCTACTTTACTTGTACCATGAATATGTAATGAAATTTGTGATTTCTCTTACACTCGTGGCTTCCAGGGGCGCGACAGTAATGTTTGTAATGTTTATTTATGTCTCGCTTGTCTGTTATATTCCACACTTGCTCAAGTTCGTTTGTTGGCTGTGGTAGTAAATGTTCACACAGTCCAATGGAGCTCTTTTCAAGGGACACAGTTTGAGTTTTAGAGGAAAAACACAGGTGTCATTAATGACATTAATGAGGGCAGCTTTGCCACAGCTCAGGCCTTTGTTGGCTCACTGACCAACAGCCCTCGTTAATGGTGTTAATTGCACCTGTGCCTTTTCCTGCTACTCAAAATGTCTACCATGACCCATTACTGTATACTTTAAATCACTGTTTCAAGATCTGAAATCACTGACACTGTCACAAAAAGAGTGACACACTGGGTGTTAACACATATATATACCCAAGTGACAGGCAACACCTTCTTCCTGCCTGTTGATCCATGCCCCACAGTATTAGTCCAGGTTAGATGTGATCATGGGCAGCACATAGTAGGAGGTCTCTCGTGATTACATGGACGACGGTTTCCTCCTGCAGAGAGCAAAGGGCGGCGTTTCAGGCGCTCGTCTTCGCTCCTCTTACCTGCCAAGCCTCGCCACCCCTCAGCGAACACAGGTTCGCCTGATTGTCAGGCAGAGGTGCTGGCAGGAATCCCCAATACACTTGAATGATGTGGGTGTCTGCTGAATAAGGAATAGAGTGAGCTGAGAGAGGGCAGAGACAGAGATAGACAGGTGGAGAGAGTGAGATGAAGGCTTGAAGATAATTTAGGGACAAGGGGAGCAGGGCAAACAAGGCAAGTGTAGATTTTGAAGAGCACCTGGGCTTCTCGTGGGACTGGCTGCGAGTCCCTTTTCATCCATTCAAACTCTGAAGAGGAGTGAGTATAGTGAAGTGTGAAGGGGCTGTTTGGTTGGAGTTTGCTCCATACCACCACCCCTCAATACACGTGCACACTCAACCACAACAGTTTATATATTTATTAATTAATTCAGTCATTTTTCAAGCTAAAAGCTTCATCTTCTTAACCATAAGGATTTCCTGTTTTCTTTGTTATATAGGATATTAAATTGAATATATTTACGTTTTGGACTATTGGTCGGACAAAACGAGCAAATTGAAGGCATCACGGTGGCCTGGAAGAAATTGTGTGTCATTTCTTCACATTTTTTCTATATGTATTTCATAGACTACATTGTTATGTGATTACTCGAGAAATTAAACAGTACATTTGCACGTTTGTTGTAGCCCCACACTCAGCTTTTTTCCCCCCTTTCCTACCAATTGTTGTGCTGGGCTTCTGTTTCTCAGCTTTTATTCTTTTTGTGTTCATAAATCTGAATCACCATTTATTAACATCTCATGACAGGCTGAAATATTTTGTTATCTTTGTCATCATATCATAATTTATTGGGATCTTTCATGTCATGATCAGTGTGCTGTGTTTTTGCCAGCATATTAGCGCTGAGAAAAATAGTCAGATGAAACAAATAGCGCTGAAACAGTCCATTAATCAGTTTGGCCTAGTCACTTAACAGAAAATTAAGTCAAATCGTCTTTTTAAGTTATTGTCTTGTTACAGTTTCTCAGATGTGAAGATCTGCTGCTTTTCTTTGTCTTACATAATACTAAATTGAATGTCTTTAAGTTTTGTACTCTTTGTATGACAAAACACGAGGGCTGCAGCAAACAATTATTTTCCTTAACCATTAATCTTGAGATAATTTTCTCAGTTAATTATTTAGTCTATAAAATGTCATGAAATATTGAATCATGCCATCACAATTTGATACCCAAGGCGATGTCCCCAACTTGCTTGTTTTCCTTAAAGCTTCAATAGGTAAAACCCATGCAAAACCTTTCACCCTTTCTGGTATTACTCTGCCAAGCCCCACCCTCTCAACCCACAGGTTTGAACAGCAGCAGACAGAATCGATTGCCTTATGAATCCTCATGCCTTGAAGGGCCTCCTCTGCCCAGCGTGAGCCTCGCCAAGACCCTGGTCCCTCTCGCCACAACTCGTCTTCCAAAGATCCCCTTCCAGTGCTTCACGGTCACATGGCAGCGCTCCCCAGGCTTCAGAGGCAGCTGCGATGCACACCACTGTCCCCTCTCAAAAGTTATCCCCCACTGTTTGTCAGCATGCCTCTTTGCCACTCGTCGATACGAGTGCCATGGCATCGAACATAATGATCCTGAAGCTCCTTAATGGAGCACCATCTAATGGGACGTGCACACGCATCTACATTTGTTGAACAGCCCACTAGGACACCCTCTCTCTGAAGTGACCTGTGTCAGTCTGATAACAGAGCCAAGAACAGGTGTTGAAATGAAGCTTTCTCCCAGATGACTATATGAATTCAATATTTGTCTTAATGATGCCAAGGAACTCCTACCTAGCCAATATTAAGCACTTAAAAACCTTCGAATTTCCAGTTTGCCTTCAAATAAGATCAAGAAAAATAGCAAATCTGTAAAAGTGAGAAGCTGGAACTAGAGAATGTTTGACATTTTTGCTGGATAAATGACAAACGTAAGTGCTTGACAGTTATTTTTCTGTCAATCTGGTCAATCTATTCTGTTAATCTATCAGACCATTTTTGTCAATTAATTGGCTGATAGATTTATACCCAGAACAAGCCTGCTCTGTGCCTCCTAGTTGTTTTAGAAGATCCTTTACAGATGCAGTGAAGCAGAGAACAGGAGCAGATGAAACACAGCCAAGCTGTGTGCAGAAAATATTTTCTGGCACCGGTATCCGTTGCTCTCCCTTTCTGTCTCTCTCTAACATTATGAGGTAGTTACTGTAGGCCAGGCCCATAAGCGATCCCTAGATGCATGCTGGCACTGCCGTCTGTTTGTAGCCTCTGAGTCGTCCCACCTTGTTTGAACTACCTGATTCACTGCGCTGTGTAAATTAAACTATTCTCACCATAAAGGGACACCTCTGTTCTCTGGTGACACTAAGTCATTATCATTTGGAGTCTGATTGCAGAGCGTTAAAGCTGGTGGAGGAGACGGAGCGGCTGATTGGTCCAAACTGGCACACTGTAACTCTGTGTGGCTCAAGTTATGACGGGAAAGCAAGTATGTTGCGCAGTTGGTGAAATACAAGAATACTGAACACCATATAATGGCTAAAAATGTGCTATTTTGGCACCTTACTCACTTTCTTACCTAGAGTTGGCTTTTTTTTTTTTTTACATTTAATGTAAGGACACAGCCAGCAGCGGTTTAGTTTACCTTGGCTCAAAGAGGTCGGGGAAACGACCACCCAGGCTATGTCCAAAGGTATGAAAATCCTCCTACCAACACCTCTGATGATAATTAATTATCACCTTATATCTTGTTTGTTTAGGCTGTACAAAAACCAAAGTGTAAAAAGGATATTCACCATTTTACAGGGGTGGTAATGTGCAAGACTATTTCTTGGCTGGGAGCAGTAACTTCCTGGTCTCCCTGCTGGTTGCATAGCAATTTTTCAGAGCCATGAAATAGTCTTAATGCCAAGAGAAGCTAACCGACTGCTATCTCCCACTGCATAATGTATTTACTGTATGCCCATAAGAGTGGTATCAATCTTCTCATATAACTCGCAGCGGGAAAACAGAGAAGAGTATTTCCCCAAAAGTGACATATCAAACTCTTAATATCCCAACTTTTATTTGCTATCTCCCTGTATACTGTGCTGCTACAAGTTTAAGTATGCCAGTTTTACATTTCTGGGGACAGGTTTGTGCTACATGCAGATGTAGAAAATGTTTTTGCCTTTGCCTCTGGGCAGGTGGGGGAAATGGCTCTGACAGGCACCAGAGATTAGATACGGACTTTGACTGGTCTGCCTATTGTGTGTGCCGGAGGCGAGCTCATCACCTGTTGGGGCCAAAATGACTATAGGCTGGTGTTCTAGCCATGTTTGTTGCCTCTCAGTTCCTTGTTTGGATATTGAAATGAACAGTCTCACCTCACCGCAGTCATTCAAGGCTGACAGTCGCAGAGAGTCACAGGAAATGTGTGACAGTGATGAAGGCTTTTACCATCACTCCCCCCTGCTCATCTTCCCTGTCTGTCCTCCTGCCGTGTGGCGTGAAGGCATTGTGGTTATAATTGCCTTCAAGACTAGCTTAGGCTCAGGACCAAGGATCTTTCAGCTGTGATCTGTTAAGCCTATTACATACTTGTTGCGTGAAGACACACAATCCTATGTGGATGAAAGCCTGTGTGTGAGAGCCAATTTGTGCCACTTGCTTTGGCAACACCACATCCCGTCTGTGCTGAAATATAGTGTAAGTCTTTTGTTCTGTGGATCATTAGCACTTCAATACAGAATAGACAATGCAATGAATTCAGAGGTCTTTGGTTGTCAAAACCAGCTCGTTGCGGCAATGGTCTTATTGGGCAGGATAAGGCAAACAGCTAAAACCAGTGGGGTGGAAATATGTGTCAGAGGAAGGATCTTGAGTTGTGTTGGCAGCATTCACTTTGATCTCGTACTATATGTACATAAAACTCTTGACATCACAGATCTCGTAGGAAACAGAAAGCACAGGCCTGATGGTTGATCCATTGTGATTAACTGCTGATAAGTATGTTTGGACAGTTTCAAACAGTAGCCTGCTGGCAGAAACTCGGCGAAAAACCCACCCCAGACATCTCTGTGATGACTGGCATGCTTAGATGACATTTAGTGACTGAACAATGTCAGCCCCAGATAAACAGACCCTGACACTACAAATATCCCAAACTACCTAGAGTTTCCCTTTGAAAAATGTTGTGCTGGTCCACGTGTCATGGAAGATTTCAGTGTCCCACTGTTCCGCTAACAATCAGCTACATTTCTTTGGTTGGAATAAACCCTTAATTCACTGAGTCAGAAGTGAAAATATTGGGAGAGGAGAAAGCGGTAGGGCGACATCAGAGAGGCAGTGGGGAAACCAGCTTGTAGAGCCAGAACACTTTCACATCTAACTCTGGAATTATTTTCAGAGGACATTATGACCAGAGTGATTGAAATATGTGGGACTTCGGCAGATTTTCCCGTTAAAAAACTGGTAATGACTGACTACCTGTTATTAAAACCTAAACCTGATGTTCATTAAAGGAACCTATTATTACCTTGTACACCCACAAGATTTATGGCCTATTCATGTGAGGCAATTCGCAGTTAAATGTGCAGACCACATCCCACTAAAGAAGCTGTGAGTATGTCAATTTAACTTCTTTTCCCAGCAAAATAATGTTACAGAGAGCCGGTGGGCTTGCATGTGCATTAAACCCAGTGAACTGGCTTGTAAAGAGCTGTAAGGGGTGACCTTGCAAATGCATTACAGTTCTGACATTACAGAACTGGTACATTTTGGTACAGTGGTAGACTCCCTTTGTGTCTTTCCTCTGTCTGGTTGTCCTGTTTTTCTTCATTAAAATACCTGAAGGCTCTGTTGTTAGACTTTCATGACCCCTCTCAAATGTCACAACTGTATCCTTGGCTTGGCAAACAGGAGAGATGCTCCCCATTGCTCTTTACACCCAGTTGAAAGCCATGTCCAGTTTGGATGCCTGGAAGTCGTTAGCTAAAAGCATGCTTAGGCCGCACCTTGTGCTGTGGCCACAACAGCACAGACGTGAACAAGCAGCAAGAGAATGAATGGACAGATAACAAACACAGTGAAAACATACTGTATATTATTCATGCCCTTCAGTAAACACAGCCCCCTGGAGAGCGCAGGGAGTGGGCAGTAAATGTTATCTTACTAACAATATGTATATAATTTAAGTTGACTCTACTCTAACTCTCATCAGACACTGTTCTGTTTGTGTGGGGGTATGTGGCAGTCACCATATGTGGAGGCGGCGCTTTTGTTTGTGTAGTTGGACCCATGTCGTATGATTAAACAAGGAATCCTGCAGAGTTTTGCATCTGTTGTTGTTTATGTCTTCTTCAGTAGTCTGAACAGTAGTGTAACAGTGAAGTGTTATGTTAGAGGTGGAAATTGCTGTTGGCTAAATTCTTAGGATGAATCTCATTTATTTTGGGCAAAAACAAAACATGTGTTTTATGACTTTTGCCTTACAAGTATGTTAATGCTCTGAGTATTATACAAGCCTGTGAAGAATCTGAAGATTTTAGCCACACTAATTGCAAAACATTACAGATTAAAGCTTTAAAAGAAATTTAAACTGGTGTTTCACATCAGTAACGTTTTAGTTATCATGCGGGAGAGATCCAGAGAGAGGGAGTTGTCTGAGAGGAGCCTCTGTCAGACACACTCATTTGGTGAGTTGGAGCCGCATATGGAGGTTATCCTATAGAAGATCTGCTTGATAAAAAATGCTGCAATGTTGTGTTATTATTGCACACTTTTATTTTATTTTTATTGGATTGTTGAAAATGTATTCATCTGCCACACGTTCAGACAAAACAGTCTTTTGATGACAACATGTGCTAAAGTCATAAAACACAGAATTCAGAAAAATTCCAAAAGGAAAACAAAGAATTTTGGAAAAAATAAAATGGAATCTAAAAAAAAAATTCAAACGCGCCCATGAACAGGCCATAAAAGATTTTGTATGATTAAAATATCTCTTTGATAGAGTAGTGGATAACCGTAATTTGAACTCATAAATGATGTTAGCTGTATTGCTAGTACATGCAAGAGAGAGGAAGAAGGGTGAGAGCATGATGAGAGGGTGACCTTAAATTCACTTTGTAGAGCTGATGGAGTGGTTCACAACCCCTGTAAACTCTGACGACACGCCATTAAAATGATAATTGTATTTTAAATCATGCTCTCAGGTCTTTGTGACTCTGCTGGGTAGCACACAACTTGTACTGTGTCTTGTAAAGTGACTGTTATCACACAGTGTCATGAGTTGATAGTCCTTTGTTCCACCCCTTGCCTCTATGTGATCAGATAGATCATTGTGTCAGCCGCAATCAAGGAGTCACCGTGTCCGGATCAAACGCTCTCTCACATTAGAATGTAGATTCCCTTCCTGCCTGTGGATCAAAGGTTCCAGGCTGAGACGCCGTTATTCAGCAGGGAAGGTGGAACGAAAGAGTCTGAGGCCTTGAACCTTAGCCAAGAAAGGGATTTTCTCTCTCAGGCCGATTAGAGTCGCAGAGGAAGACTTTAGAGTTAAAATGCTTTTTCTCATTAGGTGAATATCAGCCATGCCGTACACTAGACACCTCCTCATCACTGAACCGTTTGCAATGTTACGTCACCTGACGTCGACAGTCCGATTGCACCTGTGATTTGATGGCTGTGATCCTTTCCTGATCCTTTCATCCTGTGATCATTTAAGCTGGACCCCCCCCCCCCCACAACCCCCAGCCCCTTTCACTTTTCCCACACATTTGGAAATTATCCATTAGGTTTGTAACTGCTCTTATCTTCTCTCAATCCAGCACTCATTGCCTGTGCAGCGATAAAAATTCATTACAGTGTTTCGCCTTAGGTGAGTGCTTGATATGTGCAGAATTTCATTCTCACACTCCCCAGGGCTGCACCACTAAAATGTAATTTCAGTTTGAATAGTTTTCCAGAGGCCTGTGGGTCTTGCCTTATGCTTTGCTGTAACATGTGACTCGAGCAGCGTTTCTCAATTATCTCTTGTTGGGCTGTGCTGGCTCGAACCGCCGCATTTTGTTTACCCGCCATGTTTGATAACCACGAGCCACATATTGTGGTGACACTGCACCTGTTCAGATCACTGCAGTCAGATATAAAAATATCACTTTCATAAGAGTTGTTTGCTGTTAACAGGAACGGAGGACTTCTGCAGTACACGTGTTCACTTCATACTGCATCAATTACAGCGCATGCTGCTGCTGTCATGTTTTGTTGTGAAGAAGACATCAGCGGGGGATTCTCAGGCCCTGTGATTCAAACACATCTGGGCATACTGTAGGAAAGAAGCGATTCAAGCATTTCTTATATAAGACATCTCTTCTTCAAGCGATTACACCAGCAGATTGCCGTTTTCTACAACAAGTCGACTAAATGTTACTTTTGATTTGACTTTCATGGTTAATTTGGCCTCCAGCTCTGCCCATTTCTCATTTAAACTGAAAGCTAATTTTGTATTCTGTAACGTAAATTGTTTGTTCAATGACTATTTATCTCCGCTTTGGTTCTTCCCATCACAAGTATCTCATAAAACAGTGAATGCGAAAATGATAGGTGTTGTGATTGCCTGTGCAGGTCTACTGTGATGAATTGGCCGGTAATGAAACAGTCTTTGGGAAGCTCGAAGCTGTGAAGACTGACGACACTCAGGCAATGTAGCACTGAACTTAACATATTAAGCATAGCAATTGAACAAGAGTGTATGGATGTTTTCACAACAGTCACTGTTCTTGTTGGGGACACTTTTTAATGATACATGAATCATTTACCAATAAAAGCCTTGCTGGTCCCTACTGGCACCTAAATGTAAGTACAGTGGAAGAAAACAAGACTATGGGGGACAGGGGAATAACAATTGGACATTTCAGAGGAAAAGAGAAGTAAATTATACTCTTTTTGTGTATACTGGGAACAGCTGAAGTTTAGGGAACTGGCATTAACATTACTGATATTCTGCAGAAAATATATCATAACGTATTTCTCAGATTTGGTGCTACCAAAACAGTGGTAGCATCAGTTGTCGTTCCCTTGTGCCCCATAGTGTTATTTCTTCCACTGTTTCTACATTTAAGTACCAGTAGGAACTGGCAAGTGTTTTATTGGTACTGATTCATAAGACAAAATTACACTGTAAATTGCCGGTTGTATCATAAAGCGTTATCCTCCATCCTCTGCCATCGGAAGACTTGATTTGTGCCTCTGAGCCAGTCAGTTGAACTTTCAGAGATCAAGAGCGGAGCAAAGGGGATTTATGGGTTTTTGCTCCTGCGGCACAAATTAGCAGGACTGGGGTTCAATTACGCACTGTGGTGGTCGCGGGCACTGTTATAATAAGGGTCAGCAGGGCAAAGCCGGGACAGCGGGCACAGGGAAGCTTGTCCAATGGCTGGCACTGCGGTGTAGCTGCAGTGAGAGCTCCCACAGAGGGAAAAACGTTGATGCAGTTGGTGTAACATTGATTGACAGTCCACACTTCAACCCTAACCTGCAAAGTGTGCTGGTTTTGCCATGATAAAAGTGTCAGTCAGACCTGTCATATATGATTCTCCTTGATGTTTTTCATTTCCTGGTCCCCGTGTTCCTAAACTCTGTCTGCTTTGGTTATTAATTGTTTGATCAGTTAATTGCTCAGCCCAGCTTTAGTCCCCATTTTCATTATTCTACTGATTTCCTATAAACTTGTTAATCACAATGTGAGCTGTTGTTGACTCAATTGATGACAAAATAGACCAGCTGTGACCCCTCAGCACAAAAATTTCAATACCAAACCTTGAGTTTGAACCCGACGTGCTCTTATTGACTTGCTCTCATGTTTTCTCACTGCTTTGTCTCTCTACCGGTGTGCTATTCCACTAATCAATAGCATCACTAACTATCCTGGGAAAGTAGCTTTAGCCAGCCTCTTACTTGGAAAACCCATTCTCATCCACCTACCAACTCAGATAATTGGTCCAGATACAATACACTGGTGTTCTATACAATGCAGGTATCATTAGAGGTGAGTCACGTGCAGCATGGAGGCAGTAGGGGGGAACAGGAGACAGAGATAAAGAGGATGGTTCTTAAAAGAATCTCCGGTGCAGGAATGCAGTGGAGGATGACAGGTTTCGAGGAATGGAAAAAGATTTAAAGTCGAGGGAAGAGAGTTTCTGTTGAATCCCAGATTGTGACTGAGCCACTGATCCTGCGTCTCCTGTGGAGTCTGCTTTGTCTGCTTGATCTCAGATGTGCTAATGGCATTAAGACTGGATGTCCTGATTGCCAATGTAATTTGTGATTGTGATGTTTACGTAGATAGATGGACAGCAGGGGCAGATGGTCACCGGGTAAAGGAGGAAAACGGTGTCTGTCGACTAAAATCATCAGGGTAGCCTTGTCTTCTTGAAGCTATTTGTGGCTGCAGTAGCATTTCCTGTTTGGTTGGGGAACCTAGATATCTGCTAGGGTATTTTTTTAACTGTAGCTTTTTCCATCCGCTTTGCCCTTCATTCACACAAAGTGCATTTTAGGTGATCTTTTGTAAATCTCCTTCCAGGCTGTTTTTGCCGTCGATGTGGGACATCAGTGTTATCTCTTATGTTTATGGTCAAAATAGTGCTCGCTAACAGGACTTTTAACATGATTACACATAAATGTACGGTTGCTCTTCCACTTGTATGAGGAACAGAGGAGTCAAAATGTGTCACTGCTACACAATCCAACGTTCCCACGACACACGTCGCCGCTAACGCCGCTGGTTTTTGGAGGAGACCCGGTCGGACCTCTCATTGCAGGTTGTCTACCAGTAATAGCTTTTTCAGGCTTTTGATTGGACAACATGGCTTTAGGGGTTAGAGTTGTGTCACATCCTGCTGGTTTGGCATGCTCTGAACAGTGCTTCACTTGTTTTTTTTGCATTTTCATATGGACAGGAAAAAAATGGTTTTCATATAACTATTTTCAGTAATATCCCTTCACGTATGGACTAGGCATGACAACTAGTTTAGTCGTGTGGATGCGTTATTTATTTTACTTGGTCAAATACTGTTTCTGTGCATGCAGCCTGTACAGTAATTCGACCTGTAAGGCCAGGCTAAGATGATGAAAGACCAGTTTAAGCACTTTAATAGTTGGTATCAAGTCCCATATTTGATATGTTTGTAACATGGGACTTGTGTTGACATTTTAGTTATTGTCCTAATGATAAAGTCCCAGTTTTTGGATTTGTTTGATATAAAGTGACTCATTAATTGTCTCCAATTTTCTGTGACTAGATAAGACATACAGGACTAGTACTTAAAAATCCAGTATACCAGAGGGAAACAAGGCTGTCTTTTCATACATCTGACACATTCTCCAGGAGGAGAAGCCACATTATGTTCAGAATTTGATCAAGAAATGCTAATGGTGTGTTGATAGAGGTAGTGGATTTATTCTGTGCATACTTAATTTCAGTGCCTGTCTGTGATTTTCCACATATTGTGCTATAGTGTTTGCAAGACACTGAAGCGAAGCCGCTGTTTGCTCCTGATCAAAGCATAAATGAGACGTGGGTGCTGTCAGTAATGCTTTTTTTTTTTTTCTTTTTCCCATTTGTGCATATTTGATGTTTCCCACCGCAAGCCAGAGAGTGAAGCGCTGATGTCTTCAGCTCTTGTGCGTAAGAAGAACTGAGCCTCGAAGTGATTTACAGATGAAAGCTGTCAGCGCCACCCTCTCCATTCAGGGAGCCTGGAGAATAATATTGCATCACAGCTTTTTATGACAAAAGAACAATGGTTCCGCGTCTGAGTAGATTTCAGATGAAGTGACAACTGGAAACAAGGAAAGGAGATGAATTTCAACTCTTGACAATAATCACAAAAATTCAAGTTTACGTAACATGTTGACTCATCTTAGTGTTCATTTACAATAATAGTCAACGATCAGCACAGGTGCGTAGGTGAAGCATGGAAGCAAGTATCTATCGTGGTAACTTTACTTCTGCAACTGTTCCTATAGTGATTAGAGGCTTAAATGAGGTACAGGCACTAGGATTCATATGTTTTTATAAGGTGTGTTTTTGTGATTCAGAGCTGAAGCCAGTCGATCCAGCAAATATTCTGACGTTTGATAAATAAATTCAGTGATGTTTCACACAAAAACGGTGATACATTGATGGTTCCGGGTTATCAAATGTAAAGATTTGATGCCTGTCTTTATCACACATGATAGTAAATCCAATTTGTGTGGGAATTTTGGACTGTTAATAAGGATTAAAAAAAGACTTTGTTTAGATGAGAAGCTTCTGATGAAAATCAGGCACTGCTCAGCTCTGTCAGACCCCTTCAAACAGATTGTAGGCATGTAGCAAAATATAAATACATCGCTAAACAAGATTACATCCAGACAGGAGTGGAGAAGTCATGTTGGTGTTTGTCTTTTCCTAAGCTCCAGAATCAACTGACAGCGGCATGTGCAGTTTTTCATTTAGAGAAAACAAACGTTTGCTCACTTGCAGAATACAAATGGTATTGTGACATTAACGAAATAAGGCAGCTTTGCATTAAAACCCAAGCGTTTAGACAGTTACACTGTGTATGCAGACACACATTTTGTTTATCCTCTTTAGTTTAATATGGGCTTAGATGTTGTCACCATACACGGTTAGGTGGCAGGCAGCAAGCAAGATTTACCTTAACTTCACATCGCAGCACTTGTTATCCAGAAAGGATCTCGTAATGTGAGACTAGTTTAAGTTGCATGTGTTGCACTTCTAATAGCCACTAATTTAAGCATTTTGCTTCTGTGGACACTTTCTATGATGGGAAATAACCAGACTGATTTCTTCATTTGAGCATATTAAAATCAGAACGCTGCTGCTGACACAAGCACATGTGCATGTACGCTCACTCATTAAGCGAGCAAGCGGTGGCTTTAAATATCCATAATGAATTGCCACCTTACTCTTCTACTCATCGATGCACTCAAGTTTAAGCCTGACACCTTTTGTCACAGCCCGTCCTCGCCAGAAAAATGTCTGTACATGTCGTCCGTGCATTAGGTTATCATGGCTCATCTTTATATTTATCGTTAGGCAGCGACGTCAGATGGCCATAGTAAACGAGGAAGTCAGGTGACATATACAAAGCAGGATGGGTGAGACAAACAAGGACTTCCATCCAGGAGGCTGCTGTCCGTGTCCCGGATAAAACATAGCTAAGTGACGTAGCTGTAACTGTCCCATTTTAACCAAAACTATGATGTTTCTCAAGCCGAACCAAGTAGTTTTGGTGCCTAAACCTAAGCACATTTTGACTGTTTCGCAATGTTAAACATGTGATGACGATGGCGTGGCATGCCTGTTGCTGGTACCTTTCAGTGATCATAGTCACTGGCAATCGACCCATTCATTCGTTTAAGTATGAGGACATGTTCTGTCAGGTCTGTCGCTCAAAAGGCTAAAAAGACCATGTTTGAGCACCTGTAGAGGACTCAAGAAAGAGATCATCGTACACGGATCATCACCAGTATCAATGAAACCTCACTCACATGCAGACACCTCAGTGATCCTCATGATAGGCTGAACTCATCTGATGCAAGTTTATTTATCTGAATCTTCAACAACACCCAGGGCAGACCAATGCCACCTATCTCACCTACACCCGAGACACTTGTGCAGCAGTGATAAACCTTGTTATTCAGAGGTAAAATAACACAATCAATTTAGTTGTTGGGGAAACAAACAGATGTATGTTTTCCCATGTTTTCAGGGGGACTGAGTCATCTATTGAGTGAAAGCCACAACCACCACGTTGGCCCTCTCCCGAGGACACCCCATTGCTCTTTCTGTGTGTGTATTTTCTGATATCTTCTGTGTTTGTGTGCACACTTTTGTGTGAGTCTGCTTTGTGGGTGGCAGCATGATTCATTATTTACCAACTCCCTCTCATCTGCAGACTAGATTAATTTGTTAAAGCTCAGCGCCCATTTGTTATTTGGAGAGAGAGTGCAGCATAAAGGAACACAACTTTAGATGGCCTGAATTGATGATGGGCCCAACGAAGTGTTAACACAGTTGTTTGATATGTGTGCTACCAAAAACTGTGCTCCCATTTGTCTAAATGTGAAGTGTTTGGCCCTTTTGTGTTTCATAGAATTGTGTGGCTTATATCACAGAAAAGGATTTCCATTATTTCTGAGAGGTTTTTTTTGCACTTTGTCTACGTTTGTAAAGGCCGATCATGTGGTTTTGGTTTTGGATTCAGATGTGCTGAAACCATTTTGGGAAGATTACAGTTTCTCTTGCATTTTTGGGGAAAAAAAAAATCTTTTTCTTTTCATGCTTCATTCATCACCATATGAACAATTTCTTTTATGAGCTGTCCTTCATGCCTGAACGTCAGAACTTTAATAACAGGAAATAACATAAATGAGCATAAATAAAGGTTTGGAGAGTCACAGCAGGGATGACTGTAGGCAGCACAGTCGACCCTACCCATATGACCGGCTCACTGTAGCTTGCACACATTATTCCTTTTTTCCCCGGAGGCCTACAGTAGTACTGAACAAACAAACAAAAGTTATGTCCAGTCACTGCAAGAGAAGCTCTAAGGTTTAGATTATTACTCAGTTGTTTTAGGAGGTATACTATGAGCCAAGCATGCAGGCTAAGGAGCTTTAGGGTTTGTGCCACAAGCTCAGCAGCTCCCAACTCTAAATATCTAAAATTGTGACTGTTGAGGGCAAATTTTCAATTGGAACTGTATACCGGCGAGTGGTTTGAGGGAAATGAATCTGCATCCCATGACTCATGCAGGAGAAATCCTGTGTGGTGCTACTTTGAATCTTGTTTTATTGAACGCTAATGACACAGGCGCTTTCCTTTTATAAGACATTATATTGCTGTTGCTGCTGTATTTGTTCATAAATATGTGATTGGTGCAACTTTGAAAAACCTAATCAGCCACAAAGCCATTACGTATTAAATAAGCTAAGAGGAAGCGGGGGTTAGCGGCGTACAATCTTGTTAGCATTTTTAATTCTACACATCAAAGCTGAGCTAAAAGAGACTGCATGTTCTCATTAGCAACAGGCTGTTGGTTGAAATGTGCGGCTGTTTGAGGAAAGAAGGGCTGATGATAAAGAGAAGCAGGGTTTACATGCCATGCCTCCTTTGCGTCCCTTTCTGATCACACACTGCGGAAGATAACTGCCGCTCAAAATACATTTTACAGAATGTTTTTTATTGTTATTTTGTCATTTGAAAAAAACATACAGCACTATACACCAACAGTTGAGATACAGTGGTCAATTAAAGGTGCTGTACATTACGAAATATAGTACAGTGTGGCTATTGTGGAGTATTTAATATAGGAAAGGATAATTTTGTCATTGGTCATACACCTGTGCTCCAGTTTAGAGTGTAGTCGTCTGTATAGCCTTCCCTCAATGCACTACTAATGTAGATAAAAAAGTTCTGCTTTTTTCTTTTTCTATATTCAATATATTTTAACAATCTCTATGTTTGTATGTTGGATTCCTTTATCTATTTTTTGCTACGCAGTCTTTTGATCTTGGTTCAGGGTCCCCTCTGTGGTTTGGCTTCAGACAGAAAATCTCGAGGAAGATTTGTTTCTATTTTTTATTCTTCAGCTTTGCAATAAACTGCTTTATTTTTTCCCCCGCACAGCATTTCTGTTGGCGATGCTGAGGAGCCCTTCCAAACAAAGTGACCAATGAAACGTGACTGTGGACAGCATTATTCCAGCGGGTTTAATCAGTTTTCAGCCCAAAAGTGAGCATTACGTAACATAATGATGTGCTTGGACAGATATGGTTGACGAAGTGACCTTGGATTAGAACATCCACACTGGCTTGGAGGTAGAGCCAATGTGCTGGGATTATGGTAAACCACCACTCTGCCAATATCACACACAGGATTATTTGCCACCGCATTTTTATGGTCTGACAGGCAAACCACTGCAGGATTCAAACGTATTTGGGATTCAAAGTTGAGGTTTGTACAGTAACACATTGACTAAAGGTACCTGATAATTCCCACAAACGTCTTCAAATTTATTCTGTGTCGTCGTTCAGGCTTTGTCAGAATTTACCTTTACATGTTGTACAACTGCTGCAACCAATATGTCACTCGCTTCATTATTTAGCAGATCACAAGCGTATCTAAGCACCTTGTTGTTTAGTTCATACAGCCAGTCTCTTCAGCAGCTGTCATATCAGATGTTCCAAAATACACATTTAATTTTCCAACACTGACTCATCTTCGTATGAAGCAGCCACACTGTCATTTGTGTGTGAGTGCATGAGTCACAGTGAGACCTTGGTCGGGCTGAGGAAGTCGAATCAGTCAGGCAGACAATGATGAGTCTCGGTTTTATCCACAGGTATGCAGACAGATCATAATGCACAGAGTACGTACAAATCTGTGAAGAACAAGCAGAGTTCTGCATCTTTTATCCGTGTCAGCTGGACTGAGTGTGCATGTGTAAGTTCAGTGTTCGTGTATTAAGTCTAGTGGCTTGTTTGGTTGATGATCCCCTAGCACAAACATTCTTGATTAACATTCCCGTGAAGTCTGAATTGATGTTTCAGTGTTTTTGTCGCAAATGTTTTGTGCTATACATCACTTGAGTGCCAGTATCTGGCCCCGCAATGGCAAAAAACCAAGAGTTTGTCATTTCCGGGAAAATGCTAAAAAAAAAATGTTGATGACCCATCCTGAACTTGGAGCTGTATACTAATTTAACATCACATGAAACCTCTCTGATTCTTTATGACGCTGTGATGAATGTAAAAATAGAAGGATTTTTTTCTGTTGCTCGGATTACTGTACAGTAACCCAACTTTATACCTTCACTGACTGATGTAGGTGAAACTGAGTTATATTTTCTGGAGAAAATATCTGGTTTTCCCTCTGATGTCCTCCAGCTGCTCTGCCTCAGCTCTGGACAGGTAGCTTGAATTGTTGCTTTCTCCAGAATTTGGAGTCAGATGACAAAATCTAAATTTTAACCTCTATGAAGCTGAAATGAGCCCAGAATATTTGGTTAAAGACAGGACAGGACTGAGCTGGTTAAAGCTTGATTTACTGGAATGACATCATTTATTTGCTGAATTCTTTGACGCTGAATCAAAAATAAGGAAGAGTAGTGATTAATTGCGTGGAGCTCTGAGACGTTCAGCATTTGATGTCCTGAGGCCACTGATTGAAGTGTGTCTTTTTCTTGTGGTAAGCAAGCCCCTCCAGTATAATTCTCAGTCACCTGACTTAATCACAGATCTCTTTGACCCAGTGTGACAGATTAAAAGCAAGCAGTGCTCGCCAAAACCGCAGAGCTGCTGGCTTTTGAAGTGGCTGGTTGGTTTCTTAACCGTGAACTGGAGGAGAGATTCAGATAAATCCCATCTGAACTCTGACGTGAAGGTCACACACAGACGGACACAGAATGGACCTCTGAAAAGCAAAGAGCTTATGTCTCTGTTTCTCCAACTTTTTGAAGCAAAGCTTTGGTGTCTCTTGCATTTGAGCTTCGGTTTGTAAGTTTCCCAACACTCCTGACAGTATGATGATGTACAACTACAGATTTTATTGTGGCACATGTGCAGATGGAGACTGTACACACACGAAGAATCACACAGACTATTGGGACTTTTAGCATACAGTAAAAATTACCTCTAAATTAAGCATATCACACAAACAGATTATCAATGAAATCTATTGTATCTTTTAAATGAAGAGACCAGTGCCACTGCTATTGAAAAACTGCAAGCTGAATTAATCGAGTTAAATGCACATTTTACAGCTGCAGACACTGTTAAAAAATTTCAGTACAATATATATAAATTGTTTAAGGGACTACAACTAATTCTTCATTCTATGTAGTTTTATTAACTTTTGTATTGCTACTATTCAGTTGGGTTTCTTTTTCCATCTTACGTAATGTATTCTCCGTACTTTATACTATTTTCATTCTTTTTATCTTAATTTTACTGTTATTATCAAGTGGGTTTTGTTCTCCACCTTATTTTACATACATTTTCTTCATTCTAGATTTTTTTTATGTGAAGCACTTGGTGCATGTGATTTCTTTGTTGTAAATCACTTCGCACTTCAGTTTTTGTATAAAAGGTGCTATACACAGAGTTTATTAAATGGTTTGTCAGTTGAGCTTTCCAAGTGCCCTGCTGTTTATCTCTGGCCAATGAATCGCTGCTGGTCAGGCAGTAACAGAAGTATAGAAGTAGTGAAGTCCATCACTTGACTGCAGCTGCCGATGATTGACATGTAGCTGTTGCAACCTGAAGAGCTGCAGCTGCTCCGAAGAGATTTGGTGAAGTTTGACTCTTTGCAGGGTACTGCTGATGCAGTTGGCTGGTTAGAGGAGTCGCCTTGTGCAGAAGGGGATTGTAGCACACTGATATCTATGAACAGATATCTGCATATAAAAGCAGAATCTGTAGGCAAGAGACACGATTGTGGTACCGGTAGCATTCTGGTTTCCACTTGTCCGTTTGTTGTCTAAGTAGTGTTGACCAATCCCATTTGAGCGGGCTTTGGTCGGATGCAGATAAACAGTCTGTGTGGAGGGAAAAAGAGACTGAACGCACTGGCTGAAGTGCGGCTAAATCGTCTCAGACAGTAGCCAATGGGTTCTAAGACTGATGGCACACAAAAGCTAAACTATTAACTGTACCTGTGTGGTCATGCATGATCTGCTACTACATTACTACTTGTGCCCAAATGGGCCCGGACGGACACATCTTCACTCTCACCCCCATCCTCTCTAAAGGCCTTTTTCTGGATCATTAGTCCTCTGTGCATTTCCCCTTCTCCACTCCTGTCACTGTGGGAACCTAATTGCACTGAAACCTGAACTGTCAAAAAGCCACATCCTATATTCAGCACAACACAGGAACACACAGGGGAACCCGAGGGACAGACTCTAATGAAACCCAACTTTTATTAACATTTTCTTGACAAAGCCACTTGCCCTGAATGGAAGCCCCAGACAGAGGTTACAGCGGGAAAGGGCAAAACTGAGTATGTGAGTTTTATTAAAGGATACCGCAGATTTTTAATGTGCTTAAAGGTTAGACAAAGTAAATGATGGTGTGCTGCTGTTATCCCGCAGTCCCAAAGCACCATTTCATGCCAGCCTCCTTTATCCTATTGAGAGCTGTCCCCTCCTCACCTCTCCTCTCCTCTCCTTTCCTTTCCTCTCCCAGAGTCACATATCCCCGAAGGCTAACATATGGTGGCATGTGCATAGATTCTGCTTATTCTTTCTTTTTCTTCACTTACAGTCAAACAGTATAATCAAAGAATCAGTTGGCTTTCTTTTCTGCTGTACCGGACATATTTCATGGTGGTGCTCATTAATGATCAGTTTGAGCTGCATCCTTTTTCATATTATGCTGTGTTCATTTTCATTTTCAAGTTCAGTGGTGAAATACCAAAATACCTCCAGTTTAACATCACAGAAGCATCCCGTACATTAGCACCAAGAGGCTCACAGTGAGAGCTGACACAGGGTCACTGATGAGGCTTCTGCCCTCCGTGGTAGCTGCAATTAATTGAAGACAGATTATATTTCTGGCACCATAATGGCTGTTGTCTATTAGTATAATGATGATCCTCCATGCAGTCTCCTGTGTCAATTAGCTTGACATGATGTACTTGGTCTATTTGCACATAAATTGATCTTTTCATCTTATCACCCAGCAGTAATTAAAAGGAAGTTAATGTGTTTTTACAGGAAGATCAGTCAGTCATAATGTCCTCAAATCCTTGGACACATTAGGGAAAAGACACTCCTCATCCACTGAGCTTTTCGGGGACTAAATTATGTTTTTAGCGGTATATGCTACACCTGCATTAATTCTACATGAGGCTGTCTCTGCCGTGGATACACCCGAGCACAACGAGCGTTTCGGCACGCGGGATGACAATGTGGGTGTGGACAAGCAGCCGGGAAATATGCTGAAGGGTTGGAGGAGGAGGCGAGTTGTTAAAAGTTAAAGTTGTGATCCACACACACACACACACACACACACACACACCCTCTGCAGGCTGCTCATTAAGTGTGCTATAGGGAGTTGGTATGTGAACCTGCCTGGTGCTGCAGTGCTGTGCTGCAGAATGGGGAGGAAAGATGGGACAATGATTGCCAGAGGAATGTTCTACACCAGGTGAAGCAGATGACTGTGCTATTATAGTGTCCCTGTCAGGAAAGACTATATTAGGGAAGGCACATAACTTTTTTTAGTTTTATCCTCCAGAGTCTGTGGCAACTATTGTACTGTATAAGCAGTTACTGCACAGCTTGGGTGGTAACCTGCAGGTGGCGCAGTGTCTCAGTGGTTGTCACCTCACAGAGAGAAGAAAGTGGTTTGATTCCCAGCCATGGACCTGTCCTTGTTTGCATGTTCATCTTCTTGCTGTCTGCAGCTTTCTTCCACATTCCACACACATCTGTTCGCACTCTGACGCTCATCATCACGACAGACTAAACTGACCGTGTAGTCTGTTCTGTGCTCCAGCTTAATGTCGGGGTTCGGTGGCTGCTGACACTGTTCCGCATCATCGGAGCATAGGGAACAAAGTGTGCTGTACGGCTGCAACAGTTTGTTGTTTAGCTGATCAACGGAAAATAAATCAGCAGCTATTTCAATAATAGATTAATTGTGGTAGACTTTTGTCACAAGAGCCACAAAGATGCCAAACATTCCTTCGTCGTACCTTCTCCAATGTGAGGATTTGCTGATTTTCTTAGAAATTTATAACCGAAAACTGGATATTGGTTATTAATGTTGTTATTTGTATGGTAGCATGTGCAGCTGCATTTCATGGAGGAATTATGAGCCTTGAAGTGAAAAGCTTCATGGCATGGATGCAGTGAAATGTTCCCTGGAGTACCAGGTGTCATTGTGTCTGAGAGTGGTGGGTCACTTTCCATGACCTTCTGTAGCATGAATCAGTGATGCCCCATGCTGTATGTCACAAAGTGTACTTTCAGAACAGAACAACCGCATGTTGTTGCTGCTGCAGTGTGCATTCTATGATTAGGAATGACAGTAATAAAATGGTAATTGTGTCATCCCAAATCCTTTTTCTTAATTTCATGGCAGGAGATGTGTTCCGAAACACAAGAGTGACCCAATGTGAATGTTTTATAAGGTGTGTTTTGTGCAAATGATGCATTTTGTGCCTGCAAACATAATCTTGTGCCGTGAAATGAAGCATGAAACCCTTGCATAGGCTTATGTTTGTCCTTCCTAAATGTCCTTGAACAACACACTGACTCATTTGTCTGAGTTAAGAAGACAAATACAGTAGAAAAATTAAATTAAACTCCTCTGCCCCCCCATCCCACCGAAAAAAAGAAAGTCAAACAACCGTGGATGTTTCTGTTGTGTAACTTTTCCCACCTTCCTGTCCAGCGCATGTAAACACTCGTGTCTTGTTTTGACAGTTTGTTTTAGTGAAAGCCTCTCGCAGAGTACCCAGAGCCGCTGCCAGTGCCTCTCAGGTCATGGATTATTCATGGGATATGGGGGGAGATGACGCAGTGCCATTGTGTGGCTCATATCCCAGCGAGCGCGACAGGGCCTGCTGCACCAGGACAACAGAAAATGTTGTCACGTGCCTGGAGTTAATCGTGAATGATCACGGGTGATCAATGTTAGCGATGCAGTGAAATGAAGGTGAAGCCTGTTATTTGTTCTTACTTACACTGGATAGAAAACAGGTGTCCTTTACAGACATTTTAATTTACCTGCCATAACAAGGCAGAGATAGGTTTAACATGAAGTACTGCAGCTGTAGAAACATGGACATGGGCCAAATGATCGGTCAATAGAGGTTTGTAGTCTTTCTATTTTCCGCCCAGTGATAAGCCAGCTATCTTTGCCTCCCCGCTCTGCCGCTGACAGACTGTCTGCTCTTATTTTTGACACTTTCTTACAGTTATAGATGGTCACTGCAGAAATAAAGGTGTTTGATTTTCTTGTGGATTTTCCATGGGTTGAAGTGATGAAATAATTCTGTAATGTCTGTAGTAGGGGTTGGCAGTTGCTGAAAAAAGTGGATTGAGCTGTTTCAGTTTTGAATCAACCAGCAATTACCACAAATACAGTCACTGCACACAAAGAGGGTCATAACAGTTGACAACCCCCTCATCGAGTCTGATTCGTGAATTGGTAAAGCAGATGTATGTAGAGGCTTATGTGCAGCACAGAGAGTTTTATTTAGTGTCTTTCTGACATTACAGCTCGTCACACATGCTGTGCTTGTACTCTCCTGATCCACTGCATTAACGTGCATTAATAGGTATCAGCACTCAGTTGCAGCTTGTGGCACCGTGTGTTGGTGAGTCATTGATCTCTGCACCCTCATTAAGCCAACACTTGGGTTAGCAGTGACAAGGATCTCCGTTCATGTGATACAGTATTCAATGTTGGGACATAAGAAGGGAATCATGAAAGCAAAAACAGCTTCTTCTATGTGTGCTCTTAGATTTTAGTTGTTTAATAACAAATAAATAATACATAGGGCTGCTGCGTGTAACGAAAACTGCCGCCCTTTGGTGGGGGAGTATTACAAGCACAGACATCACTGGAGATTCACGCTTTTCAAGTAAATACCTCAGTACAACTACAGTTCAGATCTGTCGGCCTGTAAGAAATATTGCCTTTATTGTACTGGCTCCATAGTGACCATCTGACCACCTACAAACATTGTCAGTGTTTTGTGGACTTTGCTTGCTGTTTTTGATAACAGAACCAAGAATCTGCACGAACTATGAACATTACATCACTTGCAAATAGCCTTTTTATAACAGGTTTTTCTGCAGTGTCTGTGGGTAAACCTTTTTAGTAGTTCAGGTGTGAGTAGAAAGCACCAGATATGTCAGAAGGTTTGCATCCCGTCTCATGCTTCACCTTTTTCCTCCATTTTCATTATAACCAAATTGTTTCCCAAAGTCCAATAAAATGCACTTTTGTTAAGAAATCAAATTGGCCTGCCTTGTATTTGATTTGAGTTTCCAAATCTGTAATTGAGGTTCATTCCTCTCTGTGCAGTGACCACAACTCCAATATCGGTAGCTTGCCGTGTTCTTAAGGCTACATGTGTGTGCACTCACTTGGCTGTTCTCTCCTCCTGTCTGGTGTCTGGTGGAGAGATGTCATGGTGATCGTCTGGGACACAGGAAGCTTCGGGCAGGCTTCTGTAGCCCCAGCTCAAGTCTAAAGGTGACAGGGCTCCTCTTCTGCTGTGGAACTCCTTGCCTGAGAATCGGAGCCGTGGACAAGCAGTGTTTAAATCACTTGTCAAAAAAACAACAAAACAGTTTTATTTCCATTTTTCCTTTTTTATCTTTATTGTTTGGGATTTTATTCCACTCCAGCATTGTATTATTTTAATTGCCGGATTTCATTTGCCACATCCTGAAATCTTTTCATCCTGGTTCAGCCATGTAGAGCACTTTGTAACTTTGTTTTGAAACGTGCTGTACACTGTAAATACACGAGATTGTTATTATTGTTATTGTTAAAGGAGGACTTTAAAATCCCCCCTATTGCCCTTAAACAAAGGTGGTTATTTTTTCCATTATTGGAGCCTTCTTCTGTCTGTCTAGTCCATTTTTACTGGTAGCATAATTTTTTTTCTCTTAGGTTTTCTCCAGCTTTTAGTTTGGCCATGAACAACTTTCTGTTATCCACTAACACATCCTGCCCTGACAGTAAAGTACTTATTTGTTATGCAGTATCGTCAATAGAATTTCATTTCCTGCATCGCTGCTCTATTTGTGCCATTTGTAACTGGTTTTAGTCACCTTCTGTGTCTGGTCACAGCGCACAGTGTAATAAATTATATACTGGTTACTGGTAGAGAACAATGGCTTAACAGCTGTGTTAAAATAGTAGGAGTTTCAGTTCAATTCAATTGTTTTGCAGCAGGGCTATAATTATAATACATATCCAGATATGCTCAACATGTCAAACATTGAACTATCTCTCTGTCTTATTACTTTCAAATGTATTAAACAGTGGCAAGCTAAAGTGTGTCATGGTAAATTCTGCTCAGAACATTAGCTAGCTAGCACGCTCTCTGTGCATTAGGTAGCGAACAGCCCACACAATACATATAGCTGTGCGTAAAGTTTGGACCAGAGGAGGAGGGTGGGCTGGAGAAGAGAAGCTAGGACGAGAGGAAAAAAATAAGAGGCGAATAAAGCAAACTGCAGTCCACCAAATAAATAAAAAGTTAATTCCATGACAGATTCAGTCCCCCCAGTGTTGATTCAACGGCTACAGCCTTGTCTGACTCTGACATTTTATTTCTTGAATACTGAAGCTATAAAGTGTAGACTGAAGTCAGTTTACCTTGACAGAAATTCTATCTGTTCTCTTGTGCTGCCTCCTATTCATTAATTTTGTTTGCCCCTACATGGGGTATAGTACACACCACTGGAATGTCAGGATTTCTATTAAGCAGCTCAGTCTCTTACAAGCACAGTCCAAAGTCCTTCACTCACATACTGAGGTTCACAGCCAGCTTTTTATCATGCTAGAGAAAAACGTCGACTATATCCTCCTGTCCAACCTGCAGTCATTTAAAGTTGTGCTCCTGTGGAGAAATATCACACTTGTTCTGTCCAAACAGAAAGTACAATATTTCATTTTATTGCTATTTATCTTTTTTTATGTTTTTCTGGTGTCTTCCATCTTTAAAAACAGAATTTGAATGTGCTGCCTCATGGTGCACCTGGTCTGTCAGGTGAGGTAAGGACACCTGCGTTCCCTCAGTGCTGCTGACACCACGCTCTTACTGACTACACGCACACACAGCAGACCTTGACGCTCTGCCCTACCTGCCGTGCATGCGTGTGTGGGGTGGTGGAGGTAAAGGATGGAGGGCTCTGGGGTGGCTGTTTGTGATTGACCTGATTATGGAAAACAGCCCCTGGCATTGCTCCCAGAGGGAACGGGGATTGTGGCATCTTCATGAAAAATATTCCTGTTGTGCCGGCTTCTGTCACAAGACGCCTGTGGATAAAGCCCAGCTATGGCAGACTGCCAAGAGGGAGAGAGAGGAACGTTTTAAAGAAGGAAAGGGAGGGAGATTGATGATGAAGAGGAAATAGACTTATGCAGCTTTTGTGTCTTGTCTGATTTATGGTAGATATTATTGATGTTAGCATCCTAGTGGTAATTACAGTCAGATTATGTATTATGTTTTAAGCAGACTCCAATATTTCCCACTTTGCATCTGACACTGTGGAAGTGAATCAACAAAGGTAGCAAACAAAGAAAAAAAGTATGATGTTGAAAGGTGATGGTAAAAGACCAAAATTTTGAGTAATTTCATGAGGTGAAAACATGTTCTTAGAAATAGACGTAGCATCATGCACACCTGCAGACCTAAATATGACTGCAGTGTGTGTTGCAGCAAAGATGCAGAATCATTGTATTGGTGGTTCTTTTAGGAGTAGCAGACTGAATCTGTAGATAGGATATAATCCAGTCTACAGTCTATAGTTAAGTCATAACCTAAACATTGAAATGCAGTCCTTCTCTATGAGCAGTGCTGGGCAACAGCAAAACAACACTACCCCTGAACACAGAAGAATAATCTCTTCCACCCATAATCCTAATTTCAGTCTGACCACTGAGGAGGAAAAATGCAACCTTACCTTTCAGTGTGCAGCGGACACAAGTAACGAGCTACAGAGAGGGGCACCGAGCCAAGGGAAGGAGGGCCTCCAGGAAGTGTTGGAAAGCACCATTAATCTGCTCTGCCATCCTGTAGACAAGAGAAAGTGTGGTCCAAGGAGATGTACTGACCACACAAGTTTGGACTCTCAAAGTCTTACTTTTGATTGATAATAATTGGGCTGTTGCACTGTTGGGGTGTTTTGGTTTGTGTTGTCCTGGACAGGTCAACAGAGGTGAACCTGATGCTTTGCTCTAATTATGAGGGTATCACACTGCTCAAGTTTAAGCTTTTGTCAGGGTGCTGATTTCATGCTTCTTTTGGAAACAGTGGACAAACTCGTCATTTGTGCAAGGAAACATAATCATGTCTGTCTGGGAGCTGTCAGTCCATCCAGTCTTTGTGTCTATATATCCAAACCCAAACCACCTAACAGCACTTGAACAGCATGATTAGGATTTTGCTTTGGTAAATGCTTTGCTTTTATAGACGAAGTGAAGTTGCCAAACGAGAGAACTAACTCAACATTGTCCCTCTGGTCCCTCAGGTTTTCTTGTCTGTACGGGTTAATGTCCTGGTTCTGTAGATGGTACATGTGTTTAATGTCTATCGTCTTAAGTATGATTTCAAAACCAAAAGATGCTGAGATCATTTTTGAATGAAGACCCCCTGTTGTGATTTTAGTTTTCATCAAGTTGTGATTTTGCACACGGACGTTTGGTCTCACCATGGGTTCAGCAGGAAAACTGTGGATTGTGTGATTATTTTGTCACCCAGGGTTGTGAGACGGCAAGAAGACCCAAAATCCAGTTGAATGTGTCACATCATCGTTTTGCTGTTGAATGAGCCGGGATAATGAACAACTAGGTTTTGTGTCTGGGTGGATTATATAATGGTAAACATGAAACTCAAACTGTACGAACACTTTCTTTGTGGTTATGTTGGCTTGTCATCCCATGGTCAGTGTTTAAAACTAATGTGGGCAAAATGCCCCAAAAATGTCAATGCCTCTAAAACCATGATCCAGGGACAAAAATTGCCCCGAAGATTTAAAAACAAACAAAAAAAAAGCACATGAATATATTTAGTAGTTTAGACCTATATTTTAATTCTACACTAAACATTTAATTTCCATTTCTGTCTCTAACGCTGAGCCACACAAACAGCGCTGCTGTTGACACTCTGCTGCTGCTATGATACCTGCCAGAGGCCAGGCAATCCTACGCCTGCAGTGAATTTGGCTGCTGCAATGGCACCTCATTAAGAACGCTCCAACTGTTACCGAAAAGATCTGCTTAAATCCTGGGCCCTCACCAGCACCACCCCAAGCAAGTAAGATGGCAAAGGAAGTTGCTGCTTGGATGCAGAGCTCACCCGCCGAAACATCGGCAGATGCCTAAAAGCTAATCACGACTTTGTTAAATGAAGCAAACAGGTAAAAAAATAAAAATAAAAATAAAAACAAGTACGCCAAGTAAAGAAATCCCAACTCTAGAACATATTTTTGCAATGGTGGGCTGCTGGACCAGCTGGTTCTGGTCAAGTCTATGAGTTTATTTCGTCCAAGCTCAAAACTTTAGCATGGCAAACTTTTCAGCTGCAGTTATTTCCAGAACTGCATCTGTAGAGAAGGAATATAACACTCATTTTGGCTCTTTTGACAGTGCTTGGTGCTCCTAGTCTGTACTTCTGTGCAGCACCTCAGGCTGTGGCATGTGCTGCATGCACAAGGGAGAAGTTTGCCTTCAGGGCTTTCTGGCAGAAAGCTTTCTGGCTTTCTGACCCTGCTCTATACACATACAGGTGATTGCATACTTCTTTTTTGGAAGAACAGTAGTATGCTTTTTATTTACTCATGTTGGCACAAAGTGGTGATTACTGTATACACCTTATTCTGGGCTCATTTTACATTTAAAACTGCACCTTTATGCACTAATTACTGTTTTTAAAAAAGTGCCTCTAAAGTTTTATAAATGCTTTAATTTTTCAGACAGTGGGGACAAATTTTTCCCCTCCCAATTAAAAAAAAAAAACATTTTTGCACCACCTAAAATAAGTATCGCTTCAGCGCCTATGCATTTGGTAATTGGATCTAGTCTCCAGCAGCTACAACAATGCCGGCCACAATATGAATGTGTATCAGTATGTATCCCAATTAAACTCTGTAAAGTTCATAATATGCAAGTACAAACTAAATTGGGCGATTGCGGTTTTCACACTTAAAACAAACCAAAGTAATCTCTCCCCTGATGAGTAATTAGATGCTTACTCATCTGGCAAACATGGAGGCATTAAAGAAATACCAGTGTGGTTTTGTATTTTGCTTTTTGCTTGAGGAAGGGCATTTTGTTGCATATGTTTGGACTGACGCTTGTTGGGTGATACTCTGGAGGGGGAATTTCCCATGTCGGGAGGAAATCAATTATTCATTCAGTGGCATGGAGGGTTGAGCACCACTCTGACAGCTGCAGAAGTAGCTCTGAGATTAAGGACAAGTACAGATGGATGTGTGTCTCATGTATATTCTGTTTCACCAGGCGAGCCAGTCTCCTTTTGTCTTCCTGCCAGACAACCACTGGCCCTCCATTGGCAGCCATTGGATTATGCTACTTACACTTGTTGTAATTGTAAATGAATAAAGAGTTCATTGGCGGTACAGCGGGCCGAAGTAAATGATGTTTAAGTGAAGCACCTCTAACATGAGAACTGTTTCAGAATTGGGTGGAAAAGTTCAAAAGTCAATGCAAGACTATGAAACAAAAGGCATTCTGGTGTTTTGTGAGAGACATTGGGTGTTGGTTTGAATCCAAGCCAGCACTTTATAAATCTCTTTCCCCCACTCTCCACTCCACTGATCTATGAAATGCTCAAAATCCTGAAAAATAAAAACATATCTCAGCATTTTTGTAGTGAGCATCATATGATCCAATAAAAGGATAGTGATGGTTTGCGAAAATGATACTATAAAACACTCGAATATCACTTTTCCTATTTGTGCAGATAATCTCTTTGCCATTAAAAATGCATTTCTCTGAGCAACATTCATCAACAGATTGCCTGTGTCACCAGTATTTTTTTTTTTCAGCAAAAATTGCTCTTATTCGGCATCAGTGGGACAGTTTAATTTCTCTCACTCCTACATAGAGTTTTTTGTTTGTTTTTCTATTCTCTCGTCATGAATTTTTCATCAGCCACTCGATGAGACATTTTATGTGTTTGCTTTATAAAGCACAGTAAGCAGTCTTGGGGCAGGGGACATTTTCTACTGTCCCATCACTACAGTGGCTTTTCAATACAGGAGGCAGGGCCTATTAGTAACTTATGCTGTGTTTACCCCTGCTTTGTCAGATTTGGCCTGCCAGTGTGAGCAGGCACAACAGTTTAAATGAACTGGACAAAACTTACTGCTGGACACTTTTCACAGAGCACTCCACCGCTTTGCACTCATACCAAAGGATCAAAATCGTTTCTGCAGAACCACAGATAGTTGTTCATTCAGATGTCATTGGCTAAACACTTTCTGCATATCACGACAACTGTCAGATAATACCAGACTTTTCCTCTAGCGCTACCATGATGGTGACATTTTCATAGAAATCTTTCAACAACTATTCCAAAGATAAGCATGAAATGTCGTGCAGCCGTTCATGGTCCCCGCAGGAGGAATTAGATTAACTATGATTCCTGACTTTGCATCTAGCGCCATCATCAGGTCACATTTTCCACAGAACAGGAATGGCTGTTGATGTGTGTAAAACAAACCGTATGAAAAGGTTGGCTGTTTACCTGTGTTTTAAGCAACAATTACTCAGAACTGGCGAAACCAGATCTAAATGAGGTAAAGGTCTGTTATCCATATTGTGGCTTCGTTAAAGCTCACTTCTGTGAGCTTTATCTCCGTGTCATTTGAAGGACAGTAAAGTCGACAACAAAACTTAAAAAAAAAAAAAAAAAAGATTTGATGAACTTACATCATGTACTATCCAGACAAAGAGTGAAATAAGAGGAGCGTAATGTGGTGGACAATAATCACCTCATATCTGACGTTTCCTTATAAGCTAATTTGAATTGGAGTGCATGAGGACACAAACCAATTATGGCAGAGGTCAACAGACTGGCTATTATCTGGCGATGCCAAAAATACACCTGACAAGAGCTGGGGCGAGATTTAGGTCAGCAGAAAAAAGACCTGATTCGCACTAATGTGCTCTGTGGGTCAACAAGGCCAGGTGGATGTGGCGAGCAAGTGCATTTCTTCCTCCTTCTCCAGTGGCCACTTGGGAAAGGATCATAGTGCATATTTGTGCATCTGTGTGTACGTATAGGTGTGTGTTTCTGTGTTTATATGTGACAATAGAAGGTTCTCAACAGAAAGAATCTGCCCTGAAATCCAACCCCAGATGTGCCACACTAGCTGTCTGTAATGGCTGTGCGATAGGTTTGAGCTGAAGTTTGTCTGGTGTCTGGGGAAAACCCTATTGATGTAAAGTCATCCCCTTACCTCAGAGGTAGAGAATGGAAACCAATTTGTGGAACACATGACCCGAATGTGGTGGGACCGAACGACCTCACTAACAATAAAGGGAAGACCTTCAGACCCCGCAACCTCTAATGCGAGCGGTGTCAGCTATGATTCATTTACAGAGAGACTGTATAGACTGAGATGTATGACCTCAGCGGCAACCTTTTGTTGACAGAGAAAGCGGTGTGTTTACAATATAGTTCGTAAAAATGTGTGTACTTACAGTGTGTGTACATGTATCAGCGTTTGTGGAAGGGATGTGTGTTTGGTTAAGATGCTGGTGTCATCTGTGTGCCTTTAGAGGTTCTCTTGAGCTTGACCACCTTAAGATTGAGTCTTCACTAAAGAAAGGTGGTGCTTTCACTTCCTCCATCTTTTATGGACACAGTGTGAGAAGTTCAGCTCCCACACACAGATAGACAGACCGAAAATTCAGCGGTTCAATCCATTCAACTCGTAGGTCACATACATTCTTAAGTTGATTGGCTGTTGAGGGAATTATGCTACCACGAGAGGTGAAAATTGATTTTTAATGAGGTTATGAGATTTATTCTGGCCTTTTTGGTGCCTCTTGATGGTTGGTTTGAGGGTACGACTGTACTATTGGCATACAGGCATAGCCTCACCAGAAAAATGTGCTACTGTATGTATTGCATTGATTGGACATCAGTTCTTTGTCAGCCATATTTTTGCTACACCTTGCCCACTTCTATTAACCCAGTTGTTCGTGGTGGCTGTCATCTGGATTTTCTCAGACGAAGTTTGATCTTAAACCTGTAATAACTGATTTTTGGCCACTTGGGGGCAGTGCAAACAAGCTGACATCACCCATCGCCTTTGAACTTGTTAGCGAACAGCTGCCTTTTTCCACTTCCAGCAGAGAGGGAGGAACATTATCATTCAGTGTGAAGTCATGTTTCTGGCCTAGAGATTAATAATTGCTTTTTTTTTAGCTTTGTTTTTGGTCTCTACCAACTCTTGAGAAAAATATCTTGTTATTTAACAACTAAATGCTCCATTATGTTCACCAGCTAGTTGCTAACATTATCTGTCTGCGGTTTGGTGCAGAGCAGGTGGTGAGAAGTAGGGTTTTGTTTTTTTTTTTTCAGAAAATTTGCTGCTTTCTGTTGTCTACTAAAGCTGATGAGAGCAGCGGGAACCAAAACGGTGAAGGTGCGGGCCGTGAAACCACAACAGTGAGTGAAAAATGTTAAAACGCTCAGTGGACCTGAGTGAACTGTGGAACTCTCTGTAGTTTAATCATTATACCCCCTTTCACATGGAACAAGCCATGTGATCCATTGTTAATATAAATGTATTGATCATAGCAGCCAAATTAAGTGGTCCAACTGGCAAACTTACCATGCATACTGTATTAAATCAAACCATACTTCTTTAGGTCTATGGTATGTTAGAGCACGTTATAGGTATAGGCATCTATAGGTATGTTAGAGTGTGCAAAGTTTCAGACTAAATAATTCTGTTTACACCTGTTTATGATTCAAGTATCACAATTTATTACAAAAACTAGAACTTTTTTTATCTGTCGGTGTCGCCATGCTTTAAGCATATAACAATACAGTATAAAATCTCAACCCAAAAGTAGGATAGTAAAAGCAAAGATCATAGATGCTGACGCAGCATTTACAGAAGTTAAGACATGCTGTTACTGTACAGAGAACATTCCCACTGAAGTACAAACATCTGCAAAATGCGTCATTATCATCAACGAACTGCATTTTACAACAAACAATCTGATCCAGTCTCATTCAGAGTGTTACAAGAAACATCTCTTTTGAAATTAATTTACAAGAAAATAAACAGAAAACACTCTGCAAATCATAATGAATGTGCTGAGATTTTTTTTTTCAACAGCCCAAGGCACTCAGGCTCGAATGTTGGCAATAAATACGTCATTCTTTACACAAAATCACGTCAAGCAGGTGGTGGCAGAGAAAGAATAGTGAGAGAGAAACAATGTCGTCTTATTTCATAACCTCTTGAAGAACGCATTCCTTTTGAAGAAGTCCACCTTGTCCTTTTTTCACAGTGAAAATCCCTGGCAGTCGAGACAGAAAAGACGTTTTGAGAAGTCAGTCGATTTTGTTGAATTGCCTGACCTCTGTTCGCTAAAAACTACATGACCTCGCACTGTTCTTTTGATGCTGGCTCGTCATTTTGGTCTCCGGGAGCATCCTCTACCCTCCGGAGCGGCATCAGCTGCTTTTTCGAATGAATCCACGAGTAGGCCTGATGTGCAGTCGAGCGCCACAGGATGCCAAAGCGTCCACTTCCGGTGACCTGTCCCCCACATGAGAGCGTGGTGAAAATCTATCAAGTGTCCACAAATGATGTTTTCAGATATCTATAACAAATCCAGATGCTATTCATTGAAATAATCGCCTCCTGATCTTTCAAACTAGTTTACCGATGCTGTGACAGAGTGGCTTTAACAAATGCATTGATCTTCTCCTCCCTGCACTTCAGTTGAGCTGGCGACAAGCTTCAAATGTCCACTTCGAGGCACCTCCGTAAATTTCAAGGCTCGTCTCCATCCAGGCAAAAACGTTGCCCACTTGTGCTTTGCTGCTGCAAGTCGCTAGATTGTATATCTCTCCGACCGATAGTTTCCGATCCCAGATGTGGAAATTTGCCAGGTCTCCAACAAAAGCCTGAGTGGCGTCAAATCCTCCTCCGAGCGTGTCCTGTGGTGAAGACAAATAGATTTAATCAGGGGTGATATGATTTTTTTGCCTCAGGCTGCTTCATGGAAAGAACAAAATTGCTTCTTCTGGATTTTTTCTCTCTTTTCTTTTTTTTTTTTGGACTGATTGAATTGAAAAGGACATGCATCTTCAATCTACTGGGATTCTTGATGAGATCCAGTTAAAGATCTAATCACCTTATTAAACCTGTTACTTAAATTAGAGTGAGGATTGGTTGAAATTGAACAGATTTTCTGTCACAGTGAACGGGGGAAATTACTTTTTCACCTTGTTGGCTAATGTTTCGTGTCATGACATGCACCAGTTGTATTTAACAAAGTGACATCTGCATCATGTCCTGCCTCCACATCCTCTCCACTTGTACTTTAATCCTGGTTTGAACCAACTTGAACTGTAAAACGGTGGAAGCAGATGTGTAGTGTTTACCTGCTCTTGCCCGAGGATCAGCAGGCCCTGTGGCTTGATGGGATGATATGGAGCCAGATTCTCCCCACTCCCCCTCTTGACTCCATCTTGAAAAGCCTCCCAAACACCGTCACGAGTGGTCCAGGTCACGCAGATATGATGCCACTTTCCGTCATTGATGAGGAAAGGCAGCTTTGCGACCTGGAAGTAGATGGATGTGAACGTCTGCAACAATACACCAAAGTGACTGGATGCGTGACATTCCCGCTGTGTTTGAGACAGACCTTGTCATTTATCAGTATCTCCATCGGGTTGTTTCCCCACTCTATGAGGACCAGCTCGTTGGCTTGACCCGGAACCGCGTAGGAGAAAGGTGTGCCCACTCCCGGGGACGCGTTGGACTTGAGCCACATGCACACGGTGAGGGCGTACATCTCCGGCAAACTCTTCTTCACTTTGGCGTACATGTAGTTGGTTCTCAGCGGGAAAGTGAGCTGGAATTTATCCAGAGGCCTGTTTTCTCTTTGACCTGTGCGGAAGAAGCAGAAAGCAGTTATTTCACGTTAAACACAGACGCATCGTGACCAACGCGCACACCGCGGGGATTTTGCATAGGAATTATACATTACACAACAAATCCACAATCGTGGCGCTCCAGATTTGCTTTAATCTCGCTTGATGAGTCTATGGCAGGACTGCCGGCGTCCTCAACCTTCGCTTTTGTTTTATAGGACCGTGCAAGTTTTATTTTTTTTTTTCCCAGCTAGCAGATGTGTCCCACACCGAGAGGGCACCGTGCGTGGTTTTAAGTTCTCAGATGCCTCACGGAGGAAATGGAGGGATGGGTCGCTCGCTGCGTGTTTGAAATGGTTTAATCTGCATGAATTAGAGCAGGAAACTGCCCAATATACTCGAGCTTTGAGCGGATGAGTCAAACATTAAATCGACTGCTGAGGTCATAAAAGCTTATAATGCCAAACTCGATGCGCAAAAGAGGATTTCTTTTCTTTTCTTTTTTTTTTTCCCACTGCGACCTGGTAGCTCCTCTTGATTGCTGATAGCGATCGTTCCTCGATCCTCCCACCCATCCCTGCTTCCACTTCTCTCACCCACCAAAACCCACCCAGATCCCCTGTCACTTTTTGCGCGCTCCCGGCTACCTTTCTCCAGGTCGGTGATCCTCTGGTGGAGGGACGTGAGGGTGGACTCCACTCTCCCGCGCTGCTCCGTCTCGTTGCGGAGTCCGGGCTTCCCCTCCTCGATGCTGTTCACTCGGGACAAAACCTGCTTCTCCAAGTCGTCGATTTTACTCTGGAGCAGGTCTTTGAGGCTGTTCGCCTGCACCGAGTTGTTACTTCTGCTGAATTGCTGTCAGGGGGGGAAAGAAGCGTTTAGCTCAGTGTAAAGAAGGATTTTGACTGGGCTGATTACAGATGACTTTTTTTCTAAGCTTGTTGCAGTGTAACTGGACAATCGACTGAATTCAAAGCACGAAATGTTTCTTTTTTACTTGTGCGCTCACATATTATAATTTAATATTGACAATCAGACATCCAAATCAACTATTATTGTTTTTATTACTCTATTAGTCAACAAAAGTGGTTGTATTTTGCTCGACGCAGCTTTGCGCAGAGTCACCCAAAGTGCGGAAAATGTCCCCAGAAGCAGCAGCCTACCTCCAGGTTTTCTAGTCTCTGCTTCAGCGACTGTAAAGTCTGTGACAGTTGCGTCAAAGTGTCAGCGGGGCCCCTCGATACGTCCCCCATTGTGTTTTTGGTCCCAGCTTCTTTCCTCCTGCCGCCGGGCCGCGCGTCCCCGGGCTCGGCGCCGCTCTGGCTCTCGCAGCGAGCCAACTTTGAGGTCAGTTCCCTGATAGTCTCTTTTTGGTTCATGATGGTCTCTTTCTGCTGCAAAACCGTCTCCCGCAGCTGCATGACAGTGGTCTTCAGGTCCTCCCCCGGCACGCTGTTCTGCAGGGTGGCTGCGCATATGTCCACATCCTTGGGTACGGACGTGCAAATGAACTGCGTCTGTCCGCCGAAGTCTTGACATGAACTTTCCAAAAGCAGACACGAAAATAGAAAAAGTCTCCAACAGGCCTGCATGTCTGCGTCTGTGCTGGGTTGTGATGTTTTTGTTTGGGTTGGTGAGCGGCAGTGACTTCGCGCCCGTGTCCCCTCCTGGTTGTAATCCGTCTGTGGAAGTGCAGCCGTTTTTATACAGCGAGCCCGGTTCTGCGCAGAGCCTGTTCACTGCATCACGACCGGGGGGAGGGAATCGCGCCGTCCCTGTTTAATCGGCTCCAGAAGCAGCGTCACATTTAAGAGATGAAACCCATTTTGCTTTCAGGCTCCCACACGTTAAATCTTTCATCACTTCGACTATTTGTCATTTCTAGCTGTGTATTATTCATCTGGAAAACGCGCATTTGTAGGCGCCGAGGAGAGGGGTTGCTTGCGTGGCGGGGCGCCAAGAGAGCCAGCTGTGTTTGTTTTGTTGTGCGCACGGAGAAAACTCACGCGCGCACACACACACACACACACACACACACACACACACACACACACACACACACACACACACACACACAGTAGGTGGATGCAGATCAGAAGTTGCAGCAATTTGTGGTCGGCAGAGTCCCCGCAGATTCAGCACCAAGGACAGATCCGAGCACAGCACATCACGGCAGAGCGCAGAGGAGCGGCTCGCTGTGGATGCTGCTCAGTTTCCAGCTGTTCTTGGTGCCTTTTTCTTTCTGTCCGGCTCACTTTGTTTGGACAGAAACACGTTTGACTTTCAGTCTTCGTTGCCCTTTGCTTTTCTGATCAAGCATATTTATTTGAGGCTGAACTGTGAATTCAATATGAGAAGGCATAGATAATTTTTCAGGTCAAACACCCCCCCTCCACACACACACACACACACACACACACACACACACACACACACACACACTTCCCCTCTTGCGGTGGCGATCTGCTCCCCACATCACTCTATAATCATCACAATAATTCAGTTTCCAAAATGATAATCTGTCCTCCAGCAATTTACCCAATCTATTATTCAGGAAGGACAATTTTGTTATTTTTCGTTGCCCACTCAGCTCTTATTTATTCAGTCGATGTTGAAAATAAAATGAAAACATTCTGAATAAGTAATGGAAACATATCGGCTCTCAGATTAGAATTGATTCCTTTCGAGAGATGAACAAGGGGAGACACACAGGAGGAGAAATAAGTGCGCATGTGACAAAAGGATATTAGATGGGGGAGGTTAGATAGGTCATGGCATAATTACCGTCATCTGCAGCAGCTCTGTAAAGCTAAATGGTTCATCGCTGCAGGTGCCTTTTTACAGGTTAGATATTCACACTGAATGACCGACTCAGTGGTTGTCAGGAAGACGAACTTCATTTCAACTCCAAAACCTACCAAGAGGATAGCACGAGCTGGTGCAGTATACTGTATTACAGTAGCAGCAGGGTGGAATGATTAAGCAACTAAATGGTGCAGAGAGAGATTTAAACTAAATCCTGCTTGCAAACATTCACGTCATTCATCTTAAAGTTGTTGTCTCCGTCTTGTTTTGTAACCACATAACAGTTTTTTGATTCTGTGAAGTCATTGTGTGATGCAGTAATCTTAAAGTACATTAGGCAAAGTAAAGCGCGCTATGATATGTGACATAACTTGTTTATTTGTTGTCTCTTGAACATCTCCTGTGGATTATGGTCCATTTTAATGATGCAACAACATCTAAGAAGAATGAAAAGGGAGAGAGGTTTAGCGACTTTACTCTGTGTCCGTAATCCAAAGTTGATTGACTGTTTTTGATATGATGAAAAACAGAAATGAAGCTTACAGGTGTGAGAGAAAGTAATTTCTTTTGAGCCTTTTAGTGTGGCATGAAATTCATAAGGAAAAGTGGATTTAAGGTGATGTAACTGTCCGGGTTTGTGCAACGCGTTGTTGGCGCGCTTATCTCAAGGTTTTCAGGAAGAGGGTGATATGAAGTAAAATGCAGGTCCAAGGTCAACATCAAGAAGCCTCGTGCTCGGTCCAAGCAGAGGTCCAAACCCTTTTTGCTGGGAATTCAACCTAGGCTTTCACAGAAAACCCGACAGTGAATTTGTGGAGCAGTGGCACTGGCGCGGTCAGAGTAATGCTTTTAGCTGCTTTGCCTTTGGGTAAAATAGAAACGGACAAAAAAAAAAATCTGAAACTTTATTAGATGTTATGCAACATGGAGCCATGCACTCTGGCCCTGTTAGAGCAGCCTAACTCGCAGAGCGAGAAATACGAGTAAACAACGTTTTCTCCCCATCATATCAACTATCTGGTAAATTTGTGCGAGTTATATAATTACACATAATAGGCCACAGTGCTTTCCAATTATTTGCAGAAGAAATTCATAGTTTCAATATTGAACATTTTTTGTTTGGATTGAGTTTATCCTACTGTATGTACTGTATAATCAGGCAGAAAAGCCCAGACATTTTCTACCCTGTGGGACCAAAGAAGCATTGCAAAATGTCCAAAGTCTAGCTCTCATTATGAATTCATTATTCTGTGCTGCTTCCCACACAAACAAGTCTCAGAGCCATATGCTTAAAGAAGAAAAGCCTTCACTCATCTGCGCTCCTCAGAAACACAGTGTACCTCTTCCCATCACCTCGACTACTCCCTGCTTTCCTCCCCTTCCTCTCCTCCCCTCCTACGGGCCCACGAAACCCTGCTCAGCCGGCCCCTTGAAGCACACCATTGTTTTCTAGCCTTCCAGTCTCTCAAATGATCATTTTCCTCTGGATTCCTCAAGCTCACTCTGTAAGCATATCGAGCTTTGCTGTGATTTACAAAAAAAAAACATTGTAACAGCTGTTGAATTTATAATGTTGTTAGCCACTGTGTGCATGAAATAATAATAGGGTTCGGATGAAATGATGATTTGTTGTTCAAGTCATTGTGCGAGACATGACAGCACAACAATCTGTGACACTGGAGATGCTAATCTCATACAAAAAGCTGCCAGTAGCTCTTATTACAGTCCTACACACTGTAAAGCCTCGGTTCTGTCTGTGCGGCCGGGCTGCCGTCCACCTGTTGTGGCGAAGGGTATCTCCTTAATAATGCATTCAAACACAGTGGAAATGCATTCTCCAGCATCAGAGATCAATAGTTGTAATTTCACATGTTGGCATCGTGCCTTGGCTTGCTTTTTCCTCCCTCCTGCCGTAGTGTTGAGAAGGCCAGCCAGTGATTTTTTTTAGTGATTTGAACTTTACAATTTTACATTTTTCAACCCCAGAGAGAAGTTTGGATATTTACCTGTTGACTTCAGGGCTCGCTGTAGAATGCCTCTATTTTTTTTTTTTGATAACGATCGAAATGCATCCACAGCACTTAATATCAGAAACTGAAGTACTGAAAGTTGGTGTGAATGTGTCCAAAATTCACTCCTGAAGCAATAAACACTGAGTCGTTTGCACTGTAGTGAGAGATTTCAGACACTTACTGGATGAATTCTTGTTGTTTTGTGTCATCACTGACCAGTGCAGTGTTGCGCGAATCAACGCATTGCATTGTGGGATCGTTAGCAGATGCTGCTGATATTTTGCCCACATTTTTCTTTCCATAGTGGGAAGTTTTGAGGGCACTACACAGTCTGTAGATATAGCATGCACTATAGTAATTATGATTTCTATAGCTAGACTACAATGTAACAACCTACAATGTCAAAACATTTACAGTATGTCTGAGGAATAGAAAGGTCACCAAAACAGATGTGCTCCAGTCAGTGTAACCGCTGTGTGCAGCTGTCTCTGATGAATACTGGAAGGCATTTCATAATTTCCATGAACAAAAGGCTAATTAAGCTGCCTCTGTGTGTAGCAGGCCACAGCCATGCTTGCCATACCAGAGGAGGAAAGCTGCTGCCTTTTTGGGGTCACTTGAACCTCAGTATGCTGTGGCTGGTTAGAGCGAGGAAAATGCCATGCAGTTGCCAACGCTGTGTTTAAAACAGAGCCCAGAAGGGCCAATTAAGACAAAGACACTCTTCCATAACTTCCCATCACTTCCCGTTTCTTCGTTATTTCCTGCCTTCTCTGCAGATGGAGTTTTTCATACTGTATGATTGCTGTCCTTCTGTTTTATTAAAGGTGTGATTTCATTATTTTTCCTTCTGCGTGAGCTGAGCGCCCATCTGAAATTGATACGATGCATCATCTGTTATTTGGATGGTTTCTGTGCTGATGTGACAGTGTTCCTCTTCTGCTGAAGATGATGAGGAAATATGTAACACTGTGAACACTGAAGTGGGTTTCTTTTTTATTATTCTTTTACTCCATTGCCCAAAGACGATTGGATACAGAGTCTCTAACGTTACTGTTGGGCATTGGCAGTGGGATTCTTTTTCAACTCACTCATTCATCATTGAATTTCTCTGATCTAATCTGCTGTCAGACACATGGGAAGCGCTCACATACTGTATTCATGGAAGCTTTATGATCTACCGTTTGTGTGCAAATAGGCAAACTCTCCGTGCACTCTTACTGCCACTGATTGCCTTTGCTCTCTTGTGCATGTTTCAGTTTTTTTTTACTTTAATATTTTTATTTGTCTGTGTACGCCAGCTGTATGTTTGCCTCTCTGCAACTGTTTCCCTCGATGGTTTTTACTCTTCTACCTCAATCACAGCTGCTTGCTTGTGAGAATTTTTGAATTGGCTTTTTCAGATATAAGTCTCAACATCATAAAAATGTCCCACCTGTAATCAGGAACAGATGTGTGTTTGCATGGCATCTTATTGGCTATTCTCTGTTTCTTTTTAGCTCATAAAATGTAGGGAAATACAGGCGGCAGACAAAATAACATTCACGCTGAATTCAGCTGAAGATCCACTTAATTGTCAGGAGGAGAGTTTTTTAACCTGTGAAAACAGCTGTATGATGTCCTCTGTGGCTCTCATAGTGATGTCATCATCTTAGCTTGGGCTTGGAGATTTCAGATTTATGACAGAAAACCTGCTGTAACTCTGAGTGCTGTGAGTTGCATCATAGGAAATGTAGGATCCAGTGTTTTTGGAGCACAGCCGTTACTCGGGACTAGAAGCCAAGATATCCTGACCTCTTCTGCTTTGATTTAGTGTAGTTTTTTCAGTCTGTCTTTTGCAAATCCCTTCAATTTTATGGAAGTGAAAAATTAAAGTATTATGTTCAAATTAACCGATAAGTGAAAGATGACCCTCAGCCTCATGTTACCCACGTTTTGTCACTGCAGCTTACTTATACATTTGTAATTGGGATGTTCCAAAGGGACGTTTCCGTTATTCTGACTGCCCACAATTGATCTCTACATCACTATATGCCCTTAGAAAACGAGGCGCAGGTTCCTGATATCCATCAGTATCTAGGAGAGCTTGGTTTCTACAGGTCATTGATTTTTCTCTGCCTTCTTATTGTCATTGTATTGTATTTTTCTGCTTGGGATGAATGCAAGCGGTACAGTAGTCTTTCAGTACCTGAAGGGATGTTACATTATGAATTAGGCATCAGGAATTCTCAGAATCACATCACAGACAGCCTTGTGGATTTGATTTCAATCTCGGCTCAGATTCCTTCGGCACTGTTGAAGGCTCGCTGCAGATTCTACAAAAAACTGTGTTGCTCACATTTATTGGTCTAAATCAAACAGTTCTTGCCACTTTCGAACAGGAAAACTTGCTTCGAGTGACAGATTGTGTGACGGTGTTTACAGGAATTTGACAGATGAGGCCTGCTGAACCATAACTATGAATTTTTATTAAATACACCCTAAATCCAAGTTAGTGCAGCTTTTCAAAACCAACACACTGCATGATCATGATTTATGCATTTTCCCTTTGGATCCTTATAATCCACAATTGGTTTTCAGTTTTGCATACAAAGTAACAGATCTAAGTGAGGGTTCGGCTTAATGTACAAATTGCATGTAGATGTAATAAAATAACATGGAGATTTAGACTGCGCACTGTAACTAACCCCTGCGTCGTCTGCTTCCCATGTGTTTACTTAAGTTCTTGTCATTGTTTTATAAAAGCAGCATTATTTGTCTGACATGTTGCCACAGTCTACAGTATGCTATATGAAAATATTTCTTCTATATGTTTGTAGCATGTGTCCACAGCACTGAGCTAGCCAGGCATGAGCAGTGTGTAGGTGGGAGCTTCATACTTGTGCACCGCTCAGCTGTCACAGAAACTGTGGAAGCATGACGTGCTGTCAGGAGATGCAGTCTAATGAAGGGATGTACTCTTGCTGAGCAACACAAAAGGAATGTGACTGACTTGCTCAAGGCCTCTGTCTGGCACCTTCTGCAGGAGAGACTGAAGACATCATGCTGGATCACGCCTAGCGAGAGAAAAAAGAAGCAAAGGTTGCTGAAGGAAAAGTTCTGCCGTACTAACTTATTAAGATTCAAACCCACCCACGCTGTGTTAGTAGAGTGCACACTCCTGACTATTTTACCGATAAACAGCAATTACAAAACTTATCAAGAGACTTAACGATTCATTGAAATGCTGCGGCTGTCTGTGTAGGATGATCGTCTATCTTCAAGATAGCTGGATTTGTTTGAAGTTCATTTTTCTGCTAATTAGTCCTTTTGCAGTTCTATGTGAAAAGATTTGGCACAATGTGTAACCCAACAGTCTTAATTAAAGGGACCCTGCTGAGTGTTTGACCACCACTGGCACAATGGTGCAGTGTAATTATGAACGGGTCTGCGTTTTTGTTTCTATTGTTCATTAGCTTGCAGGTGCCACAATTCTCCTGCTGCAAGATCTCATGGTTTCTCACTGACAAACATGGATGTTAACAATGTAGGGTTCAAATGCTTCCAAAAACTGAGTGATTTAAGGAAGGAAATGCATTCAACATGTTTGTTAGACCTCAAGGATACAGTAGACATAGTGCTTTTTTTGTGACTAGCTTTGCTAGTTTACAAGAAAATTCCACAAGGCAACATTAAAGGTATCCTGTGGAGGTTTTGACCACTAGTGGCATGAGGATGCACGTGCATGTGGGCGTTGAGATTCACAGCTGGCCGTCAGTTTTGTGCTGGTAGAGTTGGTGGTGTGTGCAGAGAGAGGCAATCAAGAAGACTCTGGCTAGCAAGTACACAAGGATGTAAGCTACATTTGATTTAAAAATGATTTTAAAAGATCGGCTTTGAAAGTGTTTTATGGGGAAGGAAACACATTCAACGTGTTTATCGATGCAGTCGAAGCATGTTGGGGAAAAAGACTGAATGCAAATATAACTTTTGTCAGCAGGCCACCTTTAAATAGCTGTTGAAGAGAGAAAAAGGACATTGTCTGAAGTTTTCATGCAGAAACATCCATATATTATCTATGGGTAACAGGTTGAGATGGTATAAAAATAGACCACATATGTTTCAGCGTGGTGGAAGAAGGCTGGCTGCAAGAAGCCTGCACGCTATGAAGGAACAGCACAGTCATGCACTGTAAGGTCCGCGAGAAAGCTCTGACTGCATCACTCCTGATTTAGTAATGTACCTCAGCATTCAAAACATTTACCAAAAAGCAGAAAAAGTTTGTACAGACGCACGTCCTAATGAAGCTGTATATATAATATACTTTAAAAATGCAGCTTATCTAAAGCTGTCTCATCCTCTTTGTGTCCCCGCTCGCATCAGATTCGGTCACTTTCAGCTGCATTTGATTACTCCTCATCAATCCATATCCATAAGTATTGTGGGCATTAAAGCTGCATGTGACGTCCAGCAGGCACGCCACAGACAGGGCCGCCTGGTCTTGAACTGAATTACAGTATAAGCGCAGGGATATTACCGTGATGTAATGTGGGAGAGGATAATCTGTGGCCACGGAAGTAAAGATGTATTGATCTGTCAGTACATCAAGGTCACTACCTCTTTTTGCGTCTTTCTCTTTTATTCTCTGTGTGTGTGTGTGTGTGTGTGTGTGTGTAACAAGTCAGGGAAGTTATGGTACAGTACACACACTGGAGATGAAGTGTCTTTGTTGACACTGGAAAAGCAGAGGTGAGGATATCACAACTTAAAATTACAGTCACACTTCTGATGCTTTGTACCATCACTGTGAGATACATTCTGTACTGTTTTCTTGAGAAATAAGGTGCAATGTTGTACAGTTAAAAAAAAAGAGAGAAATTAAGGGTGACAAGAAAAAGTTGTTGTTGAGATAAACTTTAAGGCTTGTAAAGGTCAGAAAATAAATGAATCACGCCTTATTGCTTGTAGATGATGCTGATCGCCAACTTGTTAAATAAACTCGCAAGATGATGCAGAAATCAGTGCTTCACATTCAGCCTCTCCCACATCTCGGTGAACCCCGCAACCCAGCAAGCTTGCGCGAATGTGTGTGTGTGTGTGTGTGTGTGTGTGTGTGTGTGTGTGTGTGTGCGTGCGTGTGTGTGTGTGTGTGCTGAAAAAAGAGCAGGATGAGCGCCTCCACATGAAGGCTCCCTCTCCGAGCCCCTGCCTGAGAAGAGCCAGCCTTGCATCTGTGTGGAATAATAAAATTGTGTCAGAAAGTGCAGGCAAATATTTCTGTACACCGGCGCTCTCTGTGGGGAACGGAGCTCAGACAACTGCAGCAGTCTCTTTGTTTCCCCCTCCTTCTCTCAACCCCTCTCTTTCATGCTTCCACTGTTTTGTGCCCGACTCTGCACAGATTTAAATGTGATCTCTTACTGAGGACGTTCTCACTCCCTTTTATTGCTCCGTTCTGTCTTGTTACTGCAATGACCACTCCCCACAGAAAACCACCATCACTGCACACACCTCCGCCCGGCCTTCTCTCAGGCGAGAACCAGAGAGCCCCCCCGCTTGCACAGCAACATCAATAATACAACTGAAGCGCACCCCCCCCCCCCCCCAACACCACCACTTGTGTCTAAAAATAGACCTCCATTTTTGTTTAATATTTCATTTGCCCCTTCAATCTCTCTCTCCCACTTTCAACTTTTTTTCTATTCATTGTCTTTAAATAGGTGATGAGGAAAGATATCAACAGATGAATGTACGCTTCCACCTTCCCACTTACTTCCCATCAAGTATTCTGTCTTCCCCCAAACCCACAAACCCCATTTCTTCACAACACACTGTGCGCTGCCTGGTGGTGCCTCTCCTCAGGCCTTACAGTGCTGCATGTCTCAGGGTCTTGTCTTTGCTCCGTGTGTGAATAGAGGCGTTGCGACAGAACTATTGACTTTAAACCACCAAACTGGTTGAACTTGGTCATGTCTCAACCTCGACTACCAGCGCCCCCTGACCACTCAGCTCTATATTTCATCATTTTAGTGGTTCATAAGATTAGGCGTATATGCATATGCCTTAACTCTAGGGATGACAGAGTTGGCTGGTTGTTTGGTTGCCTCATCTCTTTGGTCCAGGCTGAACTATCAGATGGATTTCAATGACATGACATTATATTCATGGTGCTGTGAGATAAATTCTAATGAGTTTGGTTTTTAGTGTTGGGAAGGCTACTTCTCAAATGTAATAGATTACATATTATTAGTTACCCTGTTAAAAATGTAGTAAGTAATGTATTTTAATTACTTCATCAAAATAATGTAACTTATTGCATTTGATTTCTTTTTAACACATTTTAAAGTGAGCAATAAAGCTAAAAAATAGCATGGTGGGACAGGAGGTGCTTTATTTTATGTGATTAATTGCGGTAACATTAAATTACCTGCAGATGTTTCCTCAGGTTTGACAGCGTTTTTACAGCTGCTAAACGAGCTTCACGCTGTGCAGTAATGTTAGAGCCCTTCCCTGATTTCATTGGGAAAATAGTGGTGAATCTCAAGCACTGGAAGGTGTTCTTCTCCGACAGCATGACCGCCCACCTCGACGTGGTCGGCCGCTCGCAGGCATGACAGAGAACAGTGCCACGAGCAATGCGCATTAATTTGACTGGCAGATGGGAGGCGGTGCAAATTCAAACAAGAGAACCAATCAGAAACAACACTCAAAATCTGAGCTCGTCCTGTTCAGTGAATGGATCTAGACGTGGAGACAGCTCCTTGTAAGCTGCCCTACCCTTAATGTGAAACTGTAATTTAATATATATTCTCAATAACTGGAACAGATTACAATTACATTTTCTTGTCATTTAATTATGTGACACATTACATTTAACTAGTTACATCCCCAAGGTGAGCCCTTGCCGTTTCATCTAAATGGTAAATGGACTGTTTTTATATTGGGCTTTCCATGTCTGATGACCGCTCAAAGCGCTTTTACATCACATGTCTGCATCCACCGATTCACACACACATTCATACAATGGCGGCTAGGCCACCCGCGAGCTCACACACTCACAACACCAACGACACAGCATGGGGTCTGAAATTGAGGAGAAATTTGTGACGTGCCGAGGCCAGGGATTGAATCACAGACCTTCTGATTGGTAGACGACTGCTCTACCTCCTGAGCCCCCTCCAGCGCCACCAGCAGGTCGAAATGAAATATCTCGGTATCAACCACATGGACTGGGAACAAATTTTGTGCAGACGATGCATCCTAATGATTTTGGAAATACTTTGACTGTGTCTGAAATTACTCAGTCTTTCACCCATTTACTGCTCTCTTTATAACACACACTCAGTAGTTTGCTCTTTAGCCAGCTGTAAATTCAGGCTTCCAACACTTTTTAATCTTCATCATGTTGCATCATCGTTTATATTAGCAAATGTTAGAATGCTAAACTGAGCATAGTGCATTAGCACGTTAGCAGGTACAGCCTCAGAGAGTTGCCAGCATGGCTGCAGACTCTTTGTCTTGTTTCAATATGAGAGAAAAAAAAACAGTGCATTTTGTTTCTGATGAATCATTAATATCAGTTCAGAATTAGAAATAAGTCACTCTGCGACAGTGAGACAGCAGTAGGAGTAGAAAGGGAATAACAGCAGGGAAATTAGATGGCTCAAATTCAATTTGTATTTGTTATCTGTGATGTTTTGTTTGATCTGCTGCTGGATTTAAATATCTTTGTACGATACAAGGGTCCCATTAGAAACATCACTGTATAAAACTCTGCCGTCTTTCCCTCAGGCCTGTTCCATTCAATGCAGCTGCCTGTATAAAGATAGCACTCTGGTTGTCAAGACAAAAAAAGCACAAAAAAGTTCTCTACTTTTACACTCTCACTTTCTAAAGCAAGACAACATCACTTACCATAATCAATGCATGTGAGCTTTAATCCGTCATCAGCGAAGCAGAAGGGAAATGCTTACTGAGGTGTGTGTGTGCTGTGTGTGTTCTCCACATTTCTAATAAACAATTATCCTTCCACTGAGCATGTGATTTGGGAGGCAGTGTGTGTGTGTGTGTGTGTGTGTGTGTGTGTGTGTGTGTGTGTGGTTTTCGCTCTGCGGCTGATGCTTGTGGATCAGGCTGCTGAAGTCTTCTGACCCTGCCTCAGACTGACTGGGAGGAGGCGGGAGAGAAACGCTCTGCTGAGAGTTGACTTCAGTGTTGGTTATGTAATGCGTCCTAATGGAGCACATGCTGTAGGTACCTGCTGATGGGCAGATAGTGCTGACGCTGGGTTTGGCCCTGCTTACCCATCACCGCCTTCATTTGTGACTCACGTCTCTTTATCTCTATCCTTTCTAATGAGCAGCTTCTGCTAATAAAAGTCATTAAAACAGCTGGAAACAAAACTATTGCAGGACAGATTTTTTTTTTTTTTTTTTGCCAGCAGAGTGAAGAATGGCAGCGGCTGCCTTTACCCTGTGCATGTCAACTGTTTTAGTACATTACAGTTTAAGCTCCCTCTTTGCTCATAATTCATATCTTTTTAGCTCTTTGCTCCGGTTCATTAACTTCGAACAATAGCAAACAATGGATTAATTCTCATTGTTTTAGCCTCATAAATCATTCCGGGTTATTGTCTTAAGATGTTTGCAAACATATTTTCATAGGCACGCCGTCATGATGAGGTGTGCAAATTGGTTTTGGCAGGCAGGATTACGGTAGTGTTTGTACAAGGCAACTGTGTCAGCACAGGGTTTACCTGAACGACATCTTAATGCGATGATGATGGAGTTTGTTTTATTATCAAATATGAGTTGGGTCACATTTACGGTGAAACGCTTTGCTGAATCCTAAATTATGCTGTGGCAGTAAGTACACAGTGAAATTAGGTAATTATGTAATTCCATTAGTGCGTTAGGAAAATGCACAACAGTGCAGTGTAATTCTTCGTTACTAATTGAATTCAAGCATTGCATTCTTTATGAGGAAAGATTGTGCTAACACGTTAAGAAAATTAAGCTTTTCTAGCATCAGAAAGATTCAGAATCAGAAAGTATAAATATCACTGATGCAACTACATATTCGTGATGCCAGTGGGGGTTCTTCAGAAGAACTGGATCAAGTAACCGTCTACCTACTTTAAAATCAATCACAGCATAAAGCCCTCTGTTCTCAGAAAACTGAACTTCTCACACAAGCTTTCTTTCCTCTAACCTCGCAGAGATCACCTACAGAATCTAAATCTGGAGGAGAAATATGTATGTGTGTTTAACTTTTTAAGCGCAGTAACTGAACTGATGTTAACGAAGATGTACCCACTCACAAGTTTAGCGCGATTCCACGCCATGCTGTGTTCTGCGTCGTAGGCATGAGTGTGGGCGGAGGCGTGCCTTCCCTTCGTATCAGCACATCAGCAACGTCTTTTTACGTTTTGCTCCAGCAGTCATTCGTAAATAACTGATTCATGTACAGTAAATACTTCTTAGATGCCTCTGAGCTCTGCAGCAAAAACATCCAAGTAGAACAAGTGGAATTCATTTGCAGCTTACACCACTCAGTAAAATGGAGTATGAATTGTTCGTCCCATTTCTTTAACTCTTTATGCGCAACAAGTAGAGAAAGAGCAAAGTTGAAAGAAACTGAATAAAACAATATAATATTAGGTGGTTTAATTTTGAGGTTTGTCTCCTCCTGTTTATTTCGAATGAGTTTACAACCGCAGATATATTTTGAAAGAAACGCTGTGCTTCCCCTTTACCTTTGCTTATATCAACATGCTAAGGAAGCATTTTTAGTCACGCTACCGTTGGTGCCTCACGGATGGCTGTATTGGTCAGTGTGTTAATGTGAGTATGTTGGCATGTTGATGTTAGCATTCAGCTCTAAGCACCACTGTGCTTATGCGCAACCTCATCGAGTTGCTAGTATGGCTGTTATGAAGCCACACTGCCGCCACCTAAATACTAGATCAGCATGTACTGCACGCTACCACTAAATGAACGATTAAGTACGAAATTGCCAGCAGTTGAGTATGTCCTGTGAGCTCACCCACACACTCAGAAATTCTTGCTAATCTAGAACAGATCTGGACATTTCTCGTGTACCCAAAATCCATATATAGTTTAGAAGCACTACATACTCAATTTGGCGTCATTCTTACATGAGTAGTACATTAGTATGCAATTCTGAACACAGAGAGAGTCTTGGTAATGCAACACATGACTATGACTGAATGTATTTAACTTGTTGTCCCTTAATATCCATTCTTGGTGATTTAAGCATGGTAGCCTTTTTTTGCTTATGTTTAGGTAAAGCTCTTTGGTCAAGGTCAGGAAAAGACTGTGGTGTTAAATATATATAAACAGAAGAAAAAGTTCTAAATATAGAAGAAGTCATTGGCGACTGAAGGACGAGACAGGAAGTGTTTACTTTTTCAATATTATTTACCAAAACCTCAATCTGTCTCTAACCTCAACCAAACTGATTTAGAAGTAAACCTCAGTCTCCAGTGTCAGAGTCCTGCAGTTCGTGTACGACCACTGAATCCAGGCAGCAATTATATTTGCCCCAAAACATACATGGCAAAAACAATTTAGTGACATTTAAAAGTAATTGTCATGAGACAGGGTTGGTATGGTTTCCTAATAAATCCTCCTTCCACTAATTATTTTTGATTCCTGTTGTCCGCTCTGTGTCCTAGTTTTCTCTGGAGATGAGTGGGGGGCACAAAGAAGGTGAGGGACAGCAGCCCTTCGACACAGGACAGCGGTCGTCAGCTGGGACCAGGACACACACATTTCTCCAGTGATCGATGGAGACAACAGTGGTAATCGCCTTAACAACCGAGCATGGAGGGCGATCATTGGCCATCGATCTGAGCAGCCGGGGAACAGGTGTATGTCTGAGTTAAAGGTAACGTTTCACTGATTTCTGGGACTTGTGTGGTCAGTAGGAAATGAGCAAGGTATCACACTCGGTCAGTTGGAGCTCTCTCATTGCTTGACACCTTCAATTATTTACTACCTCACCTTCCACCCCTACCTTCCCTCCCTCCTTCACAAAGTCAATGCTTGCCTCTGTCAGCTTCCACCTCTCTCATTTTCTCTTTTCCACCCCGTGTTCAGTCAACTTGGGTCAAGCATTGTTGCGTTGTTGTTTTGATGTTTCTGCTCTTAGATGTTCATTCAATTTTCCACTGTTGGCATAATTTGCTCCAGCAGCGAGACCGTGTAAACACAGGAGAGAGATTCCATTAGTATGCTGCCTACTTAGCAGGCATGTTATTTTAAGCTTGCTTTGTACATTTTCTCAACAAGGACTTCAACTGCATCAGGAGTTGAGAGAGACGCTGGACGAATGTTTGTAGCTACACGCATGGACTTTCATCACTGAAAGTCCTTGGATGTTTATGCTTAGGCGAATGCTAAAAGCCCGTACCCTCCCAGAAGATTTCACAGGGCATTGCCATATTCTCCAGTAGTACATCTTCACAAACGGCCTGCAGTTACTCTCCGTGCACATAAAACACTTCCTCTATATTTACTCTTTAAAAGCCATTTTCCTTCTGCATTCAGGATGCTTTTGGAATAGCTGACCAGGCAACAAAGCATCTTCTTTAAAGTGGATGCTCCTCAATGTTTTTATACGCCCGCACAGGACAGCCATGGCCGAAGGCAGTATGTTTTCGGGCTGTCCATCCATCTGTCCTGTTCTCATGAACGCAATATCCCATAACGCCTGGAGGATATCCCATTACATCTGACACAAACTTCCACTCATCTCCATTACATCTGGCACGAATGGGCGTCAGATGATAGCCAAAGGGTTCCGAGGCTGATATCATGATAACTTCCTTTACGCCAAAAAAATACTCATCATACCTTTTCGTACATTCCTTCAAAGTCTGCACTACATGTATTATACGAGTCTGGACAGACATGGATGTAAACTGCAGCTCGACTGGTTGGCGAAGGCATGCAACCACGAGGCTGTAATTCTAGTTAAAAAAATGTGCTTTGTCATTTTGCTGGATCAGCGTACCCACAGGGTCTTGTTGTCAAATGCCATCCTGTTACCAGGCGTTTGATAACTAGGACGGTAATGATTACTGACATACTCTGGCGCTCAAAGCCTGAATTATGTACACTCATCAAGTGCGAAATAGGAGAATAGGCCTCTTTTTCACTTATCCCATACACTAGCTCTTGTCAAAACTCAGTGGTTTTATTGTATTGGCTTCAGTAGAGCTAATTTGATATAGCTCTCTGCACGAATACTTTATTTTACACTGTTATGGTCTATTGACGCCACATTGGCTTTGTTTAAGACAGGCAGTCTATTGAACTCAGGGATATAGCAGGAATGTAGACGGCCTCTGAGGCTCAGCCGCCTGCGTACACTGGAGACACACCTCAGAGCTCAGCAGCTGTCAATTCAAACTCAGCGTGCCTCACAGGTGCCAGCTTCACTCTGCCTCTTATAAGCCTTTGTGCATCGATCAAAGCACACCGCCTGCCTGGGACTCAAAATGCAATACTGCGCATTTCTGCAAAGTCAAACTGACCAGTCTCTCAACTTACTGAAGGTTCAATATCGTCAGAGGGTTGAGCTGACTCTATGAACCCAGCAGTGTGAGTGCATGTGGGTGTACGGTACGGACAGTACAGCTGACTGAGGCATGTGATTGCTGGCGTGAGAAACAAACACCACTTAGTCTTCCATAAGTAGCATGCACGGCATGAAACCACTGGAGTCGCCTCTGTGTTCTATGTTAGGGTTGGGGTTTAGACCCAAACTCAGTAGGAGGGTTAATGTGTGATAACAGAATATTGAACGGGGAACATAGGACCCTAGAGGATCTAGGATCTTGGGAACTTAGAATCCTGGATAGATGCGCTCCGAGAGCCACTGATCACGTTCGCCGACTGTCCTCCAAGAGATTCAAAACACACTTCACTTTATCTTTGATGTGTGTTTGTGTATGCAGCATCAATCTGAGCACTCAGAAGTCAACAATCCTCCAGCTTTTCATCTAGAGCCACCATAAAATTGACATTTTTTGTTTTTTGTCCAGTGCTTTGGTTTATAATTACATTCCCATCTGGTTCAGCTGTAATTTAAAGGAGGAATGTGTGAGATATGGCTTGGGTTTAAATGCTTGCATTGCGGCTTTGATATAATTTTACAAAGTTTGAAATGAATTCATGAAGCATTTTGTGAATAAATATTGCATGAGAAATATACTTGGCTGTCAAATTTGATTTGGCGTCAGTAAATAAAAATAAACGTTTGCTGAGTGATAGGAGGAATGATGGCTGTTGTGCAGTGGTATGAGCCTGAGCTTTTCACACACCCTTTCGTGTCCCTTGGGAACAAAAAGTTTAAAACCACTGCTAGCATGGCTATAGACTTCATCTTTCCTGTTACGTTGTGTTAGCATCCAAAAAAAAAAAACTATGCAATAACTGTCTTTTTATTGTCTAGATCAGTTTATGTTAAAGATGTTTTCATCATTGTTTTATGTCTGTACACTTTATCTCTGCTTTTCTACAATAAGTTAATAACTGTCCCTTAAGAATGAGTTTTACTGTCTTATAAAGATTGATTTGATTTAAATAGAGTAGAGTCACTTTTTTAGATAATGGATCTTCAGCTCTTGTAAAGTAACTTTCCTCCAGGAACAAGAATGAACAATATTAGCATGTACCTCCAGTAACTGTTGTAGGTTGTCCACCCATAAAAGTTTTGTTTTTGATGAATCACGGTTGCTGCAAATACAAGCGCAAAAATAAATAAATAAAACAGGCTGGCAGGAATGAGACAAATGCGTGAGGTCCAGAAAAGTTTAACTTAGAAAAAGTATCATCAACACAGTCATTTTTCTCCCCACTGCCACTGAGCAGCATTTCAGCTCTGTGCTATCGTGACTCACCGTGTGTCTGTGTGAGCGGGCATCTGTGTGTGCTATTTAAGGCGGTATGGTCACAGTGCATGGCCGGCTGTGTCTGTCTGATCTCCGGTGGGAGAGGTAGTTCTGGCTGAGTGGTCATGACCCTCCCACATAGTACTGGGGGCGCGGTGGAAGGAAATGCAGACTGAATGGCACTGAGCACAAAGCCCACTCTTTAATATCAGCAGCTAATGCATCTGTGATCGAAACACCTGCTGGTGATCGCTTTCATCTCGCCTCCCGAAAATGATCTGGCGTCATTGTCTATTTCTGCTTTCTTCTCTTGATGGTTGCTATAAAAAAGAGGGGTGTCTTTTGAAAAGCAGCGCAATTGTAATTCACCAAAACCTTCCCTTAATGCTCTCTCAGGCATTTTGCTAATTAAATTTAACAGGCGAAAATGTTTAGTTTTTAAGTGCGGACTGAATCTAGCGGACATTTTTAACAGCTACAAAAAGTAAGCAGAGCGCCGCAGACACACGCTACCGTTAGACAAGCTGCTCTCAGCTCTGACCCAACCTGACTTTCTGTGTCCCCACTAACTCCTGACCTGTCTCAACCTATCGATTTGTGTTCTGTTCCTGCTGCTTTGTTTATCTGACCCGGGCTCGCCTCGAATCTATCAGGAAGATTTCACTCCGCTGTCGGCTCTCGCTTCAAATGGACAGGGCGTTGGAGTTTCCTTCTCAGGCCACCGCAAATTGCCAGTTTGCTACGTAAAAGACACCTGTGGGAATACAACAATCTTGACTGCATGGGACTGTGAAAAAGCTGTGAGCTGTGCGTCTTTATTTGCACAGTTTTGGGCTATGATGCTCAGTTGCTCAAATAATGTTTTGTCATCATCATTGATCATTGAGAGTGATTGCTCTCGGATTCAGCATGTTTGCAGTTTAGGCGTTGCCTGGTATGATGGAGCTCCTGAGACAAGCTAAGCTGGGATAATGGAGGGTGTCAGATTTTTAACTGTGACCTTTATCTTTCCTCTGTCTTTAAAGGTCAGTCTGTTATTGGATAGAATAAGTTCCTGACTTCCCGGAGCGGATTTGAGACTGTCAAATCCAGCATGTTCCTGTGCACCTCATGTCATGGCAGCACAGAGCTCAGTGTCCTTGAAACATATGCTCTAACTCTAATTAAAGGGGAGCTCAAGAAAGGCCCAAAGTAGCCCAAAGCATTTAGCCGTAATTAACAAACACAGTCCTGATGTTCATGGAAGCAGTTGTCACTTATTACCCAGGTCAGGACGTATCAATCATACAGTGATAGCCACCCTCCTGCACTGTGTCATCCATCTACTCGATTCTGAAATTAGGATTATTTATTGTACTTAACTTGTATACTAATTCATATTAACTTGTATAAATTATATTAATATTGTTCAACACACAGTATTAGGGGGAGATACATCCCAATAAAAAGAAGATGATGTAATAAACTCATTGTATAGTGTTATTAGAGGGGGTGGGGTGGGTAAATTATGGATGCGGTACAGTTGCATGTAAAGACAATGGAGGGGCGCAAATTAATTCGAACTTCACCCAGGGGGCTGCAAGCTGAGGCTGCGGGAGTTGAAAATGCTGAGGAAAGTATTTTGGGTGTTATGACAAGGTTTTAGCAGTTTATTTTGGGGAAGTGTTGTTGTAGGAGTGGGCGTGGTTTATGTCGAGGGAAGCAGGACCATGACTGATATCACTCGGGGGTCGGGGCGTGACTCTGACTCATTAACCACCAAGAGTTTCACCTGTGGGGGGAGTGATTTTTGTGTTTAAGGAAGACGCTGAGGGCGAGATATTTTGGAGACAAAAACAGACTGAGAAAATGGACTTTGTCACTCACGTCGCCACAATCTGTGTATACACACCTTACAGAGCGGGCTTGGGGGCCAGAACCCCGACATCCCTCAGAGCTCCTGAGGGAAGTCGAGAGAGATCACCTGGTCGAAGAGGGCCGCTCGTGGGAAGCAATGACCAAGCTTTGAGTTAACACACACACCTCAGATAGGAAAGTTAACATTCAGCCTGGGAAGTTCAGGTCACATTTTCACATCTAATGCAACACGCAGTAAGAGGCACTAGGTTACTAGGTTACAAGCTCACTAGCCTTAGATTTAAGACTTATCACAAACCTAGGTTGGTGCAGCAGGGAAACACCAGGGCTTTAAGTATCGGTAGCAAATATTTGAGGCAAGTCTGAAAACGACCAAATTTTGTCTAGTAGAAAAACGTTTTTTCTCCGTTTGTGTTTTGTTGTTCCTGACCCCCATGTTATAAACACCTGAGCTGGAGTTCAGTCACTAATGAAAGAACCTCGCATGTTGATGCTTATTACTGCAGCCTGGTGTTTTCCTGACATAGTTTTTGGAAAGTTTTCTTGGAATTGCACTCAGGAGAAAATGTGAAGTCTCTGATTGGAACAGCGAGGAACTTTGGCACAAAGCAAGGCACCCTAGATGCATGTTGTTAACCCAGATCTTCACTAAATCAATACCGGGGGTTGGACTTCACGGTGCTACGCTTCTCTTCCTCACTGACAGGCTACCTGGGCTCATCCCAGCTGTTTTTCTCAGGCAGGAATGTAATGCTTTCTAACACCAAGGCATTTACCCTGAAACAGCCTTTCTGTTATTGGGCATCTCATTTACCTCAACTTTTTTCAGAGGTCTAGAGAGCAGAGATGCACCATAGGATAGTTCTATCCTGACGCCCCACAGTTGCAGTTTTTCCAGGAGTTCCAATCTGCCGCTGCACACACTCTCAGCAGTGGGGTTCATATAACGTACCATTGTCTGAACGATGCTATTGTTCTGTGTTGCCAGCAGCTTTAAAGAGATTCCAAGAATCAACATGTCTCACCACACGCTGGTATAAAGGAATGGCCTTGTAGGCAGACAACATCCACACAATCCACAGAGCTGGTCCAACACGATGCCATGTGCATGATGAGCAAAATTTGATACACGTGGATCCATCAAACATTGACTAAATGTCATCAATAAACCTGTAGTGCCAAGCTGCAGTCCCTGCAACAAGAGCAAATCCAAAATCTCGGTGAATCTTTATCATGAACGAGAGCGATGCCACTGTTGACGTGTCTCCAGTTTCTGCTCTGACTTTCGGCCGCACTATTCAGAATACGTAAGTAAAAACAGTCTGTGGTGGAGGCATCGGCATTTATACCAGCTGGAGCCATGTGTTTTCACAGTCACATGCAGCATCCTTCTGTTTATTCATGAGTTTATGTTCCCATCCAGAGAAGAAAAAAGCAGTTTTCCCAGAAGAGGTGGAAAGAGCTGCACACAAAAAATCTAAAGCAAGTTTATAGTGATCGCACACTGACAGATGCCCACTCCCCTCCCCCGGCCTCTTTCTTTCCCCCTCCATCACCTTCAGGCTGTGTCCATCCAAATTTAGAGGGCAGTGCTGTATTATTAGCAAAGGGCTCTCCTCATCAGCACATCTGTGTGTGGGCTGCGCAGCGTCGATGCTGTGAGACGCTGCCGAACAAACGCCTCTCTGTGGCCTTTTATCTGCGCCGCACGTACAGCTGGAGGCAGAACAAACGGGCGCAAAACCTGTAGCCAGTGATATCATTATTGGGAAACTTCAGAAAAAGCGCAGGTGAATCAGTGTGGCATTTGACTCGACATGTATTGGCAGCGCGGTTTTTGTTTGCACATCAGATGACAAATGCTACAGCACAATTGAATCCGCCCACGGCTCAAGTCATCCATACAGCATTCACAGCGCGATGGCGTTTACCCACAGTCACGATGCAAAACCGATGCAGATGCACAGGTCGGTTTTTAATCACTTCTTGTTTTTTTTAATTGCTTGCACTAACATACCACTGCTTTAGGAAGCTTCCCTCATCTTTCTTTAGAATGAAGTTATTTAGTGACCTGTCATTTCTGATTTTAATTTATTTGTATGCTCTCAGACATTTCACTCTGAACAAAAAACACTCAACACAACTTGTTTTAGTCTTAAGTGCTGACAAAAATGCACTTTATTCATTACTGTTTAATCAATAAATGTATGCACTTAGGTAAATAATTATATGGCTTCTCCACCCTGCTGGTTTTCATTGACATCTTTTGACTATAGCCAACATATTTGTTAAACGTGGATTAACATGTATTCTATGTGGTATAAAATCTTAAAAGTCTTAAATTGAACTTTGTGATGAAACCCTGCTTTCAGTCAGGTGTGTGTGTGCATGTGCTGGGTGTCAGTCAGATGCAGATGCGGGCGTGAGGTAGAGGACAGGAGGCCCGTGACCTTTGCCACAGCACCGATACCAGATGCTGGCATCACGTGGCAGCGGCCAGCTGGAGGGATCAATGGCCTACATAGCCGCTGGTCATATGGGGAGGCTTAACACGCTCCAGCAATTAACCTGCAAATGTAGGACGGACCAGAGATGGCTATCTACCAGGGGAATGTTTGATTCATCTCTTGTGGGTTTTTAGAAACTAACTAAGTCCTCCAAAATTATACAGCGGGAAATATCATGGTTTGGATTATTGTCAGAAGACCTTCGTTGCCATGGTTGCAATACTTACCACATAGTTAAGGACACGGTCATGATTAAAAGAGACAGACGCTGACTGTCGGTAAGAACAGCAAACAGAGGTGTCCTGTGTTAAAGTCGTTGTGGCTCTATGTTAATGCCACCTGACTCCCTCCTTCTCTCCCAGCGGACAAGAGTCATGATTCCTCCGACCGCTACAGGACTTTGCAATTTGAATTTGAACGAATTCTGGCCGGTGCTGTCGTTTTTCCACGGCCAAAAAATGATCCATTTTGATCGGTCTTGTGTGGTTAAGGTATGACTGCACTGATTCTGTCTTCTGATTGGCCTGTGGAAGACGTCACTGTAGCTATAAAGTGGAGTAAAAAGGGTCAAAAAGTGACATTGAGGTCAATTTGATCTTCTCTTGTTTATACCAGTATGGCACAATTTTATACAAGACTGAAAGTGGGGGTAAGAAAACTGTAATGGTGTGTTGTGTCTGTCATTTAGTTCTGATGTGTGTGTGTGTGTGTGTGTGCGTGTGTGTGTGCGTGCTGTATAAGCTGTCCTTATTCTGTTGCCTATTCTGAGTTTCCAAAGCGACGGATCAATCAATGCTGTCTGCCATGGCGAGCCCACTGCAGGTCTTCATGTTGAGGGTGTGGGTGTCACAGTGAGATGCTCACTCTCACCCACTAACGCGCGCATCAACTTGACTCATTCTCATAACACCACCCTCCTCCTCCTATCTGCACTGGAGCCATATCGCCGAGAAAAGCTCTCCGCTCTCTGCTCGCTGGTGTTGGGGCTTTTCTTTATCAACGTGCACGAGAATCTGCACACGTTCCCGTGCTCCTTCTCCGGTCCCACGAAAGCCGCTTGTGCACGCGTGTTCAGCATGTCAATGATCACATTCACCTCGCCTCTTGCAGGAATATGCTCTCCTGAGTCAAGTGACGGCAAGCTGTGCTGCCAGTTTTTGTTCTGCGGCACGTTCTTTCAAATTGATTGTGCAGGAGAGCTGGCCTGCGGATTGATAATTCAGCATGACTTTGACAGCTGCATGGCCGGACAGAGGCTTCATACACACAGTCCTGATGTATATATATATTTTTTTTTTCTGCAGCCCTACAGCTGTCTGCCTTCCCCCTGAATTATCAATCAATTCACTGCTGATAAAATATTTATTTCCTCATTTAAGATCGCCTTTTTTTTTTTTTTTTTTTTTTTACACACTGCCTCCTTATTGTGGAGCCAGTGCGTAAATCATTACGGGAGAGTGAGGATGGAGAGAGAAAAATAAGGTTGAGGAAAAAGTGAGAGAGGAAAAAAGAAAAAAAAGGGGGGGGTGACATTCACAAGTGGGAGAAAAAAAAAGGAAATGGAAGAATTGATGGGAGAGAGGCTGGCTGTCTCAGGAGGAGAGAGGCAGAGAAGGTCAAGGGGATGAGGGTCCGCTGCTCCACAAATTACCGCTCAGCTAGTCGTTGGCGTTTCTCGATAATTTGCAGCCCAGGGGGAGAAGGAGATCGGTAGTGATTGTAGTGGATAGATATGAGAGCAGGAATATATATTGCGATGGACTTCTAGCGGCTTCAGCGGCAGATCTATAAAGAGAGCGCTTATGGGGGAAAGGGCCAGGGTCAGAGCCGTCAGCTGACCGTGGGAGATGGTCGGCCTGTGCTCATGCTGTTACAATACAGACTGTGTCAATGGGATGGAAGTAGCTTCATTAATGTGGGGTATTTTACATTTCTCTGCTGTTGTAATCTCCTCCATTCGTCTCTGCCCCTGCATTTCTGTTTTTCATGTTAGTGTTGATTGCTCTCTGCTCCGACACTCCCTGTGCTCATGGCAACCTTTATGTATCATCTCATCCTGGTCGTGTCTCTCACTTTCAGGAATGCAGAGGTTCTTAGGAGGATTCTTAGGGAGCTGAACAAAGCCTCATCTTCTGTTTTCTTTGTTCTCTATCGACACGTCCAACATGTGTGGAGATGAACACCAGTGTCTGACATTGGCTTCAAGGTCTTAAACTATGTTGTCCAGGGTTTGAGTGTATAGAAACTGTGTAGGAAATCATTAAGAGCGTTATAGGTATGTGCGCAGTAGGTGGTCTTAAGTTAACATAATTTAAATCAACATCTGGACGTTAGAAACAGTGTCAGAGACTTCTGAATTTTGCAAAGCATGCAGGGAAATGAAAACCCAGCACAGTCGCACCACAGAGGCACACCGGATCCCACAACGACAACACTGGCAGCAGCTCATTGTGTGCTCTGAATCATATTAGCCACTTGTGAACGTCGCGCTCTCCTCTGTAATAAATCATCGCAGACAAATTGTCTATGCACTGCTCCTCCCCTAATAGAGGGGCGAGTGGTGAGTGGCACCTGTGGATGGATGAGACCTGGGCAGAGGGGAGAAGCAAGATGGTCTCGTTAAGAAGATAGCAGCCCCATGGGGAGACATGTAAGTAGATTATGTTCTTGTGTGTTAACCTTTAAGCTTTTTAAAGACGAGTATTTGATGAAATAGGTGGAAAATGCAGGTTTACAATTGGCTTTTCTGTGTAGCTGAAGGCTCTATACAAACAGCACCGATGACTCCAGTGTTGTGTGGATACTTCGAAGGCAGCTGTTAAACTTCATTCATTACTTCTGGACAATGTTTAGTTGTATATTTATCATCCATCATGCAGACGCTGTGGCTGAGCAGGAGGACCGTCGATGCTTATAGCTGCCTTGCGTGCGCTGGTTCATGGCATGCTTGCTCAGCACCATTGTGTCCAGGCCTCGTTCATCAGCGAGTGGATGTGAGGCAAAATTTAAAGTGCTTTGGATGGAAGTGCAATGTAAAAGCACTCCATTTAGATTTCTCTTGAGGTCTGGAAAGACAGTGCCGTACAGCGGCAGCCTCGTGTTTGTCTTTATCCTGTGTGACTGTGGAAAGTGTGCAACACCCGAACAAGTATGGTAGTTATTATCTGTCCATTTTATACTTTGTTTAATGTATCATGTGCTTTATAAGTGAGCACTTTCGCTGTTTTTTGTCTTTTTCTGTTTGTGTTCCAAATTCCAATCAATCATGTTGCTTGAATCAAATCATGAGCGCCCTCCACATCGTTCCAGTGTCAGTTTCTGAAACTGAAGTCGACAGTCCATTTGGAACAACTGTGAACGGTTTTGCTTGCCGACATGGTTGGACAGCACATCGAACAAGCTCGTTGGTTTCTAGCCCACCATCACCTTTGGTTTTATTCGTCCAGCGTTTGAGGCGATTGGCTCTAACATTTCTGCCCCCTTCACAACAGAACAGAGGTTAATGGAAACATTTCTGGGGCTCACAGTTTAGAAAAGTCAGGTGTGTAGAAATTCAACAACAACGGCGTCCAGAGCGGGGGTGTGATGCAGCACCAACTTCATCCCTCTTTTGCTTTGCTGTGTTTACAGTTGTGTGCGGGAAGCCCTCCTGCTGTGCTCCTGTTGGACGCTCGTCTCTCTGTCAGAATGTCGGGAGGCGTCCCACATGTGCCGTCATGTTTCGTCCACTGTTATACATGATAAAGTCATCAATTGTGCTGGTAGCGTGCAGTCTGGGTCACAATGTCAACTCTGCGATCCTGCATCTGTTCTTCATAGTTTCTATACATGTGTCCTTTGCCTATACTTGTCAGGATGCTTGTAACAATCCCTGAGATCTGCAAGGGCACCAGTGTAGGTCAGGTTTTTACAAGCGCTCAACGACAAGGTCCAGCGAGTGATGGAGTGTCCATCTGCTCAAATCCATTGATCAGGTTGACAAGCGATTCATTTCTCTGCTTTCTCAACGTTTGTTCGCAACAGTAAGATGCCTCCAGTCCTCTGCAGTGAGATGGATGTCAGCTGATATCTGGGTCGACTGTAGCTTCTGTAGAATGGGATAGCATAAGTGGGTCAAAGTCGTGCATGTGTGTGTGTTTACGTTTATATGACAGGTAGTGTGTTTGTGTAAATGCAGATGAATGACACGACTGCCTGTTTACAGGACTTGTATGCATTTGTGTCACTGCTCCATTATCCATCATGGCAGCTTACCTGGGGACCTGGGGTTGAGCATTTGTTCAGGAACAATTATGTGTGTGTGTTTGTGTGTGTGTGTGTGTGTGTGTGTGTGTGTGTGTGTGTAGGTGCTTAAATATGTTGGTGTTGGGCTGGTGCACCACACTTCATTACCCTCCTCCCAGCTGCAAACAGACTCCGCAGCAGGAACACACAAACTCTCGGTTGTCCCCCGTCTACAGACCGCAGCCCAGCCACAAAAACACACACACACACACACACCCCTGTGCACACCCAACACACACACACACACACACGTCCGCGTGCACACACGCACACAGAGAAATACACCCTGAGACAAGCCAGCAGTTGAGCTGACTGTAGCACATTGCCACACATTGCCAGTCCCTCCCGGGTGCTCTTGTGCGGTCACCCCGGGCCTGACTCAGCCAGCCGCCGGCCCCCGACGCCCCTCACCTCACCTGGATGCGACTCTCAAGACCGCATCACCTTAATTCATTTCTCCTGGAGAAATGTACTCATTTCGCATCATCGTGTTACTCTCCCCTGGAAAATTTGCTGTCTCACAGATATCTGCAGACCCGGAGAGATTGCAGATTTTTAATAGCTGGAACTCTGCTGCAGGCACTCGCCGGAGCAGAATTAATGCGCTGCTCTGAGGTGCGTGTGTGTGTCTGTGTACGTGTGCTCTTTGTGCGGTGTGATGTTTGTTTGTTTGTCATGGTGGCGGTGGTGTTACGGCATGTTTTGGCGGAGGCTTGTACTGCTCTCCTCACTGGCAGGCTGACGTGCTCCTGGAGCAGATGGTGCCGACTGAGAACATGAACACTGCCATGCCCTTGGATGGGACAGGAAATCTCTCTTCCACTCATTTCCCCTGATTGCCTTTTCTGTTCCTCTTATCCTCCTTTTCATCACTCCATTCCCTCTCTCACACTACCTTTCGTCTATGTTTTGAATGCTGGATGCAGATTTACCTGTTCGCGCTACACAACTCTTTTAAAAGAAATAAAAGCTAACATTTTCATTTGCACAGGTGTAGCCACTTCAGTGTAATAAATATGCTAACAACCCCAAGATTTCACCATACTCTCCTGCAGTTTCTGTGCCCTCCGCTTTGTTTGGACTTTGTTTGTTTCAGAGTCCCGCTGCTAAACCTCTGACCGCAGACCACTGGGAGAAGCTGTAACTGTGGCTTAGCCTTCATTAAGCCTGTCTTCTCTGTCCAAGCCGATTATTAGTGCTAGTAGTTAACCCAGGGCCGCACATGTGACCCGAACAACAGCCAACTTTCTCCAAGTCTGCCCCAGATGTCACAGCGGCTGCTTGTCCTTCTCTTTCTGATGCAATAGTGTCTGTCTGGTCTCCTGGTCCGGTTTGGACATCATGCCACCCACTCACCTGTCTGCTCCTATGCCGTCTGTTTACCTGCAAATCAGGTTCTCCTCCATCCATCAACAGTAACGTGGTGATCTCACCACGCTGCCACTCTCATGCTATTCCTCCTGTTTCCATGTATCTGTCAGTCTGGTCCACTCCTCTGCATCCTGTCAGCCACATGTCTCCGTCTACATAATTTGTTTTGTCTCCCTGCCTGTCATTTTTAACAGGAGGTGATTGACTTGGCTGTCCGCAGAGACGGCGTCCATGCACCACTTTCGGATGACAGGATGACACATTTCCGTCCATTTTGCGGCGTGATATTTTTATCACACTGCTCCGTCTCACAGTGAGATCCATTTCTCATTGTGCCGAGGTGATTGCAGCCATCAGTCACGAGGATCCACTGAGTTTTCATTATCTTATAGCGCTCAGTGCATTTACATCTTTGGAGACCACAGATGCATTTAACAACACAAGAATCAAGAGCTGAATGGGACCGCACAGAGCGCCCTGCAGTCAATCTCTGCTGCGCTCAGACTGTCGCTGTGTGTGTGTGTGTGTGTGTGAAGCCTTAGACACAAATAATGTTAGTGGACACAGAAGGGATGAGCTACACGGGTCATCAAATGTTGAGATTATTACTCTAGACTGACAGTCTGACCGGGAAAAAAAGGTCTATCCCGAGGTCAGATGCCTACAACTGTATGTAGAATCACTACTCAAACTCCACCAAAATAGAAATGTGCATACATGATCTAGTCTATACATACGCATGGTTCTGTTTTATTTATATCCATCATTGTGGAACTGATTGCATGTACACAAACTTGATCTCCTACACATATAAACACACCCTAGATTTGTCAGTATAAATAGCAGCAGAGAAATAGTGTCATTTCACTGTAGTTCTCCAACATGCTTTCAGTAATTTATACGTATTCATAATGAATATATAATTTGTATGTTATTTGCATTTGATTCAATTCATCACATGTACATGCAGAAATTATTGGTGCGATAGCCCAAACGTCATCATCAAATGTGAAAAAGCTAGTAAGACTGGGAAAGTTGTGGATGCTCCAAAAACATAGACATAGATGTCGTACATTAACACTGCATGCTTTCTAATGGCCAGCTGGGGGAAACGCCACTGATGCCAAAAATAAGTCTGATTGCATGTCCGCTTATGAAACTTGAACTTACATCTCACCGGATTTATTGCCTCAGTAAACACTTTCCTATTGAGTTTATGGTTCTAATGGCTAGTTTGAAGTCTTCCTCAATATAGCATGATGTTAATTTTCTAAATTATGGTCCCATTTAGAGTAAAGTAGAGAAAACACGGCACTCTTTGCGGTGTGGATACCTTATGACTCACAAGTTGCCCCCACAGCATGTCCTGGGGTCCTCTGTCAGATCCAAAGAGGTGTAGCAACACATATCCTTCCCATCTCCAGCCTCTCGTCCTAATATGGTCACTTCTGGCTCCAAAAACCGAGATACTGGCGGCCATATTGCCAGACTCGAGGCTTCAAAACGGTAGTCCACGAACCAGCGGGTGTCATCACGGTGGGTTGGCACATGATCCAAACAGGACATCTGGATCGCTGTATAACAAACCCTGTTGAACATGCAGTTATACTGCGGCAAGGACTAGTGACAACAGCTTGTGGTTGTCACGGTAACGCCACATGCATTCCGGCATGCAAGATTTCAAGATGAATGGGGAGCTGCACAGAGGCGAGGCATGGAAGAAAACCACGATGAAGGGGTCCTGTGATTTAGAAAGGTTTGTGAACCACTGATTTAGGTGGTAGCGCTCACATCGAAACAAAATGAACAAAATGCCTCTCAATAAAGGATAAAGTAAAGTGATTATAAACAGGGAAATCAAACACCTTAAAGCGAGATTATGTGACTTTTGAAAGCAGAAATAACACCTTCATATAAGTGCAGTGCTGTTTTTGGGGACTTGCACTGATTTTCTACTGATCATTGAATTAGAGCATATTAACAGCAGACAACAAACATGGTTTTATGTGTCTTCACCTTAACAGCACATCACAGATACTTCAAAGACTTGTTGAAGGCGTCCTCGAGTTGCTTGTCATCTCTGTCAGCAGCTGCTTTGCTCTACCTTAAAAAGATGAGGAGGTGTCAGAATATCCAAGAGGAAACACTATCAGGAGGTTTATGTACCAACACGTATTGTCCTATTATGTAGTCAGATTTAATCCAACCAGCTGTGTCTTTTATTCCTCATCACTGGGGGTGCTGCTCCCTCTCCACAGATGAAGAAGGAGCAGCTGATACAGTAACACGCTGTTTTCATCCCGCCTGTACAGTCGAGAGTGTGAAACCTTTGATTCAGACGGAGCTGTGGATTCTCATCAATTACAGCTCCTTGATTAGTGCGGAGTGAACGCACGCTCTGCTCTTTGAAAGCATAATGATCCAGTCCTCCTTTCCCCACCCATACTTTACACACTAATGGACTGAGCCACAAGCAATCTCGCGGGGTCTTCATGTGCAGTAATTGGGGGATTCTGTACTGCATATTGGCAGACTTGAGGGAAGAAAACAGAGCAATGGAATGAGTTTCAGTAGAAACAGGCCTTTATGCCACTGGCAACAAACTTGGTCGCATTATAGTTAAAACACAGTATGTCTGGAAGAATTGATTATTTAACAACAGTCATGTGTGTTTCCCTCACTTAGAGAGTGATCTAAAGAGCAGAAGGACACGAGTCGACAGCAGGGTTTTTTCTTTTGTCTCTAATTTTATAAGTGTATGTGCCCCATGGGGAGCATTGTCACCTGTGTGTGTGTGTGTGTGTGTGTGTGTGTGTGTGTGTGACTCTACGTATTGATGTGTGCTTTTGTGCTTCTCGGCTGCACATTGCTGCAGTTTCTCGCAGTCTCGCGGCCGCGTTGATTTTATTAGCCAATGCTGGATGAAAGCCAGGAGTGTGTAACTAGGCCGGGCCTCTGTGGCGCTCAGTAAGCAGGCGTGTGAATTGTTTAACTGTCCTCCCTTTGACAGAACACTTACGGGGGCCCGCGGTGGATGATAATGTTTTAATGCAACACACACGTTGAAGATAATGACGGTGCCCATCCCTTCACTGTCTGCTTAAGTGAGGTGTGTGAATCCACCCATCACATGCTTTGTAGTCACCCTGAATACCCTCAGTTTTTTCATCTGAGGTCATGATAAAACTGCGTTAGAGTCGATTAATTGAACCATTGTTTGAGTCAGTTTTCTAGCAATTGAAACAAGACATTTGAGGACATCAAGGTGGTGTGAATTTTTTTATTATTTTCTGACATTTTATTGACCAAACAACTAATCGATTGAAGGTACTCTGTGGGATTTCTGACCTCTAGCAGCGCTATAGAGCACTTTCTTATCAGTGGTGATTGATGACGCACATGCACGTGGGTGACACGATACAGTGGTTTGTAATGCACCAAGAAATGTGTGCAAGCAAGAGAAGAAGACTGCTCGCTTGTAATCACCGTGCCAATAAGGCATGTTTCACAAAGTTAAAAAAAAGCAGCTTTGCAATTTTTTATGAGAAAGGAAATGCATTCAGCACGTTGGTTAGACGCAGTATGTTCTGTTGAGTGACACTGAATGCAAACATAATGGTTGTTGGTTTACAATAAAACTCCACAGAGCAGTTCTAATCAACAAATTAATCCCTAATGATATTTGCTTCTAGCAACGACACACTGGTTCTGCATGACCTCATATGAAATGGGGAGAAAACCTGTGTAAGTGAAAGATTATTTGGTGAAAAGTCTGCAGGGGTCCGAGCACAGAGTTAAAGCTGTGGTTTGCACCACAGCGCCTGAATCGTCCCTGTTACTCTCTCCTCCCTCATGCAAGCCTGCCTCTTCCATTCTGACCTACAGTTATAGACGTTTATCTGTTTGCACACGCTTATACTGGAGCATGTGTACATACTCTCTCTCTCTCTCACACACACACTCACACACTGCACAGTGATGACAGTGTGGTCCCAGTGTCAGTGGTGAAAGTGCTGTGGAAAGCTCCTCAGAGAGCGCTGCGTTCAGGTCCTCTAATGATGTACAGTACGTTACATTCGAGACGTCGCTGCAACATAATGAATGTTTTAGAGGATGTTAGCGAGTGTGTTAGCGCAGAGAGGAGTTCAGAAGCCGGCATGACAGAAGAAGAGGCACAATCTAGAGGGGTGAAAAGGTCTAATAGGAATGATTGATTTCTTACCCTCTGATACTAAAGGTTAGCTGCACTGAGAGCAGTGTAAAGGACCTGGTCACCTGCTGTGTGCCTATCAAGAGATGAAATACAGTCATATTATTCAGCTGCAACGCTGACTGTAACAGGGCAGGCTCTACTGCTACTTTTCATTGCAAGTTGTAAATGCCAGCGCTAAAGTTACTGGCCACCAATCACCTTGGCTCAGCCTGAAAAGCAGAAGTCATTTTTCGCGGCTCACTTCCCATCTCCACTCTTGGCTGTACAGTATATGTGGAGTTAGAAATTAATTGACGGCGCCGCTATAATTTCCTGTCTCTCCCTTTTGTGTGCAAGTAAAAGCTAGATCTTCCTTTTTAATCCCCCGGCCGTCCAAGTACATCGTGCATGACTGCTTGCGTTCTCAGCCCCTGTATGTGTGTGTGTGTCAGTGTGTAAATGAGCATGTCTCCCTGCAGCCAGGATTAGCAGCCTTTGTATTGCCAAAGTCTGTCCCGACGATCCGCAGTGTGAGAGAGGAAATGAGGCGATCAGTGGCAGGGGCTGTAATCAGCAGTGACAGCCCGCCTCAGGATCACCTAGCAGGTGATTTGGCGGGACACTCCACCCGGCTTGCCTAGCTGTAGTTGTTATTACAGTCACTGTTGTTTCTTCTAAAAAGTGTTTTCGAAGCTTTTATCACAAACTTTGATGATAAACCTCTCTAAAAAGCAGTGGAGAAGTGTTGCTTCTGGCATATAATATTGTAATATGGAAGTGTTTGTGAGAATTTCTGGATCTCGCATTAATCTCATACAATACGCCGCTGCATCAGTCATCCACAGTAATCTCTTCCATTATTACTTATCTCTATCCTTTTATCCTTCATCTGCCTCATCGAGGAGGTGCTGCAGGGAGGTTGCGTGTTTGCAGCTCACTCCTGGCACAGAGACCACTCAGCCTCTTATCAGACGTCTGTCCTTTGCTTAACCTCGCACGCCCGCTTTTCCCCCCATAGTCAGGCAATTCACACGACACAATCCCCAGACCACGCTTTCATCGCTTCGTAGTGACAGTCGCACTGAAAGAGAGGGGGATCATGCTTACAGGTAATAGTGATCCACTGGACTTGTAATGCAAACATGATATTGAAAAAAAAGGCTTTGCAGGATAAATGAAAAAATAATTAGAGCTAGCGAGAGGAAGGGGTTGTAATCAGATTTGATCTGTGGAAGTGGGTGTCATCAGGGTCAGTAGAAGGACTCATGCACAGGCTCATGAGCACCATATGCTTTGTAACATATAATCACCCCCTTGCAGTGACCTTTCAGTTTGCCCTTTAAAACACTTTTGTATCTAAAACTCTGCGATTACGAAGTTGGATGTCAGACATACTGAGCATAAAAAGGTTGAGGCTTGATTGACGTTATGATGTCGAATGTTTTTGTGGAAATCATGTCGAGTTACAACTAACTAATAAAGTAAAATACGCTGTTGCATCAACAGTGTCATACCTGCGCTGGCCCTTTGTAGGGTGACTGCGGATTAGGAAGTAGAGTATGCATTAATTATGGGGTTGGTTCAATTCTCAGCTTCTTGTTGAGTTTGACACTGAACCCCAAATTGCTCCCGATGCATGAATAAGGGATTTGCAATAAGGAGCCAAAGTGGATTTTTTCCAAGACTGCCTCATTCTTCTTGGAGCTGCTGTCACATAAGAAATGACGACTCATTCACATTTTTTGTAACACTTGAGCAGAAAGGCTTGCATATACACAGCTGAACATGAGGTGCCCTATAAGAAAATAGTGTAAAACTAGCTTGATTTACAAATGTGGAGAGTACAGTATAGAGTACAGTAAGGTCTTTGACAGGGCTGACTGAGAAACTGGCTGTGATGGCGTCCTGTGGCTCTCCATTTAAACACAGAGCAGGCGTGGTCCTGATGTGTGATGAGCGAGGAGAAAAGGTTTGGGTGCCTCAGCATGTTTCTATCATACCCGTACAAGAGTGAAATATTCTGCAAGAGAAACTTGTTTCCACACTTCGATACCATGTGCGTGCATGCAGTGGGAAAAATGTAATATTGACTCTGTGAATCCCTGATGCTCCCGGTTACTGTGAATCTGTTACAACCACCAGTCTAATCAGGAACTTAATGAACCATCACACACATCTGTTGCATCTCACCATAAGCAATATTGTCAGACTTGCATGTAAATTATACTGTGAATTCCAGATATGTTATATGTATGTGTGTATGTGTGCGTGCGTGCGTGTGAGAGAGGGAAAGAGAGAGAGAGATTAATTTGGAACCTTTAATTACACACTTTTCTGTTATTAATTACTGCACAGCTATAATTTAAACCTGATAACCTTGAAAAAAACTGTAGTTTTGGGAAGTTGTGTGAATTAATTTTAAGTTTCAGGTGAAGCCTACACATAATTTCTAGTTACGGTTTTCAGACTCATTTCAGGAGTTAAAATCATCATCATAACTCACAGTTTTAAGGAAGCAGAGAAATGTTTTAAGTCTACAAATGATGAGTAGAGCTCATCTTCGCCCCTACATGCTCCTATAAGCTTTGAGTAAAGCATCACGATTAGGGGTCCATGCCCTCTGGAAGCAGAAGCCTTTTCTGATCTGATGTGACGATCAGCAGGATGGCATCATTCGTCTGTTACTGTTGATAAACAAAATTGTTTGAAGATGTTGAGGTTCAGGTTTGGCTTTTGGCATATTAGGCGCCATTATACGATATTAAACAGGTGGTTAAGGTTAGGACGCCATCATGGTTAAAGGAAACCAGCGTTGATTGCAAGTCTCCTGTGTCCTGTATTTTGTTGGGGCCCTGATGGTTTTCCTTCAACATCATGCTCATCAGGCCGCAGACAGTAGACCACATCAAGTTTGCAAAATATTCTATTAGCAATTAGCAAAAAGGATAGAATCATTCCCAAAGTGCAAACCCTGAATAGTCAGTCATTATAGAGAGAAAAAGCCAATCTGGCAATAATCAGTTTGTCACTGAGCACCCGGTTCTGGCCCACACATGTCTGAGCCATGGTGCACTCAGCGGAGATGTTGCCAAATTTTACAAAACAAAGAGCGACCAACTGTTCATTATGTAAAGAGTGAGCTGGCGGCAGTCCGCGTCTTTCCTGTCAAACCTGGTTGTTTTTTACTTGCAGTATCACTTGACCTTTCTGATTGTATATTAACAGGATCAGTCGTCATGTCTGAAGTTTAGCTCTGCTTCAACATCAGTGCTACTGACCCTCTTTTGATGTTACTTATGATAGCTTCTTGTCTTTGTGCACACAGTTAAACCTACACAGCTCAGGACCTTGGTTGCTTCAGCATCAGAGACCCTTCCACAACACTGCTGCCATTCCTGTGGAAGATCAGTTTCACTGTCATAGTTAACTGTGTCGCTACCCCCTGGTTGAATAATGTAGCTAGAGGCTCTTCTGTGGTCTCCATTACTTTTAAAATTAGAGGACTGGCCTTTATACCTGCCCTGTGCGCTTGAAGAAGAAGAGTTTGCAGGTTGCACACATCCTCATGAAGGGATTTTTCTTTTTCTAAAAGCATATACATTGTCGCTGTCTAACTTTGGTGATTTTCATTATTTGGTAAATGAAGTATTCCGTGTTCCTGCATGGGTTGGGAAAATTCTACCTCTTCTTAAGCTCAATGGACTATTGAAGTATTTGAAAAAAACTAAAAGTTAGTTTGATGTATGCCAGGATCAGGCTAGACAGTATTTTTGTCCATGATGTTGGTCACCATGTCAGATCTCATGACCACAGTGCCATGAACTCTGACCGTGTCTTAGTCAGGTGACTGGAAAGACAACACGTATGACCTTGACCAATCACGGCAGGAGAGGACAGCATAGGAAATGAACTTTTCTTCTGTTTCATCGTCCCACCTGACGGCAGCAACCTCAGCATCCCTCCTCCACCTCTTTGCCACGTTTACATGACTGCGCTCTGCAGAGAGCACCTGATTGGTCAATGCTAAGGAACACGTCATGGGAGATGTCACACTAGACGTGTCAAGACAAAAAATTCTGACGTGCTAGACTTTTCGTCGGGGTGTTGCTGGGCATCCCGGCTGCTGCACGACTGGTCGTTTAGCTGCTAAACGGTGCTAGACGGCACGACGCTGTTAACTCGTCGGCCACAACAAAATCGTCTCAGAATCAGGCCAGGTTCCAGCGATCTGATCCCGGAGCTAGAGACACATGTTCCTCACAGGACAGGCACAGTATGCAGTGTAATGTGGTCATATTACAATTTTTGAGCAAACATTACTAAAAAGTTAAATTGTAGGTTGCAGGTTTCTGATATTTACCTTCATTATTAAACTACGTGTGTCCTTTGTGTCACCTCCCTTCTCGCTGTTGGTTCGTCGTCTACACACAGACTGAAATGATAGTGACGGGGTTTTTTTATATCTTGTTATGTTCCACTGCCTGCCCACCTTTGCACACTCCAGCGTCTGGCTGACATCGCTTCTTTGATGAGATTCCTTCCATATTAGGACTATTTTCCTCGAGGATCAAAGCGTGGGATGTGTTGTATTCATTTATCGTTTCATGATTATATTTCTTTTGCTGACATCCTCGTGGCCATCATTCAAGGGCAAGCAAAGAAGTTCGATTTGACGCGACTTTTCTTTCTAGTTTGGTAAAACAGAAATCCACAGTGACTGAGGAAGGAGTGATTCAAACTGAGTGACAAAGCAGTTTGCACTTTTATTTCTGTTTTGCAGTCTGTTCACTCTGTAGCCAACAATGCAGCCTATTCAGAGACACAAAAAAAGAAAGAATGCCCACAATGACAAAAGTGTGATGCCAGGCCACTGCATCTGTCTGTTTTGTGTCTTTTTCCACTGTGTACACAAAATTCATCAACTTATTTGACTAAAGCTCATTTTTGAAAAGGATTTTGATAAATCACCACCACTGACTGAACTAGATTAAATTGGTTTATAATGGCATTTTCTGAAAGAAAACATTTCTCATCTCTCTCTCTCTTTCACGCACAGACACATGCATTATGTAGGTGTAATCTGTTATGATGAAGCCTTTGTCAGCATTACTCCCTTGTTTGCAGTTTTCTGGCGGGGAGCTTGAGGTTTATGTAATCTCTGGTGCTTTACTGCGCCGTGTTGTCACAGAGACACCTGTTTGGACAACCTGACTGACCGACTCCTGCTGGGCCAGCACGTGGCCCCAGTCTGGACTGTGTGGGAAAAGAGAGAGAGGTGAGACGAGTGGAGAAAAGCAGCAGGAGATGATGACGAGTGATGAAGAGGTTGGAAACTGCAACAGGAATCGGCTGTCGGATGTGAACAAAAAGGAAAACTGGAGAAAGCAGAATAAAGAGGCAGACATGAGCGCCTCAGAGCATTAAAGTCAAGAAACCAAAGATATAAAGAAAAGATTTTTTTCTTTCTGGGTCGCAGGGGGTCTGGAGTTTATCCAAGAATTATTTGGTTTAAAGGCAACGATACCCTCTGGACAGGTTGCTGTCAAACGCTGGACTCAGTCTTCCCTACAGGGATTCAGTTTGCCAGCTACCTGACCTGCATGCCTTCAGACTGCGGGAGGAAACCTCAGAAACAAAAAGAAAACATGCAGACTCCCCACAGAATGGACCATACTTAAACTGCATTGACAAGCGCTGAGCTGAAAGCCTCCCCGCCCGCTGCAAAGCACCTTGGTTCTGTTTTCCCCGTCGTCAAACTGGCCTCCATCTGTCTCGGAGGCTGCGTTCGATCCCAGTCCGGCTATGTTCACTGGCAGGCAGCTGAACAGTAAATGCATCAAACTGGTTTGAAAGCTGTTGTAGTTTCACATGCTATCAAGGCTTTTGTCATACAGAAGTGTGCCTGGTTTCATCCAAAGCTGGTTGGAACAACTCGTTATGCTGCCTCTCTTTACATTACAAAACATGTTAATGAATTGTATCTTGTGCACATGCAATAGCATTTGAGGGCTGCGGGGCTCCGTATGATTCACTGTGTTTGCCACTCACCTGTCCTTTCACTCCAGACCTGCTATTCTGCACATGCACTCAAGCTGCGCCCACCTGCTCCTTTAGGTGCAGTCTGCCCACAAGATGCTCTCCAGTTCCTCCACTAGTCATTATCTGGTGGCAGAAACTGGGGATCTCAGCCTTCCTTGTTCTTTGACAGGAGCCAGCCAGTGTCCCATTTGTCCAGACCTACATTCAGAGATGGAGAGGTACCTTGATGAGCTGTACTTTACCTCTACTCACTACCAGACCCCAGTGCTCTGTTACTTCCAACTTTGGCTATGCACTAATGATCTACCTCTCAGGGTCAAGTCATGCAAGCTGGGACCCTCGCCTGTCTTGTGGGACCTTCAGCTATCTTTGATCTTTGGTTATCTGCATGATGGTCAACCTTGCATGTGTTTGTCTACACCTTCATCATCCCTCTTTAGATCTATGTGTCTTATATCAAACCACTTTACGCAGTCTAAGATGCCAGTATACTCCATCAGAATGGCTCGTTGAATGATTGAGTAACTTTGGAAACCCCCTCCATCCACGCCTCTACAGGATCGGATTACAGGGGTCTGAGACCAACCATTTCTGGTATTTTCCGAAACCAGTAATCCAACATTCAAGCCCACTTCATGCTGTGATTGGCCAGCTGTCAAGTGAGAAAAGAGTCAGGGATTGAACATTTCTCTGTAGGTCTCTTTTTCATCCACAAATATTTTTCACGTGAATGATCGAGGGCAACACTATGAACGGCTTCTAGCGGAGACTGTCTGAAAATCCCCATATTTCCCCATATTTAAACGATATTATGTCCACCCGCTCGCTATGATGCCGTCTTTTCACCCTACCTTCAACTGTGGCCTTTTGGAGCAACTGTAAATGCTTTTGATTTCTGACTCTGACCAGCAACACATCATATTATTTTGCTTTGCTTTTTTAATACAACCCTTATTCCAAAGAACTTGGGACGTCTTGAAAAAGAGCTCTGGGGCTCTGGTTCAGGACATGCTCGAGCTGTCTCTAATTGCTGACCTCCACCAGCAACATCCTGGCCAGCCTAAAGGGAGAGATCATCAACGACAGGACACGTTAGTATACAGAGCACACAGATTAATCATCTGACGAGGCAGCCTCAGGCGATTAGAGGTGGAATAAAGAGGGCGAACCGTGACATGACATGTGGGAGATGGATGACTGCATCACTGAACATCTTCAAGACATCCGCATGAGCATGTTCTCGAGGTTCCAACCGACGTCTTCTTTTTACCTTTCAGAGAAGTCACAAGTATCATGTATCCACGACTGGGGTCCAACTGTAACTACAGCTGCTCATTTAATTTCTAATTCTGTCCCCTTTCGTTCTATTTTTCTCTTAAAAGGGAATCAACTATTCACTGACCTGTGTATATTTCCATTTTTTAGTGACAGGGTTAGGGATAGGGTAAGTGACACGTAGAAGTGGAAGCTTAAAAACAAATATTAAAGCAGCAGGTGTCAGATAAAGTCCCTGCTGCCTGGATCCTAAACCAGAGAATAGAGAGCACTGAGGATACTTTCATTTAAACTTTGGTGCAGACCAGCCAAGTCCACCAACATGGCCTGAAAAAATCCACTTTGATGTGAACTCAAAGGAGAGCAGGAGTATGTGGTGTGAATTTATATATTTGCACAAATTCAAAGCAAAACTAAACATGCCACGATCTCCAGACCTTGTGCTGCTGTATCATCTCTTACATTACGTATGACTCTATCTGACTATTGTTGTTAATAACAGATAGCAGCTAGCCTGGAAAACAATTTGAAATAGAAATAGTAGAAATGGTGAATTGTCTTTTTAAATCGTTAAAGTTAGAGTTCATCTGTGAGCTTCAGGGGTGCTGGTAGGGGGATTTTCTTCTGGTTGGATTCCTGTGAAAGCAGCGTAATGAGCTGTCACTCATCATTTTTCTTTTTTTTTTTTGGAGGGGGGGTGTCTTAAAGCACTAGGTGGGGTTTAGGCTGAGGGAAGTAGGGTCATGACTGACGTCACACTCGGGTGGTGGTGGTGGCGCTGACTCATTAGCCGCCATGAGTTTCATCCGTGTGGGAGAGATTTTTGGGTTTGAGTTGTACTTGAACATGCCGCAAGGAAGACAGTGAAGGCAACACAGTTTGGAATCTGTTTGGAGTTTGTACTCTGTCGTTGTTTGTGTACTCTGCACAGACTATATATTGCCTATGCCGTTTGCCACACAATACACTGAATACATTGAGATACTTTTCTTTATTACTGTAACCAATGCAACAACATCCACTGACTCCATAAATCCCATTAGGGCATCTTATTTACTGTGCACTTGCTGCTCTTCTCTGCTCTGCACAGTCCACTCCAGCAAACACTGTTGTAACTAATCACTTACAAAGTGATTATGCTCCAGGAGCAGGGATCCTCTTCAGTAACTCATTTATATCCCATATTGGGTGCAGGTTTTGCCGGGGCTCCCAGGGATTGTTTGGAGGCTGGTGCAGTCAGGCATGGTGGGGAATGGGAATGAAGGGATTATGATGAGCTGTTAACATTTACTCTACACAAAAGACACACACACACACCAGGAGCCCAGACAAACCAAATTAGGCTGCCAAATTGTGTTCTCCCTCTTCCCTGGCCTTCCTCTCCAGAGCCTTTGATGGTCTGAGTCTCTGAGGGCTCCGCCATCATCAGGGAGAGATGAGAGGATTGAGGGGCTTAGGCCTTCTGGGTAAGATAAGAGGGTAAGAGTCCATTCAGACTGAGACTGAGAGGAAGACATGACCTGTGGCAGATTAAAGCTGAAGGTCATCACGACCAGTAACGTAAACACTTCTGAAATGAGATGAGATGATAAAATGTTGGAATCATAAGAATTACACAGCAAGAAGAGGAAGCACCAAGTGATTCAGAATAATTAGAAACCCTTTACATACAGTATGACTCACCAAACGCACACAGAGACTAGTTTTGAGTGGGATTAGGGGCATTGGGGAGAATAATATTTAACCTGTTTAATTTCTAAAATGGCCTTGGGAGTTTGAATTTAAAGATTATGCCACCGGAGAGTGCCTTTAAAAGTTCTTCCTGAACTTTTGACGTTACTTGGAAAACTATGTGACACTGGTGGACCTGGTTATTGAACTTGTTATTAAGCAAAAAAAATGTATCAGAAATCAGTATCAATCTGAGGTTCATTTCACCAAATGATGGTGATGTTGGTTGTTCCATCCACTGGTCAATTAGTCTGACTGAGACTGTGGGTATAAGCCTGCGATTGGCTGCCTACTTCACGCCCTATCACTATGTGTGTGTCACTGTTTTCTGTCTCTGTCGCTGCGGGAAACAACAACAACCGATCGATGCTGAAAGTGGTGAGTTACCTTAACCTGGTCCTAACAGTACAAACATAAACAAGTGAGCAGCTGTGATTTTCTCTTGTAGGGATTTAACCATTTGCAGACCTCCCCATGTCGTCAATCCACTCACCTGCTTCTCTTCAAGAGCAAGAAACCTTGTTCACTATTGGCCAGAAATTCATCCACTGACCTTTACTCAGAGCCAGTATCATCTTAAACTTTACCTCGACTGACGCTCTGGCGCCTCAACAGGTATCAAGAAAACTGTCTCGAGTTTGTTGTGGGTGGGAACTGTAACGTCATGCCAAAGCTTCATATTGAGCTCACTGGCGACACTGTAGTTTACATGACAAATTGTTGATTCATTTATTAAACTTTTGACTATTTTTTAGAAGGAAAATCGCTTCTAGTGTTCTTGAAATATGGATAGCTCGAAAAATGTTGCTTTCTGTCCTCGTAATGAATCATTTAAAAAGAATGTCTTGATTTGTGGATCTGTGTTTCGTTTCGAAATTCTGGCTGTTTGCTTAAATGAGATATGACCACAAAGTTTTTCAGGTTAATAATAGTGACATGTTGTGTTTTATTGAATCCTATGAAATGGAAGCTGACTGTGACATACTGATTGTTATTTATAGTTGCTCCCTTTCTGACTTATTTCCATCAACTTAACTCCTGACAATGTGCAGACACATCATCCACTTGATTGAGGATGTGTGTGTGTGTGTGTGCGTGCGTGCATGCGTCTGTCTGCATTTATTTTTTCAGCCTGTCTGAGTGTGTTTGCATGTTCACTTACATGTGTAACTTTGCTATAAGCTCTTTAAAAATAGACAATCTATTAACTGTAGGGGGTCTACAAATGCACATATAATGAGTGTGACACACACACACACACACAGTGCTGGCTAAGATTCAGTAGAGATAAACCAGTGGATTAAAACAGCACTAAAATGTCTGATGTAGGGGACAGACAGTTATGTAACACAGAGAAATGCTGACCAAGAAGAGCAGCTCTCTGTGTTCAGTGTTTTGCTCTGCGTACCTGTTTTTAACATGTCTGCAGTTTTAAATATGTTCCACACATACAGCGATTTACTTTTTAAACATACCAACAGAACAAAAGTTATTCTGCAGTCTCCTAAGAGAACACAAGCAGAACTAAACTTGAGGTTATATTTGGATGTACCTTTGCCTGATGTACAGCAGCATGCACATACAAATTTAATCATGCAGCTCTGCCCTCTTCTTTGCTGCCTGAATGCACTGCTTCCTCACAGCAGTGCCATCTTCATGTCCTGCTGCATTCGGCTGTGCAGAGGGAACTCCCCCTACAGGTCGAACGCTGAAACAACAGCATTTCTCCTCATTACTATTCAGTCCATGCTGCAGCTGAATTTAGGAGCTGCTTGTAGTTGCCAGTTTCGTGGTCACCATGGCCATTGGTTTACGTAACTGTGAAGATTATTTTATCACCTGTCAGTTTCTGCTGAGTGAGAAAGCCTGACAGTGTCTCACCTTGACCTCAAGCCTCTTTCAGATTGAACATGTGGCAAGATGGAAGGAAATTAAGGAGCTGAGAAGCTCTCCATGAGTATGAGATGCAGGTTCTTCTTCAGGTGGATTGCATCTTATTCTAAAGCTGTGGACAGAGAAGCAGAGAAAAGTGGAGGAAAAGGATGAAATAAGTGTGTCTTGATAATGCAGGATATGATTTGTGCCTGACTTAAATACTGTATAAAAAGCTGAGCATGAATTAATAATAGGTAGATGTGGTAATATAGATTTGATGTAAATATTTTATTTAAGTGCGATACCACCAGACTGTTATGTATCTTTGAGACACTTTTCCCGTCATTGTTTCCTTCCTCCCGCCCTCCTGTTAGTAAGCAGTCACGCAGCAGTGTGTTTTTTTAAAAATACAAAGCTACGTGAGCCAGCGTCTCCTCCTCCAGCTCTCCACTCGAGTCAAAGGGAATTCCTGAGCGGCGCTCAACCTCGGCTCTGCCATCTCCTCACCCACGCAGCCTCTCTGCCTCCCAGCAGTTCAACACTTCTTTTTTTTAACATAGTTTTCAGATTTTTTTGTTTTCAAATATGCAATCGTTCAGGACAAGAGTGAAGCTTTCTGTGGTGGTTCGGAAGTTAGTCCAGTGATAGAAGAGTAATGTTGGACGTCGTCATGTGAGGCAGAGGTGGATTAGCCAACTGCAGCAGATCCTCCACCTCAAAACTGCTGAGGTTTTTCCAGAAATTGGTGGTGGAAGTTTTTGAAAGTAGACTGACTAACTAGAAGTTAAAGCATTCAAAACATCAAAATGTGTCTTTCTTGAAGGAATCGAGTCAGATGAGAAGAGCAGCATCACCCCTTTGTCTGTATGGCAAATCTGTTTATAGCTGGAGCTAGCAGCTAGCTTAGCCTGGCCTGGACAGAGGGGGAAATAAGCACCTCTAAAGCTCAGCAATGACTCACTAGCAAATGGAAAACTCACAGATTTGGTTACCTTCAGACAGAGCCAGGCTAGCCGTTTCCCCTTGTTTCCAGTCTTTGTGCTAAGCTACGCTAACAGACTGCTGGATGTACAAGCACAAGAAAAAATGAAAATGCCGAACTGCACCTTTAAATATTTGTCCGTATTCATCACATACACTCATTTCCCTGTTTCCAGTGAGTAGAGACGTTGTCATGGTTACCAGCTACAAGGACACAATAGCAGAGCTAATGGAGACACACTCCTTTGCACACTCTTCTGCGCACACAGCTTTTGTTTACTCCACTTGTTAGCCATTTGGAATAATCAACAAGTCTCTCTCAGGAGTTTGAGGTCCACCATCTGGAACAATGGGGAGGCTTTGGCCCCGTGTCAATCAGGGAAGCTCAGGCCTGAACAGGGTGGAGACTGAACCACGCAAGCCAATTATTAGTCTGAACCATATGTCCCAGACCAACTGGAAAACTTTTGCTCCTCTGCAGACTCCCAGCATCTGCTGGGTAAGCTGCTAACCTTATTGGTCCGGCTTTGACAACTGCAAATAACTTCATCAGCACCGCACTATTAATGAACGAACACTGGGTTATGTATCTTTTACTTTTTGTGCAGCACCTGCTCCTGGTTTTTGTCACCACTCCGTCCCGTCAGCTCCACCTCTTCCCGCTCCTCTCGCTCCACGTTTCCATGTGCTCGCTCTGCACGTTCCCACCTGCACCCATAATCCACTTGCATACATTTTTAGTCTGCTCCCGTTGTCCCGATTTCAGACAATCCTCTCATAGTCTCAACTAACAAGTTGAATTTTAATCATCCATTATCACTACTTAGCCGAGCCGTCATGGCAGATTTCACAGTCAGAGGTCAGTTTTTGTTCCTGTTTTCCACGTATTCAAGTCAGTATGGCAGCTACTGTCTGAAATTATTCTTGGTCACATATATCATACTTTTGTCTAAAAATATCAGAAACATAGTCAATTACAAGTCCTGAAATGTGCTATTTTGAACTTATATAACAATGAAGCTCCTGTTTATTTTAGTCAGACCTCTCAGGATAGACTCTGAATGCCAAAAATCTTGAGGTCTCTAAGTCTTGGACTCATTTTCGTCTCTGTATACATTATCCTTGAGGTCTTCAATCTTTTCCTCGACCTCCAGGGATTCCTTAAGCTCAGGCAAATGATCAGTCAACTGATGACGCTCATAAAACCCTGACAGGTAGCGTGTGCTCTACTGAGATTGTATTGATCCGCCGGCCATTCACACGAAGGCAAGAGAGTAAACGTTTTAATATACCCTGTGCTCAGTGTGTTTTACGATAATGGAGGAGCTCACACAGGGTGCGAGGAGCCTCATCAGAGCCAAGTCGCAGGACGCTTGTGGTTTATTTCCTTATTCTCAGAGGAGTTTCAGGATCCAATCCCACTGCTGCAATGAAATAAAGAAATGTTTAGTGTCAGCTCGACTAATGAATCCTTACAACAATTATTTTTTTTAGAAGTTGCCCACCGTTACCCACACATGCATACACTCCCCATGTGCAAGTTGAGTCTTGCGAGAGGAGTCTTGTTCATCCTGTTGGCCGATATCAGGATATCTATACTGTGAGACATCAATATGAGAAAGAACCTTGAATTGTTTCGTGTTTCATTTGTTTGGACAGACTGAAAACAGACATTTCTGTCAAGTCATTTTAAACATTTTCTCAGTTAATTTCCCAGAAAATTAAGCTCTGAGGCGAAAGGAATTCATTTTACAATGAAAATGAAACCATGGCCAGACGTGCTGGGGACAAAACAAACCATTACAGGGAGGTTTTTGAAAATTATGTTTGTGGTTTGTTTTGACCACTTAGGATTTCATTGTTCCTGTGTCTGTGCGTGTGTGCGTGTGTGTGTGCGTGTGTGTGTGTGTGTGTGTGCGTGCGAGTCTTGTGCCTTGTGTAGTACTACTTCCAAAAAGTTGATTGAAGAATTTTGGAGTTAATACAAAAAGAGGAATCCAACTAATACATTTTGTCCTTGACAAAGAATTTATACAGTTTATTAGTCTAAAGAAATGGATGAGTAATGAGTTATTTATTGCTTCTTTCCACTTTTTTCTGAAAATCCTGCATTCATGAACTCATGTGCACAGCAAGGTCAACCTTCTTAAGTCAAATGTATTGTTAGCTGATGCTAACAGCAAAGTCCTGTAGCTACTGCGGTCAAATCCAGAGCAGAATCAAATCGTCGACCAGACACCTGACCTGACGCCTGTCACCATCTGCGCCGCTGTCCCGCCCTCGTGGATATAGGCCAGTGTCTGGCATTCATCCGCTCGTTTGATGCAGCTTTAATTCATCATGGCTGATCTCCTAAAGTGCGATTGGGTCAGTTATAGCTGGTGGTCACAGCGCCGGGGAGCAGCAGTGGGAAGACTGAAGCTTTCACACAGCCCGATCGAAGACAATACAATAAAAGAAAGAGGACATCGTTGTGAAACAAAACGTTCTTGACCACTCCGCCGATCCATTTCTGAAGACTTCAGAAGTCCACACAACCCAAAATATAGTGTGAACATTGTTTTCTTAGTTGCTGTCTTTTTCTTTCACTTCTTACTTCACAGTATACTTTACACATGGAAATGTATAATTAACTATGAACCTGAACCATCAAGGAAGTCATCCATGGAAAAGGGCAGGCACTTTAAAGAAAGTCATTGGCAGGTGATTGGATGACCCATCAGTCTGTCACCTTCTATCAAAGATCAGCTATATTAGATAGCAGGGGGCGTCGAAACTCTTGCAAAAGGCCGTCAGGAGAGGAGCGAAAGCATCATTTCCACAGAGAAAAGCCTTCAGTGCCGTTCTTTGCTCTTCCTTCAGTGAAGACATACCAGCTCTGATTGAACTGATGCTGCAGCTGCATCGTGCAAACCTCTTTAGGAGCCACCAATGTCCTTTTTGAACAACAGCCGCTTCTGAGCCACGCTCGTAGCTGCCAGCGGTTCCTCGCAGGACGCTGGCCAGTCTGAACGCTGTGGTTCTGCAGCCTGACGTGATGCGTTCCTGCATCACGTGATCTCCTGAATCCGGCTGCCTTTCGAGGTAAAAGCCAATCAACTCCTTGAATTGAAGTTGAATTGTCGGAAGAGTCACTTTTTTTTTTTCTTTTTTTTTTTTTGCCTTGGCCATCATGGAGCCAATAGTTCTAATCTGTGATGAACTGGATTGTCTTTTCAAATCTTGCTGTGTGTGTGTGTGTGTGGGTGCGTACACGAGGCAGAACTGTTGTATCAGAGCGCTGAAACGCTGATAAAGACTCACACATTTGCAGTCCTTGAAAAGCAGAGGTTAAGCTTAGAGGTCTTTTCACAAACCGCTTCGGCTCGCTCTCTTGTTTCTGTGAGGTCATTCACAAGGCTGGCTGCCTATTCAAACACAGAAAGCCCACACGTATTAAAACGTCAACGCTTGCTCAGTGCTCTGTTGAACTGTGCAAAGATCCATGAGTTGCTGTGTTTTCTCGCCGTTTGATTCGTGCCTTGAATGCATAAAGGGGGAGAGAGGCCGAGAGAGAGGAGCGAATAAATAAGTGAGCTGAGTTGGGGGAAAAACGGCCCGAGTGGTTTTCATTCCACGTTCCCTTTAAATCTTTGGGCAGTAAGAATCAAATGAATGAATGATAGCGTCAGGTTTGGTTTGCCTTCTCCTCCCCGACTCCACCTCTTTGCCCCGGGTGCTCTCACCCCCCCCCCCCCCCCCCCCCCCCACCCCCACCCCCAGTGTGTGTATTTTTCTAAAATTGCCTTCATTGCTACAGACCGCTTCAATAATTCATGTATAAGTTTTAAAGAGCAGAGGATGATCAGTCTGAGAGGAGCCGAAGAAGTAATCAGATGTTTTCTGTTCCTCCTGTTTCCTGAAGGAGCTCCAGTGTCAGGAAGTGTAACCCTGACTGAAAAAGACGAACGCGGCCACAGCGTGAACACGTGTTTATTCTGCAAATGGCCTCTGAGGCAAAGATTCATTATGTTTACATTGAAAGTGAAAGGTTGGAGAAAAGAGGCCATGACAGGGAGAGCTCATTGTTATTTCATGGTTTCTTTTGGCTACTTATGGTTTAACTTTTCTCTGGTTTCTCTCTATCGTTTATCTTAATTAACTTTGTACAACCAACCCACCAAAAAACCAATACTCTTTGCACTGGAAAAGCCATATTTGACCCAGGTGTTTTTTTCTAGAAACCTGTTGGGATCCTCCTGTGTGAAAGCACTCTCCAAAGCACTGTAAGCACAGACGAAAGAATATTTTTATCTCCTTGTGTCTCTCGGCGGCTGTGATTCAAAATTCTGGACACAGTTTGGTGCTAAAGACGGGGAGCTTGTTATTGTGCAAGAGTGCTGCGTCAAGCCATGAATACATCAGTGTGGACAAGGACAGGAGTTCTGTTCAAGCACTCTTGAAGATCAGTGTTAGTCTCTGATCCACCTACAATCCCCACACAGCCAGGACGACTTTGATGGAAGTTTCTGACACATACTACAGAGTTTAATGTGTGACTTTGCTCAGCAACATAGTTATTAAAGAAAAGACACAACACCATTATGGTACTTATGCTGTGTCTTCAACATTGGGACTCAAGCAGTTGGAAGAGGAAGCAAAAATATTTGAAAGTTCCCTGGATAGAAAGTGGATGACTTTGTTACACTTGTGGTAAAATTAGCTTTACTTTATCGGGTAAAGTGTAAGTTGTGATCATGGGAAACATTTTCGATCTTGTACTTTCTCTCAGAAATGTGGTTTATAACACAGTATATGGATGTGTTACTTCACCATCACATCTGTCTTTAAATGTAGGGTTACAGAATCTTACAATCCTGATTCATTCACTTCTAACATGAAGTAAGCTGGGTGGCTGGGTGAAACGTAAACAAAACAGAATGCCGTCGTTTGCAAATGAACTGTTCCTGAGTCCATGTAACATCCTTTATCCAATCATGTGTTCACAAAGTGGTGAACCTCGCTCCATCCTTGCTTGTGAGCGACTGAGCCTTTCCAGGATGCTCCTTTCATACCCAACCATGATACTATCACCTGTTACCAATCAACCTGTTTACCTGTGGAATGATCCAAACAGGTGTTTTTGGAGCGTTCCACAACTTTCCCAGTCTTTGTTGCTCCTGTCCCAACTTGTTTCAACTGTGTTGCTGCATCAAATTCAGAATAAGCAGATATTTACAAAAATCTATGAACTTGATTAGGTAAAACATGAAATAAATTGTTTTTGGGAGGTTTTCAATTGAGCACATGTCAAAAAGGATTAGCAACTTGCTTGCTAGCAAACTCTGTTTTTTCCCCACTTTTTTTAGAGTCAGGGTTGTACAGCGCTTTAAAGGTGCTGGTAGGCAGATTCTTTTTTTGTCACCTTTGGACAGAGCCAGGCTAGCTGTTTCCCCATTTGTGCTAAGCTAAGCTAATTACATTTAATGGACAGACATAACAGTGGTATCAATCTTCTCAGTATCAGAGCGCTCAGGCACAAGGAGGCTGGACTAATGCAATGACTCTCAGACACTTTAGGAAAACAAAAGGCATGAAGCCGGTTTATAACAAAAATCTCTCAGTTTACAAAAATACAACAAAAGGTGCTCTGTGATCAAAAATAACAAAAAGGGCTGAGGATATTTCTCAAAAGGTAATATGAAAAAAAAATGACTCTAAGTTGACAAGGCAAGGCAAAAGGCAGGGTAACAAAGACAGGACTGACGTGAACCATGGGTCATACAAGACCATTTTTATATTTCTTATATTTTTTATTTTATTTACTTTGATAATCCCAAACTGGGAAATTACTCTCTGCCTTTAACCCATCACTGATTTACTGAAACACACACATGCAACATGCAACATGCAGTTAAACACACAGGAGCAGTGGGCTGCATTCAAAATGATACAAATTACAATACAAAATTTGAAACTATGGGAAAGAGCAAGACACTAGCAACTTAAGCCGTTGATATATATAAAAATCTATCTATATCTATCTATCTATCTATCTATCTATCTATCTATCTATCTATCTATCTATCTATCTATCTATCTATCTATCCATCTATCTATCTATCTATCTATCTATCTACTCCCCGAGGCTGACGGCTGAGGATGTTGTCTGCTTGCTCACACACGCACACACGCACACACACACACACACACACGACCATACTGCATGCGCACTTCATGCATCTGTTCCGTGTGCTGTGCAGACACATAAGGAGGTGAGCGTGTAAAAGTGTGAGTACAGCACCCTGGATAACAGAAGGTGCTCTCCAGCCGAACAGCCCTCCCGCTGTGACCGGTCATAGCATTAACAACCATAAGGAAGGCGGTGCGCACGAAAGTGTCTCAGCTCACGGCATGTTTTGTTAAGAGAGGCGGGCGAATGTAGCCTCCTCTTATTTCTCTTGCAGTGCCTCAGATTGATTGTGAGTGATATTCCTGTATGGCCTCCACATATGGAAATAAATGGGCCTGGTTTACAGTATATGTTCGTGTGTGAAATTGCTTCTACAGTAGGTCTGTGTGTCGGGATAATAGCCCTCCTATATTCCTACTGTATACTAACTCCTGTCAAAGTGACAAAAAGCACCTCTGTTCACCCTGCTGCTGATGTTGCAGATGAGAGCCTCGGGTTTTATTTCTTCGAGAGAAAGAGGGGAGGGAGGGGGGGGGGTGGAAATAGGCGTAAACATGGAAATATAAATAAACTGCAACCTCTTGGGTTCTGCCGCCCACCATCTCCTGCGCTCTGCATCTGCTTACACCACCAGTGAACTTTGTTATTTAGCCTCTCATTTGATATTATTATCATGTTTTATCTCTGCCCCGACCGTGTTCCTCCAGTCCTGATAAATGCTGCTGGTAGCTGCTAAGGTCAGGGTTGTTGGTCCTTTTGTGAAGACAGCCGCCATCGCTGCTGCATCCCCGTCTCTGCCTTCATCTCCACATCCTTCTCCTCCCTGCCTCAGGGATACTCTGAAGAACTCTGTATGAACGAAGACTAGACACACAAAATATATAACATACAATCATCTCTGTAATTAACTACAAGACTATAAACGACTTTTGTCTTTTCCTTTTTGTGCCTCTAAAGCGTTGCTTTCAAACACACACACACACACACAAAGAAAAAACAGTTTCCAGCTTTGTGATGATACATTTTCCAGCTAATCCAAGACCGTTTGTAAATAGTTTATTTAGTTTAAAAAGTAGGAGAATTTCCTCAACCCCTAAAGGAACACTTAATACTTCAGTTTATCATAAACATTCAAAATCACCAGTTTTGCAGATGCGTGGTTTTCACTGGACGAGCAAGGTATAAAAAATTGAAAAACTGAAGCTGATAAATTTGCTTAGCTACTTTCCACCACTGACACACACACACGATTTTGTGCTGGTGTCCATAGCATTTTCCCAGCCTCCGCTCTCCTCTGCAGAGCTGCATGGTGAAATTTGCATGCACTCGTTTAGCCAAACGGGGCAAGCCCAATGTTCCCCATGGTGCTCATATGCCTACAAGCCTTATAGAGTCATTTAGAGGATCCATCTGTGTGTGGGGTTAGTTATAATGCACACCTTTCAGTCTTTGCTGTAGTGTGTATCAGTGCATGAATGACTGTTACTCTGTACGGCCGGCGAGTGTGTTTGCCCCCCCCTCTAAACAGCGGGGGGCTGCCATGAAAGCCTCGTGTTTTCATGTTGCAGCCCTCTGCATGTGAGCGGAGTGTGAAGGTGACATGCGAGACCTCGTGCATCGCAGACATGTACAGTTTGCCTTGAATGTGAGGCATTGTAGTAACCTCTCCTCATCTCTCTCCGTGTGTTTGTAGCTGACAAGTGTTATCTGAAGATGACGCAAGGAAGTCATTTGTATCTGTCGCTAAACTTTCATGAGGGATGAGGCAAACTGAATTGCATATAGTTCTTATCACATTAATATTGTGATCACTATCTTCACAGGCTGCTGTAATCGGGGGTCCAAGCACTGCAGGTGCTCTGTTGGAAACACACAGAATATTAGTGAAAACTTTGTAAGAGAAACAATAAAATGCTTCTTGAATGAAACAGGATTTCACATTTCATTGCTATCAGGTGAATGATGCTTTCAAATGCTTTAAAGTTTTATGCACTGAGACTGTTTTTCTCCCTTTTATACAATAAACTTTCTCAAAGCTCTTTGGAATCTTAAAACTGCTCTGTCATCCAGCTAAACAGTAATTTTCTCAGATCCAGAGAAGTTGACATTTCATAGATACGTTTTGACTTGAACCCATCAATTTGTCATTTCCTCCTGTGGGGTCCCTCCGGGGGCCCCAGAGGTGCTGAACAGCTGCTGAGTTCACCTTTGCCTCAGGCCAGCTGTATTTTGAACACTCAGAAAGATGTCGAATGGATCCATTAAAATGTTTTTAATGAAATTTTATTTTGAAAAGCTGAAAATTACCAAAGGTGGAAAGTTTGATATATTCAACAGTTTTGACGTTACTTTACTTAAGTTTGTGTGATTGATAAGACTTCCTACTTTATTCTACAGCATGGAGATATTAAAGCAATGAGCTCCAAGAGGCCTTGGTTTAGAGTGATTTTAGACCAGCGAAGGGTCATTGTTACGCACAACACGGAGCAGAGTGCCTGAAACTCCCTGAGCTGCTCTGAAATTACTGTAAACCAAGGCCTCGCATGACATATTGTCTTTTTAATAAGTTAGTACACACTGCCTGGCAGGCCTTGATAAAATAAACACACAGTGGAAAAAAGTGCAATAAATACACAGATAAATTGAGTGATAACAAACAATCATTCTTCCACCAAGCGATGTGGTTCTTCAGCGACATTTAGCAGAGTGGTTGCCAAGCAACACACAGATACAGTGGAGAGCATGCTGAGAGATCGGGGTGATTAGTAACACTTCTCCGGATATCACCATTAATTGTGTGATTGTTGAAGTTGTGTTCAGTTATGTCAGCGCTCCTCTTTGCTGGCGCAGGGGTCTTCGACTCTGGACAGGTGCCTTTTTAGTCACCTTTCCTGTTTTTCACAGTGGCAGAAATCTGGCGGAGAGCATGGACCACATGGTCTGTTTGAGCTTTTCAGTTTACTACTCTTCATAATTTCAGCGTGTCTCCTTTCTTTTTTATGCTATTCCTCGATCACGCCCATCTCTTTCCACCACTCATCCACACGTATCCCACCCAGTACATAAAAATGTTTGTTTGCTGCAGTAACACTGCTGTGGTGCAGTCACAGGGTGTGTTGAGAGAACAGGGCCGCTCACAGTTCAGACCTCGGTCCACATCCCGATTGAACATTGTTGCGATAAAGTCTCACTCATTGGTAGTTAAACTCTGGGTTTTGTATTGAGCACTGACTGCCATCTTGGTGGAGGTTTGAGAGCATTTTCTAGTGAAGTGTTGAGTGTGTGGAGTCTGTTCACACAAATAGGCTCATAAAATAACATATCAAACAATAATAGGCTAATTAGGCCTACATAAATGTATTCTTTGTGTTTGAAAGTCCAGCCCCCACAGTGTCTGCTTACAAAAATGTTGTCCCTAGGACAAATGCAGTGGAGGACCCCTGCCGTAGCTCATTATGAAAAGGCTACAATGTGCTGTGGAGTGTAACATTTTCTATTTTGAAATAAAATTTCTCTTTATAATTAGTCAGTGATGTTGAACATACAGTGTAGAGATCATTCCCTGGGATCCCCCCGTGAATGTGCTTTTAATGCGGCTTATTTCCCTATGGTTGACATAGCTGTCATGGCAACGTTAACTGCTGGAGAGACAGTTGCATGTTGTTGCTGCAGAGTTCACACGTGAACGCGACACCAGAGAAATGGCTATCAGCTCCTAAACTGCAGATGCAGAACGTAGCACGTTTTCTCGAGGACACGGTTTCCACGGCTGGTGTAAATGCAGATGTGAGAATATGTGTGAGTCAGAAGTAAGCATTGACGAGCTGTCTGAGCCGTGTCTGCCTCTGCCCAATCGCAAGAGAGCTGACGCTAAGGAATTGATTGAATGCTATTCTGTTATCGACAATTGTTCCGGACGTCTGACCTTGAATAAAAATAATATGCGGGTATTTGAGTAATAAGTTTGAGAAGCCTTGTTACAGATTATCTTAGAACAGCTCAAAGCGCGGCTCAGCCAGTCATAATCAAGGACTGAAACTATCCGTTTTATAATCTTCTGTTTTTATCTCCACATTCATCTGATGTCTGTACTTACTGATTGTTTTGCAGGTAATAGAAATCCTCCAGGAGATCATACACTCGCCTTAATGATGCAGCAAATACTGAACATGATCTAAACATGCTTATATAGTTTTCTGGATGTGTAGAGGAGGGCTTATCCTTTTTCAACTGATTTGAAAGCAGGAAAATTCACCAGACTAGAGATATAAAAGGCTTTTTTGCTGTACTTGTGTTCAGTTTGTTTCAATACTGTAATGGAGTGTCATTGTGTATTATATTGTATCTATTGTGTATTATCATAGCGTTGATACTTTACTGAAGTTAAGGATTTTCAGTGCTTCTTTTGAGTATGTCTTCTTTAACAAAATGTTCATGCTGCAGGAGCGATTAATCTCCTCGGATTGAGCAGATGTTAAAGATGTTACTGTGCTGATTACATGTCTCTTCCCCTGCTTATTTTTTTTTTGTTTGTTTGTTTTATCTCTTTTGTTGAATCACATAAATCAAAGATAACAAACGACTCTGAAGCAGAGACCTCCGTGTTATAAATCACGTGAACGCTCCTCATCAAAGCATAATTAGTTTTCTGCAAGCTTGTACATAACAGAACAGTAAAAAGAAGAGGCAGCTATGTTGTGATTGCAATCAGAGAAAGTTAAAACACCTCCAGCTTAATTACCACTTTGACTCCAACTGTGCAATAAAGGACGCTGCCTGAGTCAAGCAGAATTCTTCATACAGGTCTGCAGACAGAAGCACGCGGGTTAGAATGAGCAGTATATTCTCTGTAGTAAACTCTTTAGTCAAACAGAGTATTTATAGTTGATTGAAGGCAGTGTTCAAGGTCACTGGGAAAACTGTGTACTGCATGTTGATTGCATGCAGTACAGTATCAGGGATTACATCACCTATTTAAAAATTAATCCTCTACATAGGAAGGAAAATGAATGAAAATACGCCTGACTGCAACATCAAGGAGGGATTCCTCTCATGCTGCACACTGAGCTTTTGCCCCGTGGGGAAAGTATCATTGTTCACTGTTCAAAGGGGTAAAAATGAACTTAATACAATTAAAACATACAAATGATACAGTTAGCTTTGCCCTAGAGCCAGTAATAGTATGTTTGAGGAGACGTGCAGCGCAGTCATTTCAGTGGTTTAAAATCATACAGGAGTGTCTGCGTTCTTAACGACTGTAGTAAATAAGTGCCCAGAACAATAAGAGTGTCGCTACAAGCCCTAGATATCTCCCTCTGGCTTTAGCATATCTTATATGGAGCAATAAACTTTTAAACCCCCTTGCTGAGAGTCGTTGGTCAGCTGAGAAACTGCAGGCCCACTCCAAAGCACTGCAGTGGCTGCCACACAATGCCGCATAGTAAAGCTTGACCGCTTGCCTTTACAATGTGATGATCGCAGCCCTATCAAGGCCAACACTAAAGCAGGGTATGGGAAAATACAAAAGCTTTCCGTAATGGCGGTGCACTGAAAGTCCATTATCCTCTCACAATGAGTAACAATAATTTATGGGAACATTTTGGGCTAAATGTGACGTTTTCCTGATGGAGCTCTGAGTGCAGGGTCAGCGACAGAGCAGCTGCCCTCGGCTGGCAGCCGCTCAGCGTCTTGCTAAAGGACACGTCAGCAGAAGGAGCTGCATCTTTAAAGGAACAGTGGAGCGTTTTTGGGCAAAGAAAGCTTGTTTGTTTGTTGATGATCAGTCTCATGCTTGTGTGAGCTACAGCCAGCAGCTTGTTAGCTTAGCTTATATAGCATGGAGTCATCACAATCACCATATTACAAACCCTGTGAAGGTGATTTGGAAGAGGTCTGTTATGTCAGGCTTTCAGCTATTCCATTTTAAACCCAACTGCAGTAATGTGAGACGCTCAGAGCAAAGTGACCAATCACCATTAACCTAAACCCTAACCAAATGTTCGCTGCCCGGCATCTCATCGCTAAAGGGCGTCTTGTGACTTTGTATGAGCGACGAAGGATGCGACCAAACCTGATCGTTACATGACGACCTGGGAATGAGAACGGGTTGTACTGTTTCACTTAATGTGTCACATGGCGTCGTGTTGTCAGCTGAAGAGGGTGCTGCCGTGTATATGTGTGTAGTGTCGCAGGGTGCCATTTAAAAACATATCCTACGAAGTGAGTTAGAAAAAAAGTTTGGGAGCCTCTGAATTATGCCACCACGCCGCATGAGAAAATTCAGCAACACCGACGTGTAGATCACACAGGAGATTATTTACCACCTCCACAGCAGACTGGAAGGTGATCAAGACATGCTCCAGATCAAAGCTCGCCGGTCTGTATGAAGATCCAACGCGTTTCACTTGTCTGAGACTGATGGCTTTCAAATCCGCCCCTGTCTGCTGAACCCAGCTGTCAAACCGGATTCCAACATACAACAGCGATAACCTATTTAGAGATTAATCCTTGTCTCATAAAACACATTTATGTGTCACCCATGATCTGGACCATTTGGGAGGTTTGGGCTGTCTGGGCTCTGCATGCGCAGCTGAGAGATGATATTGCACTTAACATGGTTTTGCTCCCAGCGCTCACATATTTCCAGCTGACATCCTGTCATGGATTTACTCCACGTGATTACATTTTTACCCAGCAGCCCATCTTCCCTCCTCACTTGACCTCCCAAATAAAGCGCTCAATCCATTAGTGTCACTCAAGCACACAAATATCTTGTGACAGTTCCAGAAATAGGCTTTTAAAATGTAATTGTTATTGAGGCGCGCCATTATATTATTTGCTTTAGGTGTACAGCCACAATTTGTGTGATTGAGTGAGTGAGAAAGCACTTTTTCATTCATTGGATTTATTTTTCTTCATTTAGAGTCCTAATTTATTCAGCAGTCTTCCCCACCTCTAGCTGTTTACCCTCAAACAGTTTCATTAATGTCGGTGGAGAGCTTTGGTGTCACATAATGGTCCACACGCTCTCTCCCAGCTTTATCCACACTCACGCTATTACAGTTCTGGGGCAAAACATTTTTTGGGTCAAATTAAAGAATCTGCTTCTGCATCAGCTCTCAAAGCCCACGCCAATTAATCCGCAGTAAATATTTAATGCTTCCAGTGTCTTTACTCATGCAGTTATCTGGAATCTCGTTTGTTTTTCTGCCTTTAGAAACTAATTCAGCATGGCTAATTGCTTTCTCTCACTTCCGGACACCTCTGAGCGGCCTGTTCTTCCATGCAGATTGTGTTTTTTAATAACAGATGAATCTATAAGGGAGATTTGGAGGCCAGTAGCCTACCAGGGCTCGCGGTGATGAATCAGCCTTGACAGCGTTATTGAGGGTTATATTGTTTTCTGCGACGTCGGACGATTTCATCTGCTGAGTATTGTGAGAGAATGATTAAAGGGAAGATACCAGTGAGACTTGCATCGGTACAGAGTTATGAAGGCACTCTGCCACGTCTGAGGAACACCTTCGGGCCTCTGAGGGGCTCAGAGGTCGTGCTGTGCTGTGCTCTTAATTATTTTCTTGGTTACCGTTCTAGTCCTCGATACTTAAAGGTATGAATCAGTTCTGAAACTCGGAGCTGAGCAGATTCACTCATGTAAAAAGACTTCATGCTTATTACCGTCATCCTTTTCCCCTTTGGGGAAATCCCTATACATAGGCAGCTGGCAGAAACAATGTTGACGTGACTACAACATCAAACAGCCCTGAATATCATCCCTCCACCCTCGTCCCTGAAGTGCACACGTTACATGAACTATAGTGTTCGTGATGAAATATAGGACGCGTGGAAATAATGAGAGCTTCTACTTTTGCCTTAAAGAAGACTTGTCAAACTTTTAAAGAAGAAATAACACATTGTTCTTCTTACAAGTGAAGAGTTTTACTCATAAGCAGTAAAACCCACATTTGTTCAGTTCAGCACACTCAGCATTTTAGCTTTTGGTGGCTAGTGTATCATGTCCGACCTAATGATCACTGTGCCATAAATCCTGCCGTGTCTTGGTCAGGTGACTGGCAAGACTACATGTATGACCCCGACCAATCATGGCACGTCTTATTTCACGAGTCCAGAGGTCATCGGGGAAGCAGGTGAAGCAACTGACCGAAGCTTTGTGTGTGATGCTGGCGGTCTTAGGTGGCACAGAGAGGACAGTATGGGCTGTCGATGCCTCAAACAGGACTTGAGGCAACAAACGTTTGAACATTTAATTGATACTAGGGTGTAGCGAGCTATTTATTTTCCTATACATGATGTGTTCCTGCATGTTGTGGAGGAAAAGCAATTGGTAAACAACTGCAAACGAAGGTATGGCGAGAGTACCTGATCGGGCAGCATCGTTTTCGCCAGGGTGTCGTAAGGCGTCCCAGATGCTGCACAACAGGTCTTTTAGCATGTCAAACGGCACAGGTGAAAACGCCCGATTGTCCCTCATCGCTGGCCATGACGCTGGTAATTCATCAGCCATGACAAAATTGCTTCAACATCATCGCAGCAAGATTATTTCCACCCTCTTTTTAGTATTTTTGTCTTGTTTTAGTGAATCTTGGACATATGATCTCCCCAGTCAACTTACGACAACCTTTAACACTGAGGTTGGTTGTGCAACGTGAGCTGCAACAGCGTCATGTTTAATTCTCCACATGTCCGACGTGTCCTCATGCTGCCTGTTGGCAGAAACCTTCATCAGTCTCAGGCTAGTGTTCCTCTCTTCGTTGACATTAAGTATAACCGCCAGGCTTTTATGGCCAGGGGCAGAGTACAAATGAGGACATGAAAACGACGTGATCTTGATCGCGGCGTGTTGATGCTCACGCATACTTTCTGAGAACAGTCTATTCGACGCAGGCTTTGCCCTCGAACAGGTTTGACCCACTCGTCCCCGCCCGCTCCTGCAGAGCAGACACTGGTGCTGAAATTCACATCTGTTGGTTCAGCAAAGAACTGATGTCAGAGGCCTTTGCCTAATGCCGGACTGGACTGTCAACTCATTACCCTCCGTTTCAGCCTTCTCTGACATTGTGTCCACTCAAACACATTTTCCCTAACCAATAACTAGAGACCAGTGTTTCTGCTGGAAACTATGTAATCCTAAATCGAGCTGGTGCTGATGTTCTCCTTTTGCTGCCGCTTTAAGAGTGGAGCAGAGCGAAGTAAGAGTAAAGCCTCAGTGGCATTTTTTCTGCCTTATCTGTAGCAGCCGCTACTGTTGTTTATACGCCTCCTTGGCTCCAGGGCACGACTTGACAACATCTTGACAATGATCTTAGTCCTGTCCATGGCACTGATTAGCTAATCGCGGCCCCCTGCGGCACTCATTGGGTCAATCGCTTTTTCAGCCGAGAAACCGGGGTTTCACGTCCTGATGGCAGACGAATCACACAGCTCGGTGGAGTGGGCGTATTCACAGCTCTGGACCGAGGCATCGGTGACCTCTCTGCGCTCTCCGCTCCGGCCTGACTCCGCTGCGTCGAGAGCGGCAGAGGTTGACAGTGTTGACATACAATTATCCCTCGCACCCTTCGTTGTCGGAGATTTTCTCTCTGCACCAGTGCTCCCCATCAGCAGAGATACTGACATCACAGATTTGTCTGTTTGACAAGTTACTGCTGTTACTACCCACAGTGTTGTCCTGCCTTGGTAGGAGGGTTGCTGTGTATGCTGTGTATTCATTTCTCTCCTCATTTGTTCCCCCAAACTTTAGATCTTGAGCTTCCAAACAGATGATAGATGACAAGTGGCATGCCAAGCTTCAGTTCTGCCCTTTAATACATAGAAAACAGAACAAATTCAAAGAACAGAACAGCAAAAATGTAGAAAATACAAAGGCATTACATAAAAGTTACAACAGGTAACCATTGTGGTATCAAAAAGTAGTTTGCTTTTAATATAATAGAGATGTAGCTGGAAATATGCACGGTGTAATATCGTATAAACATCAGAATGTGGGATCCACTGGGGGAATTTACAAAAACAGCCACTTCTGCATGTTTTTATCAGTACTTTCAGTTTCATTGCTCCTGGCATTTCATTTTATGTTAATCTATAACAGTTCAGAAAATGTGAGCTGATGAGGCTCCAGTTCTCTGGGGCCCGTAATACAAAGAGCTTTGTTTATGACGGAAACGGCGGACAATGAGAGGAAAGAGTGAAGTGCAAAGCGATGCAAACCGAACGTTGGAAGTGAGGTGGAGGGAGGAGACTGTTACAGTAAAGCCGCTCTGACGTGATTATTAATTATTCAGCGTCATTAGGCTGCATCCATGTTTTTTTGGCGCAGTATAATCCCAAGCTGCTGCTCCCTCTTCCTGCCTATATCACAGAGTGCCAGCCATTAGTGTAGCATAATAAATAAAACAGCCTTTCTGTCATGAGTGTGCCGCTTTGCATTTAAAAGAGATTAAGATGATGTGCTATTCAAAGGGTTTGAGATAAAGCTTTACAATTTTCTATTTATTTTATTCCTTTAAGCTTCAAATAATGATTTCACACTTTTTACATGTACAGCAAAATGACACAGAATACGAAGAAATGCTGTGAACGTTTTTGCTTTTTCCACCCAAAGCAGCTTCACTGTTGTTGCATTCATTGAACCAGAGCTTCACCTTCGTGCCACCGTGTCCCATTTTTGAGCGACTCCCCGTACATCACTGGATGACAGGAGACTAAAATGCTCTTAGAGTAGTAAAAACCTCATTTTTAGCAGCAGATGGTCACACTTCCACCTGATACTTTTTCAGACTTACAGTATGAAGGCGCTTGAAATGAATACCATGCTTCTTCCTGCTCCTCTACCTGAGATGCGCCCGCATTACTGAGACAATCCATCACTGTCATCTATAAGCCACAAAGATGTCAGACTGTATGCGGACATACTTTGGCTGCTAACGTATAATTTTCTTCTTCTCCTCTTCGCTTCCTCTCTTGCCTTCTCACCTTTCCCCCCTCAGCTTCCAGTGAATCGTTAATGCAGTCCTTGTCTGTGCAGTCCAGCCTGCATGAGTATTTATTAGCAGCTGTCACATATTGGCTGCATCAATAATTAGTCACTGTAAAGCCATTTGGGTCCTAATTACGGGCAGGGTCCACCCTTAGGGTGATCCATCAACATGTCACATGTGTAGTGCACATGTAAATGCAGGCGTGTGAGCATCGTCTGCCATACATGTCAATGCCACATCTCTGCGGCGCATAATGAGGTGATACAGTAGGAAGATACTGTAATGATTCATCTCCAGCAGAGATGGTGTTCAATTAAGTCTGATGCAATCACTGGTTTTAACTGCAAGTGGGGATGCTAGCCATATTAATGCAATTAAATAGTGCAGAACATTTATATCTTCATTACTTTTTTATCAGGATGGCACTTGAATTTATTCTTATCCATTAGCCCGAGCTGAATTTACACTTTAAAAGAAGAGAAACAATGTGAAAGTGGTCGTTTCTCTCCACAAAAGTGCACAATGTGAGTGTGATATCTTTTTTTTAATGTTGTGACACATTTTTGTCTCTATTATATTTTATCGCTGTTACTGAAGTAAAGTGCCCACTTGTAACTTTGCCAACTTTTCTTTTTCTCTTATTTTTTTCCCTGTAGATCTCACATTTCTCTTGCTTCTCTTTCAGTTTATTTTCCAGAGGGCCTTTAAGCCTGTGTCCCTAATGGACTCTCTAATCCAGAAGATGCTTTTACTGTTGCCTGTAGCGTCACAGTTAAGATTTTAGAATAGATGGTGGCTATTTTTCATCTCCTCCTGAGAGCCTACACAAATTATTGGACGTTTATCTGCTGTAAATAATTTGCACAAAGGATTAAGAGTGCGGCCAAGTGTTTGTGTACAGCATGCGGTGTGGGTCCATTTCTTGTGGGAGTGTTTGTGGGTGCCTGCGCAAATGCATGACGCACAGCCTGTCGACAGCCATTGATCCATAATATTTCCTGCAGTACAAGTGTGTGTATTTCTTTTTCTTTTTTTTTACCATTGTGCACCATTTACCATTTTACCATGTGCAATGTGCAAAATGTGCACATTTGTTTTGCACCTGTGGGGATCTATGTGTACAGATGTGCGTGTTTGTGTGTGCGCTGCACATGATGGGTCATAAAACAAGCCTGATAGGGCCCGATGCGTTGGTGAGCACATTATCATCAGCTGGCTCCAGACTTTTATGGCCTGCCACACCTCTCAGCCGCACCACAGCTCACTGGTGTTTTATGAGTGCTGCTGCCACATACAAGACAGCAGGGGAAGGGTGGGGGGCTAAGATGTAAATTATAGACTGCCGGCTATGCTAAAGGTACTGCAACAATCTCAGAGCTCTTGGTTGTGAAATATGAGTCCCCCAATGGACAGGGAATGATGAGATAGGCAGAGGGGATAACATAGAAGCTACAGCATCGACCGGCACGTCACCAACAAGACCACCACAGTCAATCTGTGACACATAACTTTTAGGCCCGTGTACAAATATGCATTGAGAGCAGAATAATGATCCAGCAGAAATTAGAAGCTGAGACTGTGTGTTAGAGGTATTGTGTGAACTGGAGGGTTTAATGATTTAGTGCCATGTTTGGCTCAACAAAACTAAATGCCTCTCAAATTCCATTTATCTTGAATTTCACAGATGAGAATTTTCTCTTGGCCGGGGATGCAGGTAGCCTGACCCAGATACTGTGCGGTCTGATGAATTATTTTGTCTCTGATCTTGGTCTAATTCCAGCTCAAATGAGTGTAGTAGCAGCAGCAGCTTTCTTTCTTTTTTTTAAACGAGCCTGTGCCCGGTCCTTTCGGGACATGACGCCTTGTTCAGCTCCCGTGCCAAAACGCTGCAGGTTCATGTTCCCACAGTCATGCTGATATTTGGGGGATTATGGGATCAGGAGAAATTAGGACGCTGCAGCTGCTGTGACTTTTGACTGACATTAGAAATGTGCCACAAGTGTGTGCTCATGCACAATGTGCGCACACGCCATTACCATCCATCATCCTGAGCATGACTGTGTTTGTTGTTATGAATATTACCAGAACAACTTTCTTATATAAAGATTACACAGCAGTGGAAAGAACATTTACTCAAATACTACACTTAAGTATCTTAAGTATAATTTTGAGATACTTCAAGTAAAAAGGTAGTTTTATGGAGCACTTTCATTGTATGCTTTACACTTCTGTTTCACTACATTTTACAGCCAAATATTGTACTTTATACCTCATTACATTTATATTAGATTACATTATAGAGGTACACAACAATACATGGTGTAGCTGAAATGAGCTCCACCTTTAATTGCAACATTGAATGCAACTTACATTACACACTAATATAATGTATGATCACTGTATGACATCGGCCATAATGAGCACAAATGGTGCTTTAAGTAGATTTGACTGTTAATACTTTTTTATTTTAACAATCTGCATGCACAACCTCGACAACTTGAGTGTTTCTGTATCCTATTTACAGACAATTAAAGGATATAAATACTTTGGTGGTTGGTTTTACGACTGTAAAAGTCTTTGATACAGTGTCGCAAATCAAACTTCACTGATCTGATAACAGCAAGGTTACAAGATTAAAGTAGAATTGTAAAGATCTGCAAAACGACCATGCACGCTGTTGTCTAAATTACTTAGCTATCTTCTACATTATTGATATGCTTCATTAAGGCGAGATTAATCGTCTATTGGCAAGCCCATCGCCCAGAGTTACCAGTGCTGAGTTGTAGCACTGCTGACTATGCAATAGCAGACGTTAACAGGATCTTTACTGTCACTATGAATGATGCCACACCTCCAGTATTCATGCACCACCTCAATAAAGGTTGATCCCAACCTGTAGGCTACACCTTGCTGCACACTTCAGGAGATGCTGGAATGGACATTTGCTGTTTTTCCAAAGTCTTTTCTCCAAATTGACATTGATTTGGGACTCTGCAGCATCAAGCTGCTTTGTAAAGGCTTTCTATAAAAAAAAAACCCTGTGACAATGCTGAGTCCTCGCCCTAATCATCAAGGCCATCCATCCATCTCTGTTTTGCTGTGTGCACCACAAGTCCAAACATCTGCAGTGAATGATCCCTGTGAGCGGTGAATGGTACTCAGAAATCAGTCAGCAGAGAGACACCATGACACTTTGTTTCCAGAGGGGAGGGAATCAATCACCCAGAGGAGACTGAGGCTGCTTATTTAGCTGAGACACAGCTTACTGGAGTGAATGCCGGTGCATAAAACCCTCCACTCACTTGGTCCACATGCCTTCAAGGGACACCGGGTTTGACAGAGTGTCATCGAGTCTATAAAGAGGAACCACAGTCCGGTGAGAGTAAAGCACCTCGAGGTTTGCAGGGAAGACGTGAGGGGAATGTTACATCAGAGTAAAACAGCAAAAATTAATGAGCATGTTATTTTCTCTTTTCTGATGTATAAATCATGTGTCTCTATGCTAAATCCAACACTGACGGAGAGCGTGTGTAGTGTGCATCATCCCTGATTGACCTTTTTCTCCCTGATGTAGTGCTCCTCAAATTTCCTTTGTGAGCAAAGTAGGTTTACAAGATTTACAATGTTAAGTAGTCATTCTTAATGTCAGGGGCCAAAAGACCACAATTATCTTACACATTACCTCATTATTTAGACTGTACACATACCACAGCACTACTGTTTATACACTGTGCAATACTAAATGCACCACACAAGGTACACTGTGGTATGTATATAGTGTTTTAATGTCTTTAAACTGTCTTTCATTGTTTTGGTTTACAGCCCAAAACTACTGTTTAGAATCACACCGCTCTCATCAGCCTCGTTTCCAGCTGCAGCAGACAGCTGTTTCCACTGAGCAAAATTGCAATAAACCAACTGTACCTATGTACCTGCCGAGCACTAAATGACACACACACGAAGTTAGCTGCTAGCTTCAGAAAATAGTGGCGCATTTAGCAACTAAAGAGCCATATATTTCCCTCAGGAGTTAGACAAGACCAGAGATTAAAGGAGAGTGAATATTGGACTTCGGAGACACGACTCCAAACAAATGCTGCTTTGTCTCTGCTGGCGTCCACCAACCCACTCTCCGTATCAAAACATAAGGTATAATACATTGTCTTTACAGCTTGTTCTGCTGCCCACAAGTGGCCAAGAACATCAAATAACCACAAATAAACACATAGTTAGGGATCGTTTTTTGGCTTTTGCTGATTTTCACCAAAATATTCCCAATTTTTGAGAGGTAATGCGTTTGAAGTAGATTTTTTTTCTTCAGATTTTATATCCACACCAGTCGGAAAATTGTGTTACAGTTAGATACTCATGGCAAGTTCAGGATAAGATTTATAAACAGTATATAGGAAGTCAACATTAAAAAGGGGAGAAAATGCAAATTCAGTGCTGGTTGTGCACCAGAGCCCCTTTGTTCATAGTATTAGTCATTTTCTAATGCAGTTTGCACCTGGATTTCTATATTAATTCTGTAATCTGATTTTCACCTGTTTTTTCAAATTGAGCCAAAAACTGATGGATTATATTTGTAATAAAAATCTGACATGAATGAGACCTTCACATACTGGGATGTATCTCTGAAGAGGAAAAACTGGAGCGAAACACCATCCCTCCTATGAATTCCATTCACATGTCGGCCCATGTCACCAGATGCAATATCTAAACCCTCGTCATCCCATGTCAATAGGAGTCAGGATGATCTCATTTTGAGCTGTAACCTTTATCCAGCTGACCACTGCGTTCTCTCATAACTAAGTCATAAATCACACATGACGACTGTCACACAGAGCAGAGGTGCTGGTCTCGTGGCACCGCCGCATGGATTTCTGCTTCAGCGGGTCCGGCTCTCATCAAATATCATTCAAGACGATAATCCCAGCGGTGGCGGGGGGGCGTGCACCGAGATCTTGGAGTTTTGCCTTTTATCTCCTCTCGTCTGGTTCGTGTGCGTTTGCGTGAGAGTCTGCGTCTGCCTCTCTGTCACTCTGTGTCAGTGTCTGTCCTGCCTGCTCATGTGTCCACTCCAGGCTTCGACCCAGAGGAGCAGAGTTCAGTCACACACACTTTGGACTTTAGGCTTATGACATATGACTTTAGCCTCAGTATAGCTAATAGTTCTGGCAAGACTAATTCATGTTAATTAATTGAAATTACTGTTAAATCTTTTAGAATTAGAAGCTACTGTGACATTTATTTTAGTCATTATCTTGTATTCAACGCTTTGTCTTTTAGATGAATGATGAATGAATGATATCGCGATCGGCAGAAAGGCCATATGACATATTTTGCATCTAGTGACATCAGTTATTTCCCATTTATCTAATAAATAGTGGTTAAGGCCTGAGACAGTTTATCTGTGTCGAGTTTATAAGCAGTTGTTATTTTCCAAAAGAACAGATAATTTATGTAAATATATTTATATTAATAATTATTCATTATTCATGTATTATCATAAGCTTTATCCTCCATATTTGTTGAATTGCATGCTCTCCTGCAGGCACTTTTTGTATTTTTACAAGTTTAACTGACCTGCTGCGCCCTGACTGAAACACCCTCCTGGTTATAATAGCAGTTCATTGATATGAATTAATTGGAAGTGCACCGATTGTCTTATTTTGTATCATAACTCTTTACAAGAAATTTCCTTTGGATTTATAGCTACATATCAGTTCTTTTCTAGGATCTTAAAGGACACTGTGGGACCTGTGAAATAAAGTGCTGTCAAAGTTTTCTAATATAAAACTTGGAAGCGAGGCTTTCCAAAGGTGGCGGTGGCCATTTAAAGGGATCATTAAAAAGTTCTTAAACTATTTGCACAACCCAGCGCAGGCCTCAGGGGTGCATTCACAGCACCTGCTTGAAGCATGTGTTTTGTGGGTGTCCTGGTGGCCGTTGAATTAAGGCGCCAATCATGAACCGCAACGTCCCCAATTTGTGTTCAGCTATCTTTGATGCGTGTTGTTCTCCACCTCCCTCCCCTCATTTCTCTACTGTCGACTGTCCAATCAACCCAGAAGTATGTATGCTAAAATGGGTACAAAAATGTCCCCGGCTGCAGGGATCCTGATGTAGTCAGTGATAGTATATTTATTTTATCACGTCACCATCTGCTTTCACTGATGAGCAATCTAGTTTTAATCCGATTTTTTTTTTTATTGTTAATGCCATCATTATTTTGTGGAAGGAGAAGGAATCTGATGGATATTTTAGTCATGATTTTCACTGACTAAACTAATAGCAGAGAAGCTCTGATAAGGCGATACGTCCACTCCTAAAGCCGCCGCCTCACAGGAGAAACAGTGAATAAAACCCAGAGGGATTAAGACCTTGTAAGTGCGGCACGTGAGCAGGAGGCAGACGATCTGTAATCCACTGAGAGAAAGAGACGGGGATTGAAAAAGAACAAATCAGGGTGGTGACAGAGGAGGAGGAGTATTTGCGTCATGCAGCTGTGACTTTCCATCATGACATCTGGAGGAAGGGAGACGCAGGTGGGTAGAGCAGTCCTTTCTAGCCCAGCTTCTCCCACCCATGGCTCTGTTAAGTGTGAGTTACCGCAACCAAAGACAGAGTGTAGCCAAGTGCACAGTACATCAGCCCCAACATATGGCCACAAGCACAACACTGTATACAGTTAATTCACATCAGCATGAAATGTGGCTGCTTCCGCTGTGAGCACAGATTGGAGCTCAGTGCAGAAAATAATTCACTCATCTATTGGTTTGTACAGATGATTAAAATGAGCTTTGCTGCACCCTGAAAGGCTGTTTGGAGCAAACAGGAAGGCAAGTGTGCAGCAGCTGAGATTACACATGCTGGTGTCTGAAAAGATGCTTTGCAGGCAGGAGTTCAGATTCACGTGTAACAAATATGTATGTTTTGGCAGCAGTTGAGTTGAGGAGGCCACTAAAGCTGAGGGTTTCTGACCTGCCAATAAAGCAAATCCCCCCAAATCTGATAAAGGCTCAATATCTCTTTACTAGAGCAATTGTGCTAATTACCACCAGGTGAATATGATGAGCATGTCATTAGTTTTGCAGGCTTCAGGCATTGGACAAATTGACATTTTGACCTAATGATGGCGCTAGAGGAAAAATTGAAAGATCATCAAACTGATAACACTTCATTTTGGGGGGACCATGAATGTGTGTCCCAAATTTCAATCCCACCGATGGTTGTTGAGACATTTCACTGAAAAGCACAAATGTCAGCCTCAAGGTGTCAGTCAGGGGGTCAATAGCCATTGAGCCATTGAGATGCATCCTCTGGGGATCATGAATGATATAATTTCGTGGCAATCCATCCAATAGTTGTTGAGATATTCAGCCTGGACACAAGTGGAGGACTGACCAACATAGATCTGCAGAGCCACACTGCCGGCATGGCTAACAGTGAGAAATTGGAGGATTTTCCCATCAAATTAAATACTGGCTGGTTTCTTTTGGAGGCTGCATCTTGCTGGACACACTACATCCTAAAGCACCTCCACCATACGGCTCCACCGCTCAGCAGCTGCTGCTTGTCAACCACATACGAAAAGTTTCCTGCTAAAATGAGATGCACGCTGTTAGGAAGCACATCACGTAGTCTGACTTTTGCCGGCATAAATGTGAATCGCGCTGTTGAATATTATTGGAGCTCAGCTGTCTTGAGCCTTTTTTTTTAACTTATGAATAGTAACATTTCAGAGAATGTCATCATCCTCTGACTGAACATCAGAAATCGACATCAGGTAACATTTTTGCCCCAAATGGATATGTGCCATTTTAGAATGAAATCAATGATGTGTTTTCAGTAGAGTCAAATAGATCTGAATATATTTATGATGTGTCCGCAGGCTTAAAAGGTAGAGGTGGAGCTACCAGAGAGATTAACCTGAATTTTTCTTTTTTTTGTCCACTGTGGCTGCATTCAACCTACAGCTCTAATCCCCTCCCTGCTCACCACCATCTGTCATCTGTAATCTCTACCACTTCTGCCCCGCCCTTCAGTCATTTTCCACCTCTCTCTTTCTCATTTTCACCCTACACATTATTGACTGTAATAGCTTAGGACAGGTGGGGTATTTTCAGACTGAGCTGCACCCTCCCCAAGAGTAAGACTGTCCTGAGCTCAGGCTGCTCAGCGCACACTTACCTCCACATAGATGGAGTTCAGTAAATGTCAAACCTTCTGAGAGAAGTGCTGATAGGGCGCTCAGCCAGGTAGCTCATTATTTTCTGCATAGGCTCTAATTAAAGAGGTGTAGTATATATCACATTAGGGGCTGCATGGAGGCTGAACTAAAGGCCACAGTCTGCATCGGCGGATGATCGTTAAAAGGAGCAGTTACTGTAAGAGTTGCACATCCACTCTGCTGCTCACTGACCTGTCGCCGCCTCACTCACTCTGCTTCTGAAGAGACTGAATGTATGAATAGAGATCGTGATTGTGTGTGGTGAACGTGTGAGTCTTCAAAATCCTGTCAGTTCCTTTATCGCAAAAAGCTTACTTGATCAGTCATGATCGGTCTCCGGGCTGGCTGTCGACTTTTGGGCCCGACATGAGTTTCTGCTTCACACCCCCCCACCCCACTGACTTCTTCTCAAAGCAGCTACACTATATCATGAGGCCTCCAAAAGATATTTTGAAATAGTACAGAATAATATTTAATTTCCAGCCTAATTCTAGGTAAGACCTACAACCCCGACTCCAAAGAAGTTGGGATGCTGTGTAAAATGCTGTTTCAATCACGTGATGCAGCTCGCTCCATCCTTGCTAAATATATTGACTTTGTACTGTTTTCAATTGAGTGTCAAAAATTATTAGCAACTCATCACATTGTGTTTTTTTCAACTTTTTGGGAGTCCAGGTTGTATAATCCATCTACGAATTCTACGCATTCTAATTTCTTACAATTAACCGCTCAGAAAACACAATAAATGTGTGAAAATCTCCAAAATCAGATGTGTGTGTTGTAGTGTGAGGTAACAAAAGGACAGACAAAGGAGAAACAGCAAGAGCTCAGATACCATAAGCACTCAAAGAGTATTTCTACTGGTGAAGAATGGAGCCTACAATGAGTTTTCTACACCTACATGTAATGTGGTAATGTTGTACGACTGTTGTCACCAGGAAAAACTAAAAAAAAAAACAGTCAGTCACCTGGTATGGACCTCCTCGGCATGAACAAATTATGACTGTTGCCTGTCAGAAGGTGCAGAGGATTGCTTTTACAGTGACCAGGATCGTTCCCTCACTAAACAAAGTAGCTTTTCTGATTAAACCTTGCCAAACCTTAAAGGAGTTTTTGGATATATGCTTTTTTTCGTATTTCTTACCAGGACTTAGATCAGCTCCTGTATCATTTCCCTCGCTGTAGCTCCCGTCTTTGGCGAGCCTCAAGTTGAAAAGGTTGAACCACCATTAAGTGTAAATGCAGCTGCAAAGAGCTGTGCATGTTCACGAGCGCAGCAGCAGCAGCGTTCCCTCTCCCCGCCGCTGTTTCCTCATTTTCAGTCTTTGTGCTAAGCTAAGCTAACCAGCTGCTCAGTTACCCATAGACATGAGAGTGGTATCAGTCTCTCAGCAAGAGAGCGAATAAGCATATTTCCCAAAATATCAAACTGTGCTTTGAAGCATAGCAACGGCAGGTCATAAAATGTCTATTTAGCACCTGATCGGAATACATATTTGTGGGTAGTTAGTCCTTGCTGAGATAATGTGTCAGTGTGGATTTACCCTTTTTATCAGTTGAGCTTGGAAAAATTGATGTGATTCATTTTTAGTTTGCAAAGCAGTACGTTTGTTTTCCTGCGAGAGGGTGCATGGAGGACATACAACAGTGTAACAACCAGCATCTCAAAGGATTTCAAAACAAATTCAAGTTACATTATCCATGATGGGATGTTGCCCCTGTCACGTATGCAGTACTTATGCACCCACAGACACACATGCGCCCTGTAGTTTTCCTGGAAAGCAGTTCAGAAATCTCCCGGTTGTGGTCTCGGCCGAGTCAGCTGATGGCTTTGAACTCAGCTCCTCTGGGATCTTCCCCGTCCTCTTCCCGATGCATGTGGAGGCCCCAGGTCTGATCCTTACTGCCGCGAATCCATGAATAGTGACAATTCGCAGGCTTTGACATATAAAGTGTGATCAGATCGGCTGCATGCCTGTGACCTTCGGTGGCAGCTGAGGAAGACTACGCTAAAAGGTGGAAAGGGATGAAAGTGAAGAACAAAGGCATCTGATCAGAACACTGGTGAATTTGTTTAGATGCCAGGTTGTTATTTCCCTCATGCAATGATGCACAGCACATCAGTGTGTTTTCCCACCAGACAGTGGTACAGAAGAAACCGCCTCTGACACGACTATTCCCTCTCTGTGCTAAAATGCCTTCACATGCGACTCAATGTGCATATTTTTCTGAATATAGCTGGAGGCCATGGGGAGGGGGTTTGCATATCGATGGCGCACGGTGAAACTCTGAAGAGTCTCTTGTCAGCTGGCTTTCAAACTCACATCCATCATCTCCCCTGAGAGTGTCAAATTAGCAGTAAGTTAAACAGGTGGCTTGTCAGCAGATGCCAAGGAGCTAGCAGGAGGGAGATTGAGGTCATGTTTGCTTAATCGCCTCGGGGGTCAAGTACCAGATGCATTTGACTCCTTCTTCTTTTGATGCAGGAGAGAGGGTTACGTAACAGTGATGTGTGTTGTTGTGTTAAAGGGCAATTAGAGCTCTGCAAAGTTTAAAAATAGGGCGACATTCAATTTATTTGGACCCTGTGTGTTTCTGTTTATGCTCCCACTTTTAGGCATCATGAGATGCAATGAAAACAGAGTTGTTGACTTTCTATTAGGGAGTGTGAATATTGGCTGCACGTTATTGTGAGAAAAGCTGGCAAAGATCTGTGGCTGTGTATGACTGTTAAAAGAAGCTCATCAAACACCCGCAGGACCTGTTCACTTGAAGTTTTTCCTTCAATCCGCAGCTTGATTTCCGTCAAAAGAGATCTGTGTGTCCACTCACCTGCCGCTGCTCTACCCAAACACAGTTTTTCCCCTTTTTACAGCCACGCAGGCTGAGAACCAGGCAGGTTAGTTCACCACGGTGGTCCAGACTGAAGGTCAGCAGGGCAGCATTTTGATTTGTCCAATTCATGACCAGATTGTACAAACGCTAATGACCCTCCCATCATCCAAGATGTACTTAGCCTACTGCTAATCTGAAAAACTAAAGCGAGACGTTATACCTGCATGTTATCATCGTCATTGTGATCACGTCGGCATGATAATGTTAGCATTTAGCATTTTTTCAGTACTACTGATGCACGTCCCAGCACAGAGAAGATGGGAAACAGGCTGCTGAAACATAACACAGAGCGCAACAGGATAATCTTTGCTTTTGGAAAATAATAATTCACTGCAGATCTGACAGAACTTCTGGGCCTGTGAACCAGAGCTGATGAGTTTGTTATTGCTGAATCCCCTGTGGTTTGTAAATGTGCTCATAAGCACAGTATGATGCTTCATCTACTGTCACTCACCCAGTTCTGTGTCTGTTTATGCTAATGACTGAAAAGAACTGAGCCAGACAGGCTGTTTTTTTAGTATTGTGATCTCTTGTATCAGAAACATAATTACCGTACAGTATACCACATGCATTGTATTTGTGATTGTTATCATTTACTGTATTTCAAGACTCATATTAAAAGTAACTTTTCTGTATTTTTCCTGCCATGCAAGTTCTTTTCCATCACTCCTACACTTAATGTTGTGGTGGATGCAAACATAATGTCCAGAGGAAACAGCATAATGGCATTCTGGCTGCTGAAAGTCTCATCTTTGCGTTTTTTTCCAGTGTGCAAATTGGATCCAGTAATCGCCTCAGGCAGCAAATAAAATGATTTAGAGAGTAATTTGTGGAAGACAACTTTGAGGTCAATGGAGTCCACCCGTTCATTTGCATTTAGTTGTATTTTTCTCTGGTCTTCCTCTGTTGTGCCAACCGGGTATTTTCTCACAGTCAAATTTCTCGCACCATCTGTCAGTACTTAATACCTGTGGTAACATCCTGTTATTGTAGAGAGAGTGTTCGTTCTGTTTCACACTATTTAACCATGATTTCACTTCAAATGGTACTAACAGGAACCCACTGCCCATCCACAGCTCCATCTTATTCAGCTGCAGAACATGTCATTGCACATAAATACATGCATCATAGAGAATATTCAGACATAGCCTGACATTTGACGAAGTGCACTCATTCGCTTTGCATGAGAACATTGGTTCCACTCTTATAAATGTCCGTTGAATATGAAGCTGTACCCAGGAGCTACTTAGCCTAGCTTAGCACAAAGACGGGGACAGCTTGCGTGGCTCTGTCCAAAGGAAGCAAAATCAGCTTGCCAGCACCTTTGAAGCTTAACTACTAGCACATTCTGGAGTCTTTGTTTAATCGGTGCTCAAATCACAGTGTAAAAACGCCAAGTTCTGTATAATGTGCCGATTAGATGGGAAATGTGGAACTATTCCTTTAAGGGTCCTCGTGGTGGGGAATGAGGTGTACTGACAGGCCGAAGCCTCAAGCTGATAGAGTTTCACTAAAATGCTGTTTGTGGTCCCCAAGTGTATATTTCTAAATGTTTATTTATTTAACTCTTCAAACAGGGTGATAATTGCAACAAATCTAACTAAAACATGTGACAATATTGCAACCAACAAAGTTTTAAAAAGCAGTAACGTGAGGTTTTTGCTGTGCCGAAATCAATAGAATTGTCTTTTGATCAGGTTATGTGAGGTTTTTGAGAGCTGGTCAGTGTTATCAGAGTAAGAGGTGCGTCTAAGTTTGGATGACTGAGCATAGGTGTTGCAAATAAGTACTGTGATGTAGGGATTAGAGGAAGGTGACTGGGGGGGTCAGTCAACTACATAGCAGAGACCACATATTTCCCAGTTGCACCTTCGTTATGAATCTGGGTCTTTCCTTGTCATTCTATTTCTCTTGTTATTAAATTTAGCTGTTGCATTATGCATGGATGTAATATTACAGCAGTCTGTATTAGATTGTTGAAGAGGTTGCCCTTGCTTGGGAGCGCCTGAAGGGTTTTTCCCTTCAGTCACTGAGCAAGTGAACCACGTCATCACGCAATAACTCAAGCCCGTGGCCTTAACATAGCAGGCTGTGTTTCCAGTGAGACTCCCTGCAGCCCTCTGCTCACAATTACCATTAATGACTCTTTCAAGCAACCAGGCAGTTCCTCATGATCAGACCCTGCTACAGCTGCAACACGAGGCAGCCCTACTGCTGCTGCTGCTGCTGGTTGCCCCACAAAATACAGAACAGTAAATGGTGTGTTACATATTAGCTCGAGGGATACCAGCGTCAGTCTTCCCACCACTTACATGCTGCTAATATGCATGCAAATAAGCAATACCTGCAGAACTAATGATGCTGCCATCAGCCTCGGCTGGACTTTTTTGTTTAGTGCTAATTAGCGAGGCTGCTGTACGTAACAAAAGTCTCATAATTTCAATTTCAAGATTTAATTTGTAAGATAAAAATGTGTGTGGTATGTTTCTACTCTTTCTCTGTGAAGAAGAGGGAACAGAAATTATTTCTACTGAACCATGCACTTTCTATTTCCTTCCAGTGGTATTTTATGTGGCCCCTGGCTTGCCCGTTTACCGGCGATGTTCCTCCTGACTCCTACAAAAATTTGATGGCTGTGATTACACAGGGTGCATTTTTAGCAGTTTGAAGCACCTTTTTGTAATTGTTTTGAATCTTTTGAACCACGTTGTGTGCCGCTTTGAGCTCCGGGCGCCTCACTTTTATCCGCTCAGCATGCCTTGCAATTTCTGGAGAAATGCCCTGAGCACCCAAAGTTGAAAACAGTTCAACACTGAGCTAAACAAAATAAAAACCTGCCTTTTCCTCCACTGTCCAACCGCGAGTCTTCTGTGGGTCTGTTTTAGACAGAGAAAATGGAAAATATGCTGTTAATACTTTTGCTAACATCACATTTGGACTAAGTGCTGTGAGAAATTGAGGCTCGTGAGTCATCCTGCAAACGCTGCTCAAAATAAAAGCTGATGTTTTCAAGTCTGTTTGATTGAAGCCCAACATGCGGTGTAAAGCTTAGGCTTTAATCTAATATTCTAAATCTATTCTACAGTATAACTGCACACTGTAAGTTTCCTATGCATGGGGAGATTCGACTCTATCTGCCTCAGAAATAAATAATAAAAGCATCTTGAAAATCTTACTGTCAGACTGTGTTATATATACACATTGTGTTTCATCCTAAATGCACGGTTGTTTCCTCAAACCACAATCTAATCTGTAATATATTCATGCTGAATAAGAGATGAATCGTATGCAGTTTTTATTTTGCTCTTGATGGGATTCAGCCCCAAAGATATAAACTAGCTGGTTGGGGCTTACTGAGCCGTCTGTGGTTTCCCTGCATTTTGCAGAAGAAGAGAGCAGAGGTTTCTGCTGGCACAGCGTTATTGGATGTGGAAGAATCATGATGGAGTCAGACTCATCTCCTATCCCAAGGACATGTTCACGTTCAAAACCCTGACCGCACTCCCACAGGCTCATGTGCTGTCCTCCCTGTGTGTGTTTTTTTTCAGGTGCTGAGTCGATTATGTGCACAGCTTAGGATGGGAGCCTGGTATTTGCATCCTTTGGCCTCAAGTACAAGAAAGAGAAACCGGAAGAGGTTCCTGTGTTATTGATCCTTCATGGATTTGCCTCTGCAGGCAACACAACCTTCATTATGTAACTAATACGTTCCTCAAGGAATCCCAAAGCTGCCCACATCCACAGCTGCAGACACCTGAAACACAAAGCACGAGCTCGCTTAACCGTGCCTGCAGTGCTGGATGACATGGAGCTGCAGCGGTGGAGTGAGTCCCTCCCCTGAGTGCTGAAGACTTCAGATGTTCCCCAACACAAACACATGAGCTGCCTTTGAGCGAGAGAAAAGCGTCGCTGTCCTTGTCAGCCGGAGCAGAGCAGCGTTACGTAACGCTGATGGAAAAACTCTGAAGCGTCTGACTCACTTGTTGATGATGCACCGATGACATTTAATCATTTCTTCATTTTGTTTTATCACCTGTTACATAAACCTTTATCACTGATCTTGATCATTTAGGTTAACAGCAGCTACTGATGGTGATTCATCGTGTTTTCTGGCTGTCACTGTGAATGACTGCTGACCAACCTCCATCTTTACGCCAACATCTAAAACAGCTCTACCCGAACATCAGACACTCACTGTACAAGCAGGCCCATCTGCCTATTTAAAGGAAGAGTTTTACTTTTTACGCTCATTTGCTTTCTTGTCAAGAGTTAGATGAGAAGATTAGATGAGACTCTTTAAATATGAAGGTACAGCCAGCAGTTATTAGCTTAGCTTAGCATAAACACTGGAAACAGGGGAAACAGCTAGCCTTTTCACAGGTAACACTAACTCACTAACTATCACGCTTTGTGTTGTTTTACTGTAAAACCACAATTTGAGGTTTTATGGGGGTACAAGGGCCAGAAAGCATAAGGGAATTAAAATTATTTAAGTTTTAAAGTCTTAAAATTATTTAAGACTCATTAATAGACTTATTAATATTTTCACTTTCTTACTAAATGAATGTTATTTCGACTTCTAAAAACATGGAGAATCCACAATGATGACTAGATACTGAACTGGAAAATGCTGCCAGGCCTCCACCAAGGAGGAAATCAGTCAGTGCTCAATACAAACAGTTCATCTACCAAAAAATGAGTCTTATCTCAGCAAAAAACATCTCTTAAGGGTCCCAGAACTCAGTTTGAGACTCAGTACAACAGTTGACGATCAGTTGATGACTTTGGCATCTAACAGATAACCTTAGTGGGTCTCTGACTACTAATGGGTCAGCTATGACTTTCAGACATTTTGGCTCATTTCCAGGGGTTTGTTAATTATCCTTTGATTACTCTCAGGATGAACTGGGCCTCTTCCAGTGGTGAGTGATGTTGAATGCACTCATTTTCTGAATTCCCTCAGACGGGAGGCTTTGGTGGGCCGGATGAGGCCCACAGGCTGCTTAAAGGAACACTCCTGGGAGTGACTGCACCTGTGATAAACTAAGCTAACACGCTGATGGTTGTAGCTTCACATTTACTGGACAGACACGAATAAGCAAATATCCGCCGACTATATCTTCAAAGTGAATGGTCATAAAGTAGCTGGGAACTGGGAAAGTTGTGGAACCTCATCGAAGCCTGTATTACTGTTGTACCACAATAATTCCCAATCAAACGTTTGAGTGACAGCTTCCTTGAGCTCCTTCAGTTTCTTTGTTTCACTTTTTGTGTTTCCTCTCTCTTTGTCTTTCTCACCTGTGCTCAGCTCACACCAAACCCCTGCAGACCTTATGTAACCTCAGACAAGACCTGACTGTTTCCTCAGCAGGCAGTGTAGTGAGTACACATGCACACATGCACACACACACACCTGTGCTTGAGTACAGAGCAGCATAGACTTCTGAAGTCCTGCCAGGGGGACTGAGTGGGACATGGCAAATTGCACAGGTTTTGTAGATTTAAGAAGATTTTTCTCCCGTGATGATGGTTTATCACCCTGCTGTGTCTCGACCGAATGCTTGTGTCATCACCTACAGTATCTTACAGGAACAGCTTTAAATGTCCTAATACCCCCCATCAGTTCTTGTTTCATTTCATTTCTAAGCGCCCTCCTCTGACATGACTTCAGTGCTAGAGAAAGTGTGAGATGAGCAGAGGGAAGAGAGGACAGGCTCTGTCCCCAGGGTACTCAAGAGACTCTGCACAAAAATCCCATAATGTATTGTACCGATGGGAGCATCTCTGCTGCTTTCAAGCAGAAATGGACAGAAAAAAAGAGGGAAGAGAGCAGTTTACCTGAAGGTCCCTGCCTGCAATGGCAGCTTAAACCATTCACTATGTCTGATGCTCAAGCAAACTGATGTGATTATGCTAACAGGTGGAAGTCACCTGGGCTGAGGTGAATCTCTAATCTGCCACTCACTCTCTGCGCAGGTTTGTTCCTGCGGGCTTAGTGGCAGGTTCAAAGCAGGACCGGTGGGATTTTAGCTGAGTTGATGTGCTGATTTGTCCTCATGTGCCTCAGCAAAAGACTTTTTTTTTTATTCCTGCACGGGGAAAAAAATGCATACAAATCATCCTGACATCATCACATCATGATCATGATTGATTCAGAAAGCTGACAGGGAGGGATTCCAGGATGCCGTTTAGCAAAAGTCAACAATGTGCTGACAAACGGCAGTGAACCACATGACGATAATATGTCCGCATGTACTGGTCATTAGCCCGTCCACCAGCGGAGATGCTTTTTCTAACCAGTGACTGATCTGAGCAGGGGGAGAAGGAAAACTCTCCTTGCTCCCTGAATGCGGTGTTGTTTTGCTCAGGACAGTCGACTTTAGAGACAGAAAATAGAACAAAGACATGAAAGGCACAACAAAATTTGGAAACTCTGTGTGTCTCGATTGGTGGGAGTCCTGGCAGGGTCTCCCAGAGGAAGGTGCATGTCAGGTCGAGGCAGATTGTTGCCACTCTTCCTCAGGTTGCTCCACGCCTCCCTGCACTGGACCGACCGAGGCAGGGCCGGCGCCTTCGTCAAAGCCTCCTCGAATACGTGCCGGAACACTCTGTTGCCTTCTGAAATCACACCTGAGCCGGAGCCAGCGGGGCCTTGCTCGCTGTCGTACGAGGAGCGCGCTTCTCATTTCTGTTCCTAGCTGGAGTTGTGGCACTCCAGGTGAGGGGGGGGGGGGTAAGGAAAGTAGCGTCCACCTCAATCCTCGTTTCACGTCGACTGACTTCACGACAGGCATTTTAAGTTTTGGATCAGAGAGCTGCAAAACACGAGGCTGTTTACAGAATTCTCTCACATACTTAAGTAGATCCTTCTCTTCAAAGTTAAGAGGAATTATCACTGACAGCTCGCGCCAGCACTTAAATCTGGAGTCTGTCAGGAGTACAGAGGAAAGTGAGAGCCAATGTCAACGCGGCTAGCAAAGGGCTTCAGAGTTAAGGGGATGATGATAATATTAGAGTTCTTACGTTTTCATGACCTGGAACACTCCCACAACTCCCTTTAGGTTAAAATAGAAACAAATGCCTCATGCTTATGTTGAAACACAATAATTCATAATTCTGAAAGTTACCAAAGACCAAAGATTGTATGAATACCTGCAGAAAAATACACTTTTTTTTGTACATTATACAGTATATTACACTCGATACCTAGATATGAGACAAATCATCAGTGAAGCGAAGCTGAGACAGAAGCTAAAAGATGGCTCTGCTTTCAAGTGTTGCACTTTCTTCTTGTACTGGGGCTTGTGTGCGACTGATGTGAACTTCTTAACATTGTTGAATTCATGATAAGCTGCTCCAGTTTAGGATTCTAGCAGATTCGTTCGTGCTTGAAAAGAACTAGTTCGTACAATATGTTGTCTCAAGTGTTTACAGCTGGACCGAACAGCCGCACTCGACAGCCGGGTGAGACGACAGCTGTCCTAGAGAGGTGTGAGACGCAATGCCATTTAAATACGGGAATAATGGCACAGACACTCTCTCCTGGAGGACATTCACAGTGCTGCAATCGCTTGCTCACATGAAAAGTGTGAGACATTGTGGCGTTAAGAATGAAAGAAGAGAGCAATAGAGGGAAGTTCAACAACTCGCCAATCACGGCGAGACGTGGTCGAGAATGTCAGATCGCCGTCTTCAGAAAGTCCCAGAAATGGTCGAACACACATTCCGATGCCGGAAAGGTGTGGGTGTACGGAGCTATTCAACCATCCGACAAGCACTTCTGACGGAGTACGCTGGGGTGTGGAGGTTAGGGTGGTGGATTGATGTGCTCATGCAGGGAGAGAGTTGGTTTTACTATTCATATCAGTTTCCTCCTGACCTTAATCAAGTGTTTTAGTTGCCTAACCCTAATTATACCTACCACAATCTGTCTGACTTCAGCCATGCCGTAGTTTCCTCACACACACGTATGAAGTCGTAGAAAGCGACAATGTTAATGTTAATAAATGTGTGACAAACTCAAAACCTGCTCCTGCTGGAGTTGATCAAATCAAAAGAAGCTCTTCAGTCTCTGGTGCAGCAACAGGAAGAGAACCTCATGTGCAGTTTGGCTGTTATTAATTAACACACTATACAGCACAGTCATATAAAGAAAAACCTTTGTAACTACCATTACAATGGATCCTGTCTCTGTTGGCGGACTGTAATGGTGCATTACAAAGCCGGTCTGGGATATCAGAATTACAGCTGAACAAAGTAGTGCAGTTAGGATTTTCATGGCTCTGGCAACTCAGAGGACCCCTGTGGGCCGCTGATCCCTGTTCTTTGGAAGAAAAGCACTTATTATTAATAATTCAGCACAGGAGCCACTTTATTATCAGATGCAGTGCTTTGTCCTCTCAGTGAATGAGGACCGCTGCTTAAACCCTCCATCTTTGTTCTTTAGCTCAAATAGGAAATCAAAGTTGTAGCAGGTGTCAGTCAGTTCAGTAACTTGACTCTCTTGTGCACTGCTCTGTTCAACTTAATTTAGTCCTGTGTGCTGTGTGTGAACCCTGATCAACTTTTTCTGTACATCCAATGAATGTTGAAAATTGAGGGTCAGATTAACTTGCTTTGCTGCTTTGCTTCCACAGTGGATGTGACGCATTCAGGCCCAAACACATACTGAGTTTACTGTATTTACTGTATCAGGCCGCCGGGCCGGAGTCACTGTTTGCGTGTCATTTGTGAGTGTTTGCAAGGTGCGCCTCTCTCCTCATTGCTTCCGCATATATTCAAGGGAGGATAATAGGAGGAGACACGTTAACACAGGCTGATTATGCATGCAGAGGTAAATTCTCCGCCTCTGAAAAGGACGCGTAAACATGGTGCAGATGGGATTTGCAAGAGCCAGAAGGAAGATTGTAATTTGAAAAGAAACGTGTGTTAAATATAGGCTCATATATAACTAAAAAGTGGTTATGAGAACAAAAATGAGGAAATGAGGCTATTATTAATGAACATAATATTGGATGACTGTAAAAACTTTTCTTTGAGTCATTAAGTGTGTGTTTAGCTGCATTATTTACATCCATATCAGCACATCTCTCTCCAGCAGTGGGCCCTTCTGTGTACTTTATGCATCTTTCATCTGTATTATTCTTCATCTCCTTTTTGTTACCCAGGAACATGTTTGTTGCCTCCTGAAATATTAATAATTAGACATATGCTGAAAATAATATGATAATTTTATGCGAATACTAGTTTAGTATTCTAGTATAGTTTTTCTCAGGTGGATTTGGCTAAAGTAAATACGTTGTGATCAAAAATCACTACCTCATCATGTGTTTTCTGAGCTTGGTGATCTCACAGAACCTCTGCACTGCTCCTACAGGCTTTCCATCAGAGGCAGAGTGTGTCTGGAGGTTCAGAGCCAGGATCAGTCCAGGGGCTGACTGCATAATGAGCTGCTGCCTCAGAAAAATCAGCCTCTGAATATACACAGATTACGGCTGCAAAAACTCCCATAAATGCTGACTTCAGGCTGTTCCTCTTGGTGCATGTATGTGCTGTTTTCGTACCTTACTTTGCATTTTACACACAGTACGAGCAACAGCTTAATGTGGCCTATTTCTACATGCATTTAATGAGGCTCAGAGCACAACCAACACAGTCCTCTTTCAATTACATCATTAACGCTCAGATTTTTGCAAGTGGGCTCTGATTATTTCTGCTCTCTTCAACATTGTTTTGACTTCATGGTGCGACCACCAGGGTGGAATGGGCTGCGTGTCATGAATTATTCTGTTAATAAACTCTGCTAAATGAAATTGTGATCAAAAGCTGCTGAAATCCAGACTGTCAAACAGTGCATTGGTTTGTCAGACTGAGTAGGATTTAGAAAATGTAGCTGTAGCATTTCCAGACTACTGATTACGCCTTTTGCATTTACAGTACAACCTTGGAAATACTTAACCAAATCAGCTATGAAAGTCTGCTGTTACAACATGCAAAGATATGGCCTAAGAAGACTGCGCTCACCTAAAGCACTTCAAAGAACAGGACTCACAACATGATCTTACTCCTCCTCCTAGTCCTCCTCCTCCTCTGTATCACTGCAAAGTACACAGCAAACACTGCCCTATTGTTCCTGCCTCTGCATTACTTTGCATATATTTTCCCTTGAGTCATTCTATGAACATGTATTTGGCTTGATAGCACACGGCAGACATGAAAACTGTGCTTAGCTGTTGCTATAATTAAATCCCATAATTGAAACCTGAGGGATTATATGTTTTTGTTCTCCACTCTAATCACCTTTCGCTGCTATATGTAACCCATGTGAATATGATTGTCACGCTCTTTTCATTATGCTACGCTTTAATGCTGTGCTAGTGAGTGACAGACCTGTGGCTAAATGCCAACGCCTTGCTTTGCAGCAGTCTGGGCGGGGGGGTTTGAGCCATGCACAGCTCGTACAGTATCTCACACAGTAATTACCAGCTGCACAGCCAGAGGTTTGTCCTCCTTTAACATCTTTGTCTTCAGAAATATCTGTGTCAGCTTGTCTCCTCTCGGCCGGATGAATCTGCCCAACGCTCTCAGCTCAATCTCTTCTCCTGTTTTTCATCTGCTTTTTCTCTCTGTGAAGCACCGCAGTATCACAAGTAATAAGGCTGTGTGGCAACGGCCAAAGCTGCGCCTTTAAAGTCCGCCTGAAAAAATTGAGTGCGGATGAGTGCAAAGCCGTTTTTATGCTGGGTTATTATGTTCGTGCATCAGTCAGGAGGCCATTTTCACCCCCGACACCCGAAGAGCCTTTTCAGCCTCCGGTCATCAAAGCTGTGTCGGCTCTGTGGCAGGTGTGTGTTCTGATTACACACAAACGCACGCCTACATGCAGCTGTTTATTGTTCCTGGCGGGTCAGGTAGAGGGCAGGTAAATGAAAGTAAGTCGGAGTTGTGTGTGTCCCAGCTCGGCATAATTTTTTCGCCAAGCAACCTTACTCATTATTTCCTTGCATACGCTTTGCCTGTGTGCCTGCATTAGGGGGTGTACGCTGTATGTTCACGCAACAGTACTCACACTGGATTAATTAGAAGTGAGAAGTGACTGCTGTAATCTTTGCTAAAGTGGATGTTTTCACGCAGCAGCAGCAGCAGCAGCAGCAGCATCCTTTATGTGAAACAGAGGAGGTGGGTTTAAAGCAGGTGCAGCAAGTCCAGTCCTGATAGCCCCATTACCAGAGCTGTCACCCGCTGCTCACTCCCTCACACACACACACACACCTCGGGCAGAGCTTGTTAACTGTTGCAGATGTGCCAGAGTGGACCAGGATGGGGGGATTTGGTTGTGCTGAAAGGAGTTTAGGTGTGCCTACATTCCTCTGGAAATACTTTCTCTGTCTCATAGTTACTGGTGATGATTAGCATGAATGACAGGACTGGCTCACTGCAACGCTGAAACATAGTTGCTTGCATACTAAAAAGCCTCTTCAGTCATGCTTTTTGTCTGTCTCTAAAGGCTAAAATTAGATCCATCCTGAATATCGGTACACAGAGGATTATACACACTTTTACTGCTCCTCACGTCAGCTCCTGCGACGTGTTGTTTACAAGCCCTCATCAGAAAGAGGTAAAACTAAGAGTCAGAGCCATATCTCTCCTGTTTAAACATTTCTTCACTGGATGTCAGCTGATTTCAGAGATTATGCTTATACATTTGTATTGCCTGGCCTGGAGTTATCTCTGAACTTTGGATGCCTCTCAAGTCTGCATGGAACCTGAGATCCAGGCAGAACCCTCCTGTCTGTTCCTGTACCTATAAAACTAAAAAAAAAAAAAAACCCCAAAAAGGTTAAGTAATGGTCAGATGATCATGAAGAAGTGAGAAATTACTGATGTACCACTTTACTCAGAGTGCACAAAAGGAATAACTAATGATTAAGTAATCAGTAATTAATGAGTAGTTTTGTGCCATTCAGCAGCTTGTTCAGAGTTAATCAGTCACGACTCATGAAGAAATCGGTTTTATTCTGTTTCACAGATAAAACTAATCTCTACCTAATGATTCATTAATATAGTATCTGCCAGGCTGTTCTCTCGTCATGGTTATCTAGTATAGTGTCCTTGAATAAGAGTTATTCAGGATTTACTTAATAGCAGTTAATTCATTATCAGGTCATCCCTGATTCATGTCGTAGCAACGTTGCATGTTTTTGTGCACCGTATTCTAAAATGTGACCAAAAACCAGCTGACTTTGACCTCCAGTTTGTGTGTGTGTATGTGTGTGTGTGGTAGAGAATAGAGAATGGCGTGGAGAGAAGTGTCCCTGATTTAAAACAATTTTTTCGAGTTAATTGGAGGCCGACGCAGCGTGTCTCTGCGTTGTGCCGGCTTCCTCCCACATCGTGTCCTGTGCCACCAGGCCTCTTTGTGGAGACGCGCGAAGGTCTCTGTGCTTTGCTGCAGTGAAAAGGCCCTGAGTGAAGGCTTCTCCACGGCGCCCCCGAGGGAGGTCAGCATGGGTTTTCACATCTGAAATCAGATTTGATTTGGACTAGCCCAAATTTCACAATGAGAGGAATACATTCATATTTCTCTTGGTGTGCAACCACCATGGCTGGGTACTTCAAAATACACTAAAGGGGAATTTATAGCAGCCCGTTAATGTATGTTTTATCACTGCAAATGTGCTTATTGTGTGAATCTTTTCATAAAATCCCTTGTTACACTTGATAATGATGATGACATCAGGAGTTCGAGTTATATTCAGAGTTAATTTCTGTTTTAAAAAATAAATAACTGTTCTATAAATTTATGTTTGCAACTGCATGTCCCTTGAGAGAGCATTTGTTTCTGGAGAAGCTGCTCCTGACTCTCAGTTTGATTACCCAGCAATCTGTGCATCTTGGTGCAGAGAGCTCTTCTTTCAGAGGTCTGATGTGATTGGTCATGATTGATGATCCCTAAATCCACTAACCCATTTCTACGTGCAGTGGGATGCTTTGCACTTTTGTTGCACAATTGTACGCAGAGGTGATTATGTGGCATGTTGACAAACGGACTGAGCGCATGGGCATAACCTGAAGATATTTGTGACACCCATAATGCTTTTCTGCATGTTTTAGCTGCGACTTTGAGACAGTTCAAAATATAATAGGTCCTGTCAATGGGCGAGCAAATCTTTTGTTCATGATGTAAGACGCACACCGAATCTGCTGCTGTCTCTCATTCTCCTTCGAGAAAGTGCAACAACACGAATTTGTCACAAAATACAATACAAAAACAAGTTGATTAAAAAGTTGCCATTCACTGTTTACTGTATTTTCATCTTCAAAGCTGCTTGGATGGACATCTCATGGGAGCAGGGTATTTCAGTCACATGGGTTTGTGAAATGTGTTCATGGGAGAATGAATCAGCAGATGGTAGGCAAGTTTCTCAGGAAAAAACAATGTTAAGAAGGCGTAAAGCAACAAAAACAGGATTTACTCAGATTTAGAAAGGTTTCTTCCATTTAAGTCAATACAAATCATGAAAAGTTAAAGATGGTGCAGGGTTTCTTTCTTACTCACTGACTGGAGTGCATCTCGGCTGCAGTGCATTCAAAGCTGCCACTGGTGATCAGAAGATATGTATAGATGGAGGGAAAGACCTATTGAGATCAATACAACAATGTTAAAGAACTCCACTGCAGGAAAAAGTCCTGCATTCAAAATCCTGAAAGTACAGAAGTATGATGAGCGAAATGTGCTCAAAGTATCAAAGTGAAAGTACTTATTCTGCAGAAAATGGCCCCTATCACTGATATATTACTATGTATTTTAGCATTATCTTCAGTCATTTATTATATGAGACTGTCTGAGAAGTTTGGAGGGGGAATATCTCTTTGGTGGAACTTCTAACAACTTATAGTACAGTGGTAGTAGTTTTATTCATTAGTGTTGCTGCAATACAGTTTCCAGCCACCAGGGGTGAATGATCGTCCACTAAACGCAGTGACGAGCACTGAGGGCTGCTCAGAAAGTTGAGCCGCTGTGTAAAACATAAATATAAACAGAATGCCATCATTTGCAAATGGTTTATACAACATGGTTTCACAAAGTGTCCATGTAGTAATCTCCTTCATCCAATCATGTGTTCGACGTAGTGAAGCTCGCTCCATCCTCGCTTGTGAACGACTGAGCCTTTCCAGGATGCTCCTTTCATACCCAATCATGATGCTATCACCTGTTACCAATCAACCTGTTTACCTGTGGAATGATCCAAACAGGTGTTTTTGGAGCGTTCCACAACTTTCCCAGTCTGTTGTTGCTCCTGTCACAACTTGTTTGAATCAAATTCAGGATAAGCAGATATTTACAAAAATCAGTGAGGCCAATGAGGTCAAACATTAAATGTATTGTCTTTGTGCTGTTTTCAGTTGAGTAGCAAGTTATCACATTCAGTTTTATTTATATTTTACACAGCCTCCAAACTTTATTTTTTTACTTCGATATTTATTTAGCTTCACTTCCCCTTAACTCAACATTATTGGTCATAAAATCGGACTGCCTGACTGGCAGCGAACTTTCTCGCTCACACTGAGAATTGTCACTTTGCGTGGAAACAAACAGTCTGCCTGTGGATAGGTTGAGCGTGAGGGGGCGGCGCATGTATCCGTGGGGATGTTGCTCCCTCAGGCAGCTGGGGTCCTGCCCCCCTCGTCATTTTCCCTTTTGACTCTGTGTAACACAGCGCAGGCTCATCCTCTTTCCAGCGGTTGGTCCCATTAAACCAGTGAAATCAAAGGATTCATTCCCATCTTTTCATCCTGCCGTCGTCCACAGACAAAGGTAGACGGGCCTTCTGACAGCTTTCTCATTATTAGCAGGGCCGTTACTATGGTTACAGATTCATTATATTCTGGTCAGAATGTTTCTCTGATCATTCTTAAACAAAAATCCCTGTCATTCACTGAAAGGTTTCTATGCTTGGGTACACTGTAAAGCAGCACCAAGGTCACCGCGTTGTCTGTGTGCTTTTACTGTAAATGTTCCCGGCAGAAAGGAAATGAATAGATGGAATGCAACATAATTAAACAAAAGTGAAGTTTCAAAACCAGTAGATTAACAACATGTTTTATGTCTGAATACCAACGCTGCCGAGGCTTGAAGGATTCCTATTGACCAGTGCTTCAATTATTCTTCACTAGTTTGTAGTTTCAGATCAGTTCTTTATCTGCTCTTATTTATTTTCTCAGGTGAAAAAAGGGAAAAAGCAAATGGAAAAGGCCCTCGTCAAGCCTTCTTTTTTACCTGCTCTTCTTCATCCCTTTTCCCCCATCAGTCCGATCTGTCTGTATCCTCTGTTGGGCCTCATTTCCATGTTGGGGCTGAGAGACGTTCGCCTCCACTTAGCACTGTAATCAGTCTCCTCAAGCTGAGCACATAGTCAAGTGCTGCAGTTCATGTGCTCTCTCTCCACATCTCACATCCATTCTCTCCTCTTCCCATTCTAGTGAGCCTTTTCAGTATTGATAATGACCTCAGGCTCCGCAGACACATTAATTAGATTTTTAAATGGAGCTTTTTTCTTTGTGCATGTCAAAGATTTTACATGTATTCATTAATAACTGAATTACGCCGTGTGTTTTTGTGAGTGTGTGTGTGTGTGTGTATGGTGGGGTAGCCTGATGAGCCTTTCTAACTTACCCTGAATTCTGAGTTGAACACATCACACTCTGCGCTTTTATATACAGATGATGAAATAAAAAGTAAAAATGATGAAATGGAACAAATATTCTCAACGTAGGTATCCAGAGAAATATGGCTGTTAAATCAGATCAGATTTTATTCATGCAGGGCCTCTCCTGCGAGATTGTGCTGCGAAGGGCTTTGCAGAGAAATGAAAAAAATCAACATAAGCGATCGAGATCAGAGGTGGGAGCAGTAATGGCTGCTCCGTCCTAGCTTAACCTTTGGCGAGCCTAATGTTAAACAAAGCAGAGCATGGCTGAGTAGAAGTTTGATACACGTCAGAGAGGTTAAAGAAAAGTGAACAAAACAATTGATGGTCGTTTCTTGGAGCTAGTTTTTGTGTTCTGACAGAAAAGTTGAAAATGTTTCAGCTGGAGCGAAATGATTTGCATTTATCCCAGAGCTTAAAGTTGTGCTCATCAAAAGTATATATTTAGAAGGTTTTTCCCTTCATGTCTTGCGTTGGCTTCGAGGTAGCCTCGGCCTTCATGTAGTATGAGTGGATCTAAGCAGTCCCTCCTCTGTCTCCACCCACCCCTCCACCACTCACCTGCAGCTTCCACTCCCACAAAGCTCATCAGCAGCTCAGCCACCTGACAAACTGCTTCCAGTTACGTTAACTTTCTTTGTCAACAACCCCAAAGCCATATAAAATGACCTGCCAGCATTTGACATGAATCATCATCATCTGTCAGAATCCATGTTTCTGAGGCTGTCATTGGTCCACTGCAGCTCCAAGGCGGAAATGGTCAGCGCTGATGGCTTATTGTGCTCATGATGTCTCTTAGAATATAAAAAACACCACGTGGACATGTTAAGCAATGGAGGTAAAGCCTGCCAAGACAGTGGCTTAAGTCACATGGTGAGAGTGGGAGTTATGGAGAGGATATAGACAGAAGCAGAAGGAGTTCCCTGGACAAACAATGGAGATCAGCGATTGGTCGTCAGGCACCAGCATTCACATCCCACCTTCTTGTCTGCCTGCTGATTGGTGGACTAAACGTGCTGCCGCTCTCCTGCACTCAGTAGACACAGTCCAGCGAGCTCCATGAAAGCACGCTCACAGAGAAGCACTGGTGACTCTCTTCAAGCAAGAGTTCAGTCACCAAATCAATAAGCCAGTGAGCGAGCTGCATAGCACTTCTGGCCAATGGAGGAGCAGGAGGCGGGTGTTGTAATGTGTACGTACTAACAAGTGCACTTGTCTAAAAAGTGAGCATCTGCGAGATGCTGGTTGTAACAGTGGAGGAACAGACCATGCTGCTGGAGCAGCTTGAGAGTTGAAGTTTTCACTTGCTTTTTGTATATTTATGTGCATATTTAATGAACTTACTTGGTCGTCATTTGAGTCGATTGTAGTGTCCGTGAACCCAGCCGCTGCCCTCCACAATGACGCAAACTGCACATGTTTGTGTTTTATGCTCAGAAGGAGTTTGGGTTTTGAATGGCTAATCACATTTTCCCTAACAGCTTTAAAAAACAACACAGGATGTCACTGTTTCCTGCATATGCGCCAACTCTCGGATGTTTAGTAAGATCTATAGACTTTTTTTTTTCCTTTGCAATTACTAACACTGGGGAAAACATGACAGAAAACATTTTTTGCCTCTATCCACGGAGGGTTGAATCAACAGCTACTGGACTTGGTTGTAGAAACTTGAAAATGTTTTACCTCTTATCCAAGTGGCTTTTTCAGCTCTAATCGACCAGTGGGGAGTCCCAGGTTTGCCTTTATTCTCAAGAACTTCATTATTTATGGTGCTGCAAAGATTTTACTAGCCCCCTGCATTCACTTCAGGGTACATGTGACGGGCTTGTTGGCAGTAAATAAGAAGACCTTTTGCTTGCTGCTGTTGACTTTTCTTTTCCTCCATATTTAAGTACAGTTTGACTTGGTTTCTGAGGAGAAACGTGGAAAACTGAATCCACAGTTTATGCTGCACTGCAACAAGTAGACACTTAAAATTGTGATGCAATGTTGCAGCATTTAGTTTGCCAAGAGGTTACAGAGGGCAACTGTGAGCCTAGAACATCCATTTTAACTTAATTTTTCCAGCTAATTAGTGTTCCTCCCAAATGAGACACATTGTTGTGCGATAAAGGCCAAACCCGGCACAGGCTCTGAGTTATGTAATGCTGCATGCTAACTCACTATAATAAATGACTTTCTACCCACTTCCCTTTTACTTTAAAGACACTTCTCCTCGACTGCTTCTCTCCTGCGTGCTGGTATTTTCCTTTTTTAAAAATTGGCTGTTATTGACATTTACGGAGAAAATAAGCAAAAATGTCAAGCCTTGTGCCTCCGACCGTATTCCTATCTGTGTTTGCAGTAGCTTTGTGTTTCAACAGTGAAAAGAAGCTTAAAAGTTTCTGAATTTTTACCAATTTGCATCCTGAAACATTTCAGTCTTCCTGGTGTCAGTACTGGCAGGCAGACTTGGAAAGCGTTCAGTCACTGTGAGACGTGTGGCAGACAGGTGGGGAGAAGCAGGTTCCTCTGTCCGCTCTCACAAACACACATTTAGATGTTTCTAAAAGTTTAAATGAGTCCTGCAGTGTGATTTCACAGAGGAGCTGGTCTTTTGTCTTTATCTCCTGAATTAACATCATGCTCATATTGATTGTGGGCTGACTCTCCCAGATGCCCTTCCACCGTGAGAAGAGGCTGAGGTTAAATGCACGCTTTAATCAAAGCTAGCTATCATGATTAACGGAGGTAGAACTGCTCTCGCGGGGACTGAAACCTTCGCTGGCTGACACTGCGGCGACTGGTGGGAGTATCACATGACATCTGTGTGTGCATCCATTGTAAACAAACAACTGGGAGCATGTTCAGAGTGCGACGGGAGCCACTAAAATCTAACCAGTAAAAAGAATTTCTAAACACGGGATGCAAAAGCGTTTTCTTGAGTCGGCCTCTGAGGGAGGCGCACTGACAGAAGGTCTGCATGACGGATCGTGAGGCTCCTCTCCGCCTCCCCTCATCGCGGTGTAGAATCTTCTTGAGTCTAGTGTGTCAGCACTTTACTTTGAAGACGGATCCATCTCATGATGTATGAGAACCCAAAGAAAGACTATCCTCTCTGGAGAGCCTCTGTTGTGAGGAGGCTATTTAGAGCTCTTGCTCCGCCAATGCTCACACAGCTGTTTCCTCGAGGCTCCTCTTCGGCACTTTTCCCGTCTGATTCAACACGAGTCCAACAAAACTATTTAGACTTTGGTTCTGATTGCTGTACTTTTAGGACAAAAAGGCAAAAAACCCACAGCCTGACCGTCATCAGGCAACCGACACAAAGGCTGGGATGGATCAGATGTGATTAGCCAGATAATGCATCCAAATACAGATCACGTGTTCAAACCGAGGTAAATGAGCCTGAATGCTTGTTAACTGTGGCTATAATGTTAACACATCTGCCTTTGTGCACATTTTCTCAGTTAGCACATACAAATACATGAGTGGAAATTAAAAACAAAAACAAAAAAACTTGTGGAAAAGTTGGTGCATTGACAAAAGCCCCATGACGTACATGGTGAATGTGACTTAAATGTCCGCTGAAGCTCATATGAAAAATAGTGGCAGACCAAACATCAGATTTGTGTGGCGAGATGAGGAGACTGTAATGTTCCTCACATCACTACATGCCACAAACATATATTGCATATTTCTATCACATTTCTACAGTTTTCCACAGTTGCATTGCGTCTCATCGCGTCCTCTGCTTCTGCAGTGGTTTAATGGCTCCTCACTGGAGAATTAGTGCCACCAACTGTTTATTTTGATGCGCCCAACTCCTTATAATCAGTGAATATAAACAGTGGTGGATGAAAACACAGATTATTTTGTATTTCCTTTTGCAGATTTTCTGGAAATTCAGTTATAATTTGCCTTACATTTAAGTGGCAACAGCTTTAAAGGTCTCAGCCTTGAAGAGTCTCCCGTTCTGAGATGAGAGAAAACAAGCTGTTTCAGAAGGATTGATTGAATTACAGCTCAATTAGTTTTTATGTTCTTTGATGCCTGCATAATAGATTTTGAGTCACACAGATGTGATTCTCTCTCTGTCTCACCAGGATTGCAGCAGAGCAGCACCCCTGGAGTGCACTGCTCAAGGACACTTCACCAGGGTGGATGGCCTGACAACAAAAAAAAAGGGAGCGAGAGAAAAAGAATTAGGCTCATGTTCAAAGCAGCATGCGAACATGAGGAGGCCTTGGATCCAGGTTTCTGTGAGGAGCAAGCACACAGCAGGCACCTTGGAGCAACAGCCCCTCCTGGTATTTCAGACAGAGCTGTCCGCACACTGCACGCCGTGATACATGTGCTGTATCGAGGAGCGACAAGTGGAGGTTTGAAGGCTGACTGCGCCTTGATGCACACATCCGTTAATGTTCAGTACGGAACAATGAGCATGACTTTTCTTCGCATCACCTCTGCTTCATTGTCCTACTGTAAACCTGCTGCTGTACCAGGACCTGGAGCATTGTCTGATTCTCCCCAGTAACCCTGAGAGAGTCGATACAGAGAGCCTGTCACAGCCAAGCCTCTCAGATCATTTATTATTGATTCAGCAGACATGAGGTGGGTGGAGTGAGAGGGACAGAAAGAGAGAGGGAGAGAGAGAAAGTCAGTTATAAGACCTATGTAGAGAAAAAAACTGTTGTGATACTTATAGAAAAGAGCGAAAGGGAATAAATGAGGGAAAAGGCTGCAGGGAAAAGGAGGGAGGGAGTGTGGGGAAGATGAAAAGAAGGACTGAAAAGTCATTTAAATAAATAAATGACACAGAACAGTCATGACAGACGGTGACAGCTGGATGGAGTTGAGGTTGGGCGTGAGGTTGTGTGGGACAGGTAGCCTCAAAGCTTTGCCTTGTAGCAACACGCTCGCTGCCTCCTGCAGGCTGTTGCGCCAGAGGCAGAAACATCTCCATGTCGTCCCTCATCAGCAGCGTTCCCGGTCTTGGTTCATCCGGGCCGCTACGAGGTGCAGAAGCTCTCTGGGGAAGCAACTGGCTGCATTCTGTCAAAACACACCGTGGCAGGGAGGAGAAGATGGAGAGCGGCTTTGTGAAGTAAACATTCGGGTGTTGCTTGGTCAGGTGGATAGAGCAAACACTGAAGATCTTTTTAGGCACCTGCTTTTATGCAGATTTTTAATTTGCACATAAACAAACCTGAGTGGAAATGCCAGAAACTTGAAAAAAAAAGTGTCACAGACTGTCCTCCCAAGAAGGTAGCTGTATGGGTCAGACATTGGACGTTAACCCAGGAGGCCACCGTCCATTTCCTGTTTACCACCAACAGTTAATGTTTTTTAAGCATGACTCTGATCGTTCCCTTCACCAGGCTAGCGAAGCTCTCCTAGCCTTAAGGAAGCCTCATTTTTACCCAAACCACGATCTTATGTTTCTTGCTGATACGCGTCAGATCAGGAAACACATCATGTATTGTTTTAGAGGCCATGGACAGGCGATGTGTTCTGAAGTTTGATTCAGAGGACTCAGCTGAGGTGGTGAAGTCGGTGTGTCAATGAGAAAAAAACGAAACTTTGAGCTATATTTGGATAGAAACTTGGCTGCTGTTTCACGTGAAATTCCTCTCTTTTGGTTTGTTGTATTAAACCATTTGTTTTAATATGTCTCCCCTAAAAACCATGACGGCATGACTGTACAGATTAGATTTGCTACAAAGCCTGAGCTGATTGCTTGTAATTAGGCCCTGAAGACGTTTGCCTCAGAGCCGAAACACATTTCCCATCTCATGTCTTTCAATATAGCGTGTTATTATCCAGTAACATTTCCCATGGGCCTCAATAAAGTCCAAATGAGTTTTTTACTCATCTCTTCATTTTCCCCTCCTCTTCAGACATGTGTTACAGTTGTATGTCCTTGGTTTTCTTAAGCTGTTTCTCATCTCTGGCGGGAGCAGCATTGTTTGTGTTTGACGTGTACATTTATTTCACGACCTCTCAATACTTCCCACACACACACCTTTGTCAGTAGCACATTGCCCGACCATGGACAGAACAAGTGCAGAAGAAGAGAATTTGGATAAGCTCTTCTTTTGGAACGCGACGCCTCAAGGTCACAGCAAATCGGTTGAAGTTAGTGCAAAGTTAGGGCTTTTGTGTTCATGCATCATTGCAGTGGCTGAATCTCAACACACTGGCATCCATAATACAGTGTGCAGCAGAAGCCAGCGCCCAGAGCCTGTTTGGCAGTCTGAGAGAAATGCTGCAAGTATAAAGCTCAGGGTGAAGACATCATTCACACCACCGCCCTGGACCCACCGAGAACTGACTCTGTCAGTGGTGCTACCATGGCCGCCATCAGTCACTCCCTTCAGTGCAACACACTCTACATTTATTATAAAAATACAGTAAACACGTGCAGGTACTATCCTGCGCCATGCTTGTCCAGTGGGATTATTGCGTGTTAGAGGTGAGCTGCGTTTTGAAGGAGGAGAAATCAAGCTGAAACGTCAGGAGAACAAGATAACTGCAGGTCTTAATGTCAAGTTCTGAGTTATTAAGTCTGTCCAGCCAACGCTGCCAAACCAGCCTCAACACTCTTCTGCACCACTGAGAGGGTGGCAGACCCTGGAGAACAATGCAGAACTTAGCATGTGTTAGCATATGTTCTTATGGCTTCACCCTGTCTCTCCAGATGCAGCACATGAGAGTGGAGTGAGCGTTTCTGTATGTTTGATGATGATCAAGATGGAACATTTGAAAATATGTTATTTGAGTGTGTGTGTGTGTGTGTGTGTGTGTGTGTGTGTGTGTGTGTGTGTGTGTGTGTCCTTATCTGGCTGATGTGAGTCCAGTTTAACCATTGCTAATTCAGTGAAAATGAGGAGGCGAGTGGAGTACGGCTAAGCAGAGCCGTCCTCAGCAGTGAGCTCAGTCATGAGGGGCTGCAAAGGTTAGGCTTTCTCCTGCTATTTATAGAATCACTCTAAAAACTCAGCCACATCTGACACTGTGGAAAGACCACTGACACTGCATGGTCCACATCCCAATGCTGACCAGGTACACACAACCTTCACAGTGCACTGTGTAGGTGGGTATACACCTGCGACCTAACTCTGATGATCTGGATGGAAACACCCGGGTCTTGTTGGATGAAGATGGGAAGAATGTTTACTTAGAATGAACATACACCCTGTAAACCACCCATATCCACCTACTCAAACAAATGCTCAACAGCACCTCACTGTATGCACTTACAGTTTTTAAATGCTTATTAGAAAGAGTGAACTCCCATGGACCTATCTGCAAATGTCACCTTCCTCACTTATCGTAATGGTTTCATCAGCAGCAGGGATGACAAGTCTGTGAAACCTGTGCCCTGCTGAACAACACAAGAAATAGCCTGAGCAGACTCTTTACTAATACTGGTGCTATTCATGGTCATCAAGGACTGTCTGTGTTGAAATATCATGGTGGTCTCCCATCAAGGTCACCTCTGCATCGGCCAGAAGATGAAATGCGCATCCATACAGCCTAAAAACATTTGCTGTGTGTAAAATGTGGCACAAATGAAAGCGACTGGGTGCACGATGCAGAAAAAAAACCTGCAGAGCAGACCATGTGGGCTTTCAAGCACCCTTTTCCTGTTAGTCTTCAGCAGCTCTTAGTGGTCATAGTAAAGGACTGCAAGGTGCCGCAGCACTGCATACATGCACACATCTGGAATTTGAATACAAATGAAACCACCTCCTCAGCATGCAAATGTTTGCACGTTTGCGTATTCGTGACAACAAAAACTCAAACGAAAGTCTGTGATAATGGCATTCAGCACGCTGCCTGTGATACTGTGGGAAATATGCTGCGTAGAGTGGAGTGACTGCTCCCCCGAGGACTCCCATAGCCCAGGGCTTTTTATTTGATGGGGAAGCACAGCTATGACAACTACAATATTTGTGATGAGATTAATCTACACCTGTCCAGCAATAATACCTGCCTACTCAAGTCTAATTTTCTCTTCAAGTGGGTAGTAGATTAATTGAAGGATTGATATCCCAAACAGAGGCATAATGATATTCCCTTATGTTGTGTATTTGCAGATTGCAAACATGTGACCACACGCTCTGCAGTTAAAGCTTGGCAGTTTCTAAGATCTTAGTTTGTATCTTATAAATGATTCAGTGGCTCCATCATAGTTTCATCTCACGCTTTTAACAAGAGGGTACTGAGCACCGGAGCAGGAGGGGATTATGGGCTGTGAGGTGAACGGTGGTGCTGTCAGAGGACTGCATGTTTTGATTATGCGTATACTGAATTTTTTTAATTAGAGACTGGATCATGGCTCAGTGGCAACTCCCCGCAGTCCAGTAAAGAAGCAGCAGGTGACATGAACAATCTAGGAGGTGAAGCTGTGGGCCGAGCAAAGTGGAGCGAGGCCTACCCGAGGTTAGCCCATGTGGGGGGGCACAGTCCAGTCTGCAAGATCACCAAATGCAGTCACAGAATATGCAGCTCTAAATGATTGTCATTCATATAAAGCTGTTGAATTATGTAAGAAACACCCTCCACGCTGGGGGAGAGCTCAGGAGGTCTGCAAGGTCAGAAGCTCTCTCCTGAGTCTCTCTGACATTATTGGTGGAATTCCTCTTCTTTCACACAGTAATGAGAACATAGCGAATGGTAGATTCCTCAGGAAGTAACAGCCATTTCCTGGTTAGGCCAGCAGCACAAGGAGTGTGTATGATAAGACGAAGAACACGACCGCTCAGAGTTTGTCCTCCGCACGCTCCACCTCTCCCTTCCTATTCCCCTCCCATGTCCTTCTGACTGCCCCTCTGGCCTCCTCATCCCTCTGTATTTTAATATTTTAATCTTACAGCAGTGAACCGCCATCACTCAGGATGGACTCCAGACCCCCCCACCTGCTGCTGCTGCTGCTCACCAGCCTCCTCCACCTCTGTAAGGACCCACCGTTGTGCTGCTTCAGGATGACGGATGTTCCTTCGGTTGAACCTGATTTTGTAATTCTCACTTCTATTTCTTCTTCCCTTTTCTCTGCTTTTCTCCAAACACAGGGCAATGTGCCAGAGGACAGTCATGTAAGTATAACTACATTAGAGCGTATAGAGTTGACTCCTGTTTAATTATTGGTCCGGGGGGTTGTAGTTTCTCCAGCAATGAGACAGTTTCAGGTTATCAAGTCCTTGCTGCATTAGACAGTCAAGTTATTTTTACCCCACAGTTATTTTTTGCAGGGAACGGGCATCGTATCATGCACTCCTGGCCTCTTTGATATTTTCAAGTCTTTCGTGAGATTCACTGAAGCTATTTTTAGTTGTCACAGGTGAGGCTGGGTAATCGTTCAAATCAGCATGAGTTTGAATGAACTTCCCAAATTCTGAATAGCTTTCAAACAGCATGAGTTTGAATGAAAATGCTAATTTCGTCTTGTTATCTCCTTGTGCGAGGGTTTATCTGGAGCTCTTGGCTAGGTGGCTTTAGAGGTGTCTGAAAAGAATTATCAGCATTTTGGGAAACGCACCTCTTGGCTTGTGTCGAAGGTACGAAGGTAACAAAATCTGCCGACCAGCATGTCTTAAGCTCAGTAATTAACCTGAAGTCTTGTTGTCCGCGTGATTTTGCCAGCAGACAGAGGAGACCCCAGGAAGGTAGAGCTCCAGGTCAACAAGCAGCCAGACACACAACACCACAAACATGTTTTTTGCACATCAATTGTTCTACAAATGAAACAAAAGAGATCTGAAGTGTTAGTGAGCTTTAGAGGTGCTGGTAGGCAGATTTCTTTACCTTATGAACAGATCCAGTCTAGCTGTTGTAGCTGTATCACTGTTTTCAGGCTTTATGCTAAGCTAAGCAAAGCAGCTGCTGGCTGAAGCTTCATATTTAGCGTACAGTCATGAGGATGGTGCAAGAAAACAAACAAGCATACGTAAAAATATGCTGTATATTCCTTAATGTATTTGACAAGATAATCTTAACTCAAGGTCCGCCACTTTTTTTCCAGAGTTTTGACGCTTTGTGACAAAGGTAGTTGGTAGACCTTGAGTTAAGATTATTCTTCTCCTTCTAAACTACTCCTTTCAAGGTCAAGAATGAACTTTCTCACTCTACATATGTGCTATTCCCACAGAGGCTGAGTTAGCACAGTCATTCACAGCCTCAGTCACCCGACCTCGCTGAGCCCAAACGAACAGCAGTGCTTTGAGGGTGTGGACTAAGTGATTGTTCCGTAGCTGTTGAGGCAGGTTACTCTGTGCTGTTGTTGTTGCTGCAGAGCAGAAGCTGGGATAAATCAACAGAGCTCTCCCAGGGGGGCAGAGGGGGTCAGACGCTGTTTGTTGAAGCTTTTTCCTTCCTTCAGCAGCTCCTGCTTACTCTGCAGCAGACTGGTGGCCAGGGAGTGCCTTCCTTCAGTCTTCACCTTTGTTGTGGAGAGAATAATACATCCTGAGTGTTGTCACTGGCTCAGTCCCTAATGTTGGTTTTACACAAATGAGACACGCAGCCCTACTGACATTATTTCTTTCTAATGCACGCATGCAGCTTACATTATAGATGCCGTTGGCCTCACAATCCTACCCAGCAGCACGGTTCAGAGCGGGACATGGGTGACCCTGCGCTGCCAGGTCAGCGTCAGCCATGACAACATCCCTCACCTGACACATACTTTCCACCTCACACGGGACGACGTCCCGGTCCACTCGTCCACCACCACCGAGGACTCAGTGGAGTATGAACTCAGCCCAGCCAGGGCGGCTGACTCCGGATATTATGAATGTCGGGTCACAGTCAAGGACAAGAGCAGAGCCAGCTTCAGCAAAAAACTGGAAGTCACAGGTAAAGCTGGAGATGGACATGACATATTGGTGCATTTCTCAAACCATGGTTTATTAGTTTTCACTTGGCTAGTTTTGTTATTGTGTGGTCTCACAACAGTAGTATAATGCACTGTAGTATAACGTGAAAAAAGACAGCGTACTCTAATCAGACCAATTGATGAATAATTCACACTACTGCCAACCATTTTTCGCAGCATGACAGAAAATTTTAGACTGATGATTTCCAGCCCTCTACAGTGTAAATAACCATTTCACACACCTAAAACTTTCTTGAGTTAAATATCAATCACAGTGAACATTCTGGTCGTGTTATTCTTTTCTAAAAGTTATGCCACAAGAAAAAAAGACTCGATTTTTAAAATGTTTCTTTCGTGTTGTGTTCAAGGAATCTTCAGCATTTGATAGAGAGCTGCCGTAGACACACTGCAGAAGCTGTAAAAATAATGAGTTTGTTTGATGCCAGCTTTGTATTTTTTTGCTATAGAAATGTAAGAATTTGCTGCTGCTGACGTTTATATTTTTTGACGTTCGAATTTCTTTTGTCATGCCAAAATGTTTTTACATTTCCTCCAGCAAAACGAAAAGGTCTTTTGACTTCAAGCAAACTTTGGAAAATCAGAAATATAAATTTCAAGAATGTTCTGCGGCATCTGAGTTTTAAAACCTGTAAACATTCATCATGAAGCTGGAAATACACACTATGTAGAGTAATGGCTGCCCTGTTGGGTTTTCCTCTCCTCAGGCCTGCAGACCCCTGTTCTGTATGTGGATAAGACTACACCCTATGAGAGTGAGGAGTTCATAGTCGCCTGTAGCGCTCCAGAGGAGAAAGGATCCCTCATCTTCCGGTTTTACCAGAGATTTAGGAGCGGAGAGTCTCAGAAGATAAAGCAGCCAGCGTCCACTGGGAACTCATCAGAGACCACGCTGTCCCTGAGAAAGGTTGGAGACAGCTTTCTGTACTGTGACTACGAGATCAATTTGGTTTCTGGGCCCAGACGCTCCAACCGCAGCCGCGAGATTCCAGTGATAGTCAAAGGTGAGCAGGTCAAGAGCTGCTACGTCACCAAGAAAAGATCAGATTGCTTGAAGAAGGGACACACGACTGATTATTCTGTCTTGCAGGACTCTACATTTCCCCGATTATGAATGTGCTTCCCTCCTCAACTGTCTTTGAGGGTGACGTAATGGAGGTGGTCTGTAAAGTGGTGAGTCCGCTCAAGAACATTGAAGTGTTCCTGACGAAGGACAGGAGGATCCTCAAGCAAGCCCCAGTCAGCCTCAGCCATCGATTCACGGCACAAGAAGGCGACTCTGGGGAGCTCGTGTGCAAGGCGGAGTGGGGCAATGTGCAGAAAGAAACCTATCAAGCCGTCACAGTCAAAGGCAAGAACTGGATATCCTCTTTGTTATGAAAGAACCTTCTTAGCTGAGGCTTAAAGCCTTTTCTATCCTCAAAGTTAAAAAATATACCACATATAGATTGAATAATGTTTCATTTTTGCTGTCCCACTCCAACAGAGCTGTTTTCAAAGCCACGCCTGACTGTGGAGCCCGTAGACATATTTGAGCGAGACCGCTTCAAGCTGACCTGCTCTGTGTCCATTTACGTCCCTGAGAGGATAAACAATGACACCATGCGGTTCTCCATCTACAGAGATAACCTCCAGCTCACCAGTGCAGAGACATACATCACTGTGGCGGATCCTGCTAAAAATGGCAACTACACCTGCAAAGCACAGGCTGCTTCTCTGACAAGCAGCTTTGAGAAAGAAAGCCAAACAGTTGTTGTTAAAGCAAAAGGTGAGGCACCAAATGCATGAAATTACAATGGATTTGGATGTTATTAGGCAGCACTTGCTGCGTTAGTGGCATGGCTCTAGTACTGTACTGTAAACTAAGATGGTGAACATGGTAAACGTTACACCTGCCTAGCATCAACATGTTAGTATTGTCATTGAGAGCACATTAGCATACAGCTTTGAGAGCTGCTAGCATGACTGCAGACTCTTGTTCATGTTGTTCTGTTGCACAGGCTAACTGCTAATTATCTCATCCCCAGTTCCTGTTTCAAAGCCCGTGCTGAGTGTGGTTGGGGGTACGCTGGTGTTGGGGAAGCGCTTCCAGCTGCTCTGTCACAGTGACAGCGGCACTCTGCCCATCGTCTACACCCTGTACGGCCCCAACAGGCTGCTTGAAGTCAAGGCGGTGAGCAAGCCGGGGGAAGAGGCCATCTTTAACTCCTCAGCTGTCTACAAGAGTTCAGACTTAAACAGCTTTCTTTGCCACGCGAAAAACAGTCAACACAAGACAACCGTGACAGAGTCGGGGAAGCTGCTACGTTCAACCAACATCATAGGTGTGTGAGATGCAGGAATGATGGCGATGCTCTCAAACGAATCAATGATCACTTGATCTAACGTACATTTTCTACGCAGAGCCTGTGTCAAGACCAGTGTTGAGCTTGCGTCCCAGCATGGGGGACGTCTCTGAGGGGCAGGACGTGACTCTCGTGTGCTCTGTTCAGAGAGGCACCCTTCCCATCAGCTTCACCTGGTACCACACTCAGACGGAGGACGCTCTCCATTCCCAGACCTCCAAGAAACTGGAAGGATCCTACAGGATCAAAGATGTCAGAGGAGAGCACCAAGGAAAATACTACTGTGTGTGCACCAACCCGGCCAACGAAACCCAACAAAGTTACCCCATGGCGATCACAGGTGTGTTCTGTCTTCAGTGAACAGGGGTGATGATGGTCATGGCTGTGCGCTCTTTGTGAGCACCAGTCAGAGTCCTGGAGAGTCTGGATGATTTCGAAATGTGAGGAAATTTGTGTGATTGAGACTAGAATTATATTCTGATTTGAGTGGCAACTCAGCTTAAAAAATGTCTTTGCAGCTGTTTTTCACCTTGTTGTGGAAGTAGTACGCCACAAAGTACACAGCTTTCTGACCCAGCGTTTATTAGAATACTTAGAAACCAAGTACAGAATGTAAATAATTGAGCCATAATGAATTTGAAGTAGAGACCCTGAGGCAATTTTTACATTAACATTATTAAATAAAATACTAAATGCTTGGGAAATTTAAAATGTGTGCTGGAATTTGCATTCATTCACATCGTTGGCATCCAGTTAACACTCTTTTCTGCAGTGAGCACAGGTGCAGAATAAACTTTAACAAGGTTTAACAACAAGTGACTTTAACTGAACTCTGACAAAAATCTAATTAAAATTAAATGACTACATATGTATACCCAGCAGTGGAACATTAAAGCAGAAAAGTGTGTGAGAAACTGTTTTTTGGTAAAATCATAATATAATTCATACCCATCTGCATAATTAATCCTGTTCTACAGTCAAGATGGCTGGCTGGAAGAAAGGCCTAATAGCAGTCTTCTGCATCCTGCTTATACTGGCACTGATCCTCGTTCTCATCTTTAAAAGACGCCTCCTTCAGTTCAAGAGGAAAACAACTGGCGAGCTGTCAGTGTAAGAAACATTTCTCATGTTCTTATCAAAAGTCACTCCTCTGAAGGTGATGTGAGTTATGGTGGCATGGTGACGCCCGTGCAGCTTCCTGTTTTAAAAAGCTGATTGTGTTTTGTGTCCACCTTGTCCAGGAAGTCAGCCAACACCAAAGTAGAGCGGCTGAGCCTCACCCAGTCAGAGGTCAATGAGGCTGCCAATGGTAAAGTCTGCAATACTGATACACACACTGAGCTGCAAAATGTGTTTTAGTAAACTAATTCAGAAGTGTTGACTTGTACATTTTAGAGCATTAAAGCAGTGGCGTAGATTGTATTGATTCAACTACTGAGGCTGTTTCTGTCCCTGTGCAGTCACTCCAGGCATGATGGGAAAGAGTGTTTGGAGCGAGCACGTGTCGGGCTCTGGTGAGTCGACCGTATGAACTTAAACGATGAGGCTTGTGTTATTCTGCGCTTTTCTTATCGCCAGCAAATCCCACGAAAGACCAAAACCAACATTACCTTTGTCTGTCTCTCAATGCCTCCCGACCTCCCTATCTTGTCTGCTCCTACTGAAGACGTAAACCAAAGAGTTTAAAGAACAAGTCCCGAGAACATTGTTCCCTTTTTTAAAAAGGCTTAGCCATTTCCTGTAACAGCTGGCCACAGCAGTTTTTAGAAAACGTGGCTCAAACAGGAGTGAATGCTGCCTATGTCAGGGACTATTTTCAGCTGCGGATTAATACACATTCGGCACACTAGTGAGTTGGTCAACTCAAAGTGCCAGTTTTTGTTCTAACAAATAAACATGTCACCCAATGCAGAAGTGTGGCTCAGTGATGTGTTTTTAAACACAGAGGAATAAGATATATCAGACTTTTAAATATTACTTAATTTGACTGGGACACTGTCTAATTGAAAATTGTATGAAGTTTAACTTTGTATGTGCTTGCTGATGTGTTGTATTGGCAGAGTCTGATGACCAGAATAGTGTGATCTCTCCAGAGAAACCAGAACCTCAGTACACTGAGGTGCAGGCCAGACAGGCAGATCCTAACAGAGGTGAGACTGCCTCTGAATTTGTATATTTTTAGTGGACAATGATGCCGCCGATGTCATTTTTGATCTTAAAAAAAAAAAAAAAATGATTCATTTGTTGTGACAGCTCCGGTGAAAAAGGGCACAGACACGGTGTACAGCGAGGTGCGGAACTCCAAGCAAGGTACGACTAACATCCTGCTCCTCGTTCAAATCCCACTTATTTTGCGCGCCGAGAGAAATCAGGCCACGAAACAAAAAGCGCCAGGAAACAGGATCAGCTCCAACCGTAAACGTTTACATTGTTAGTGAAAGAATGTCCCATTAAAACAGAGGGCCCGGTCGCCAGGTGTCCACTTCCTGCTTTCGTCAAAGAGAACTTCCTGTTCTAACAATCAGAGCTAAACAGTGTGTACATCCGTTAAGACTTAGTGAGTAACACTCTCCATTGTTTGATACTCACAGGGGAAACTCTTGTCCATTGTTCGTTCATTGGCTCCGAATAACGGTTAAAATGTCAGCTGTATTCATAGCAATGATGCAGCAGAAGTAAAGGAAAACTCAATGTCAGGCATGTTTTTTGCTCTATGCCTTATAAGAAGAGACTTACAGAGAAAGCCTGTATCAGCATGTCCAAAGTAGTGTGACTGCTTGCGGCGTGATAAGCTCCCAGTTTCCTGGGATCTGGCGTCTCGTTCATGGGAGTGTTGATGACGATACCAGCCCTCCTTTATTCCTCAGACTCCTCTTTTGTTTCCTGAGCTTGTCCTCTCGCTTTGTTTTTGCAGGTGTTCCAGAGCAGGCGGATGGCGTAAGTGCAAACACACACATCATGCATACAGCGCATGCACATGCCAGAAAGGGGCGCACACACACTCATGAATCTGTTGTGTCTTTGCTCAGAGAGACCTCTCACGGACAGACACAGTGCAATAAGCGGAAACCCTGTGGAGTCCGTTTTTATTGTTTATAGACAGGTAACTGAAAGTATTAACACTTTATTTCACTGGTTCATACATTTGTGATCATTTATCAATAATTACGTAGGAAGTGTCCCAGAAAGAACTGTGCAATTTGGCACATTATGTTCTATTGTTCAATTTCAGTTAATTAATTCCAGTTAATTAACCTAGAATCTATTCGTCAGTACACAGCAGGTCAACAAAACATGCAAAATGTGTCTAGACAAATGAGTCCAAAGGGAAACTTACAGCTCAGCACAGTATATGAGGAATAAAGTTTTCTAGAATAGATAATTATATTTTATTTAATTTGGGTTTCAAGGAAATTACTGTGGAGATCAACATCTGCTGAACTAACTAAACCAACTGAGATTACATCACATAACTAGCACCGTTTCTCTGGGGATGCCAGTGTTGGTCAGTCAGCCCACTTTGGCTCAGACTGAATTATTTTGCCAACTTTTTGATGGATTGCAATAAAATTTGGTACAAACGTTCATGGTCTCCAGAGAATCTTCTTTTGTCTTTTCTTCTGGCGCCACCATGAGGTTCACATTTATATCTTTTATTTTTGTCCGATTTCTTAACAGTTATTGGATTGATTTATTAAATTTGATTCAGACATTCATGTCCTCCTCAGGATGACTTATAATAACTTTGATGATCCCTTACTTGTTCGTTTCCTCATCAGGTCAAATTTAAATCTGTGCACCACTTTGGTTTGTGACCAAATACTCATCAACCTCAGCTATACCGTGTTTAGTGCTGATGTTAGCATGCCAACATGCTAAAGTAATGTACTGAACATGACAAACATTATACCTGCTAAACATCAACATGTTAGCATTGTCTGCACGTGACGTTGCTTTTCAACAGAACTTCTAGAAATGATCAGAAAAGCTTAAGTAGTATAATAAAGTGCTGCCTAACTCTATGTGCCATTATATGATTTACTTTGTCTCTCACCATGAAATATCAGTGCATGACAGATGTTTTTTACACCTCTGAAACTGTAGCTCTTCCAATTTATCTGCATATTCTCACTACTCTGTTCATTTCTGCCCAAGAGGAATTAGCTTGCGCCGTGGTATGAATCACAGGAAGCTAATTACAAGCAGTCGATCTGTCATGCCGATCGATTCGGTTCTGAGTGTCATGCAGTGATCTGTTTCTTCACACATGCGTCATGTTTCTTTTTTGTTTTGCCCCCTCTCAGCAGGGGTCAGTGGAGTATGCACAGCTGAATCATGATGCGGATCACCACAGTGACCACGGTAACCATGGTCACCACAGTGACCACACAGACGAGATTGACAGCAGTGTTGACAACAACACAGCTGACCACGGGGAGTGAAAACATGATCCAATGCCGGACTGTTAACTGACCAGCAAGAATATTTATTCCCTTATTTATCCGCCTGTAAATGCGGCTGCAGTCTTTTGTGCTGAAAGACCTCAAACAGCCTTAAACAACTGTGCTTTTTGTACTTTTGTAACGCTTTGCAAGGAACATCCCACACTGTAAATTCACACGCTTTGCCTATGAAGGGCAAATAAAATGTTTTCATTAAGCGAAGTGTTTCTCTTTCCTTCATTGGTTGTTTTCTCGCCAAAACACAGCAAGAGGATGTGTGTTGTGACCCTAAAGGAAGAGACATTCAAGTGTACATCCTTCCAGCGGTGGCAGCGGTGACAGAATCTGAATAGGAAGAGCGGCCTTTGAAGTGAGTGGAGCGATGATGCTGCCTGTTTAGCGGCGAGGCTGGGAGTACATTCATCAGCCGCCCTGCTGTGTGGCAGTCAGAGCTTCCTGTTAAATGCCACCAGAGGACAGACTTTAGGCAACGCCACGTGGAAACTTAGTGCCATCTGGCTGTGATCTCTCTTACTGTGAGAAGGGCTCTGACTGTGTTGTCAGGACATATCAGTTTCATTTTCGATTACCTAATGTGTAATTGAATGATATAACATGAACCTATTCAAGGTCTCTATACACCAGATGTCTTTAGCAGCTAAATCTCTTGTTGAGAGGAGATATGTTATATTGATAATTGCCGTGTGCTCAGAATTTAAGTGCTACTTTACGTCCAGGAAGCTCTTAGCTTAGAACACAACATATGGTGCCTTTGTTCTGTTCAAGTGTCCCATTGAGCCATGACGGTGTGACAGCGAGACCAACACCAGGACCCTGAAACCAGTGACGACAAGAAACAAAGTAATGGATTTAAGTACAATTTTGACATACTTTTACTTCACGATTTCAATTTTATGCTACTTTATTCTTCTTATCCACTGTGTTTCAGAGGGAATATTACACTTTTTGCTCCACTCCATTTATCTGAAAGCAATTTACGTTGTTTGTAAGACATTTATCTCACAAACAACATGAGACCAATTATAAATATGATGCTGTGCTATAGATTGAACTATACAGTATATAAAGTAGTTTGTGTCTAAAAGAGATCATTTTGCCCAACAGATGCTTTTACTTTAAGACTTCAAGCACATTTTTCTGTTAATAATTTTGTGCTTTTACTTTAATTAAATATTGTGATTCTTGTGATCTTAAGTAATTTTGTATTGAAGTAAAAGCTATGAGTACTTCTTCCATAACTGCCTGAAACTGAGGCAGCTACATGGAATTTATCCATCACTGATCTTATTATTATTTACACCTGTGCTTTTCCTGATGTGTTTTGAAAATGTCTTCTACAAAAAGGCCTGTTAGCCATACATACTGTAGCTTGGCAGATAAACACATGTTTCTGCTCTAACTGTATGTCGCTGTTGTCACATTAAACCTCAGTTATTGATTTCACCTGTCAGCAGGTGAACACGGAACAAGTCGCAAAGGTGCTGCCCTGGACCAGCGTTCGATTGCATACATCGGGTTCACCCAGTTCGAGGCAACTGCTGTCGACAGTCTGGATTATGAGGATCTGCGTTTTGACAGGAAGCTCTTATGAACACTGAACCGCAGATCAAATCCATGTGTGAGTCTGTAATACCTGACACCACAGCAAACAGCCTGCCACCAAGTCACACGCTTTCATCTCCATTCTTAGCACAGACGAACGTATAGACCAGCCTACGCAGGAGATGAAGTGTTCATCTTCATTATCTGCCTGCCTGGAGTTTGTCCATGTGCATGCGTATGTGTGTCAGAAGTGTCTGATCTCTCCCGAGCCGCCACCTCTGAGCTTTTGTTCACCGCTGCTATTGTGCTAAGTCTTCACGAATGTGTGCGCAATATGTGACACCAGGTTGTGGTACAGTATTTCCAGGGTTTGCACCATTCCCTCAGGCCCCCAGAGCTCTCATATGCAGATTGATGTGGCCTCTTTGAGGTCCTCAGAGGCATCTATGAATGCATACGGCTTCAGCTCTGAGGTGCCAAAATGAAAATTCAGGCCTGCTCTGAGGATAGAATAGTTGACTCATGGTTTATTAATCACATTACTTAACCAGAGGGCTGGCCTTGACAGGAGGGAACAGCATATTCGAGCACCAGTGATCAGGCACAGGAACTGATACTGTGTTACGTGAATAGCAGGAGTGTAAGTTATACAGTATCAGAGTTGTTAGAAATAGGCTGTTGGAGTATAATTAAACAGCGGGCAGAGAAATGCACAGCCTCAACTTGCATTGGTTTTATTTTTGGATGCATTTGACCCAAAGACAAAACCACAAAGTTGTGTAACACCCATTTTAACCAGCGTGTCTGCACTGGCCACAAAACAGTCTGCCAGAGAAGAAGATAGTGCTCTGAGTCTCTTTTCAGACGCCGTGCACTTTGCCCAAGGATGGTGCCGCTCTGCCTTCACGTCGTAACTGTCTGTCAGGGCGAAGATGGTGGATTTACTACTGTTCCCAAAGTTGCGATACGTGTCAGCCCTGTAGGATCCTGTTACAAGTAGACTGCGAGCACCCACCCCAGAGAGCAATAGTGTCACATGGTCAATACTTATGGTGCCAATAGTGTGGTAAGGAAAGGGGCTTGGTCATGGACATGCATATGGTGATAGATCAGTCTTACAGGCCCAGTAGGGTCCTCTGGTCCTTCTTTATTACTGCACGTACACTGTGTGTCTCTGCCATGTAACCTGATCCGGCCCTCCCTGTATCTGGAGCAAAACTCCTGAACTGCCATTGGCTGCTGTGCTAAAATTAGCATATTGACCCCTGTGAAATGCATTCTGGGAATAACCCGTCTTGACTTGGCCTTATGGGGCCAGTGCTGTTTGCAGTCTTCAGATGCACCAGTGAGGTCATCATATAGACCTCATCTTTCTCGCTCCTGCAAAGGCACGTTTACATTCTAAGACACCATATTCTAAATTTATGGGGTCATACATTGCGCTTCACATTATCATTATGTTACATTCGTTTAATTCCAGATATGTGTATTTTCTTATTGGCATATTGTGCACATTTATTGTATTACTACTCCTGTATTAATACATTCTTGTAATGTTGTGTACAGGAGTTAATGTACTGTTGTAGTTAGACAGGCAGGAGTATATTCCACATTACTGCATGTAAGACTGTGTTCGTGAAGAATAGTCAGAAGAATAGAAATCACTATCTGCAGAAAAAAAACAAGTAGTGAAGTCAACTGAAGTGTTCAGTTCAGTGTTTTATTCCAAGCATTTTTATATATACGCAGTGGCAGCACAATGGGTATATCTGAGGAATGGTTATGCAATGCAACCAGGTATACAGAGTACTAATTCCCATAGCTGCCATAATCAGCAATCCAATCATACATAATGCAACGAGCCTATGATGTAACAAGACAAACGTGTTATTAATATCATTTGCCTTGCACAGATAAGCAGTCACATAAACCCAAGCACATCTGTCCTTTTAAAAACCTTTTCTTATGATGACCTCCTGCCTCAAAACAAAGCCAACGTCAATCTGGTAATCAATTTTTTTTAATAGGCACAAGTTATTATTATTATTAATATTTGTTTTAAACTGTCAATCGGTCGATACGTTGTGCAGACTATGACCTAATTCAATGTCAAGCCTTCCAACTGAATCCAGAGAGTTATTTATCAAAAGGGTGGTATTTCATGGCCCATTTGTCTTCCTACATACCACATTCTGACACGAGGCTCATTAAAGAGTCCTGCGGTGACATTAGAGATGAGCGCCTGCAGTATAGAGGGTTTTTGTCTGAAGCCTGTTCACCAGCATGTTTATGTTACTGCAGAATAATAATTATTTAGATATGTATTTATAAACTGTAATGCTGCATTTGAAACAACAGTTTCCTGGTGGAAAATGCTGGAATTAAAGATCAAATAGTTATTGTCTCCATGTAAACATTACATACAGTAAATTCTTTTATTCTTCACTGTGCTGTAGGCTGTAGAGGCTGCAGGCAGCTCAGGCATGCCATTGTGTAAAAGAGTGCATCTCCATTGTCCTTCATATGCCGAGTGAAGGTTAGATTTAGTAAGTCCACCTGTTCAATGTCCTCCATCTTTCATTGCTTAAGCTCTGGCAGATCCAGGAAATTAATTCATTGTAACCTTGCACAACCTGGTCAGAGCGCAGAGCGGCAGGGAAGGAGGAGGAGGAGGTTCACTCTTCCTCATTGACCACTGACCGCTTCCAGACTGAAACACACGGCCTCATTGTGCAATCGGCATCAACAAATTAGGCTCACATATGCACAACTTTTAACCTCTGACCTCCTTTTCCATGGATGCAGGCTTCAGCTAAGGTAACCCAATCCTCACACAAACAGTCAGCCAGCCTTGGTGCTGCTCCCACTCCCCTCTGTGCTAAGTCTGAGCCCTCTTTCTCTCACTGTGAGGCAGACAGCTGCAGCACCTGTTTACTGCCTTTACCTCTTTGCAGGGCAGCGCTCTTTATACTTTGTCAATGTCAGCAACTGCGTCTCAGCGGGGCAGCAGCCTTGTCTTCAACTGGTATACAAATAACTATTCTAAACAGCCAATAAACGCTTCAGTGCTTCTTGTTGGAGTATTTATTCAAAGCTGTACGGAAAGCCTTTTAATTTTGGGTTACATGGGTCACTGGAAAATATCAGACTGTAAGTGTTTATGAGGAGATACGTGCACAGTCGAGCAGTATCCAGGTTCAAATGCTCCGCCCTTTGTTCTGTCAACATGTAGACGTGGTCAGAGCAGTTACAGTATATTTCTCCTGGGACAAAAAACTCATTTACACTCCCAGCAGGCAGCCTGCACAGTTCATTCACCTCCATCAGTCTGCTACCATTTAGATCTGCAGGAGCTATGTATCGCTTTATTAATTATTTAAAACTGTGTTTTTACTCACATCTTACCTGAACCCAGATGGACTGAACAGATGTTTGTTTTTTTTATTTGACATCATGTGCATTAGTCTGCAGAACAGAATACACACAATCTATCCTGACTGCTCTGTCGTGTAAATACAGCTCTTTATGAACATCAATTATCTCCATGGAAACAGAACCCAAAAGTCTTGTTCAGGTGTAAAACAGACTTTAAGCTCCAATGGGACTCTATAGGCTGAGCCGCTCTTCTTCAAAAATGAGATGAAAGAAGCATATGTAAAATAAATGGTCATTATAGGATGTCCTGGCCTATATTTCCTGCGGGTCAGGCTCATTATGTCATTGATTATATCAAACTCACAGACATCATAACACTGTTTTCACAGGCCGAGTAGAACTCCTTGAGACAAATAAAATAAGCTTCATGTGTAGAATCATTGGAGGGCCCCTTCAATTATCATGTTTAATTTATACAAAACATATCACTCATCTTCATTTTTGTAGCTATTCAGATCCAGCCATTACAATTGAGAGAAGCAATGGGGTTTATGTAAAAAAATAAAGATCTAAATCTGATTTAGGAGGTGCAAACATGTATATTATTTGTTTTTTAAAAAGTCCATGTTCATTGTGTGTGTGTTAACAAATATGGACTGATTCCCATGGAAACTATGCGCTCGTGACTGGGAGTGTTCAGCAACTTAAGAGTCTGCTGGCATGGGAACCATGAGGGCCATGCCATGTATGTGGGGCCAGATGGCAGTTGGACTCATTTTCAACAGCAAATGGCTCAATTTACTTTTGGTTGGCTTGTCTAACGCTTGGCTCCGTGCGGGGATTCGTCCGTTTGTGAATTCACCTCACGCCAACTGAGTAGTCTACATGCACAAGAGGATCCACCAAGAGCACAATGCACATTGCTGAAAAGCACACGTACTTCTGCTGCATTAGCTGCTGTTTCATTGAAATGAGAAAGCAAATATTAGGGTCAGTTGTATTTCCTCAAATACGCTAACGTAGGCCGTTGTTGGTTCCAGTCCCTGGTGTCCATTATGCTATTTGTTTTCCACCAGAACCACATTAAAAAGAAATGCTGGTGTCACTTTGAATTAACCTCAGTACTTCTAGCAGAGCCATATTATTCATACTATATACTGAATATTAGGTAGCTGAATTGTGCTTTGTGAGTGTGTGTGTAGCCCTCTAACTGACTTCACTCTTGGTAATAAACAGAAGGAGATGTGATGCACCATCTAATACTTCTATTGATTTCCAGGCCTGCCATAAGAGGTGGAAAGGTGCATTAGCAGTAGATGCAGTACACGATTTTTTTATTAGAGAGCTGCTTCTGCACATCCAATTATTTTGATGTCTGGCAAACATCTACTCTGGTTTTTGAGAGTTGAGACTGAAGATTAGGGTCAGTGTGCCTCATTTTTAGCTCTGAATCTCTGTTTCCCAAGATGGATCGATCTCCACAGCCACAGGCATCATGGTGTCCCTCTTCCTCACTGAACGACGGAGGATTACATGCTCCGGATTTAGATTCCAACTCTCCTTTTTCGGCCCAATGCGTGTGCTGTAACCAGATACTTCTCAGCCCCGGTGAGCCTCTCTCACTGGGGGTTTAGATGTACTAATCCCTGCAGTGTTTACCGTTCAGGTGTGCTCATCTGCTGCCTGTTAAGAAACAAACCAATTCTCCTGTTGTCACCCACGGGACTGCATGTGCATGTGCAGGGACAGCAGGGTGGCTTCTGAGAAAAAGGTAAAGCCGTATAAGAGGGGCAGACAAGATCAGGTGGTGTTACTGTAAAGATATACCTTCCGACAACCATGTCTATTCCCCCTGTGCCCTACTTCCACTTGGAAATCTGAGGGGGGATGAGCAGGGATACCACCCCCTTCATACTCCCCCGTCAGCTGGCAAAGTTATCAAAATGCATCCCCCTTGTTAACCTGCCATCCCCTCTCTCCAGCTCCTGGTTGCAGAGAGAGTGTAGGGGCAGAGAGGGGTTGTTCAGTTGAATATGTTAGCCTAGCCTGCCTGACTCGCTGATCCTGTATCTGACTGAGGTTTGTGCAGGTTAGACTCTATGACCCCGACCACAGCTGTAAAATATCAGCAGTCTAACTGTGCTGTGTAAAGATAAATCCATGGTGCTGTCTGTGGTGCTGAAGTGGCTTTTTTCTCCAAGTCCTGTCCTTCTTTCAGTTTCATTTTGGATCTATAATATTCTCTAAACTATATAATATAAACATTCAATTCTACACTGTATTGCAGCCTATAGAGTAGCATCATCTTCATGATCAAAGTGACAAGTAGCAACATGTAGTTGTGGAGGAGTGCGAGGGTCATAGAGACACACTGGGGCCTATAATATTCTTATAATATTCCGATAATATTTCTATGATCACTCAGTATTGTCTGTGCTGCTGAAAATACACCCCAGACCAAACCACCTCTGTAATAAACTGGCCCTAACCCTAACCACTGGGCCAGCCCCCCCTGCTAAAAACCAACAAATCAAAGACAGCCCACTTGTATTTAAAATTCCTGCTAAGAGTCATACCAAAGCTGTGAACTACAGTGTGTTTCTGCATACGTGTGGATTATTCCAGCTGAATTTTCACAGATACATATGACTTGTGTTACACTGACCGTTTTAGACAGCAATGTTTATGAGGATGGCAGCCTGCATTCATAACATGCTATGCACAGGACAGGATGCTTCACAGGCCTTATTTTTAGACGATGGAGTCACCAACCTGCCTGCTACCTGCATCACGCGAGTCAGTAGAGTGTTAAGGAATGCATAGCTGGCTTTTTTGTAACACAAATAGCCCAGTGATAAGCCTCTGTGACAGGTCGCTATTAAAATTGTCATTTGGTTTGAGCTTTGTGTGTCCTGAGCTGCTTGTCCCTGAATACCTGGCTGTAGAGGACTGAGGCAGTGTCAGGCACCAACTGACGGAATATCAGCTACATTTTGTTGATAGTAAGTCCGAAATATCAGCCTTTGAGTTTGTTCGTCGATGCTGTTTGATTTGCTTTAACTCAGCTGTAATTTGGCCCTGATTTTTATTCAAGCAGACTCGTAAACAAGACGTCACAGTTGTCTTTGAAATAAGATTAGACGGCATGAGAACATTTTCTGTGGATGAATGCTGGATGAACGTGATTGACAGATATTATGTCCAAATCCAAGATATGAAGCTTGTGCAACACTAAATAATATCAGGGCCAGAATGAAAGCCACATGATAGTGATGCTTTTTATTAGGAATAGCAGCTGATGCGTCATGTGTCACCATTTCAGAGTGAATGCATCATTAACAGCTGCTTGTAAAAGAGGTCTGATGTTATAAAGAAGTGTCTGTATGTTCATGATCTGAAAATAAATGCAACAAAGTCAAGTTTTTATATGATTTAAAGATTAACATGATTAATGTTACCAACCAAACCAGAGTTCATTTTCATTACCACTGAGTGATTTGCCAAACATTGGACATTTCCTTTAACCCTGCTCGTTACTCAGTCACATGGACGTCAAAACACAAGACTGTTTTCAGTGATGAATAAGAAATATGTTTATTGTGTGAATTCTCTGAACAAGGGAGGGGAGCGCTGTGTTCAAGTGCCCCAGATCAGTTCTACTGATCAAAAGAGGGCTTCGTCGATCCGCCTACCTCTGCCAGAGGCACATACAGGGCTGCTGTGGTCATGTCCTCTGTGTTATTTATTTATTTCAAGGAATGTGAGGTTTTTAAGAGCCTGTGAGGAGTTCACAATCTGCCAGTAAAAATGAACACTTTGTGGGTGTTTGAAAAGCCGATCCCTGCATTTTTTGGTCTTAATATACTTAAACTTAGATCGAATGTAAAGGCCACATCATTTAACAGGTACCTGAACATGTGTAATAAAAAGTATTCAAATATGTGAAATACTAGTTTTATTTTTGGTGTCTGGTCAAAACCAAACCCTGCGGCTCCATTCCCGAACAGCCAATAGCAGCCGGCTTATTGAGTAGGGTGGGAGTGTTGAGCCTGAGACATGACTTTAAATGGATTTCCAAGCAATATGTACCTGGGCTCATACTGACTAACTAAAAAGTCACACTGAGGGAGCTGATGACACCATACAGATGTGAAATCTCTGACTCCGTCTCTTTCCTGTCTCTGATTGTTGTTGCTGATAGTGTCCTTGGCTATGTTCTGTACACCTGAATGTTTTCAACTCTGACTTCTTGGTAATTTGACAGATCATAGCACCCACCCTAAAGGGCTGGTGGGGAGGGGGAGGGCAGCCTGGACTATGTATAGTAAGAAGCTGTAACGTGTGAGACTTCTCTCTGGCATTTGTCCAGAGCAGGCCTAACACCGGGCTGTGACAAACAAACATTTTCCACGGGCCGAGGTTCTCCTTTCTTCTGGTGAGGAAGTCGCCGTGGAGAGGAGCGAGGGAAGCTGGAGGGACTATCACCATTGCTCAGGGACGCCCCTGCACCCCCTCAATACCATATAAGAGACTGTGAAACCGGATAGCTGCTTCTAAAAGTCTCTTCCTCGAGCTGTGAACATTCAAATACTCTTACTTCAATTTGTCTAGACATTAGCTCTAAGCCTCTTTCCCCTGATCCCCTTGGTTAGAGACCAGTAGTGCAGGGAGGTGATGAATAATAAATCGTGCTGGCATTCAGAGCTGGGGTCAACTCTTACCATGACATAAATTAATTGATCATTTCCTGCTGGGATAATCTGAGTCGCCTCCCCCCTCTGGTTGTGTAACACACAAAAGTGGAAGGTGCAGTGGTGAGCAAAGGCCCTTAAAGTCATGAGTTATATGAATAAAGCATGCAGAACATACAGCAACACATTAAAACAGCTGCAAATTACAACCGAGGAGATCAAGTTCTGGAGCGAGGTCATACATTAAGTGGTTGGAGTTGTGGTGAGAAACAAAAACCTTCCTCTGTTACATTGGCAGCATCCGTGAAATGCCCAAGTCCTCTTCCAAAGGTTTGGGAAACTAGCTATAACCAGCTCTGCCCATCTTAGAAGTCTGTGTGGGGACAGCTGGTGACACCAGCACAATGTTGCAGCTCCATCCACACAAACTGTATGTCAGTCAGTGCTAAAAAAGCTGTGTTATTCTTCTTACTTTGCGGAGATCAATAGGATTTTTGCTCTAAGTTGTCACTTTTCTTCGTATATTTCAGTGTGTGGCAAAAGCTCAGTAATGTAAACAGCTGCCGTTCTGGAAATCATGTGACTTTTCAGTGGCATTCAAGAGGAGAGGTCACATTTTAGTGGCTTTGCCCCCTCAGTTGGTCCTCAAAACACTCCCGCACGTAACCTCCTCAGTGGGTGACTTTTTATTGGTGTATCTGGTTGTGATGCAAAGGGCAAGTGTCACATGACGGACCCGCAGGTCAACGTGGAACACGAGAAGGAACGTGGATGAACAGAGTGAAAGCACGCAGTGGCATTACATTACTTACAGATCTTAAAGAATGTGTAAAGTTGTGCTTCTGAGGGCTATTTCTAATGTCTCCTTTCTTATCAAGATTATATTGCACCATCAGGCATGATGTAATCAGACAAATCAATAACACATGCCGGCATGAGATGATGTGCTGTTATTGTTAGATGTTGTTTATTTGTCCTGCAGTAAATCTCTCTGGTTAAGAGCACCAAAACAACATGAGTCACAGAAAACTTGCGTATATAACGACTTGAAATAGCCCAGAATAGAGAAATAACTGAGCTCCAAGCTTCAGAATTTGAGGTACAGTCTCCCTCTTCTGGCAACACCTAATTCTGACCATAACCATAGTTATTTAGATGTTTATGCGGGAAGATGCATGTCTAAAGTAAGACTCAAGGGGAACATTTTGGTTGTCAACATTTTTATGATCTAGGGGTGGCTGCTGTGTCAGTGGGCATATGACTGCGTGGTGGGAGGAGCTGGACAAGGGCCACTCATTTCCAAGCTGAAGTCACTGGATCTTAGGCCCTAAAATAGCCCTACAGAGGGTATATAGGGGTCCTCTCCGACTTGCCCCACTGGACAACGGTTCTGTGCAACAGCAAACACACTGTGCAAAAGAGACTTTCAAATTCAGGTGGGAGAGATTCACAGCAGGTGAGAAAAAGACGACCGGACTGCAACACAGTGAAGCAAAGGATCTGAGAAGTGTTTTTATTCTACAGTAACAGCAGGAGATACTCCAGCTGGAAAATAAAAGGATAATAAGCGAGCAAGGAGAGGGGGAGAGGACGTAGAGCAAAAAGGATACTGCTCTTCACTGGACTGGTGCGTTCTCTTGGATTTCTCACTTCCCTCCTCCTGGGCGGACGGCAAAGGGGGAGGCAGACAGCCACTGCAGGGATGAAGTACAACTACCATGTGCCAGTGTCAACGTACACACGCAGTTCACAGTACACACCAACATACCAGACACCTACCTATTACACCCCTACACATTACACACCGACGCACTACACATCCGCATATACCTCCACGACAAAGTACACCCCGACACAGTACAGCACGACACATTACACCCCATCACACTACACATCCACCTACAAGGCTGCGTCGACATACATCCCCTCATACAGCAAAGGCTCGCGGTACAGTTCCACACAGCGCACACAAGCTCAGGAACGTCCCGCACCTGTAATACCTGTCGCACCAGCAAAGAGGACTGTGCACTTCCCCAATGACATCATCTTCCAGGATATTGTGAGACGGGGAGATATGGAGCAAATCGGTCGGTTCATGAGAGCGAGGAAGGTTCGTGTGGATACACTCTTCCACTCAGGTGAGCTCAGTCTCCACAGCTTTCACTTTTTCCTCCAGCCTGCAGGGATTCATATGTTTAAACTTTAAACTTATGAATTTTATTTTGAAATTAGAAATAATGGCAGCCAGTGAGGATGAGGGCTTCAAAGCTGTTTAGATGTCTGGCAGATGTCATGACTTGACTTGTGTGCAGCAGTGCTTCTGCAGAGGACTGATGTAGTCTTGTGTGCAGGTATGGCAGCGCTACATGAAGCTGTGCTAACAGGAAACCTGGAGGTGGTGAAGCTGCTGGTGAAATATGGCGCTGACGTTCACCAGCGAGACGAAGATGGCTGGACGCCACTTCACATGGCCTGCAGTGACGGTTACCCAGAAATCGCCAGGTAACATTTGTAGTCTCTATCATGCTTGAATTTTACTCCAAAACACAGCTCTAATTTAATATAGAACAGGCACTTGACCCCAGAGTATGTGAAACTTGCATTTTGTATTCATTTTCAATGAAACATTGAATCATCAAATGTCCCTCAAAGAGTAAGGAGAGGTCACCAAATCACAGCGGTCTGACAGAGACAAAGTTTATCCGGGTACAACACTGGTGGGTTGGCTCTGAACACTGAAACATGAAACATAATATAATATATATAATTGTATATATAATTCAACCATAACAATACATAAAACATGGTGTTCAGCAGCAAGAAAACGGTGTAAAAGAAAGAACTGGAGAGAATGTATAATGTTGAATTATTAGGGGGGAGTTTGTGTTGAATTATATCCATAAGGAGAAATTAACTGACCCACAATACACACTATAATAGTTTGACTACAATTGAATTCTACAGTTCCCTTTATTCTGAGGTCTTTGAGTTGAGACAGCGAAACGATGAAAAAAAGATAAAGTGCAGTGCTGATAAACTCTGCCATGTTTTATATGTGAGAGCGTCAGTTTAACAGTGCTCCGCTTCATTCTCCACTCAGGTACCTGCTGTCGATGGGAGCCAGCACAGACGCCGAGAACGAAAGTGGCGAGAAGCCTGCAGACCTCATCGACCCAGACTGCAAAGAGCTGGTCAAACTTTTTGAGGCAGGCTGCGTGTGATTGGGCACCAAATGGACCCCAGAGATGACAGAAAGCTGAGCAGCCACTTGGAAAAGGAAAAAAAACAAAACATATTTAACATGTACCAGACAAACTTGCATCAGGGTGGCAGAGCGCAGCCAGAGATAGAGCCGTGCCACTGGTGCTGTTTGTTAGTTTCAAAAGTGCAGCACAACTTGCTATGAGATTATTATTTTTTACATTATAGCCTTGAAACAATGCTCCATTTAGCCATATTTCTCCTTTTGGTTGTTTTTATTTCATTTTATTTTGTGCATTTGTTTATTTGTCATTCTCCCAGTGTCTATACTACAAACATTAACCAATATCTCCGTCTACACTCTCAGCTCATGTAATGCAATACCAACTATCAAAATGTCATGTACTGTGTATGGTCCAGGTCTGAATATCCATTCGTTTCTGAACAAAATTAGTTTCATTTCTATACCATTGTGCATTTCGATTTAATTTATTTCACTTGTGTCAGTGTTAAGCAGACACTTTTGAAGTAGCTGGTTGCACTCTGCAGACAGTATTGAAGATTGAGTTTGCAACACAGTATTTAAGCCGAGATGTTAGTGTTTTCTAGAGAGAGTTATGTTTCCTCACTGCTGGGCAGAAAGAGGATCAGCCAGATTAATAATTCATACTTCACTGATGGTCAGAAATTAAAAAAAATATTGTCTTTATGCTGCCACCACTGCAGTATTGTTCCCTAATGTATTGCTGTTGTTTCCTGTAGTAGAAACACAAATGTCGGCAATGAAAGTCTTATAATTTTGTCTTCAATAATTATTTTTGTACGTTTTCATAAATAAAGAGAACTTTTATAAATATGACTGAGTTGCTGTTGTGTAGTCTGTTAAAGAAAAACACCACCTGCATTTCAAGCTGTAGCTTTTCAGTCATCTTCTTTTTCTTCGATTACCTGGGGTACATGTCATGCCTTCAGCTTCAGTCAGCCTTTAGTGACGCTGCTGTTTTAAAGCTGTGATCGTACATTTTAAGTAAAGTGATAACAAAACTATATTCTCGAATCCTGACAGGAATGTATGAATGCAAAATGGAAATACAGTCGCAGCAATGAAAAACATCACTGTAATATTGTATTTTTATTCAAGGAGACAGAGATTTTTTTAAAGAAGTGATAGGGACGTAGGTGGAAAAGGGACCATATAAATCATCACACATGCTGATTTAATTTTAATTCTTTTAAACTTCAAACCTGTAGGAAAGGCCTGTCCACTCCTGAACAGCCTGGTCAATAATACAGTGTGGGTGTGTTTGACTATTATATTATATATTGACTGATAATTATAAAACTCTTATTATTGCTGTTTGTTGTTGTTGTTGTTCTATGTAATATTTCACGTATGAAACGTTTATGATCAGAGAGCTCTTTCACTTCCGTGTCTTTTCCCGGAAATGATTGGTTGGCATTGGCAACGTTTTAGTCAGGTCTAACGGCGTACACCAATCTCTGAATAAAGAAATCGAAAGGAAGGGCCATTAAAAGGTATGTTTAATATCGTAACAACGTGCCCGTTGCTTGACATTTTGATTTTTCTATAACTGCGCTAAATGTCTTTCTACTAAATGTGTGGCACCGGTAGCGGCCGCAAAATATTAGCTGGTTGAAGCTAACGTTACGACAGGACAATGTAAATCAGCAGCTAGCTAGCTAGCTAAAGTTAGCCGAAATTATTATGTCAGCAAATCTCTAGTTAGCTGTTCCTCAGGACATAACTATAGGGGGACATAAATCCGAAAAAGCAGAAACCATGTTAGAGGCAATAGATATTCTTATTGATTAGAATTTGAGTAGTAGATGACTTGCTGGGCTTGGCTCTGTAGCCTGCTGCTAACACTGTTGAAACCACTGAAGTAAAAACGTAAACAAAAGCCCCTTAGCTAGCTAACGTCAACATTTCCTCATTTCTTCCAGACGCACGGCGTACCTGAGGTCAATAGAAAGTAGTTTACGCTAGCAACTACAACACTCGTTTTGTTACAGATGTTACATGACTTTTAAAAACTATTCGGATAACATAATATCTTGTTGTCAGTGGCTTGTAAATAGCTTTAATGGAGATGTAATGTTAGGTCTGTGTTGTGTTATTTAGAAACTGATTTCTGAGATCAAATTTGTGTGCTGTTGTTGACACGGTTGTTTATTGATAGATTTCAACTGAGGACGTCTGAACCTTTGTATTCTTCATATCCACTCACCATAGAGGAGCGAGGAGTGAGTACAGACTGCAAACAGAATGACCAGGTCTGTAACAAGTTGTGACACTCCAGTACTAATGAGCCAATGTTACTAGTGAACATTACAACTTCATCGACTGTTATTTTAGCTATGTGCTGCTTATGGTCTTAAGAAGCAGAATAATGCTATGCAAAGTTTACATTTAACAATGATTAAAAGACTTGTGAATGTCTGTTCCTGCTAATTTTACCTTTTTTGTATTTGTGAAGCTCATCTGCTCCAAGGATGGTGAATAGTTACAAGCGGACTTCAAGCCCCCGATCCCCTACTAACAGTGGGGAGCTTTTTACCCCAGCACATGAGGAAAATGTGCGTTTTATACATGATAGTAAGTACACTCTCTAACACTGACATCTTGAATTTTCTGTCAGGATAATCTAAGTATTTTATTTTACTAATGATCAGAATCATAGATCTCTCAGAGCTGAAGCTGAATTGTGTTGCCCAGGAACGGAGTTGGTCTGAGTTTGTTTCTTGTAAGCTGTTGACATTAACAAAAATAGCAACAGGAAAATAAACGTTGACCCGTGTAAATCTTTTCTGTTTGAATCTCTGAACTTCCTTTCTTCTTTCTGGACATGCTTCCCCCACTTCATTTAAGTGAGTGATTATTGATAGGTCTATTGCAGGCTCGTCTTCTACGGTTCCATAACTGCAAGTGTAGTATATTCAGGCACAATTCCTTAATGTAGTCCCATTTAAAAAAAAAAAAAATCTGTCGATGATGTCGTTCTGGATTCTGTGTATTCAGTCTGATAATTTATTGCGCAGCATGTAAACACAATCAGTTGTCAGTCATTGTGTTTATGTCATATGTAACCACTTGCATTGGAATTGACAGTTAAATTGGCACATGTAACTGCTGCTCGTATCGCTTAAATCTAGAGGCAGACTGTTAGCAGTAGATTGGTTGATGCCATAAACCGAGCTCACACCTTTTGGTCATTTGTGCCATTATTAGCAATATAAAATGAAATTAAATAACATGAATGTGTGCATCTGTTACATTAATTTAACATTGTAACTTAATGGACACACATCTTTTAGGATTCAAACACCTTAAAGAGCAAGAACACAGGCTATGTGCCCACTCGAATGTGAGGACATGATTTGTAAACAGCAATGGCATTACAGCATTTTCATCTGTCAGTCAGCATTTCCTCTCCACAATTCAAGAGGCCAACACTGCTACTCAGAGATGAATATATTTTCATTGTTTGGAAAGCTAAGAGAAACACATCTTATTCATTGTGTGGGTTTCAGAGGTGCCCTGTTAAGTTTTCTTGTAAACAAACAAGTCTGTTTCCCATCAAAACTCATTGTGTCTATCCTTGAGATCTAACAAATGTGTCGTATGCATTTCCTTCTTCAAAAACATTTTTATCTCTGTATGTTACCACTACCCGTGGATCAGTGTAACAGCCTGAAACCATTCCAAGGACTATGTGTCAGGCATGCACTTGCATGTGCATCCTCATGCATGTTCATGAGATAAACAAATAGATGTACCAACTCAGAAAAATACTCTATAGAGCCACTAGCAGTCAAAAACTCGTCTGGTCCAGAGAATAGTAGTGTTAGTGAGGTAGGTCTGAGTGCTTGGACAGTGACTCACATTGTAGTGCTAATGACCACAGACTGCACTTCAGATTGCTTTTTTGATGATCACTTTACTCATCATTAGTGCAAGTGGAAATAGAGCCCACTCCGACTATAAGTAATGGCATTGAAGCTCTTATAATGAAAGCTGCTCAAGTATGAGGTTGCAAGCTACCAAATGTCAGCACACTGTCTGTGACATTGGGCACTTAAACTACAGATGTCTCCCCTTTGTGAAGTCAAACTTCTTATTTACCTCTGATCTGTCTTGTGATGTCATTGCTAACAAGTATGCAGGGATAAGATTTCCTAAATATAATAAAAGCATTGTTGTCTTTATTCCTTTACAGCTTGGCAGTGTGTGCTTAGAGACATCAGATCAACACAAAATAGTGAACGCAATGACCGTGGACCACAGGAGTATGTGGAGAAGAACCCAAATCCTAACCTACATTGTAAGTTACAGTGTAACTTAATAGAGAAGTGGATTTTTTTTTACATTACCAAAGGGTTAAATGAATGAAGTACAACTTGTTTCTGTCTGTTCTTGCAGCTTTCACACCAGTGGACCTGAGTGACCTCAAGAAACGCAACACACAGGACTCCAAGAAGTCCTAGTCTTTCTCAAAATGGCCCAGTCCCATTTTTTTTGCACCCATTATCCTCAAGAACTTTTCCTCCATCAGCCAGAAAGTCAGCCCTGTTGGCCCTTCTAGCACAGAATGCCAATATCATTTCTAAACTCTGGACCATAGCAACCCCAGTCTCTTTTTTTTTTACCCTCTGCTACTGAGAAGAAAAGAAGTGGGATTCCAGGGAGCACAAATTCTCTCGTCTCTTGGTTTATGTTTTTTGAAGTCATAAAATTGTCATACATACATTCTTTATGTGGATGGGACTGATGCAAACTCTCCACAGGACACAGAAGACTGCAGTCTTAAATACAAACCCTATTTTCTTTACTACTGCTACTTATATGACTTTGGAGGAAAATGCGAAAGGGCTGACTTCTATTTTTTTTTTCTTTTAAGTTTGTTTTGGAAGATAGTTTCAGTGATCGGTAAATTGTAGAGGTAATGTAAGGGTCACATTGGATACACACTTTATGGGCAAGTTTTGGAAGCCAAATGCAATGTAGAAGGCCAACATTTTTATTCTAAATTTTCTTGCCCTCAAATGGACTTTACTAAGTAGAGACCTCCCCGAGTATGCTGCCCTTGGTTAACTCCCCCCCTAAGCCTTGAAACAAAATGTTGAAATAAAAGACTTTTACAGTACTCCTGTGTGTAATATTGATCCTCCATAAATATCGACCATGGAACATGGAGAGAGGAAACTAAGTGAAAGGTACCCTGAAAGCTGTACTGGAAGGAATTTCATAAAGCTTGGAGAATTTATGCTGTATCCTGGTTATGCTCATCTTAGAGCTGTGGCCAATGATTATTTTCATTATCAATTTTTTTCCCAATCAATTTAATAATAACTTTGTCCATAACTTATATATGCTTATATACAGATAATTAATCAGGAAGTGGCAAACAATTTCGTAGACGAGTTTTTATGTTCAGATTGCTTGTTTTGTGTCACTTGTTTGATATATTAGTTAGTTTGATGTCAGAGAAGGATAGGAAAATGTTCAAATGTTCACATTTGGGAGGCTGGAACCAGTTAAATTTGGCCATTTTTGCTGAGATAATGGTTTGTAAGATTATCCAAGCAGTTGCAGATTATTTTTCCTTCAATTGATTAATAGTGTTTTAGATGTACATGATTAGAGTCTGTGAAGCAAAACTTTAAACTATAAAAATCAGTTATTGAGGAACACGATCCATTCATGCTTATTGATTTGTGCTTATGTTACAGTACATTGTGTACTGATTAACGGTATTACGGTATTCCACTAGAATGCCGTTTGCGTCCTACTCAGGCATATTACGTGGTGACGCAAGGTTTACGTGCAGTACGCACCGTATTACTTTTGCTACATACCGCGAACGTTAGCTCATTGTGTTTTCTCGTCAGAGCAGAGAGCGTTGAGGTGTGAAAGGGCAAAGCGAGGGACCAATCGAGACTAGGGTGTATTTTTTTTTTTAATTTTGTTGACAGTTTAGCACTAACTGGAGCAGCATAATGGCCGATAAAATGGATATGTCTCTAGACGACATTATCAAGCAGAACAGGCAGCAGAGAGGTGGAGGCCGAGGAGGACGAGGTCGAGGCCGCGGTGGCTCAGGCGGCGGCCGAGGTGGAGGCGCTGGGCGTCTCGGAGTCAGCGGCGGAGGATTTGGAGGCCGAGGCGGCGGATCTGGCCCCATGAGGAGCCGACAGAACCTGAACCGCGGTAGAGGCAGACCAACGCCTTACAGCAGGGTATGAGAAAATTAGAGGAATGGGCAGGAAAAAGGAAAAACCTTCGACAAACCTGAAAATGCCTGGGTTACACACTTCTAAACTCCAGTAGGCTTGCTAGCTAACCCTCTAGCCAGTTTGCTAGTCAAGCGAGTAAAATGATTGCTCTAACCGCCGTGTCCCTCATGTGAGAGCTCTGGTTTGCGGTTAAGCATTAATGGAAGTTGTATACATAGTGTGTCCCTTCTCCCACAATCCATATGTCTTACATCATTTTTCGAGAGGAGGCATTTTGGAGAAAACGAATATGTTAGCCGAAATGGCTAACTAGCTAAAGTTGGATCGCGACGGCCTCGGCGGCGCCATTTTGAATCCACCAGCTTAAATTAGAGCTAGTCGCCCATGGTCAATAGCAGTGCTTTCCAGCCCAAGTGTCAAAATGCTGTTGAGAAGAGGCTACTTCATCGAGAAAATTCGCCCTCAAATGATTTTTTCCACCGCCTGTGGGAGCATAGTATCCCGGTGCAGCGACCTGGCAGCCTTTTGTTCGGGAGTGGCTGGCGGGTTCACAACAAGGCCTGTTTGGTGGCTTTTCAACCAGTGGCTGTTACTTGTGGATGGATCAGTGGACTTCAACCTCCCCTTCCCCGATAGTGTTCATTTATGGCAAATCGCCACTCCTTAAGTGTGAATGAGCATTTTAGACGAGCCAAACAAAGCCCCAATCAAAATGGCGTGGTCTCAAAATGGACGCTCAAATAATCCACGCTCGTTTAGAGGGGGTAGCTGGCCCTAGTTGTTTTTTTTTTTATCCACCTCTCCCTCATCTTATGGACACTTCCCCCTTCACGAAAGCCCCTTTCATGGCTTGGTAAAGAACTTTTGGGCGGGCCGGGAAACATGGTGCAACGCTGGAGGCAACGCTGCTTCAGAAGGCGACCCCTGTGTACCCGAGGATCATATCTGGAGAGCCTTTGGTGGAGGCGCAGATGGCAAGAGAAACAGTGATGAAATACTGGTTGCTAGCTGGGGTGGGCAAATTGTTGAGGGTTAGTACAGAAATTGTGGGTGGTTTTGGGGTAATAAACAGCTCAATTTTTACTTAGTAGTCTGAGTAAATGTACACAGCCTCAGTTGATGCTGCCAGACCTCATAATGGTTGAAATTGTAAACATTGTGTGTATATAGAGGCAATATACATGATCCTCTTGCTGCTAGTAGTTGATTGTCCTGTGTATGTCCTTCTGTCTGAGCTGATTCACTTGCTAGTAGTGATGGGGTGGGCAGGGAACACTGGGGACCCTCTTGGGGGAGTTGAGCACCCTGGCCCTGTTGGAAGCGGAGCCCCTGCTTGCCCCAACACCCAGCCGTGTGGACTCTGTGATTGACAGAGGCAAGGGGATCCTGAAGTCAGCAGGTGCGTTCTCTTTCATCTGTTGCAGCCTAAACAGCTTCCAGATAAGTGGCAGCACGACATGTTTGACAACGGCTTCAGCGGCTTCAATGGTGCTGCTGGGGGTGGCGGAGGAGCTGGTGTGGAAACTGGAGGGAAGCTCCTCGTCTCCAATCTCGATTTTGGAGTCTCAGATGCAGATATTCAGGTATTTGAATTTTCACCTTTCTGATCTGTTTTTGTTGCTGAAGTATGTTTGCCATGGTTGGTTTGTTAAACTGGGTGGGTCCAAGGTGTAGCTACTAAGGGTTTCCTCTGCTATTCCCAGGAACTTTTTGCTGAATTTGGGACTCTGAAAAAGGCTGCAGTTCATTACGACCGGTCAGGAAGAAGCCTAGGAACCGCAGATGTCCACTTTGAAAGGAGGGCAGATGCCCTCAAAGCCATGAAACAGTATAATGGCATCCCACTTGATGGTAGGCCTCTAACTTGAGTCATATATGGCGTCCTGGAGCTTTGAGTTAATACGAATATTTCTACTCACTGGTCTTTGGTCAGTGTCGTTGTCTGTATTGCCAATTTTCTGTCAGGCTCAGTACTTTGGTGCTCATTTCAGCACAACTGCCCTGCCCAAATTGAGATGTTATGTCTTTTCTCCCTCTAGGGCGACCTATGAACATACAACTCGTCACATCACAGATTGACACACAGAGGCGACCTATGCAGGGGTGAGATTAGACTTTATGGAGCAGTGTTTTTGTTGAAGAAAATATTCGCTCAAATATTGTGGACACTGTGTTAATCGGCATTCTTCTTTTCAGTCTGAACAGAGGTGGCGGAGGCATGAACAGAAATCGCGGGGGCAGCTTCGGAGGCATGCAGAGAGGACGTGGAGGACGGGGTGCAGGCGGTGCCAGAGGAAGGGGTCGAGGTGGCAGAGGCGGTACTGGCAAGCAGCAGCTGTCGGCAGAAGAACTTGACGCTCAGTTAGACGCCTACAATGCTAGGGTTGGTTCAGCTGTCAACACCACGTCTGCCGCCAATTAACAAATTGTGCTTTTGCAGCTGTCTAATTTCTTTCTGATTTTGTTTTCTCAGATGGACACCAGCTAAGAAATGAAGATCTACTGAGTTGTCGTCCCTTCCTCTCTGCACAGAAGGGTGGTTGTTAGAAATGTGCAGAATATTTTACACTTGCTTGTGTTCTGATGTGTGTGAGATTATTGTTCCAACCTCTTCTTTTAATTGCTCCGAAGTGTTTTTTACCAGTATTTTTTTCTTCCCCTTTTTCTGATGAAAATGGTTTTGGCTGTAGGACAATGTGAATTGGGTTTTCCCAGTTCTTTCCTCTACCCTGTAGTTAATGGAACTTGTAATAAAACCTGCAGTGCATATTAACCACATGATGTCTCTCTCTGTGTCTATATCCATGTGTCTGTTTGAACTTAGTTAAGAAAAACTTCCTTTAAATTCAGTTTTACAAAGATTTCTTTAGTTGTATTGTGTCTGGAGTAAATGCAGTGATTTTTTTTTTTTTTTTCAATACCTGTGCTGTCTTTATAGACCTGTTTTTAAGACCACCCCCCCAATTTTATATTGTGGGTTTTGGTTTGGCTCAAGTGATTTCCATTCCCATTCCTGATTGGTTTTTTATCTTTTGGAATGACAAGTGACATATGATCCATCTCAGTTGGTTTTGTAATGTCTTTGCAATAATTATAGCATGTGTAACACACTTTGGAACCCACAATTACTCATTCTGAAGAGCTGGAAATGTATTGAAATGAATGTAGCTTCATCTTTTGCCTGGAAACAAGCAATGACATACAGCTGGCCCAATTGCAGAATAACTGAAAACATACAAATATCGTGAGTGGCTAAATGAATGTAATTCTAAATTGAGAACAGACTGACGGAGCTGTTTAATGGCAATTGGTATAATCAATGTTTTTGTTGAGTGGCTGCTTGTGTCTATGTCCACATTATGTTGCTGTAAAAGGAAATAGTTGAACAGTTGAACCAAGGTTACAACCCACAGTTTATGCTGCCACTAGATGTCGCCCTTCTCTATATCCACCATACACGGTCTACACTCTATTTACTATTCAATATATTTATTTCACCATGAGTGTTTAGGCCAACCGGTTTTTGAACTGTACTTGTCTACCTGTGTGCCACAACGGTGATATGAACTGCATGATGCATTGTGTGCTTCCTAGGTGAAAGAATTTCTGCAATTGCCTTGAAGCTGCAGGATGTTCACTGCGGGAATGAGCGAAAACTGGGGTGGAAGTGAAGGAAACATAGTGGTAAAATGTTTGGACCGCTGAATACAAGACATGTGAGCGTGCATTATAGAATGAGTAGTACAGATCTGCAAGCCCACGCGTGTCACAAGAAGCCGGAAGAAAGCGAGTCTGAAGACATAACTTTTGATTGTTAACAAATATAGTTTCCGGTTAGGATTTCATAATAGAAGCAAATAGCTTTCCTTCTTTTTCAATCAGCTCTTGGTGAAAAGAACAACTACAACACCTGGCATTATACTGTTATCGAATATAGCGCTGTATATATGGTTGTCAATGGTGGAAATGATAATCAGGTCTTTTACTTAAGTAAACCTAATACCACAATGTAAAAATAGTCTCTCTAAGTTCTCTACATTTTTATTAAATACTGTAATAAAAAAGTATGGCTTTTATATTTTGACATGATGACATAATTATTATCACATTATAAAGTACGTGGATTTTCATTATTGATGCATTAACAAGAAAGCAGCATTTTAATTTTGCAGATGATTAAGGCTCATTTTAGCTACTTTATTTACTGTTGGCTATTTCGGTCAATAGCAATGCCTAACACCTACCTATAAATGCTGATAGTCTGATGATTGTCCCAAATTAATTAAAAACTTAGTTAAATTTGCACATTTACACACACTTGCTCTAATGTATAAATGATCTATGTGGTTATTTGACTTTTTGTGTCATAATGTCCTTTTTTTTCCCATTTTGTGTCAATTCCCGCTCTTACCTGCTCTTATTTTGAAGGCAGTGAACCGGACGTTGAGTTCTCTGGCAGCGGCCGTTAGCTCAGATTTTCCTCTGCCGCTTCACTTCTCTCCCTCTCGCCGTCATTCAGAGGAGATTGTCCCAGCCGACCAGCGGTAGAACGGTAAGAGTTGGTGAAATACTTGACGAACTCCCCTTATAACTCGTTTTAGACGGTTAGCATACATTTCCGAGCTGCTATGGTTAGCAGTTAGCAAGTTTTTCGGCACTTGATAAGGAAGTATTAGCAACTTACCCCATGAACGTGAATTTGTGAAAGGATGAATTTGTTTACCAAAAAGCAACTTCCTGCAGTCAGAGCTGTGCATTTTTAATTTAAGTTAAAGGTGTTGTTGTCGTAGTATAAGTCAATGTAACTGTTAATCCGTCAAATTAGTCATTATGAAGTTATCCGGCGGCAGTGTGGAGTTAAGAGGCAATCATTAGTTGTTCATTTCCGGGTGTTGAGTCTGATCTGAGATGCCAGTGTGGGCCGTTAGGTAACGTTAACGTTAACGGCATCCACTGCATAGAATTGTTCACAATAATACAGACAATGAATGGATGCACTGGCTAATGGATCAAAAGTTTATTCAGGCGAGTAATTTACTCAGCTTTGAAAAGTGTGTGTGACCCGACATGTCGTGGTACTTGAGGCACAATTTGTGCCACTTCCTGGAACGCTTTCAGTTTGAATCGGCGCAGAGGGCTCACACCTTTAACCAGCCACCATCTTGACTTTTTGAAGCGCTCTCACAGTCAAGTGCACGCAGATCACATCCACTGAGATCGGAGGCGCTTCCACTCACACTCACTTTTGTGCACTTTTGTGTGATAGTGCGCCGTGTGCTCAGCGGAACGGGTGATAAGTGATTTCTCAAAGAGAAATCATCCAAACCGCGAATCCCCCCTTTCCTTCCTGTGTGTGATAAATGGCCTGGAGACCTTTTTTTTCTCTCCCCGTCCCTGTCAGGACTTGGAGAACTTTCATATGATGCACTTATGTCAGGGCCTTCTTCGTTTGTTCAGTCTCAACCTGAAAATGAGCAGCCTCGCAGTGGGAGCGGATGTGTCATTTTGCAGTTTCTGCTTCTTTAGTTGGAGCTGGTTGATCTTGAGTAGGCCTGAGGACGAACACAGGAAGAGCATGTAATATTTCCGTTGCAGGTGTTTGTTTGACATCTGTTTTATAAGCTTCAGACACGCTCAAGCAGGAGGGTCAGAACCCGAAGCCTGAAGTATAAAGATGTTAAACATAGTTGCTTGTATTCAGATGGAAGTGAAGCGTGAAGTGAAGTGTGTACACCCAGAAAGTGGTGCTGAAGGAAAATACTCAAAACACTTGATCTGGCTAATGCAACTGCACAAATTTATCTGTTTTGTCTATTTGAACCCACTGTAAATCATTTTAGCGACTTCTGTGGTTACGTCTTTTTCTTTTAAAATCAACCCTCTCTGCATCGCACAATGGTGACCTCTCTAACCCTGCCACGACAAATCACATCAGCGGCCTCCTCTGTTTTAGCTTACCGGGGAATAGTTGCGGGAGAGAGAGCAGTGTGAGCTAGTAGTGATTAGCCTTTCTTTCTCACATTCTGCGGTCTACCTCAGCCAGAACATGGCCTTCCTCAGCCTCAACAGCGGCCTTCACATGCACTTCCTCTAAGAAATAATGCGCTTCAATGAATAATATCAAATTGTTGCAGTGTTAGAAGGAAGCCATTGCAGCTGTAATTCTGCATTGAATCTTTTTTAGCAAGGCTGTTGCCAGACTGAATCTGGGCATGTCGCTGAAACTCCTCTAGAGCAGGGGAATAAGCCCTGACCTTTCAGCTGGCACCTTAGCTCTCCCATTCACTCGCAGCTTCCGGCTTCTACAAGCAGGGATTTCTCACTGGCTATTTTTAAAGCTTCCTATTTGTTCTGGTTCTTCCTGGGATAGAGTCATGTTTTGTTCCTCTTCCCTCCCACAGCACCTCTCTCTGTCGCTTGTTTTCTTTGAGATCACATTTGTCTTCTCTACTGATATCACAATTTCTGTGGTGGACATCCAGCACACATTATTTTGGTTGGTAAAAGGCTCTTGGGCCGATCGCTTTTTACTTGAAGAAGGCTATTCCTTCTTGAATTTTGATCTCACTGCATTTCTGTTTTATTGTCAGCCCCTTCCTGATTTCTGTTGAAGTTGCGTTGCTCTAAATTGCATCAGTTCTGCCAAGAGCTCTTGGTGTAACACTTCCTCAAAGCCTTGGTATGTGCAACACCACATCCTCAACTTAATTGAACGGTATGATTTTATCTGTTGTCATAACATTTAGTCTGTGCCATTGTCCTTTCAAATTTCTATCATTACAGTAGCTTTAAAAAAATGATTAGGTTGGGTCAGCCTCACAGGTGGAATGTTAAGAAGATGAGTTGTGCTTCAGCTTTGCAGCGTGTGGTTTTGCTCTCTATAGGATATGAATCATCAAGCTCTCGCTTGAAAAAGGAAGTGTGCAGTAAATTCTTGACAGAAAAAAAAAGGTCTGTTTGCAGCCTGACATGCAACTTAGTCACTGTATTATCAAGTGTATAGGTTTGGCGGTATCCAGATTTTAAAATCACAATTCCACTCAGGTAGCTGTCACTTAAAACCAACACTGACATGATGGTGCAAAAAATAAAAAATGGCAACTAGCGCTGTTCTGCATGCTTTGAATAGTTGACATACAAAATTGAGTTGATGCATTTGCCGCACTGACACATCGCTGGAGGGTGTGCTAATTTCAACAGCTCCGCTTGCAGTAGAGCTGCTGCAGATTCCTGTATTCACAAGAGCCCCGGGAGGGTCAACAGGGCCAAAACGTTGACTTGAATTCTTCTTTGAGTCTTGTGGCTAAAAGGGAACGCAAAGGTCTCCGGCGAACTGAGTGTTGCATGCGAGAGACCAACAGAGAGGAGAGATCAAAGCAGCCATAGATCTGTGGGTGACATCTTCAATGGGGGGGGGTGAAGCTGAGAGCTAAATGTCACGTCACAAAACGGTTACCAGTTTTCGCTTTTTGTGAACCAACATTCATGTCCTGGTTTTTTTCTCTTCTGTAAAAGTGTGCCGTTGTCGTAGTAACAGTAATCCAGACTATTAACCATCAACTGCAAGATTGATCCACAGTTTGAGTGAAATGATTCAATTGTACAAGCTGTATACTTTGCAGCGAGGGTGGTCAGCAGGGCTCCGTTCAAGATTTCCGGTTAACCAATGCATTGCATAAGCCAGGCTACTTGTTGCTTTGCCATATTGTTGTTTCTCCTAATGTAGTTCTCCCTTCGCAGAGTATGACCTGTAGCACCCACTGTATGATCAATGGCACCAGACAGAGTCCTGATGATTACATCACACAGCAGTCATTCATGACAATGGAGGTCTACAGCTTTGTATGCTTCAGCTTTACTTAAACTCACGTCAGGAAATATTGACAAAATTGCACATTACCCTGTACTTTCATATTTAATATGAAATGATGACCATGGAGATGAATGTCAGGACGTTCAGAAGATAATTACAAATGAGAACATTCTTTGAGCAAGTACTCATTCATCTTTTTATTCTATTTTTTCGTGACAGTTTAAACTTGACTTGCAGAAATTAGTAGTCAGCTCTAACTATCACTGAAATATTTTTTATTGTTTTGTTATTGTCCCTCAGCAATATTCAGTGTTTAATTTTGCTCATCTGATCCTGCAAGATCAAGAAAACTGTCTTTGAAAATCTGTCATTAACAGGACAGACACACACCCTCCACCTCATAAAGCCTGTATCATCCTACAGGGATTTCCTGGTCCTCACTGAGCTCACTGATCAATTATCTTCGGCAACGCTTCGATGACACTAATGACTCCTTTTGGTGAATCCTCTTGATGTGTCACCAGTGACACCTCCAAACACTTTGCTGTTCTGTCCCTGAATGCCTCATTAGCTGTAATCCCACTTTCTATAATCTTACTGCTCAGCAGTGTTGCTAAGGAACAGGCCTAATCTTAAGACTGAGCCGCTGCCAAGCCCGGTGTGTTTGTGAAACTGTGCTGCTTAGCCCCGTCGAGCAAACAGCTTATCCTCCTGCAGGAGAGAGCTGCATGCAGGTGGAGTTCAGGATACTGAGGTGGAGAGGTTCTACAGCACGGCCAGTCCTTGTTTGCATGATCTCATGGCCTATGTGTCGTCTCCCAGCAGGCTCAACAATAGCAGGCTCTTTTCATGTCGGCTTGGTATGTAGCCAGTTAGCCACAGCCCGCATTGTGTGAGCACTTACCCAGAAAGAATGTGTATCATTATGAGGGTGGTGATGTCAATATTGTTAAAACTAATCTATTTTACTCAGTGCATGAGCCTTTAATTTGCTGAATCAGCAATTTCATACTTGGTCAAGATGGCATCTCTGAGTGATGTGGCTGTGTGCAGACATTGTATAACACGCTTGTAAACAAGCTTCTAAATTTTTTGGTACTTATGTTAGCAAATGGGATGTTGTTGACAGTGAAAGACTGCAGGGAAACAGCACTGGGTGATGTGCAGTAAGCATACAGTGTAAAAAGGGCACTCATGCAGCGTGAATCAGTGTAGTGTTTGTAACTCTTCAACTTCCAAGCTAGGTCCGTTTTATTTACACAGCCAAGAATCACAAATCCACAATTTGTCTCGAGGGGCACAACAGAGTACACCCGCCATTAAGATAAGGAAAAACCCCTCTAACAGGTAAAAAGGAAGAAACCTCGGGAAGAGCAACAAATTAGGGATCCCGTGCCATGTGTACAGAAGAGATCAGCAAAAAAATCACAGTATTAATACATTTTGGTGACAAAATTACAGATATTTGTAGATTGTAAAGCTGAGCGGCCTCAGGTGCTGCCAGAGAGGCAGAACATGAGTCACATGACCTCCTCTCAGCCGTGGAGACCTGTAAGGACGGGCCACACAAACACAGGAGAGGCAGCACAGCATTCCACTCAAAATGGCTTTATAAAATCCACTGCAGTTTTTCAAATTGGGTTTAGTTTTCTGCACTTATCTTGGTTATTATCTTTCTGCTCATCCAAGTTATTCAATGTCACCGTGACCCACTCTGTCCTCAACACGACTGGATATCGTTTGACATTTTCCTGTGAGACATACAAATGAGTTTTGATATCTGTACTGAAACTATTCTTTCTTTAAGATATGTTCTACTTGAGATATATGAACGTGTTTTCCTACAAAATCCTAAAGGAAGCAAAAGTTTTCATATGTGAAATTTGTCCAGCTAAACTTGTTTTGAAACTCACTGGTCTGAACCTCAGTGTGAATTTTCAAAGATAGAAAAACAAATGTTTAAGATCAATTCATCTACTGATTGTTTTTTCTTGATTACTTGATTTATCACAATAACAATTTCCTAGAGCTTAAGGTGATGTCATCCAACGCCTTGTTTTGTCCAACCAAAAGTTGAAAACTCAAAGATTGTGTATGTCAAAGAGTGTGATCCTTTTTTGTGTAACCAGTAACAGCCACGATAATGCTCTCCTCAAAGCCACCAGAAAAATGCACTGTTCCCTTCCAGATCATTGTAAAACACACTTCATTCAGACTCGACAAACAAACTAGAACTCATGGAAACCTTCTTGGTTTGCCTTCCCACCGTTCAAACAATCACCAACTCTGGTTTGGTCGAAATAAACCCTTAATTCATCAAGTTAGATGTAAAAAACAGTGTGTAAAATGTTCACATTAGCATTGTGCTGCTGTAACATTGTCAGTCTCACACTGGACTGTAAAAAAAAAAAAAGATTGAAATCAATGCAGAACCAGAGATACTATCTTTATTCCACACATTCCTCCTCATTGTCAAACCTACATTCAGGTGTGTCATGCTAGTAGCAGTTAATGTAACCTCTCACCCCCCCAGATTTAGCATTTTCTAGCTTTTAGTCTTCCCTAAGCATCACTGACTCAAACGACTTCACTTGGGGCCACTCCCTCTGGTGCCAAAAAATGCTTTTATACAACTTTTTTCCACATGTAAACACACCTTGATGTGTGAAAATGTGGATTTCTCATCGGCAGAGAAGCTGCTACATGCCCCCAGTGTCTTTCAGGACTGTGTGAGCAGTGCAGCTCTCTGGACCACGCACTAATAGGACTCAGCGCTTCCTCCTCTCTGACAGTTGCATTACAGTCACAGTGCAACTTGCTGTAAGAGGCGTCTCACACGGCAAGAACTGAGGAGAGGATGCGAGATTGACGACCTGTTCGTTGATATTTGAAGAACGATGTGACGGCATCCGTGTGTCATCTGGTGTTGTTTTCCTGTCGCTCTCTCTCTCACTCATTCTCTCCGACCTGAAAGACTCACACACAGCTGACCGGCCAACAGCACGCTATTGGCAGACAAGGAATTTGTGCTTTTATGGACGCACAGAGGCCCCATTTGGAAAAACTGCACCGTGCTCTCAGTTCCTGCTTGGCTCACGCCCAGCTAAATATGGCAGAGAGGAGGGTTAGCTGGGCAGAGAACCGGTTTTTGTGTTGTGGCTTGGGCTTTTTGTTTGCAGTACTGTGGTTCCTCTCTTTCTAAATCATGTGTTCAGGTATTATTTTTTACCACCTGTTTTTCAGCATGCCATCGGTTACTGTTTATCATCTGGTGGTTTTCTTGTGTGTTTGCGTTTGTCTGATTTGTTAGCTTACTTGTGTTGATGGCCTTTAACTCACATGGTAACACTGATTTGCAACAGTAAATGAAACTGAGCTAATAAATGTAAAAAGGGCTTATGTACACTTACTTTAGAGCAAGTCTAGTGTAATTCGACTTAAATGGAGAAGCAGTTTGTGCATCACCTTCCTCTTTTATTTTTTTTGTTTTTTAAGGGCTGTGGTTTTTTCTGTACACAGGTCACATCATGACAGTCGAGCGCTGACCTTTTTAGCGCATTTACATAACATGGTCATGCAGTTTTCTTTTTCAGAGCCATAAATCCTCTTCCATTGGTTGACGGTGTTGGTTCACGCTTGGTTGAATTCACTCAAATACAGGAAGTTGGGTTCTTTCAACATGCAAATGTGAAACATTCAGGGTGAGACGTTTGAGGTCGTAGTTGACTGTTGACTGAGAGGAGTGTTTAGAAAAGAAGTCTGAATAACGAGTAAACTGAATGTGACCTGACCCTCACAGCTAATTTCTATGTGTTCCATATTTGACTTTTAAGTATTATCAGTTCCCCTAATAACACATTTATCGTTGCATCAATTTTTGTCTGCATTAGGATCTGCTGTATCGACAAGCACACGCTAGTTCAAACACCATTAGACCGACGTGTGTGCGTGCGTGCATGTTCTCTAAGGACTACGGGGAGAACAAAAGCACAAACAGACCACACAGAACAAGTGTTATGAGAACAGCGTCATCCAGCTGCCTCTTGGCTTGTGCAGGTGTTGATCAGGCCTTGTATGGCCGTGCACAACACATGTGCTCCAGATGTCAATAATGCATAACTCCTTTTTTTTTTTTCTCCTCCACAACATTTTATGAGCAACAATTGAGTTTTGTAGCGTCCACCGAGCGCGTCAGTGTTCTCAGCAAATGAAGATGATCTCAGTCTGTTGGTGTGCGGCTCCCTGCTCAGAATCACTCTCCTCACTGCTAATCAGAAGCGACTGGCTTGTCAGTGCAGCTGGGCGCAGATAGCCGCATTAGCGTTAGTTTTTCTGTTGTCCCACTGCTGAAGCCTGACGGCAGCCCGTGGTGGAGGAGAGAAGCCCTGGAGCTCAGATAATCATCCGCTTTCAGACCACCGGCCTCTGCTTTATGTCAGAGGAACTGAGAGGGCCAGATGGTCACGTGTCCTGGCTCGCGTCTCTGCTGGTGTGCGCTGACGCGTGGTTATGTCCAAGGGACAAAAACAGTATGGACAGCAAACAAATGGAGGAGCAGTGTGAGTTATTTATGCTGTGTCTTTCTACATGAACTGCTGCTTTGCATTGCAAGAGCCCCACCCTAGGTCAAAGTTCACTTCCCTCTCGATAAGTAATCCATAATAATCATCCAGCAAGCAGGTGTCTAATAACCATGTGCTGCCTTCCTCCACATGTAGGGCAGATTCCATTAAAGCAAAGCCAAGAGTTGAAAGGGGAAGTGGTCTGCTGCGTGGACTCCTGCCGTCAGCTCTTATCGCTTTATTTTCCCGGCCATTCACCACTCACCACCGCCTCTCTGCTGTCGCTCTCTAGCACGCAATGGCAGAGCAGGAGCCTACACCAGAGCAGCTGGCAGCGATTGCAGCAGCCAACGAGGAGGGCGAAAGCCAAGTCGACTACAAGCCTCCCGCCCAGAAGAGCTTACAGGAGATCCAGGAGCTGGACAAAGATGATGAGAGCCTGCGCAAGTACAAGGAGGCGCTGCTGGGCAACGCTTCTGTGATTGCAGGTTAGCGGTCTCAGCCTGTGTTACCTCCCTTGATATTCTAGAACATCTGTAAATGTAATTTCAGTAATTAACCTCACTCATAGATGAGCACACATTTACACGTTTGAATTTTTTAGGTAACATCCTCAAAGGTGTAACAGTAACGGTTTTTATATCTTGTACATTGAGAATCATTGAATAATATCCACTCCAACAGGGAGGTCCAGAGCATTTCAAACATTTTAAATGACTTGACACAACATGAGAAGTGAGATCCCGTTCATGTATGGAACGGTCATAAAGAGATGGCAAAATGCTCGTGAAGTATGAAAATTGTTAGAAAATGGAGGTTCTTACTTTCATTTTCTCTTACAAACGTCATACAGCATGACCACATATTCTGTGTATTTGTTTACCACTATCAGTTACTGGAATATGAGACCCTGAGACCCAAATGAAAACACGTCAGAGCTGGGAAAAGGGTCTGTCCACTGGCTGGAGTTTGTCCAAGCTGTGTTATTAATAGGTCACACATCTCCCACAGAGGTCTGTAGATGGTACTGCCCGTGTTCAGAAGCTTAGCAGGGAGAGTAGAAGAAAGTGCTGCAGTTTTTATTGTCTCAATTAAAAGTTCAAGGTTTAGTGTAATCATATGTATGCAACTGTTGTAAAATCAAACTTGTGAGAATGAAAAAGCACGATGCATGAGATACTTTCCGTTTGCTGAATTGGATTCTCACAGCATTTCTCTCCGGTGCTATAGACGAGTGATCGTATGGTCATAATTTTGGATGCTCTGACCTTTCTCTCTGTCTTAGATCCCAACGCACCCAACATCCAGGTGACACGAATGACCCTGTTGTGTGAGTCGGCACCGAGCCCTTTGATCCTTGACCTGACGGGTGAGTGGAGCAGACATCGCAGTTTACAACTCAACAGCAGGGTTTTTTTTTTTTTTTTTTTTTTTTTTTAGAGTGAAAACAAATCATTTAAGTTTGACAAAAGCAGCCCACATTTAGGCAGCTGTTTTTCCTTGCAGTAGACACACTGGAAGAATTACCTCAGAAACAATTATGAACAGTAATGACGCCATTCCTGGTGTGCAAATATAGACCAAATGACCTGCTGGGCCAGTAGTCTGCTAATTAATAATGACATGACTCCTGTTTAAGTGGGTTAATGAGCCATTTCCTGATGGCACTCCTGCGCTCCCTCGGTGGTCACACTGAGCTGCAACAGAGCAGGAGAGCTGTGCTCACTTAAGGTACTGTGCCACCTGGTGGTCAGTATCATTACTACAGGCTGTACGCTTCAAACTGATTTGAACGTGTCTAGCTTGACAGGCTTAAGTCACTTGACTTTTGCGTTCATGCTGTGTTGTCTCCTCTGCTAGGAGACCTGGAGAACTTCAAGAAGAACCCATTTGTGCTGAAGGAGGGAGTTGAATACAGAATAAAGATCAACTTCAAGGTGAGACTCTGGTCTTTGTTCCTGCAGCTGGAGGGAACTAGCTTTGTCATAGGAAACTGTTGAGCTGGATATGATTCATTTCGCCTTTTGCAGGTCAACAAGGAGATTGTGTCAGGCCTGAAGTACATTCAGCAAACATTCAGGAAAGGAGTAAGAGGTAATCTTTCATTTAATCTCTGCATTTGCTTAGGTGGATTTTGACATGGAAATATGATGTAAAGCAGATGGTCTGACGATTTAAGGAAATATGCCTATTCACTGTCTCTACAAGTTGGTTGAGAAGATCAATACAATTCGTGTCTGCACTGTAAATACAGCCCACGGCCGGTTAGCTTAGCCTAGCTTAAAAACTAGAAACGGGGAAACAGCCAGCCTCCGGCAGTCCGAAGGCACCAAAATCTGTCTGCCAGCACCTCTACAGTTCACCAGTTAACATGTTAAACCTCGTTTGTGTAATGCAGACCTGTTGTTTCTCATGTTTCCAGTCTGCTGGCTAGAGCTACATACTTTCTGTGTTTGCCCCATATGAATGTGCTTGTTTCTCTACTGGACTGCATTTTCAGAGGCTGTTTACATACAGCAGCTGACCTGTTTTTATCTACATTTGATGAGTTTCCTCTCAGGAATAAACCACGTATGAGGCAGCATTATTGCTGGAGTAAAATCAGTATATGCACGGTGCACTTTTGCAAAGCTGGAATTCAGTATGCGCACGATATCTTCACTTACGACCCCTCGTCTCTCCCGCTCTCGATAACAGTTGACAAGACGGAGTACATGGTCGGCAGCTACGGGCCCAGACCAAACGAGGAGTACGAGTTCCTCACCACCATGGAGGAGTCACCCAAAGGGATGCTGGCCCGCGCCACCTACAACATCAAGTCCAAGTTCACCGACGACGACAAACACGATCACCTCTCCTGGGAGTGGAGCCTCACTATCAAGAAAGACTGGAAAGACTGATTCCCCGTTGTCGACGTGCTTTGTCCCTCTTTCTTTTTCTTGCTGTCATTCCACCCCCCCCCCTCTCCCCCCTCTGGATCCATCTCTGGATTTTGTGTTGATTTAAGCTTTCGCTCTCTCCGTCCATGGACACCCGCTCTTCCCTCTTCTTACTCTAAATTCCAATCACTTCATCATTCCTCCCATGGTTAACGCTTCATTTGTTTGCACCCGCCCTTCTGTTAAGTATTAAATCTTTAAAATGGAGAAAGCAAACAATGTGCACAATCCAGATTTTCCGGTTATGGTTTGTTTATAAAAGATAAATAAGTAAAAAAAAAATATTTTCTGTTAAGTGCTGAGTGATGAAGTATGTGATTTTCCTCTGCCCCTTCCCTGCTTTGTCTTCCCCCTTCTCTCTCTCTCCTGTAATTTTCAGATTCTTTTGTACAATTACCGTGATCTGCCTTCGAAAGCACTGTACAGGAAGCAGTAGTGTTGTATGTACGTGGCCACTGTACGGTCATTGAGCAGTCTTTGCTGGACACAACTCTTGGACGCAGCCCCCCTAAAGCCTTTGAGCAGATTATTTGTACCAGGCTCTTGGTAAATAATTTGGAATTCAGGTCACCCCTCTTTCAAATGATTCAGCGCCCTACAAAGTCTGCTGAGAGAAGGGGGCGAACAGAATTACCTCTAACACCTTCTGACCCCTCACTTTAGGTGTGGCTGTTCCTCTCCTGATCAGGGTATTTTGGCAGTTTATTTAGCAGAACATGTGGCCTTAACAAGAATGCTTCAGAAGAAATAGACAACCCAGTTGAGCCATTTGCCTTCAGATTATATTTGCCAGACCATCATGTGAGCCTGTTTTAACAAGACTTATAATGGACAGGGCATCAGGACTACGGACTTTTAACACCTTTATTTCAGGTTTGATGAGTTGTAAAAACCATTACATGTTGATGTCGATGGTTATCTCTATTTACAAGCATCATTTTCAGTGCAGTACTTGTAGCCTTCTAAATATCAGTTAAATCAGCTTGTTTTTAGGTCTTTTACAACAGCTGTAAATAGTCCAGGTTGTACTAATGGCATTTTGTCACCCAGTGTCCTCTAGTCCCTGAGGCCATACTTCAGTATCTCTGAGGTGTTACTTTAGTTCCAACACACAGACTGTTGAACCGCTCACCTTGTATTACTCGAGTTTAAAAATGACCAATGCTGACTGTGCCTCCGGTCTCTTACAACCACGTGCTGCTCCTGCTGACTGAGCAGCACTCTGCTCGCCATCAGCGAGGTGAAACGTTGTCTGTAATTGACTTTTAAACCAGAACAGAGACCTCAGTCCCCAACCAGACATTGATGAGTAACACATCCTGCCATATAAAAGGTTTTTTTTGTAAACTCCATAAGTATGTGGATGAGGTCTTTCTGCAGCTTCATCCGGCCGTCATGTGTCATGGACTGATGTTTCTCTCCGTGGGCTGGGTTGGACTGAATGTGTGCTACTTGTATTACCGTCAGTTTACTGATCTCCTGTGTTCACATTAAAGTGTTCAGACTGGGCTTGCGTCTGTCCTGTTGTTTTATTCAAACAAGCAGATACGACCTGGATTTTTCTTCAGGTTTTTGCTCCCACAGCTCATATTCAACCTGCTGCAGGATTTCAATTGTTGCCTCCCTGAGCGCAAAAAAAAAAACATGCTAGGTACGTTTCTTACTTTAATTAACAGAAAATGTTTTAAATGGCCCTCTACAGGAACAGGCTGGACAACATGATAACACAGTGCTGAACTGATTATGCACGAAATGATCAGACAAATCCCTGAAACAGATCACTCCCCTGCATGCTGTAAAAACACCAGAGACATCCACACCTCTCCACGTGTCCTCTCCTTCACCTCGACTTCTAATAAACCACGTAGGCAAACAAATCTCCATCAGACACTTATGCACAGAACACTTTGGCAGCGGTCGTGAAGGATTCGGACCATCCAACAAATTCAAAATGCAGACAAACAGTCAAAAATCACTCGAGCTGGTCAAAAGCTTGTGTGATTCACTTCATACCTGCTTTTAAAGACTCATTTAGAACTTAGTGTTTATTAGGCAGATGCATGCTTCAAATGCTGCAAGAAGTTTCGAAGCCAGTTTTCTCTTTTATATTCATTATTTGGCTTAATTATTCAATAAATAAAAAATAAATGCTAATAGTTAGATGGTTTCTGTATCAGTACATCTCAATTACAAACACTGGAGCACACAGACTCCTCAGACAGTAGCACAACCTTCCATTCGGATTATTTGTGAGTTAGGGTCGTTCAGAAAAAGGCATTTCAACCATCTTCCATCCGCGTAGAGAAATAGAACATTTGGCAGTTTTAAATTAATCAGCCGAGCTTCGGTGCTAGAGAGCGAACAGAGGCGTCCACTGCTAACAATACGCATGATTAATCACCCAACGCCATGACCACACGTGGTCAAATGTCGGACGAGACGCCTTGAAAACAGCGAGGTAAATGAAGAGAGAGCTTGCTGAGTCGCTGCCTGTGGCGTCAGTAGCTGTAACACTGGGCTCCGGCTCATTTGTGGCTCTTCCTGCTCTTGGTGGAGTTCATGTCGCTCTTGGTCTTCTGCAAGCGGGAGAAGATCTCTTTGAACAGGGCCTTGTACTCCGGCGTGTTCTGGCTGAGCCGTTTGTCCACCTGCTCCACCTGCCTGCTGATGCCCTCCAGGGCCTCCGGGGTGGAGGGAGTCTGGGGGGGCGTGGGAGGGGTGGCGACGGCCTCCGATGTCGAGGGCACTGCAGAGACCATGCTGTACTCCTTCATGGAGGGGTCTCTGGAGACGGGCCGCGAGGTCTGCACCCCGGCGTGGCACAGGCTCTCCTCGTGACGCCGGCACTTCCCCAGCAGCTCCTCGTACTTCTCCAGCAGGGCGTGGTACTGCTCGTCCACCTCCCGCAGGATGGACATGCCACGTTTGCGCACGCCGTTGGCATGGAGGGCGTAGCTGCCCTGACGCCTGCCTGAGGCGTCGCGGGCCGAGATGGCGTTCAGAGCTGTGTCGCTGCAGCTTTTCCTCACTGGGCCTCCCTGCTGCCCTGCGCCCCCCGCGTCCCCCTCGCCTCCTTCCTCCAGCCCCGCGCCCTCCTCTGGGGTGTCTGTCTCCGGGCCGTTGTTGAGCAGCGTCTCCAGGCCGTCTTCCATGCCCCCAATCAGACACATCCTGGACACCCTCAGCTGCTGCATCTCGTGGAGCTCGGCCTCCAGCTCCTGAACCCGCAGCTGGCAGCCCTCCGCTCCTAAAAGGCGCTGTTCCAAACGCTCAAACTCCTGCAGCACAGCGGCGCACTCCCGCTCGGCGCTCTCCCGCTTGGACCGCTCGGTGGCCATGGCTGCGCGCAGGGAGGAGACGATGTCTCGCAGGCGCTCATTCTCCTCGTCCACTGGCTGAGACTCGGCGAGGTCCACACTGCCCGGGTTGGCCAGCAGGAAACCATCCTCATACCTGCCAACAACAAGTGTGGCATCACTCAGTGAGCTGGATGTGACCGCACAATCATACCATCAGTGCACCATCGTGGGCGTTCTTTAAAAGCATTAGAAGACCAATGGGAAGTCAGAATATTACAGCAGTGACTGCAGCCTGTCACAAAGACAGCAAGCACAAACTACAGAAACAGCGAAATCAAGAATAAAGGGTTTAAAGGCTCTTAGCTAAGCCGTGTGACAGATACACATGTTGTAAATCCTTACATTTAGACCTTTTATGATGCTTATTGATTATTTTCACAGAACATCTAAAACATTTTTTACACATTTTTTACACACACACACCGCTGCTGCAAACTAAATGTGTGCTTGTTTCTTCATCAGTATTATTGTCCATTTGAACTAAGGAGCTCATTTAACAATTCATCTTCAATTATTATGATTTAAACGTAGCTTAACCACATCAAATCACATCAATTCCAGTCCGAGATCGCAGAGACGACAGTTTCTGCTACTCTGATTAGTTCATCTTTAGCAGGACTAATGTACTTTTTATTTCCTCTCAATTATAAATTGACCAAATGTCTTATGCAGTATCACAAATTCAATTACTAAGATGCTGGAGCATCAAAATACTTTTTTCAATTCCTGGAAACAAGAAATAGTGGCTAAACTAGCTTTAGCTCAGATTATCTCATCAGCTAGCCTGAAGTAGATGGAGTGCAGATTGGTTGTTATTCCCCCCAAAAAAAGAAAAAAATACACATTAGATGGTAGAATCAGTTCTGTGGCAAGAAAAGATGTCAAAAAGTCCAATTCTGGTCTTCACTAAATTTGGACCACATATGTAATTACTGAGTTCTGGCTCTGAGGGGCAGTGCAGTCTGATAATTACAGGAGAATGACCCTAGCAGGTGTTCTGCAGAATAGTCAGTCCATCTGCAGTGTTTGCAGTGTTTGCAGCAAACTAATCTGTGCAAACAAGCTAACATGACAACAAAAAGCAGACTGCAGTGTGGACGCGTCAAAGTGAAAAGCTGCTTTGTACAGTAGGAGATAAACTCGGACAGTGACCTTGGCGCAGTGCAGAGCTCTTTGAGGCAGGGGAAGGAGTGCACGGTCTTACGCCGTTCCTTCTTCTCTCTGCGGACCCTCAGCTCCTCCAGAGTTCTCAGCTCCTCCACCCGAGACGTCAGACTGTCCACCTGGCCCTGCAAGGTCTCCATGGTGCCCATCAGTCTGTGCGCGGGGACACACACACACACACACACATTTGTTCTTGTTACATCATTATTAGAGTGACGTCACTGTTGCTTTGCTCAGCACACCGGTCTCAAAGCCTCAGCGAGTCACTGTTACAAAACAAAGAATGTGAAGGAGCAGATTTGGACAGAACAGAGGCAGCCATTGAAAACTAATTTCAGACCTCAGACCACTAATAGGACTTGTGAAGAACTCTGAACCCTAATTAGCATTATGAAACCGCTAAAGAGAAAAAAAGAGTTAAGTAGTTTACTGCTCAAGTAAACGGAGGGAAGGCCTGTTAACACACAAATGTGGAGCAATGTCAACTAAAAAAGCTACTTCCTGGTTTTATGACACGCGGGTGTACCAGCCTGTTTGGCTTCAAATCGTGTGTGATTTGCGGTAGACTGTGGCTGTGAGGACAGTAATCGCCCTCAGCTGCGGATCACCTGTCTATTTTCTGCTGCGAGGCCTTGCTCTCCAGCACCAGCTTCTCGTTGGTGATCTCCAGCTCTCTGGCCGTCACGTCCAGCTGTTCGTACACCTTGGCGTGCTGCTCGTTCATCTCCCTCAGCATCTCCGACTGCTTGGACAGGTACTGCGAGGAGACAGGTTTAATATGAGCGTGAGTTGATTAGTGACCAGATACATCTTTAATAGTTCATCTACAGCGCTGATTCCTAACGAGGGCTACCTTTGCAGCTATTTGGGGGTACATGTGGAGTAGCTTGGTTTGAAACAGTAATCAGCTGTGAAAATTAGGAAGCAGAGAACCTGAAATGTTAAGCTGAAAGGCCATATGATTAAATAGCTCGTAATGAATCAAGACCTAAAAGTAAGAGATAAAGGAAACAGATAAATGGCTGAGTAGAAAAACTGATGGATAAATGTTAAAATTGTAAAAGTAAGCTAAAAATAAATGGTTGAAATAGCTTAAAGAACAACCCTGTTTCCAAAAAGGCTGTGTGATGTGACGATTTGCAAAACATTGAAACCCCATATTTAATTGAAAATAGCACAAAGGCAACAAATCAAATGTTGAAGCTGAGATGTTTCATTGTTTTTGAGCATGCATGAAAGGTGAAATACAACAAAGGAGACCCCAAACTGTTGAGCAGCTGAAATTGTAAGAATGGGAGCACGTTCCACTTTGAAAATGACAGCAGTCGGTCACAGAGTGTGACGAGGTGATGCCGCAGAGCGGTAAACATGACCCTGACCAAACTTTATTGAAACGTGTTGCCGGCATCAAATAGATAAACGAGGATGTCATTTTCAAAAACAGTGAAATTTCTCTGTTTCAGCATTTGATATGTTTGATATGTCTTTGTGCTATTTTCAGTCAAACGTGAGGTTTGAATGTGTTGGAAATCACCACATTCTGTGTCCCAACTTTTCTGGAAACAGGGCTGCGATTGATAAATGGTTGAAACAGCTAAATGAAATTAATGAACAGTTGAAACAGTTAAAAAAGAGAAATAATTGAAATTGGTAGTAGTGAAAATGCACACATGACCTAAAACAAGCTAAACACTGACAGTTAAGTTGTCTGAAAGAAAAATAACAGACTTTGATTAATAGTGAAAGAAATCCATTGAGTCAGACCATCTCTGCTACATCACAGCGTCTGACTAATGAGTCGAGCCTTTGAGCTGGGGTGAGGTGACACAGTGATTTCACACATCCTTTCATGTTCCACAGAATAATCTGTTTTTTTAACTACTTCTTTTCTCTTTTCTTCCAAGTGCTCAGCCGAGTATTTCTTCTCTAGGATGTGCATAAAACCTCTGGCTTGAACATGCGCTGGTGTAGTTAGAACAGCTGGAACAAGCATACCTCTATCTCCTGCACTTGGTCCTCATTGTTGATGTACATCTGCTGCAGGGAGTCCTCCAGCTCCTTGTTGCGTTCCAGGAGAGTCTTGCCGAGCTCGGCAGCCAAGTGCAGGTCTGATGGGAGCCGAGACAAAAGAGCAGACATGAACAGCAGAAAGCGGTGAGAGAGGTCAAGCGCAGAGGGTCGGGGCATGGTGGAGGATGTGGAAAGGTGCTGGAGAGAAGCCCTATCTGCAGCTGAGGAGCACATAGCTTCTGAACACAACAGATCCACACAAACCTGTAGCCATCTGCACACCGGGAGGGGGGGCCCCGAGCAGCAATAACACCACAGTTGCTGTTATTTTACGCCGCAGCTTGAAGCATACATTATTCATCCCCTCGGATGAAAAGAAAGCGAGCTGGGCTGCGTAGGAGGAGGAGGAGAATCCTGCTGGCTCTGCATACTTGCAGCCCAAAACAACAAACTGGAGGAGGAAGAGGACGGGGAAGAAACAGAGAGCCATTGACTTCCATCACTGGAGATGAATGCAGTGCTTTATCACCACAGTGTAGAGTGTGAGCAATGACAGGAACACACACACACACACATGCATCATCGTAGGTGGAAAACACAAGAGATTAGAAATGCTTCACAGTTTATCCATCCGTATGTGTCCATGCCACACACATCCCAGCATCAGGAATCCCTCACTTTATTTCTGATATCACCAACAATCATTAGCGCACAATGTGCGCGCCTGAGAGACGGGGACAGGCTGCAATTTCCCGTCTCAACATGCAGGACTGATAAAACAACGGCGGTCTGAGCCGGCGAGCGATAATGAGCTAAGTGAGAGCGCGCGAGGAGAGGGGGGCGCAGCGAGCCTCCGACCCCCGTCACCGTGCTGCTGCTGTGCCCGAGGGTCCACACGTGCAGGATATCGGTTATGTAATTTCAGAATTACATGCACGGATGAGAGGCTGCGTTGAGAAAAACAGCAATCAGCAGACACGTAATGTAACACAAAAACACGCTGATGGACCTGGTCACGAGGACAGGGCGTCCGTCCACCATGCCTGATCATGTCTCCGCTCTCTGCACATGCATCATGATGTGTGGATCTCGTTTAGGATGGCAGGCCCCTCGGATGAGGCCGCAACACAAAACGCCACCTGCCCAGACGCGCTTCATATGTTTTCCAGATCATACTGAAAACAGGGGTCACCAAATCCCAGAGCCGGCAGGAGAGAAGTTGCATAACAGCATCATTTCTGGGGCAAAATCATGTCTGACTAGAAGTGTGTGCAGGATGATGTTTGTTTGGAGCGCCGACGGCAATTATGCCTCCAGTCTGACCCCAAAGCCCGGAATCTCTGATCCGCGACTGAGGAGGTCTGGTCTGGGGCTCCCTAATCAGATCAGCCAGGGGCTTAACGACTTCAAGCTCGATGCTGAATAATGCAGAGATGAGGCACAGACAGTAAGTCCGCACACAAATACTGTGCGTGTACACACACACACACACAGCAGAATCCACCTGCCTCTCTATGAACAGCGTGATGATGAACCACAAAGCTGCTTTAGCTCTCTGGGTCAGCAGGTGATCAGCGGGTGGGGTGATGCTGAGGCCAGCGCCGCAGAGGGACACACATCTCTCTGCTCTGGAGCCGCACTGTCGATGAAAGTGCATCCACTTAAGCCATCGCCGAGGAGGCCGCTCGCACACCGCATCACACGCCACGCACCAGTCAGGAAGTGGACTTCTCATGAATTTTCTGTCCTCGCCATCCATGTTGCGTGAGGTCACACCAGGCGTGACTGCTGGCCTGTTTTCCAGGTGCTGCTAAAGAAATCACTGAGCTATTATCAACAGGCTCTGTCCATGCACAGAAATAATGTCACTGCCTTCTTGATGATCAGGGCTCTGACATGCCTGTGTCACGCAGCCCCACGGGCGAAGAAGAGTCTGATAGACTGAAGACAGAGAGACTAAAGGAGGAGAAGAGAAGACGGGGGGAGAGGCACAGAGGCAGCGTTCACTCAGCCAGACAGCAGGACTAGTCCTGGAAGCACCGCTGACAACATCACAATAATTGGCAGAGGAAGAGAGGCAGCCAGATCCGGACTCACGCGCAAAAGCATAGAGAGTTTACGGCTTTCATGGTGCTCGTGCATAAAATGACATTGTACATTTTGCAATGGATGCAACCCCCTCTCTTCTTCCCATCCACCCCCTCCTGCATGAATCCTTCTTTCCCACAGTGCAGTGACTGTGGATGGGGCATTGTTACATCGCAAGATCCCCCCTCATGCAGACCTGGCCCAGGAGAGCTGATGCCTCACCTTGCTCCAGGTCCCGCTGGTCGTACCACGGCTCCTCTTCCTCCGTGACAAACTCCTCCATCCTGCCTGGACGAAGCATCGATGCCGATGGACTTCTTCTCAACCGGCGACGTGATCTGCTAATTCACGGACTGGCTCGCCCGGAAGTGACAACAAACAGAGGCGCAGCCTCCCCAAGTGTGTAACCCTTTGAGACAAATGAGTGAAAAACGCCGGCAGCGCACCTGCTTCTTGAAACATCTGCGGACACGCATGAAACCACATCCGACTGTTCAGACCGGCGGGCCCGCAGCTTGGGACCGAAACAGCTGGTGGAGGATCGCACAGTGTGTTTTCTGCTTATCTCTCCGGTCTTGATGTGCAGCAGGGCCCTGCAGACGCAGGTTCACAGTCCGCGCGCCGCTCAGTGGCCAAGTGCTGCTGCTGCTGCGTTCATGTGCAGTCGGGAAACCTGAAATATCGACCTTCAAGTTATGTATTATTATATAACAAATGCAGACACATTTCAAATCCCATATCATTCTGTTGATATTGTGTTTGGTGCATTTTGCAGACTTTTTTTAAAATTTAATAAGCTGGATCCAGAAGACACAAAGAAAGTCCGGACCTTTTGTGGTCGCTGGGTGCAGCAGCGCACTTTGTCACTTGTGCTCCAAGGAAATTACTAACTAGAAAAGCCCCAAACCTCATCACCTTTCCTCATCAGCTAAATAATAAAACTTACCTGAGAAGATAAAGCACAGCTGCTTTTTTACATCAAAGGTCAGATCAATGCTGTGATGAACAAATGATGAGATTTGTGGCTCCTCAGTCCTACTTCACTTCTTGTGTCTGTCTTTGTAGCCATTTTCAAAATTATCACTCTATGAGACATAAAGTTATATATTAACCTGTATAAATTTCTACATTATTAAAGCTTTCAGAGGTGTGTGTTTCAGTGCATGTTGGTTCCACAGCTCTATCGATCCATCACTAATAGCTGTGGCGGCTGCTGTTGTCTCCCTCCAGCATTCACCAAATATGAGCCAACCTTCTACATTTGTTGCATTTCTTCAGTCTTCTAACGTGATCCTTAGACGGGATGGCACAGACAATACAGCCATGTTGTTCCAAATGAAGGTAGTCGTCTTTTACAATTTACAACCCCTCTTTAAACTCATCAGAATGTAGGGAGATAAAAGCCGTACGTTACAAGGAGCACCTGAAGGCAGCACCAGTGAAGATGACGTCACCGTCTATTTGACGACGTCCCCGGCACGGACGTCTCCCCCCCTCCAGCCCCTAAACGTCCAATAAGTTCAGTTGTCCAATTCCCGACATTATTGATGAATGAACACACAGGGAGGGTCTCTCCGGACGGTCTGCTCCTGATCAGCACAGACTTTATTGTAAACATGTCGGAGCAAAGGGTACAGACGCTGCTCAGACTCACACAGCCAGGCCTCTGTGCTCCCAGGATCACCTCCTGACTGTGGGGACAGAAGCTGTGGCCTCTCACAGGCCTCACAGGCACTACAGCTAAGGAACATTTCCCTCATCGTTACTAAAAAAAACAACAGTATTCTGCAAAGGAGACATAACCGAAAACAAAACTGCATTTAGTTTTAAACACACAAAACAGGACAGTTTTACCTCATACACTATGTCATTTATGTCCATTTACTTAGTTTCTCGTTCTGCAGTTCAGCAGCCAAACACAAACATATGTAGCAGTAGTAAAAATATCTATCAGGCTCCCACAACACAGAACCGTCTGCTTTACATTCAATATTAAAACTTTGTTCCACTGTTCTTGTATTTATATATATATATATATATATATATATATATATATATATATATATATATATATATATATATATATATATCTCCATTTACTTCAAATTCTGTATTCTTCACATTACTGTCAACACTTTCTACCACACCATGCTGTTGTCAGAGGAAATATCAGCTGCTCTGTTGGTCAGTCCACCACTTTGGTCCAGATGAAATATCTCAACAACCGTTTGTTAGATTGCCATGAAATCACGTGGTCCCCAGAGGATGAACCCTAATGGCTGTGGTGATCCACTGACTTTTCACCTAGCAGTCAAAATTTCACTGTGACCAATGCTTTGGTTTACGGCCAAACATCATTCCCAGCAGACTCAGCTGTACTTTCTGTTCAGTGCTGTTGAGCACATGAGCGTGTTCGTGTCACTGTGAGCATGTTAGCATGCTGACATTAGCATTAAGCTCCAAATACCTCACGTAGCTGCTAGCATGGCTGTAGACACTCAGTGTGGTTTATTCCCAGGGGCCTCTGGTTTCCATTCATTTCAGCTCAGTGTGTAAATCAACTTGCCGAGACTTGAAACATGTTTTAGGTTTAACTGCGGACATGAATAAAAGAAGAGTGCAGGATCACAAAGCTCCACACTTCAGTGAAATGAATGAACACCAATTTCTGCCTTTAGAGGAGAGTCCATTTAAAACCACATATTGGTCATCAGTAACGTCAAGAGACACAATTTCCAGTAAATGGGCTGAAACATAAAGAAAAAATTTTTTTTAGTATGCACAGTTTTCCCTCTGCTCTCTTGGCCTTTAATAGTCCACGTTATTGCTTTTATTTATTTTTTAAGCTACTGTAGCAGCAACGGGCCTGAAAACAGCAGAACTCTAGCAGCAAATCAACCGTAAATCTGGTCGGCAGGCATATGTGGCGAAGCCCTTTATCACCGGAACAGGGGAAGCTTAGGCACTGACAAAGAGGAAGGGTTTGACCCTAGAAATGGCTACATTCCCCTTCCCATCATTCCTTGTTCTCCGTGGTTTCGCAGCTGTGCGGCCTTTTCAGGTGCTTCCAGTCTGCCTCGCTCTCGCAGCGCTTGACTCTGCTGAAGAACTTCTTGATGAGCGCCTTGGCTTCTGCTTTAACTGCGGACGCAGAGACGAGCGTTAGAGAGGAGCCCGCCGCATGCAGCGCGGCACACGTCTCAGACCACTGATCTCCTGCTTACCTTGGCCTTTCCCCCGACTCCTCCCCTCTGCGAGAAGGTGAGACAAGTAGCGGGCGAAGGACTTAAACAGCTCCTGCAACCGAAAAAAGAGCAACCGCTGAGAATACCTCGGAAAAACAAGCGAGACTTTTCATTTCCCGCTGCTGTCTCTGCAGACTTGACACGTTGAGACGCTCGCCTCTCTCACCTTGGTCGCAAACTTTCCCTGTGTGTAAAAGGGGTCCAGGTAGTGGACCACGATATCAGCTGCCTCCTTCAGGGTCACAGGCTTGGGCGGCTCATTCACGGGGTGCAGGGCCCTCTCCTGCACATTAGGGTTGAAGGTGACTCTCCTGCTGTGGCCGTCCGCGGGGCGTCTGCGCTTCGCTGGGGGAGGCGACTCTCTGTTCACTTTCATATCTGTCAGCTGGAGACACACACACACACGTACCATCAGTCATTGAGCAGGAATAAATCTTAAAGACTGGACAGGAAGCAGACACTTACCCCTGATATTAGAGGTGCTGCAGCTTCTTTTTCTGGTTTGTTTTGTCTGTGTGAGAGAGAATAATGTCAGCGTTTGGAGAAGAAGACTTTTCCATCATCTTAAAATGCTGCACTGAACATCTCTTACTCTGTCTTGGACTCTTTAGCTGTGTCTTGAACCCGCTCCAGCTCAAACGTTTTAAGGTTTTCTTCCTCTTCTTCATCTGGTATAACTATAACCTCTGTTTTACTCTCTTCTTGGATCACCTGGATCACGTCCTGAGTCTCTGCCTCCACAGGGCTGACCTCCACAGCCTCCGCAGCGACGGGTGACTGTTCCTGCTGGCTACTGTTTTCTTGAGGGACCACAGCAGTAGTATGAGATAACATAGCATCAAGTCCCCCCTCTTCCTCCTCCTGGCTTTTTGCCGATGTTTGTTTCTTCGCAAAGTACAGGGATATGTTGCGGGAACTCTTTGCTGCTTCCGCGAGTTTCTGCTGCTTCTTGCTCATGGCTCTGCCGGCCTTCGTCGGGCTGTTCAGGGAAGCAGCGGCGGCATTTGCTCTGGCTCTGATGGAAGACGTTACGGCCGAAGGTGCATCTCTGTTTGCCTCTCCAGAGCCTCCAGAGCTGTCGTTGTAAAATCCCCCGCTCTCCGTCCCTTTGTTAGACATAGCCTCCAACTCAGAGGGCTTCAGCAGATCCTTTGCAGTCAGGAAGGGGTTGGACGAGCCCCTCTGGCCTGCCCCCACCCTCTTACGCTTCATCTGGAGGAATAAGGAAAAGGAAGAACAAAGAGAACATTTGTTTACATCTAGACAGTCTGCAGCCCCAGGAACCCAAAACAGCAAATGTGTAGTAAAGAGTATCTTACAGAGTAGATCTCTGATGCAGATGTGAATCCCTGCAGCTCCTCAGACAAGGAGGAGGAGGAAGAGGAGGATGCTCCCTCGTTGAGTTTTGACTCAGTTTCTTTGGACCCACTGCTGCTGTTAGTCTTGTCACTTTCTCCTCCGGTGGAAGCAGGTGCTTCCTTCTTCATCTCTGACACCTTTAAAACAAGACACGAGTTCAGCAATATATTTTCTACCAGTGATGCTGTGACAGGCGGAGCAGCCAGGAGTCACCTTCTTCAGGATGGACGCTTTGTACAAGTTGGAGGACTTGCTGCTCTTGAAGACCTCGTGTTCGATATCCACCGCTAAAGACAGGGTGTCACAACTGAGAGACGAGGGAGACATGAAAGACAATGTAGAGCGACATTTCTGCAGGAAGTCAACTATGCATGGGAACGATGTTTGAAGCGCATGTCTGCACTCTTACTTGAATGCATCCTCTGCCCCCTGGTGGCCATGTAATGCCTCCTGCAAGAGGCACAGGCAGTGCTCTCTGGCCTGAAACAGAATATATACTTTATCTACGGTTCATCATATTCAGTGATAAACCAATGAAAAGAGGGAAATGTTGCTGCAGTCTCACAGAAAATGCTAACATGAATAAAATCTTACATCCTTGTGCTCAGAAATGCTCAAAAGTGTTTTAGCTGCATGAATCATAAAGAAACATCTTTGCATCTTAGTATGTTTTGTGTCTGTAAAATAGTTCACCATGATGGGCTGACGATGCCGAGGATTCGGATAGTGAAGCTACTTTACTGGACAAAATGTTGCACTGCAATACACAGACGAGCCTGAGCGGCAGCATTGTATTCTCATCTGCTGTGCTGTATTCAGCTGCTGTATATGCACTGTAATTTACATCAATAGTGTGGCTGTGACACATGAGTGGCTGACTTCCTGCGGACGTGTAAATGAGTGCAGCGGGCGTGAGGAATGTGTTCGAGTGCTGTGCTTTACCTTCACAGTGAGCCTGGGGATCCTCTGGCTGCTGGCCTCTCTGAGTGGGCAGTCAGCATCTAAACAGCAGGACACAGCGGTTATATGACAGCGCTGATGAGCCCGGACACATTCAGAATGTATTCTTCTCGACATTACCTGGAGGAACGAAGTCTTCCCTCGGCCCATCACCTCCCTACAGAAACACGGGCACAGACAGAAGTTAATTCTCTGAACATTCACTAAAACAAAGTCACTATCAGAGAAGTAGAAGTGACACACCTTTGTTGTCTCCCTACCTCTTTCGTTTCCTGTCATCTTTCTACTGGCACAATCAAATAAAGGCCAAAATGCCCCCAAAAAGTAGTAAAATAAATAAATGCATCTGTTGGGTTTGCAGCAGACCCTTTATCATCTACAGAATGGCTTTAAATCAGCAGCTGTGGTCAGCTTGAACTTAGTCGGAGTACGACTGATTCACAGCAGCTTTTATAGCAGAAACAGTTTTGTCTGCACGTCATATTCTTAATCCACTTCACAGAATAATCTATCTCACACCTGTCCAAACATTGCTCAGTATCGTCCAAACAATCTTACAAAAATATGTGTTTGTGGGGAATATCACTGTAAGCTGGTAGATCAATAAGAGATTAAATGCACTTGTGAATGGTGTGTGATGGGAGTGTCAGCGGCCTCCTTTCCATCACCACGTCTCCTAAACTTTTATTTGTTGCCCATGTCTCTCCACGATTTTACAATAATGGCATTCCTGCTTTTATTGCTGTTGTAAACCGGAGAAGCTCGACTCGGACCTGCAGAGGAATACTTTTACTTCAGCGTCGCACCACCGAACATGTGGGAGAGATTTACCTCAAGCCTCACGTACATGGGCCTCAGCAGCCTCATACCTTCCTGCTGCCAACAGCTGGCCAGCAGATGTCCGAAGACTCAAACACTGCATGTTTTTCTACTTGAAGAAAATAAACAATTCTACAGTTTGCGTGCGTTGGTGACTATGATTCACCTTCCGAAGTTTCATCTGCTTTTTGAAGATGTCAGAAAACTCCTTTTTCCTCTGTGCTGCATCATCTTCACCGCTGCCGTCCCCTTCATCATACCTGCAAAAGGTGTGATGTCAGCGTCAGTCCACGGGTTCACCGTTACTTTACGTTACACAAGTCGGACAATCAAATGTTTCAGAGAGCGTCACTAAAGTCGTCCTGCCTCTCAAAGCCGTAGCCCTTCTTTCCTCCTCCGTAAAGGTCCGACTGGAAGCCGAACGGGCCTCTGGGCTCTTTGCTCTGAGCTTCAGTCTTGGTGCTGAGTGCGGCCGCCCTCTCCAGCTGGGCTCGTACAACTTTGGGGTTCTGACAGTAGTCGCAGGCTTTTGCACAGTTTGGCGTCTTGTCCCCAAAGAACTTGGAGATGGTGGCATGGCGACAACTGGTGGGAAGATGAGAAACACGGCTTATTAAAAACTGAACTGGCATGTCAGGACAGGCGAGCGATACACACGCAACACAGCCTGAAGTTGTTTACATCTTAAAGTGCGCATTTAGAGCCTGACGATGTTTTTGAGCACACAGCAAACACCTCTCCATCGTACACTGACCATCTAGTGTGTCATTGATCTATCATCTATTGTGCAACCGTCACACACGACTATGATCAATGAATCTGTTATGAAACAGGGATCCCTTATCACATAAAAAAACAAATACTGTCTGAAAATCACAAAGCTAAACGTAGACCTATTAGCCTTTGTAATAACTTCTTTCCTCATGTACTCCTAATAAGAAGGTCGTTTTTCTTATTTTCCTACAATTTCATGCTTTTTAAACACAATATTCTTTTCATTTGGAACGAGAGCTCACCTTCTTCCTACATTGTATGTTTCTTATTACAATCCCAGCTTCAGACGTGAGTTCTTAAATAAAAAACGGCCTCACACTTCTGTATCCAGTATTATGTAACAGGCAATATTCACACAGCCACACACACGAGCAAACACACATAGAGTCTGTTTGGGAACCAGTACATTAGAGTAGCCACTTCAACAACATACCAACTACCATGCTGGAAATGGAAACGCTGTCTGCACAGCCGTGAAAGAGGGATTGACGAGAGGAGGTGGGGAAAGGCAGACAGGCACACAAGACTCTGTGAAGAGTCACTCCCAGAGAGGAGAAAACAGCCCTGGAGGCAGACAAACTAAAGTAAGGCACAGCAAATAACTACTCTGCATGTTTCAACACCAAAAGAGGAAGAAGAGGAAGAGAAGAGCAACAAACCTGAGGACCAAAGGAAAAGAAAGAGGAGCACGAAGGTGGACAGAGAAGCAATGAATGGGATTTCTTTGAGGAATTATCCCTCGTAACCCGAACCTCGACCTGACTGCTGATCTCCATCTGCTTATCTGAGGACTCCTCCTCTGGATGACGCACTGCACGTTTCAGCAACAAATAAAGACTCAGTGATGAGATTTCTCCCCTGAAGGAGTTACCTGCCTTCTCCGCCTCATCAACTGGTCTGCTCACTTCTGCCTTGTACATTTTTTGCCACTCAGTCTGGGCTGGGTTGAGTGTGTGGAGCAACAAAGACTCTCACAGGTAAGCGCCTTTCACCGTGAGTGTGCCTGTGCATGTGCAGTTTGAGAGGCGAAGCACCTCAGAAATACTCCAGGCTGAGAAGAATGTGAAGAATGCACTCAGAAATCGTTAGCAAAGACTAGTTAGGTGCAAATATATGCTGGAAAGTTAAGATAAGATTAGTTAACATATTGAAATAAGAATGCTGGGTAACTGTTGTTATAAAAATGGCATCTTGAACAGCTGAATATCTGAGGAGTTTTTCACTGTATGAACAAAACCTGTAAATGATCATGGTCATCACTAAAACACAGAGTTTATGGGTTAAAGTCTGGACTTGGTGAGAAAAATATAAGAGAAAAAGTCAGATCAAAAGGAAAAGTGCCACAAATGTTTGTCTACTACAGATCAAAGCAATTTTAAGCATGAATTTAATATTCTAAAAAGGATATAAACAGGGTTTAAAATTAACACCCACCAAGCAGGGACTGTGGAGAAATCAATCAGGGTCATCTGCCTCACTAGCTAAATACCTTGATATGTTGACAGCCTGGGGGTTGTCATCTGCATGATGGTAAATCTCAAACTCCACCTCAAAAGGTTTGAATTCTGCTGCATTAAAATAGGCTGCTTCCATGCACAAGACAGCATGAAAACATTCAGTAGCACTCAGTGCTAGGTATGCAGTGTAGCTACTACATACAGCAGCCCTGCAACAAATCTCAGCTTCATGAAGGTTCAAATATTCAGTTTAAACTGTTTTATCGAGGTGCTGATTCAGTGTTTACCAGCCCTTTGCTGGGAAACACAGAAGGTTTATTCTAACAGCTGACATTAGGACACAATGGAGACAATAAATTCAACTTATTTAGAGGGCAAAGCAACACAGCACAACAACGCTCGGATTTTTGGGACCAAATAACATAAAAGCCTTTTTTTGACCCTTTAAGGAATGTTTTTAACATTTTCAGAAATTGCTTCCATGCAGTCAGTTAGCTTAGTTTAGCAGTGCTAACAGCAAATATTGGAAACAGGTAAACAGCTAGCCTAACTGTGTGTGCCTACCACTGCCTCTAACGTTCAGTAATTAAGACTTGTTAACACTTGTTTCTTTAATCTGTACAAAAACTTTGCCATTTTGTTATGTGATGGACTTTTTCTTAGCCAGAACCAGTCGCCAGGCAACCGGTGGTGGTGCAGGAAGTTTCTGTTGCCAGTGCAGAAATAATCAGAACTATAAAACACTGCAAACAGTGAATTGTCATTTTTACACCCGTTGAAAACAATAGACATAATGTGTTAATTATTGAGCTTTAGGGGTGCTGGTGCCATGGGACAGAGCCAGGCTAACAATTCCCCCCTGTCTCCACTCTTTGTGCTAAGCTAAGCTAGTCTGCTGCTGGCTGCAGCTACATGTCGCACGCACACAACAGTGGTATCAATCCTCTCATCTAACTCTCAGTGCAACTGTCAAACTATTCCTTTAACAATGTAACGAACATTATTCTGTTATACAGTGTTGCTATTATTTTATACTGTTTATTCCAACCCAGTGCAGCAAACTGTGGCTTCCAAAACCAGGAAAGAGCTGAACCCACAAACTGTCACACCCATTTCAGTTACTGTAGAGCACAATAACACAGTCAACAGTAAATCACACAGAACTTGACTCTTGAGCACCACCCATTAAAAACACATTACAGTCTATACACATTACACACAATGAGACAGCTGTCAGGGAAGCCATCTCATCTGAACCCTGTTGTTATGTAGCAAGCCTGACAGAGGGTTAACACCTTAAACCCCCGCACCACCCACTGTATCATTACCCTGATAACAGATTCACTTTCAGACTCACTCTTGGATAGATAAATCACTCGCTCTACATCTGCGCCTTTCTCTACTCACCACTTTCTCTCAAAAAAGGGAACCACAGACTGAGAAACTGTTAAACAGCACTTTATCACGTCCATAGATAAAAAGCTCAAAGTTATGTGCTTGTGTCAACACAACAGCGATGCCGTCTCACCCACTCAGGGTGTCAGTAACAAGCAACAGGAGTTATATCCTGGTGACACCGAACACAGGTTAATAAATGAGATCCTGTGTAAACTAAACTCAAGCATGACCATTTCACTGTAAGTGCCTCCACCCTTGTTTTTGCCTCACTAGGATGGATGCCAAACAGGAGACGCTGGACCTCCTGAACAAGATATGGGTCAAGCTGCAGGGTCTGCCCAACGCCAGCCCTGTCGAGCTGGGAGCTTTCTTCATCCTCCTAACCTTCATCTGTGAGTCTCCGCTCTACTACTACTATTTTTTTTAGATTGTGAGCTGATCATAATGCTGTTTTTATTTGCTCTACTGCAGTGGTGGTCCTGCTCATGACGGTGCTGACCTGCGTGAGCTGCTGCTGCTGTCGCAAAACCAAGACGAAGGGGTCAAACATTTGAGCAAACCTAACAGGGCACGGTGCAAAACGTCCCCGAGAGTCATGGTAATATAATCAACAGACAGATTTCAGTGAGCGGTGAAGCCTCGTACAGGTTGTGTTCAGTGACACTAGAGGAGCCCAACCCAACAAAGCACCTGACAAACACAGAGGAGGACGTCCCGACTGGCTGCTGAACACACCTGCTACAGCTGCCCGATTTTCAGGAGAACCTGCATTCTTTGGGGCATCCATGCGCTTTACAGAGCAACAACACCAGCCCTGACCTGACCCTGACAAGGTGGGGCAAACCCAAAGTATCTTTAATAATGCGGGGAACACATGGAATATGAGCTGTAAAAATGTGTGGAATCATTTAAAAGCTGCACGGTGAGATAGGAAAAGGAAGTCAAGCTGGTTCATTAATGTTTTTCTAAACTTAGCTATGTGTCATTCTCAGGGAATGAGAATTGGCAGTCAGACTTAGTTACATATGATCCTCCTCAGGGGAAGCTGTTCTCAAACCTGAAAGTGTTCCCTGACACTTCACAACAAAGTCTCAAAGTGAGATCAAGACTGCCCTCTGCTGGACACAAACTGAAATGGACTCTGATTGTATTTTGAAAAGCACAGCGTATGATGAAAGTTATGTTTCATGTGTAAAACTGCACGTTATATCTGTGCAACAGGTGGATTATGTAATGGTGTGATTTGTATGAAATAAACAAATGAGACTTTCATGCATATGCACTCTGAACACTTTTACTTACGCTTCTTGCATACAGAACGACACCATGGCTTCAAAGTCTGTAATGGCTGCTTTGTCACTCTCCTTTGCAGAGCCACGTTTTTCCTGCAGGCAAGTTTGCAAAATGTTCACAAACCTTAAAGTGATGCTGACTTCTATTTATAGGAGCTCCTAACATTTTGAGTTCTCATGCATTTGAGCTGACCTGTCTGCGGCCGACCTCCTTGCGGATGAGAAAGTTCATTTGCTCCGAATCTTTCGGAGAGTAGTATGTGCGACAGGAGGAGGGCAGTCCGTCCCTCCCAGCTCGCCCAGACTCTTGGTAGTAACTTGCCAGGGACTTAGCCAGGTTCCAATGAGCTACGAACCTGCAGGATTAACAAAAACATTAGCACATATAAACAAAATAAGCAGCCATTAAAAAAGAATATGGCTAAACCTCATAGCTTCACCTGACATTGGCCTTGTCTACTCCCATCCCAAAGCTGATGGTGGCTACGATAACCAGAACCTTCTCCTGCATCCACTCATTTTGGACCTCTGTGCGATCTCCTGCCTTCAGACCTGCAGTACATAAGCAGAAGTCAAACACTTGACCCCAAATCTTTCTGTGTTTTCCAATCCTACAACCTACACGGTGGAAAAAAGTCTAACCTGCATGGTAAGCCTTGGCCAAGACTCCAAGCTTGGTCAGCTGGTAAGCCACAGTTTCACAGCTTTCCCTGGTCCGACAGTACACAATCCCACAGCCCTGTTCACACATATTACATACAGCAGGTTAAAGAAACCAGCTCTTACGCTCGTATTCAAGGGAAATAATCAGCTAAGATTGGTTCGTCACAGATTGACAGGTAATGATTTTTATGCCACATTAAAAAATGAAGCAGGTACAAATAATGATATTTGAGAGTTTAGAAAAGTCAGATAATGATGTATCAGTGCATATTACATACACATTTTTATATAGATCATTAAAACTTTTACAGTTGAAAATGTTTGTAAAGATCTTATACTGATACTGAGGCAATTCACTCATTAGATATCGGATAGACGTCACAGATCTGCATACCGATCCACATTCCATAGCCTGCTTCTTCTTGCACTTTCATTTCAATGAAAACCTTATGAAGGAGTTGTCAGTTTGCCTTTTAACTCTATGAAATTCTCATTATATAGATATCAGTATCTGTATGGGCAGATATCCAAATTCAGGTAACAGAATCGGCTCTAAACTGACAGAAAGTGGCTTTGTCACACCTTTTTGAGACTCACTGCAAGTGCTGCACTATATGGCCAAAAGTATATGGACACCCCTGTGTGCTAAGATGTCTGAGTAAAAGTAGTAATACTAGTGGTGGAAAAAGCATTCAGATCTTTTAGTTAAGTAAAACTACAAAAATGTTGGCATCAATATTTTATGCAAAGTATCAAAATAAAAAAAAACAAGTATTTCAAAGGCTTTGTTTTGCTCAAATCCACAAACTTAGGGCTCTTCTTATTTAGCTATAGCTTTTCTTTGCCTACCGCTCCAACATAATTTCAATATAAATGTTTAAAGAAGGGAGCAAAGGAGTAGTTCTGCACAAACAACCCCACCTCCTCAAAGAGTCAAGTCTACCAACCTGTCCACTGGACCCGCTGTCCAGTGCCAGCGCCTTTTTGATGAAGGCGTGGAGGTGGACGTAGGGGTTTGGCAGCATCTCCCTGAAGATCACATCATAGTGCAAGTTACTGCGGAAGACAGGTGTGAGAAAAGACAGCGGCGAGCACAGCCTCAGGGACTGAACAATGTCCTCCTGTACATTCTTAGGCGCTGTCGCCGTCAGGGCCAGACAGGGGACGCCTGGCATGCGAGCACGCAGCCCACCCAGTTTGAGGTAGTCTGGCCTGAAATCGTGCCCCCACTGGGAGACGCAGTGAGCCTCGTCCACAGCCAGGTAGGAGAGCAGACCCCGCGAGCACAGGTCCGTCAGGCAGGGCTGGAACGAGGGAGAGGCCACCATCTCCGGAGTGATGTAGAGCAGCTTCAGCTTGGGGCTGCTGCTCCCTAAGTCAGCCAGGATCAGACGGCGCTCGCCTGCTGGAAGCTTGGAGTTGATGGAGCAGGCAGGGATGTTCAGACCCTTCAGGCGGTCCACTTGGTCCTGAGGAGAAACAGGTGATGGGATAAGCACACAACACCTTGCGTGTATTTGAAGTGTTTGCACTGGAGCAGTACAATCAGAGACTGACCTGAATGAGAGCGATTAGCGGGGATATAACCAGAGTAATGCCCTCAGCCAGAACTGCGGGCAGCTGGTAGCAGAGGGACTTTCCTGCTCCAGTAGGCATGCACACAAACACATCCCTGTCACCTACAGAAAGACAACACCAGTCACCACCGAGCTACACACCTCTCGGTCTGTCACAGCGCTACCTGTGAGAGGTAACCCAGACTGAGCCTCACATTCACAGATGAAAACGTCAGTTAAGTTTGCCGGTTGTCCGTTGCTAGACGCCAGCTAACGTCTGCTAGTTAGCACAGAGATAAACTAACACGGCAGATAAACAGACTGTCCGCGCTCTTACCTCTGATGACCGCTTTGACAACATCTTCCTGTAGTTTAGACCTGAAGCTGTCGAACCCAAAGTGGGTTTTTAAAGCTTGTTTTAAAGTTGTTGTCATCGTCGGGATCTCCGTAGTGAACTCATATAAACCTCTCAGGCGCCGTCGCACGCCGATGACATCATTACAGTCGCGAGAGGCTGACACTGAGAATTAAGTTTTTTTTCATGTGACTTGCAGTCTATTTAACTTCTTCTTTCTTTCTTTGTTATAATTTATTTTTATTACAATTTATTACATTTCTTCTATAATTTGTAAGAGTATGTTCGTGCTCTCTGATTGGTCCAGCTGGTACACGCCTTTCAGCTGATCACAACTGTTGGACACGCGCAACGTTCTGTGGAAACGAAACTATATATGGCCAAAAGTATATGGACAACCCTCAGATACTTTACTTACGCATGTGATAGAGTTTTCCTCCTCAGATACCGTTTGAAGGATGACTGTTATTAAATTACTTTGCTCTCTGACTATTGTGATGCACCACAAATCTCATTAAGGATTAGCATACAAGCCAACCAAGTTATCTGGAGAGCAACGTTGAACTGCTGTATGATGGATTTTTATAAAGATATTGGGGTGGTGGTTGACGGTTCTGTTTATGACTGAAAGGAGCAGTCACGTGCCAAACCTGTTGCAATTGGCGGCAGAGTGATACTTGTTAAATGGCTTTGCATCATGAGTATTGGTTGACAAGGATCCTGCCATGTTTGCCTGCACAAAAAGGGGCTTGGCAGCAGGTTTCCCTGGTTGGTGGCACATGATGTCCCCACGGTGAGGATGTATCCTGCAGTATGTTTCACTGCCTGGTCCCCTCGGGTGATCCTTGAGTTTTATATTTCTGCAGTGTCTGAGTCTCACTTGTGTGACTACTTGAGCAGGGGATTGTGATGGCCCATGTGGTATGGCATGGGTTCCCCTTCTTCGTTAAGTTGATCCTCTTCATCTTCTGGTTGATGAAGAGGATGATCCCAAGAAGAACTAGAAGTTTGATCTCAAGCTTCCAGCTCCAGAGCTTCCCAGTGCTTTTCTGTCTCCTCTAGTGTATTGTTTCCTTCGCAATATGAGCCTGCCCAATTCTAATGACAGTTTGAAGGCTGACTGTTAGAATTAAATGAATTTTAAGAGAACTTAAACAAGAACGTAGACTCACAATAAACGAGTTAGATGGAGAATCTTCCCTCCACGCAGGTTTGTTTGCATCTCTACAGAAAACAGACAAACCGAGTTGTCTCGAGAGTAACTTCAACTGCTGTAAGAGGTTTTTATAAGGATATCAGGTGGTGACTGACAGCTGTGTTTATGACTAGAAAGATCACTTCAGGGTAAAAACCTGTTCCCCATTTTTAAGAAAACAATAGTGGGTGTTTGCTGTTTTTGGAACACACACATCTTGAATCCTGTTTTTTGAGCAGTTTTTGTACACCATCGTGTTCCTTAATTACCCTCAGGTCATTCTGACCCAGACACTTAATTGTCTTCAGTGGTACATATTTGCTGCCGTCCCTTGAGATCACTCCCATCGCTCTCCGCCACCATCCTCAGTGTGGGTTTTGCCATGTTAATCCCTGTTCTTCTTACAAAAATCTTTGTCACCCAGACAGCTGCCACAGATACTACACAAGAACAAATTATGGTATCACCTCTATGCTGTTAATGACTTATGCCCCCAATTACTCCCAGTTTGGACTGTTGCCGTTTTCTCTTTGATCTCTGATCTTTGATTATGCTAGAGGATACTGAGTTCAGCCAGGCTGAGTGTTATTCAAAGACACCAAGATCAGTCCAATATAGTGATCTATTTTTGGCTGATGTACATTGTTTGAGCACAATGAACAGCAGTGATCCTAAATTTTGTGCTAGGAGTGGTGAGAAGTCTTGAAGTTACAATTTCCCATATTCCATGAGTATAATTCATAACATGCACATTAAGTTGCCTCCACACTTTGAACTTGTGTATTTTACAACATGAGATCATATGCTTCAGCCTATGATTGGTTCAGTGCAGACTGATGAGAACTTATCAGAATACAATTATAAATAAATAATACTATTGCTTGTCACATCTTTTCTTAACATGCATTGTCCCTTTACAAGTAACAGTAACAGTAACCATTTCTGTATACTATTTATTTTATTACTGGATTATAATTATTGAAGCATTACTGTGTTAATTACCTCTGTGTTGCAGTTGGTGGGTCTCATTTTAAGTACTTTATATACTGCTGTGTATCTTAACCGTTAATAACACATCATAGTTTCTGGGTTGATTTATATTTTGTATTGATAATCTGAATCTGCAAGTTAACTAAATGTAATCGAGTAAAAACTACAATTTTTGCCTTTCAAATGTAGTGGAGTAGAAGCACAAAGTACTATAGAATGAAAATACTAATGTACAACTACAAATACAAGCCAAATTGTACAGACGAACATCATTCATTAAATGTACTTAGTTACATTACACAATGAGGAAAACAGTACCATAGGAATACTTCATTGCAAGTAAGTCCTGCATTCAAATCACTCAAATAAAAGTAGTTAATGAAGTATTATGAACAATATATCTATAACTTATAAAAAGTAAAAATACTCTTTATGCAGGAGTGCGGAGTACAATATTTTCCTTTGGTGGATTTGAATAATCCAGAAACAAATAGAAATGCTCAAGTTAATTTAAAGTACCACAAAACTATGGATATATACAATAGTAAAGTAAACGTACTTACTTTCACACATATAAATTCTACATGTGTGTCAACATTTAATTGCAGCTGCGTGATCCTTAAACTGAAACACTGTGGATGTCCTGTGAAGCTTTCTTCACCCCCCCCAAATTTCCATCTCGACATATTTGATATATTTGGCATCTACTGCGGAAACTTCACTAGAATTGAAAATGAAGCTTGAACCACACTTGGATGGCGGGTACGTGACAGGCTCGGGTGCTATTTCTGTCCTACTATGCTCCTCCACCTTATGCTCTGCAGAGAAGTGGCTTCTTTCAGTGTGCTTGAAAAAATATTTCATGGTAAGGATGTGACATAATCACAACTGAGACAGAGGAGAGATGAAAAGGCTGAAGAGGAATGGCGAGGAGAGAGAAACAGATGATAACTGACACCACGAGCTTCTTTAGCAAAGATACTGTGACCTATCAGGGACTTCATTTGACCACAGACAGAACACTTCAGCTGTGAGGTCAGATTTCTCTTTCTAACTTAAGATTCATCTGTTTTTTTAGTGCAGGCTGCAGAGTGATTCCTGGTTTCTGTGATATATACAGATCACTTATGCATTGTCTAATGCACTAATAAGCAAACCGAAACGTAAGACATGGATTTGGTTTATTTGTTATTCACAGAGATGCATTCTTACTGCAGAGGTTAATATTGCACATTACATTACATTAATACAATAAGCTTCCTTTTTATTATATGAAAATACGTCATGTATGTGAGCAAACAGCAGCACTATAGCTCTAAAGTGAGGAAGTGGTTGCAACGATCACATTGAAGCAGCAGCAGTGGTCACATAGCAGAGCTATTCAATAGCACGATGATGGTCTTTTACATCAGGATCTCTGATTCCTCCCAGTGATTATTATATAACCTGATCTGTTAGACTTTATTATGATATCTATCGGATTTTAAAGGAAGGGGTTGCAGAGGGAGACTCATCCCCAGAGGCAGGGTGTGGGGCAGAGACACTGGGTCTTAGCTGCTGGAGACTTGATCACCAGATCCTTGATGATCTCCACCGTGCCAAACAAGGGGAACAGCTTGTCAGCGAAGCTCTCGTTGTAGGTGTAAATGTGGAAGTGTTTGTCCACGTCGTAGAAGGACAGCTGGCCGCGGTCGTAGTCGAGGTAGATGCCCACCTTGCGGGGGATGAGGCCCGGCGGCAGGGCGGTGAAGGGCACCGTCAGCGCCTTCAGCTCAGTGCCCCTCTCCAGCCGCAGGGTCAGGTAACCCGTATCTGTGTTCAGGGACTTAAAGCCTTTCCTCAGGGCCGACTCTTTGGCCACACCCAGCCGCCAGTCCCGCTCACCCACCTCCACTTCCCAGTAGTGGCGGCCTGAGCTGAAGCCCTCCAGGCCGACAGCGCACCACCAGCCGTCGAAGCGTTGGTGGTAGTTGGGAACATCCTTCCTCTCGAAGCCACAGCGCATCCTCTTCTCGTCAGTGATGAGCAGATCAGGGTTGGCTGTGTCCTGATCCAGAGTCACCTCAACTTTGAGGGAGAAGGTAAGAGGTTTAAATCATAAGACGGGTTCGGTAAAGATTAGACAGATAAATGCTTTGATGAAATGAATACTGTACCTGCAGCATCTGTGATCCACTCCCACACTGCAAAACAAGAGGACTGATCACAAACAGCTGATCACACACAGTCAGAAGGCCGTCAGTATGGAGACAGAGGCTGTACCACCAGTATTAAAGGACCATGAAGAGGATAATGTGATGATGAGGTGGTTGTTCCCGCTGAAAGCTCGCAACATTTTCACTCATTTAACGTTTCACCAGGCAAACGTCCATGTGAACGAAAAGAGGCTACTGTACATCTACATGCAAAAGATGAAATCCCCAAACGATTTAGTCCTGTGTGCACAGAATAACACACATAATGTCCTCAAGGAAGCACCGTAGCCCACGTACATATTGAAAATGTGTCCGGAATAAGCTGCAGTCCTTTTTTGGGACATTACGTGATTTTTCTGTGCATAGTAAATATGTAGATATGGGTGTTACTGTCTTTTTTATTTTTTTCATTTGCCTGTTTTTTGTCGGCCGCCAGACAAAGATCCTGCAGATCACAACGTTGCATCAATTAAATTTTGGGAGACTGAAAACTTGTTGTGCATCTGTACCCAACTGAGCCCACAACCACAATTAAAAATAGTTTTGCCAAAGAGAAGGTGGTCCACACTAAGAGCTGTGTAATGTTGATAACTCAGGTAAACCAGTGGATCTGATTGTATGTCTTGGCTTTAAATAATTTGCAAGTGATCTGTGGTGTAATCTGTGAGTGTAAAGTATCTGGTTTTCAGTGTGTAAACTGATATGTAGTATATCACTCACCTGGCTGAGGAATGTAGGAGATGGCACCTGGAAGGACATAACAGAGAACGCATAAGAAAACGAGAGTCTCCAGATTTACAATAAAATGCAACTTGATTCAGTATTGATTTACAAACCAATCTTCTGAGTCCTCTGCTTCCACATGAGCCACTGCTGCGGTATGGTGTCCTGCAAGGACGCCCCAAACAGGTTTGCATTACACCTGCACCATAAACCGATGACCAGCTGGTATACAATGAGTTAAGCATACTCTGAATCGTTACATGCACTCCTACCTTATCTGGGCGCTGCACCATTAAAGTCCACATAACCAGCTCCATAGCGGTCAGCAGATTGGGGGCGCGGCCCCAACGCCAGGCGGACTGCAGGTCCTCCAGAACCTTCGCCACAGGTTCCCCGGGCCACACACTTTGCTGCAGGAAATCAAAGTGAATAAAATGTGTCGATTGAGTACATTTTTGTTTCTCCGAGAGTCACGTGAGGAGGAAATCTAATTTGAATATTTCCCACCTCAGGCTGAGCTCTCAGGTCCTTGATCCAGTTCAGGATCACAGTTTTGGCCTCCAGAAGGTCCTGCTCGTTAATCAGATCGGGCTGTTTGCTCTCATCCATCTCGGGCCATCCATCTGTCTGCATGGGCCTCTTCTGCACGCAGAAACATAAATGCCTTCAGTGAAAAAACGTCTCTACACCTTGAGTAAGCACACTGATATTCTGTCCCTATACTCAGAAAAGCACCTTGCTCTCTAACATGGAGGCCCACTGTAGGATGAAGGCCCTGCAGAGAGAGGTGGGCCAGGTGTCATTCTGGTTCCAGATGTGCTCCAGGACAGCTGACCTCTGCAGTGGCAAAACAGAGAGAGAAACCTGGGGTTGGTGATAGAACGACAGAGCGGTAAAGAGACACCCTGGTGGTCTACTGGCCCCACATTTGTGATAATAAGGACAAAGGAAATAGATGGTTTGTAACTCATAATGATCGCCCATGTCGAAAACAATCCTGGTTTCTTGAGTGAACTGTTACCTGGCACACTCGGCTGAGATCTCTAGCCAGATCCACAATAAACAGCTGATCCTCATCCAGAGGCTCCCTCTTCTCCTTCTTCGCCCTCTTGTGTGATTCCTGAAAAACAATGAAAGGATTTTCTGTGGGAAACCGTTTGGAGAGGGAAGAGTTGTCATTAAAAAAGGGACATAAGTGCTGCTTTTACAACTGCCTTAGAGAGTAATTAGGTCAAACTAAAAAGGAGGTGGTCACTCAGCCTGATTAAAATGCACATCGTGGCTCTGTTCCCGTCAGCAGAAAAGAAAGACACCCCTCCCGTCCAGACTCCCTGCCTCGACCCATCTCTCTAACAACTCTGCACACAGTGGCTCTCTCATTAAATTCAACCAGAATAGGAGAAATGCGTGCAGTCACACGGCACAAAAAAAAAAAAATGCTGTTATGTCAGCTGTCGACTTAAGTGTGAAGGTGACCCAAAATAACAGGTTTGTACATTAAACACAGAGTGTTGCACCAAAACTTGATACCTTTATCTTGGCCGTTAAGGTTTTGGCCGGCTCCACCATGAAGTGAAAACACTGCATCATCTTGGCTGGTGTGTAGCAGGGTCCTGCAAGGAATAATACAAATACATGTTAGTACACAAGCTACGTGGCTATATGGAAGGTTACTTGTTAAATCAGGCAGTTTACCACTGCTTCTTCAAATATTCAAGGGTAAGTGTTAAAATCCTGATTTTAGGTGTTGCAGCCTATATCTGTTTACGTCTCCGAGACTTGACACAGTCTCATCAGCCCGCTGGCATTCAGTCAGCCTGTGAACTGGCACACCGCTAATGTTTAAATGCAAAACACCAGTATGTCATGTGAATCATTAAACACGTGATGCAAAGTTCACATGGGCCTTCAGAAAACATGACACCTGAGCGCGATCACAAGAGCTTATTAAAAGCTGTGTGTTGTTCATGTCTGTGCCACCAGAAATTGAAAGCGCCTCTGGTGAGACACAAGGGTCCAGCACAAAGTTTTTCAGGTCACATCAGAGGCCAGAACACACCAGCGATCATTAACTGGAGCAGAATCGAGCAGGAAAAGCAGGCGGTCTGAAACGTGACTGGCCCTGCACACTGGCAGTGCCACAGTCATGCCTCAGCTGCCGTCTGACTGTGTCCTTGGTTAGTCTCTCTCTCTCTCTTTCTGTCTGTCTTGCTCCTTTTCTCTTTACGTCCCTCTCACTTTCTCTCCAGCATCATCTGCAGAGGAAATACGTGAGCAAAGCCTGTGCCTGGTTGGCACCGAAGCAGTCGGGACGACCAGTCTTCACAGGCTTTCATGCCGTCCCAGACTGAGATGATGTTGGTAAATTTGCACTTGCATAAATAAATCTGGACATGCATGTCACCTCACCCCCATTTAATGCTCCAAAACTAGTGTTTATCATTAAACAGAGCCATAAACAGTCCAGGTTAGGCTATGAATTAAGTCAATGTGGTTAATTAAAAAACAAAAGGTCCACACAGCTCAGTCAAACTGCAGCACTCAGCTCTTTGTATGTACATAATCTGTTTATGTGGTTCATGTGCTTTGGTACAATGCATTCAGTAATGCTGATTCACACACAAAAATGAACATATCAAACTACATTGTTGCATATGTAAGTTGACAGATGACGGAACTGCAGAGAAAACAAGCTGCAAGGCAACTGAAAAGAAAACGCTCCGTCAGAAAGGATTATTAATGTCGTGGGAAAACATGACCAAGCAGTTTCTGCAGCGTGAGAGCGACCCAGTTAGAGGCCAGCTGATGACTGCGCAGGAGGTAAAACACACAGCCGTGTGACTTTGCGGCAAACCGGGATTATAGATACAGTGCGAATCCTCACACGCGGTGCAAACTGATTTATCTACAGCTATGCATTTGACAGAAAGTCGTATTTTTGTACATGTTTCTTGTTATGTCTAGCAACTCGTCCCTGCAGTGCGTCCTGCACAACAACACAAATAACCCGGTCGATCATGACGCGCGGCTTACCTGTCTCCACAGAGGTCTGGTACACACGATTTCTGCTTCTGTTGCGTTAAAAAGCGAGCAGGCGGCCGGCGCAGGAAGTGTTTGGTCTGCGTGCTGCAGTGTCTGACCTTGTTTACACACCAGACTGACAGTCGGCTGCTCGGGCAGGTTCGGTTTTCTCCGTCAGTGACGCTCGAGATTCTCCGGTGGACACAGCGCGCAGCCATGTTTGTAAGGTCCTGCTGCTGCCAGTGACACGAGAAAAAGTTTTAGAAGATTTTAGTGAAAACAGTGATTTCTAGCTGCAAACACTTTAACTGTGCTGGAAAGTAACTAAGTACATTTACTCTAGTACTTGTGGCAAATAAAGGTATTAAAATGAGCTCCACCTCCAACAGTTGCATTCACTGGTATATGTGATTGTTTATTGTTTAGTATATTTTATTGCCTTAGTATATTTTCATTCTGGTATATTTTTAATTGCATTTACGAATATTTTTATTGCATGTTGGTTTATTTTATTCTAGTTATCTTAATTTTATTCTTTCTAATCTTTCTTATTATCTTGTTTCTAACATGGGGGGTGCAATGCAAATTTCATTGATATGTCATGCTCAATAACAATAAAGAATCTTGAATCTTGAATGTTGTATCTTGTAGTAGAAGATTAAAATGCTTCTTACATGTTTATACGTCAGTAATAAAACTCCTGTTTCTAACTCAGTGACCAGTCTGCTGCCTCATAACATAACACTAATCTATAATACTAATGTTTTCAGTGCAGGACTCTGCCCTTTAACTTCAGAGCAGTCAGACTTGATCTGATATCTGATCTCTGGTATTTTGAATTTCAGCCCGTCACACATTCACAGCAGATTGTAGAATGCTGCCCCCCTCTGGCTTCCTGACCATAGAGTTGATATGTGAAATGTGGAGCAGGTAATACTGTAGGTCTGCTCCTCATTTCTCATTGAAATGCTTGGCTCATATCATTTCTGCCCATGTGACTGAATCGGTCCTATATCCCAGATCATGAAGTCACACATAAAACACATAAAACACATAAAACTTCAAAAGCGGTAACATTTTGACACAAGATAAAAAAACATTTGACCTCTTCCAAGTTTTTTTAATGATGCCAGAGAGGACAGCACAGCTTGTGGGCTCATATGAGACTCATGTTTTATTAGGGTAACTGTAAAGTTTGACAAACAGGGATATCTTGGTCCTTTTCAGTTAAAGGAGACAGCTGAGACACTTTTCTGCCTGCAGCCTCTGTGGCCTGTGGACCTCGACAGGACTTTCCCACTGTTAACATGAAACATCATTTATTGTTTATATGGAAATATTAACAAAAAACCCCTTATTGCTGACGGTAGGCTTTTTTTACCCACTGAGAACCAAATACACATAATTTATATGATATTCAATTTTCTCAGTGCTACTTTCAGCTGAAAAATTTCTGGTAGTACTAGTTATTCTAGTTTTACTGAATAAGGCAGAATGTTGACTGAATATTTAACTCAGTCCAGTTGCACACACACACACACACACATATCCCAAACAGCGATGGAAATATAACTACACCATCAAAGGTCAGTGTCAGTATGAGTGGCATTGAAGTTGTTTGTCACAACTGTTTTATAAGCTGCTTAAATATTCATGATGTGCCTCTGTTACATAAATAACAATAGTCCATCAACAAAACAATAAAAGTGTTTATTACGTTTGTTTGAGAGACAAAATGAGGAGGCCCTCATTCTTCTTCAATAAATACAATACATGACGATGTGCGGGGCGAACGTTTGGCATGTGCACATGGTCGTTTACAGAAAATAACAGAAACACAAAACCGGTCTTGACAAGAAGCTCTCCATTGTTTTCATTTAACATTCACTCCAGCTGAAGCTGAAGCCTTCTGGAGAGCAGAACAACAGACCCGATGCTGAAAAGGATCACATGTTTCATAAGAAAGCGAGAAATCATCGAGTCCCATCTGCCTTAACAGATGCAAAGAGATAAAAAAAAACTTTTGTTGATACATATTCTTCTGATTATAACTTCATGGAAGGCACTCTCATTAGCACCTTTTTAAAGTCTCCCTCTCACAGGCTGAGCCACATGCTGGAGCAATGCGGCACAGCCTCAGCAGCACACAGAAACATGTTTTACAGCAACTCCTAATCAAACAGGCTTCTGATAATCACAAAAACCAGATACTGAGGCCTGCAGAACCAAAGACAAGAGCAAACAGCAGAGTCGAGTGTTGACTGACATATAGTTAACAAAGTAAATAGTGGTTCTCTTTTTGGCATGTTGCAGTCGTGTAGTCTTCAAGATGTACCAGCCACCTCAGTAAATGTTCATATCCAGTGATTCTCTTTTGAAATCCATCAGCACAGTAGAGTCAACTGTCACAAAGTGTTTTTTAACATTCAAATGCACACAGCCAGAGGTGTCCCCTCCTGACTTCGGTCCGTCTCATAACATAAACTCAGTCTTGAGGTATCTGAATCAGCATCAAGTGTGAAAGGACCAAATCCTGATCGATCTTCAGCAGGCATAGTCTTTTGGTAACCGCGTCCATAAAGCTATCAAACGTCCTTCCCACTCATCAGGCGGCCGATGCCCTCGATGAGCATCACACAGGTAGAACAGTGCTGTTGGTGTCCGAGCCGACTGGACGAGGTGTGTCGGGCTCCGTGTTGGTGTAGATGCTCTGAGGAGGGACGTCCAGGCTAGATGACAGGATGCTGTATGGTAGCTCCATAGACTGGCGGATACTTTCTTCATATGTTGGAGGAGGCTGAAGGAAAAACGAGAGACGTTATTAGGTATCCTGCGTAGTGTAATGCAATTAATATAATACTTCTATGATGTTCAGTGTTTGTTGACGCTGTCATAGATAGGTGTTAATTAAATGTGTTTCAGCATTGTGGTCCTAGTGATGCTGTTGTTCTGGACTACATTATATCGATATGTGTTTCTACTAAATACAAGGCTTTGGAATGAATGGTGTTATTTCATTTTGAATGTTGCACATTTATCCAGCAGAGCAATGAGCAAACTTTAACAAAAACAAAAACAAAAAAAACAATGGATCATGTGACTGTGTTTTATGTGAGAGTGGTCCTGACTCCTGAAAGTCGTCCATGGAAACTGTTTAAAAGGGCAGGCGCTTTCAAAAAACACTTGGCAGGTGATTGGATGAACCAACTGCCTATTACCATCTACCTCGGGCTAACTTACACCAATCAGATCAACAAACCATATGTTGTAGTAGAACCCTTCACCTAAGTAGAACCTAAATGACACCTGTAGCTGTCAGTAGTTCCTCATAGGATGCTGATTCGACTGAAATGATTGTGGTTGGCCACAAGCATATAACCTGAAGCCTGGCAAGATGGATTCTTAGCTCAAGTGATCTTGTGTGATCTTGTGTATCTCATGAATTCAGCTGCCTCGCAATGTAATCATCGGGATGAACCCACAGGAAACCATCACCTGACTCTGCAGTTCCTCTCGAGTGTTTTAACGTCTTTCAGCTCATTGTTTTGGTTTTTATGGGCCAAAACTTTGCTCTTTGCTGTTTACTGTTCAGCTTCCCATCAATCTTGTTTCCAGCCACAGCATGCAGCTGTTTTCATTGTACATTATCTGCCCAGCACCAAACAACAGACAGGTAAAGCTAGCAGATAAATGGTGAATATCCAATGCAGCGCAGTCATTTTCCTCAGGAGTCGGTGGAGACCAAATACAGAGTCAAACGAGGGCGACTTACATTCGCCATGTGGAAACGAACACGACTCCAAATGAAGGCTTATGTCCCTCTCTGTCTGCAGGATGGGCAAATAGCCAGCTTTTTTGCGAACATGTCCACCATGATAATTTTATGTGATAATAATTGCAATACTGCATTTACAGTTTGTTGCACTGATTGAAATAGAAGTTGAGTTTCATTTGGTAGTTGATTAACTGGTTCACTTGCTGCTCACTTATGATTATTACAAAGATTTCTTCTGTTTTTTCCAGTTTTTATGGAGCTTTTCCTCACTCGCTCCCTGTCTAATACAAGTGTGTGAAGCCATTTGACAATATTATGGTGATTTACAGACATAAAAATAAGCCATGCACTTTATAAGCCAGAAACTGTATAACCACTAGAGATAATAACCACAAAATTCAGGAAAATTAAAACCTCAGACGCAGACAGACAGAAAATGTTATTTCCCAGGATGAGTGTGTTGCTTAGAAAACATCCTGAGGTCTGATACCTATCCCTAAAAATAAGTGGAATATATTTGTATTTACATTACCAATTAATGTGTTCCATGTCGGACCCCTGAAACATATTTCCCTCCAATGTATTATCTCTCTGATCACATCTGGTAGATTCACACTCCCTGACTTAGTCTTCTTATCTTTTAATTGCTTGGGGACCCTCAGGGGACAAGAGCAACCCCACAACCCTGCCCTCTGTGTGATACACACACACACACACACACACACATCAGGCCACAAAGTTTTACTACTATCCTGCCTGGGGCCACAGGACAGACAGGGGTAAATTATGGGGGGCAACTTTTCAGTGACTAGTGATCGGCTGACTGGAAAGTGTGTGAATGTGCTCTCTTTGTGTGTGTGCGTGTGTGTGTGTGTGTGTGTGTAAGACATGGGCAGTCATGCTAGGGACTGTTTAATTAAGGAAAAAAATGGGAGGTCAAAGAGGAAAAAAAAAAACAGTAGAAGACAGGAGCACAAAGCTGCATTCCCAGGCGCTGTTTGCACTCAGGATGCAGGCTTTAATTATGTTTGATGTGCCTTTTTCTCATTACCTTGTTTGCTGAAGCGTTGTGGGAGTCAAAAGCTCAGCGAAAGATCAACACAGTAAAACCTTGAAACGCGGCTGCCAGCGCAGCTCAGCAGTGAGCATTAGATGAGCTGATAGCGCATCCTGTCTACTGCACTCTGAAGGCAGCCTAATCTCTGAACGAGCTCTTGTTACAATATTGTACGACAGGGCGGTCATAGCGGTGAGTCTACTTCTTATTATCTCCGTTTCATTGTGAAACTACAGATGAGGGGCCGCCACAATAAGATGAGCTTATATGAGCTTCAGCATTCTTTGAAACTGTAATAGGAGGACAATAACTTCTCTATAACAGCAGCACCTGAAACACTTCATTGTCAAAGCGTTTCTGACTGTATCAGGTGCTGTGACGCAGCCCTAATCCTTAATTTAGCCTACCTCAGTCACAATGGGTCCATTGAGGCCAAAGCGGTCCGCGATCATCATGTGGATCTGCCTCTGGCGGTCCTTCTTTCGGACGCTCTCGTAGGAGGGGAGCCTCGGCAGGGGGGCCTCCAGTGTGGGCAGGCTGTAGCTGGAGGGCAGGCCAACGTAGAACAGCTGACCCGCCTGCTGGCCCAAACACAGAGGGACGGTTATGAAGGACAGGAAACCGACGCTTTTATGAGCTGAGAATTTGTGGCCAATGGTCCAAGTATACCCCATCACTGAAACCCACTTTGAACCAAAGACTTGCAGTCTTTGAAACATTCGTTTCAGAGCCAAATCTACCTCTAACTGTAGAGTGTGTGTTGTGAGAGGAAACTGAGTGTGTCTTTATCGACTGCAGCAGCGTACACAGGAAGGAAGGCTGATGCTTTGAGCAGCTAATAGCAGATGATGCCGGTGCGCTAATGGGCTCTCACCTGAGCGTTGTTGTCAGCCGTGATCTGAGTCTGCTCTAGACAAGGAGATCCCACCAGTGTCTGCCTGCTGCTGTAGTACTGCGGGGGCGCATCCTGTAAAACATTAGTTACTTATTAAACTGTTCCAAGCATTTATCAGTTTAGGTGTTAACTTGATGTTCTACATGATGGTTCCTTGTTGCTCTGTCCAACACTGCAATTAGTCAGAAATCCACTCATTTCAGCCCAATTGACCAATTTTCACGCCTTGTTTAATCACTGTAGACACTGGCTGGTTTAGCAATACCATAAATTATCTAATCAATAAGACGAACACCCTCCGATTTCCGTGCCTCCTCCCTGTCCCACCCCCTCTAAAACAGGAGCTGTCAGAGTCTCACTGTATGAGGTGCAGGAATCCTGAAAAAAACGCCAGGAAAACTAGGTAATTGCTTTGGGTCTAAATGAGTCTCCTTTGTGTGGAGAACAATGTGGTGTCCTACTGTGTCATCAGGGTCCCTAGGCAACAAACCACACCGTGTGGTCTTCAGCGTCTCTCTATTCCCCTTGTAAATGCAGCAGGTACCTCTTAACGAGCACACTCCAATACACATTATGGCCTCGTATGTCATGTGGGCACGCACTACAACAAAGTCAATTTGTTGCCTGCCTGAGATTTAAATCCAGCATGAGGTTAAGAGATGTTGGGACAGATGACAGGATCCTACGACTCAGAGGCAACAAACATGGGACTTCAGCGTGCAATAACGATGAGCAGTATTGAAATATCAGAGTTATCATTTTCCCAGGCTGGTTAAAGAATGACATCACTCAAACTTAGAGTGACGCGTTCTGACGACCTTTGCCATAACCCTCACATCATTTCAGAGAGAGAGAGACGGCACAAAAAAGGTGATGTCAAAGGTCACTTTCCCTCACTGATTTGTACTTTAAGAGCCAAAAAAAAAGTCCTCAGGAAAGAGAAAAAAAGGAGACTTGTCCTTTTGTCTCCTGCCATTGATTCAGCCAGTGTGAAAAAGCACAACCGTGTAAAATCAGTGTTGAAGTCGGGGGAGGACCCCAGCGGCAGCGTGCCTTTTTCACCACCGCAATCCTAAAGGAGCTCCATTGTCCCCCTTGTGTCCCCAACACCCACAGTGGGGTCTGCCCACTATTCATGGTGCAAACTGAGGCAGGGAAAGGTATGTGACTATGAAGTTGAAGACATGAAATGTCCCAGAGGAACACAATGAAAGGGTGTTTGTGTGTGCCTGTGACGTCCCTCTCTGTCTTCTTATAATAAAAGCAAAAAAGCCTTTTTCTTTTTTAATCACATGTCAATCACATGTTCAGGAAAAAAAACCTGACAACTCATGCATTTATTAATATTCCCACAACAAATGAAGCTACTACATGTGTGCAGACTCTGGCAGCTGACAGTGAGCTGAAGCAGCCAGTGTTGTCTTATCAGGCACACTGTGTGTGGATACAGCTGTAACCAGAGGTCAGCATGGACCAATTTGTACCAGTGCACCGCTCTGCTAGATCCTCAAACGGGGCAACAGAGCTTCTCCATTAAATCAACGGCCGAGCCGCGCTTCCTGTCTGATGAGGGGGGAAGGTTTGAGTGTGTGTCTCTGCAACCCGATGATAACCCTCAAACTTCACCCCTGGGACTCACGGAGGCGAGAAACAAGTCAGGAAGAGGAAGCAGGGAGAATGGGCGACCAATGAAAAGTTACCTCAGTGCTGTGTTTACATTTCCTTTTCACCTCATCCTGCGCCACCGCCTCCAGCCTCACACACATTCAAGCAGTTATCTTTAGTAGCTGGAGAGATGTGCAGTGGTGGAGGGGTGGCGTCTGCAAGGAATTAGATTAATAATGACACAAAACGTCACGCGCTCCCTTAAAAACCTCAAAGATCAGGTTGTTTTGCCTCACCTGCTACACTGACGTTAGACACAGAATCTGATTTGTGATGATTTCATTACGCTGGTGCCGAACTAGCGTCAATGTGCGTGTTAAGTGCTAATTCTGTCCAATTCCATTAGACTTACTGTGGCAGTCAGAGAGATCTCTGGAGGGCAGCTAATTTAACTGAGGCAAAACCGTTGCCTGACAATGATCATATCAAGTTTATTCTAGGCCTTTTCCCACAGCCATGCAAATTGAATGTGACACTTCTTAATGGCTCTACACTGGCTGGTCCTCTCTCTTTCAGTGTCATCTCAACAGCTGAGCACACAGGTCACTTTAAAAAAGAAAACTCAGCACAAAAGCCACTTTCTCCCCTTTGTTTTTTCCCCCCTCTTACCATATCTGCATGTGGGCCCTGATAGGAGCGCAGCTTGCAGCACTGTGGATCCTTGCGGTAAATAATGGACAGCAGCACCACGATAACCACAAAGAACACCAGAGAAGAAACTGCAGGAGAGAAGGAAATGTTTGTTAATCACATCTAAACAGACGTCGTGTCTCAGTCGTGCCAAACACCTTGCACCACAACTCCTAAAAGCACAGCGTCAGAGCAGCTTCAGCAGGTTAAATCTGTAAATGTGTGCAGATTCACTCTAAGCACGTTTGATTGACAGTCTGGCTCCACGTTTTGAGCACATGAAGGTCTGATCTCTCTCCTTCGCTCTGCCTGTCTATCAAAAACAATGACAGCTTGAAAATAATAGACCTGATACTGTGGACTAATTCTGTCATTAGCTGTAATTATGGTTCAGTGCTTGGAGTGCAATTTGTGACAATCAAATTAGCTGCTATCTACTGTCGCCACATGTGGAACAAGGGAAAAAAATCTAGTAACCCTGATAATGCTGCAATATGGCTATAGATTAAGTACAAATACAACTCAGCAAGCAGACAAGTAAAGATCTGCTGAATCGTGTGATTAAAAAGACACATTTTAGAGGACATCAAGCAGAATCTTCTTTCTTTTTAATACTCTTGTCAGTCTGAATGTTTCACTTACAGGATGCAGCGACCACTGTGAGTTGCTCCGATGTCAGCTGTGAGGAGGGGATGGTCGGACTTGCAGTTGTGGACATGTCTTCTGTGGAAACTGTGACTGTTCCCTTCAGAAATCCTCCTGAGCTCACCAGACTCAGCGCAAAGCCTCTCATCTTACGCGCCCGAGAACAAGGAAGTGGAGTCCGTCGCTGCTGCCCTCCCTCATCGCCTGCTGCGTCCCGGACTGAGCGGCGGTCCACATGCGCTCCGCGAGTCGGATAAAACTCTCCCGTCGGTAAACACGCCACAGCGCGTGCGAGGAGCCCGTGAAGGCGCGCTGACGCCCTCTCCGCGTGACGTCGCTGTGGCCGGCGTTTGGTTCACGGGTTAACTGGCAGACAGCAGCGGCCACTCAGGCAAACTGACTTACTGCTCACGCTAAATGACATTTTTGTAACCCACAAGAAGTCCCACAGGCGGGAGAGATGTCTGACTTGGATATAAATAAGATCCATGCGTCAACATGTGCCACTTATTCATTATTATACTGAGGAAGTGGACAACTGCTGCTCCCTCCGCCGCCTGTAATGAATCCGTCCAGACAAGCGGGTTAACACACTGCATGCCTGAGCTGGACTCCCGTTACCCTGGAGACCGCGGGGGTCCCGTCCGGAGATGATTTCTATGCAGACAAAGGGTCGAAATGAAGCGTTAGTATTCATGGATGGGAGCTATGGAAAATATGCATTCCTTTTCAGCTCAAATTACCTTTAATTTGTGGCATTTTAGCATTTTTTTTTTGGAGGGTTGAATCTCAAGCATTGCAGCTCTGCTCTGCAATTATAGCACATAAGAAATGTCTTTTTAATTAATTTTAATCAGAAATGGCCATGACCTTGATCTTCCATGTAGACGCTCAAAGTAGATCAATGTAGAAAAAACGGCTGCATTTAACTGAAGTTGTGTACTGGAGAACCCTTAACGGGCTCCATGGGAAAATGTTATGATAAAACTTCTGCAGAAAAAGTTGTGTAACATGTAAAAAGCAACATCAAGTCTGGGCTAAATTTTATTTGCAGTCCTCAGAGAATGAAAGAGTTCAGAAACATCACATCACTACTGGTTTGATTAAAGAGAAACTTCAAATGTCTTTTCTGTTATATGATTTATTGATGAAATACGCTAAATCGAGAGAGATAACATATTAAAGTGAGAATGTTTTCTTCAGAGAGAGGATAGATGTTGACAATTAGTTTGTATGTGTTTATGTTTAATGTTTGCAGGGAATTTATGAAGAAATCAGTCATGTGCCTTTAAATTTAAACCACCCTCCCTAGTTCACTTAGATATATTACCTCCTTTTATTTCTTTGAGGCATCTCTTTTTACTTAACCTAAAGCTTCTAATGATACTTGAGATATGGAAATGGTTTGTAATGTGTGTAGGTGCATGTAAATGTATGGGTGTAGTTTTTCATGGGTGTGTATGCATTTACTGTATGTGTTTTGGCATTTTTAGGTGAATCTGTGGTGTGACTATAGGCCTAGGGGAGCTTTCGCCTGTCTATGTGTGTGTTGTTCTGCTTTATTTATTTATTTATCTTAATTTATAGTGCTACAGATCTTGAAGCCCATTGCCATAGGATGGGTACTGTACCTTGACATCAATAAATACTGTAATTTGACATGTATTTGTCAGGACATGGGTTAAATCCGTGATTCAACATTGTTGTTTGTGACCCATTAAAATAATGCAACTGTGACGCCTCATCACCCTGGCCTTAGTCTTTTCCAGCAGTTCAACCAAAAATGTTTCCTTCCTTGGTTGTTTCATTTGAAAGTTTTTTTGAGGCCTGAAGAGGTGACAGGATCCAGCATTTCACAAAAAAAGCTAAATTAGAAAACAATACATTGTTTTGTTTAACAAAGTAACAGATGAAACGTTCCAGGGTCCCGACTCACACACAGGGGGCCCCTAGGTTTAATGGTTGGGTTGGGTTTTTTCATACATACAACAATCATTACAACTCTGATTTACGGGACATAATCTTCAGTAGTGGAACACTAGATGCAATATCATGGATGCAGGGGTGCTGCTGAGGGGTAGCCAAAGGGGGCCATGGCCACCCTGATACAAATGCTGGCCTGCCTACTGTTTGCCCCAAGCAGACACCCCCCTCCCCTCGCATATGCATATGGGTGCCACAGCATGGACATAACTGTGCACATTGCTATGACGTAAGTGAACCCAAGTGTGACACAAGAGGAAATTTGAATGAGAGGGTATGGGATATGAGCCGGGCCGGCTGGAAGCGTTTGGCCTGGGTTAGTGGCTGGTTGTGATGCCAAACAGCACTCACACTCACACATTTGCACTGCAACTATACTGCACAACAATTTCACCTGGCCCTGAAGGGGTCTGAGAGTTTCAATGTGCTCAAAACGATGGAAAAGGAGCAAACGTTTTTTTTTTCCTAACAATGTTGTTTTATACAAAAATACACAGTAGATAAAAAAAAACCTAAATGACACAGTGTTTATAATTTTTTTTGAGACATTGCAGCAACCTGAGGACGGCGAGCGACACCGTGTGCGCGCGCAGTTCAGAATGCGCCCTGCACGCGCTCCCCGTCAACTCGAGTCGGAAAAATGGTGGCCAGCGCTCGAGTACAGAAGCTCCTTCGCCGATATAAACTAGCGATCGCCGCCGCATTAACTATCCTCCTGATCCAAGGGCTTGTCGTATGGAGCCTGAGAAGTCTAGAAGAAGGCGAGGCAGAGGTGAGCTGCAGTCCCTCCGCTTATTTATGTCTCGGCGGTGATTCGGTTGGGTTTAATTGTAGAGCTAGCCGTTAGCGCTTAGCTGAGCTCACGGTGTGTTATGATACAGTAACGTTAGCTGACGCTAGCTAAGTTAGCAGTTCGGGAATAGCGCCGCTCCGAAACATTTTATTAAAACCGGACCAGCCCTGTCGTCTGTTTGTCACTGACCACAGCATCACAGACCAGTACAGCAACGTACAATACAACGCGCTACATGTCGAGACTGTGAAATTACTAGAGCTGATGCTACTCTTTACATGGCATAGTAGTTAACTTGTTTAAGGGGCAGCAGTGGTCTTTACACTGGTGATTGTCTCTACATTTCATTTGGAGTTACAGTGGTTTTTCAGAAAATGTGACGGTGGGCGGACAGAGCAAACGGACAAACCCGTATTACTCATTTAAGAGAAAGATGATGTCTACGAAATGATGCAACTTTTTGGGAACACGTGAAAGAGCTCCGTTGTGATTCATTGATCGTTAACAGCTCATCCGTGTGTTGCTGTCCCAGGATATCCAGCGTCTGTTCTACTTTGTTTTTCATTTTCTCCCTCTTTTTTTTAACCATCAGAGGCCTTTCTCTGCGGGGCTGCTCTGTCTGTGTGACCTTCACTAAGCTTTGAATCATACCAAAGCACCCAGAGAGGGAGCATAGCCCAGGGATAGAGGTTAAAGTTAAGCAGAGAGTTGCCTGCACTGCATACCACTGAAACAGTTTATATACCTATAGCCACGTCCACTGTGGGAAGCTCGTCTCTGTGTGTCCCTCGCACACCTGGAGCACACTACCTTGAGGCAGTGCCTGTTCCTGTTCTCCCTCTAAATAAGGTGAGGGGAGTCGTTAACAGATGTGACCCATGGAGGACTGTGAGTAAGTTACTGATGGAGCAGCAAGAATGCAAGCTGAAACCTGAGTTGGGAACCGTGCTGCTTCTCTATCATGACATGACAAGCGGGGACGATGAATAATATTCCTCCTAACATGGACAGATTGCAGATCTGTGCCCGGAGGCGCAGCTGAGGCAGGCAGCAGATGTAGTGCAGTGGCTCCGGTGGAGGAAAGGCGTTATCAGAGAGGGGAAAAAAGGGATTGTGATTCTCTTTTCAGCGACCTGTGTCCACCAAGACAATGATGTGGACTAATTCACTTCACTATAAGCCAAACAGTAAACACTCATCAAGAGCCTGGCCCTTTGCCATTCTTTTACTAGAGGTGAGGCCAGCCTTGATGAAGTGATCCATTTCCTTTGAGCACACTTCAACGTGACACTGTGACAAAACGGGAAATGTGAAATGCTGTTCGTCATATTGCAAAAGTAATGTTCCCTTTTTACTTCTGTCACCTGTTTGCACTATAAGCCTCCAGCCTTTCTGCGGCCTCATCAGGTGCATTCAGGCTTAAACATGCTTCAGCAAAGATACAGAGGAATGTCTGTATGAGGTTTGTGGTTAACTGAAGCTCACCTCTGACTGTAAAGGAGCGGAAGTGTACACCGCTAAAATCCCCCCACAGCTGCACATAGTATGTGCTGTCCAGACTGCCCTTTTATTAATAATCAATTTCAAATGTATTTTTTGTACATAATTTAAAGTTGTTCTCATTATTTCCCTGTGAACTCTGCTTTCTGAAATGTGACGCTGCTGCTCACTGCACTTGTCAGCCTGACATGCAGCTATGTTGGCAGACCTCTACGCGAATGTCAGCGCACTGGGCCCTCGCATGTTTGCAGACACAGATTCAGAATCAGATTTCAGGTTTAAGAATGCATATTAATCATCACTTCACATCTGAACAGTGCAGAGACCACATTCCTCCATACGCCGTGCTCCCTGGCTTAATTCACATCTGCTCTAATCAGTGGCTTGCTGTGCATGTGTGAACACATACATACATTATGTCAAAGCCCTCGTACAGACGAGGGAAAGGATTTTGAGGACAGACGGAGACGACTATGTCATCCTTGTGTCATCCTCTGCTTGCCTGCGCTCTCCTACGGAGCGCAGTGCTTGCTGCTGCTTCTCGCTTCAGCAGATGGCGACACTGATACGGTTTCGCCAGACTTTAATTGGAAAGTAAAGACGCTGCCTGGCTTGCCTTTGAATCAATACATTTTTGACATGATGGTGTTAATTAAAAGCTGTGAGAACAAGTGATAAGGAAAATTGAAATGTTAGCCCCTGCTGCATGCTTGCCTTCTGTGTGAGAACATTTACTCTTGCAGTCGAAAAGTAGTAGTAGTCTTTATCAGTGTTAGCTGACAAAAGGCATAGATCTTCAAACTTGTGTTTTATATTAATTTTCAACCATCATGGAGAGAAAATGTACCACCACTGTGGGAGAAAGTGTGAAATACTCTAAAATGTTAAAAGATGTTGAGAACAAACGTTTTTATCATAATTAATTCCTAAAATATGAAGTGCTTTCAAGCTACAGTTTGTGTCAGAACCAAAACTGAGACCAAAATGGGAATAGAAAAGGCACTGAATTGTCTTATCCTCAGTGCTGCTTACTAGCTTTGCTGTTAAGTGGAACTTTTCCAACAAAGACAGATTTACAGATAAAAAATGGAGTTGTTCTGAGAAATCCCATTAAAACAGAAATCATAAAGCTCATTAAATGCACTGCAGTAATTCTGTAAAATCTGGAGTCAGTCAGTCTTTTGAATTACTTATTTCAGTTTAAGTTTTACTTTTGACACTACCATACTGCTGTCATATTAATATTTTCTGTGTCTGGAGTCGACTCCAAATAGAAACCCAGGCATACAGTACATGGCTGAGAAATTCTTTAGCAGAAATGTACCACTTTGAACCGAGTGACTCCTAAAGGAAACCCATGATTAAAGTAACCAAGTTTTCTTGTTCAGCTGCTGTCTCAGAAATCAGGTTTCTGCTGAAATCTGACAAAAACCAGGTTACACAAGTACATGTAAACTCACTGAGAGAGACTTGACTGCAATGACTGGTATGTAACTGGGCTCCACGATGCCTCTTACTATGATGGGTTTGAGAGTGCAGTTGGCAATCATTAGCTCACTGCGCTGTGCTGGTTGGCAGCTGGTTCACTGGCAGTGTATTATCTGGCTCGTTGTCCTACCACACAGCCCCAGCCCCTGTTCTGTTCCCACTGTCTCTGGGCTGTCGGCGTGCCAGCGGCATGAGTCGAGCGAGCCCGCATTCTGCCATATCGTCTGACAGAGGCAGAAAGCCCTCAGCCCACTCGCTGTTCCTCTTCCTCTACTCCAAGTGCACATTCTGAAGGGCTTTTTTTCTGTGATCCAATAATCTACTGCGCCAAAGCTGCGATGTTGTTTGGCTAGAAGATTTAAAAATGGCTTAAGTCCTTTTTTAAAGTCTGCCTTCCAGTTCTGAGGTGTGATTTGTACTACAGTAAGATTCTCACTATACTCTTAAATTACATACTCTTGAATTAAAATGTTATAACACACATTGTAACTATAGGAAGAATCCCAGATTAGTGATGGTTGTGGTGCATGTACGCATAAAATTAGGGCACACACACATAGTTGCTGTCTGATAAGGATTCTGTATGTCACCTCCTTAATGTCTCTGTCTGTATGAAGTGGGTGGGTGTGTGTGAGAACATGTCACACAGTCAGTTGTATACATTTGTCCTGCATGCTGCTAAAAGGGTGCAGGTTTGTTGAGGTCTCTACAGTGACTCCCTGGATTCATCGTCTGTCTTTGAGTGTGTGTGTGTGTGTGGGTGTGTGTGTGTGGGGGGGGCTATCCAGAACTGTGCTTTTTGCAGATTAGCTCCACAAAAAGGCAGAGAGGCTCAGCTAAAAATAACCCAGATCAGAGAAATGAAAAAACAAAACCAAATAAACACATCCTTCCCTCTGGGCCTCTGTCTTCGTTTACCTTATGTCATTCTTGGATTGTGAATCAATGCCTCCTCTCAGTAGTGTGTGTCCAAGATGTTCTTATGGAATGAGTGGCACCAAATCTGGATTTAAAATGTATTTTTACTCTCTCTCTCTCTCCCTCTCTCTCTCTCTCCCTCTCTCTCTCTCTCCCTCTCTCCCTCTCTCTCTCTCTCTCTCTCTCTCTCCTGCTTTCTTCTTCTCTCTCTCGCTGCAGAGAAAAATAAGACGGTCTAAGCTGCCTGACCACAACAGCCAGGACCCCAAGAGAGACACTGCACTTTGGGAGAAACAAAAGTTTTTGTCAGGGAAGAACAGGGGCAGATGGAGTGGCAGGTTGGAGAAGACGGGGGGCACAGCAGCCAGCGCGCTGAGGAGAGGGACCAGTCGCAAGGGAGAAAAGCCCAGCATCAGGCTGAAGTCTCCCCAGGAGCGGGGGACGAGGGGAAACGGAGTGGATGGTGTGGTCCTCCACGACCTGTCCAGCAGCCGTAACTTCAACGAGACCCGCGGTGGCACTGATGGCGCAGCCAGGCTGCCTGCCGCTGCCATACTGGGGGAGCCGGGCAGCGTGGACGGGGCGCACCAAGCCCCCAGCAGTGACTTTGTGCCGAAATGTGATATTATAGGCAAAGACGCGCTGTCTGCCCTTCATCGCGCAGGGTCACAGCAGTGCCGACAGGAGATTGCCAACATCGTGTGTCAGCATCAGGCTGGGCAGCTCATGCCAGACACACTTCCTCAGTTCTGCCCACAGCTCGGTGAGGACCGTTTGACATGATGATGCAGACAATCTACACACAGATATCTCATCATTTATTGGTCTAATTTTTACTTGCTGTGTTTCAGTCAAAAAATTTCTCGTACTAAATGTTCTTGAAAATTCGATGAAATCTGTGTTGGGGTTACCTCATCCAAAGGAAGCCCAGATTTTTTCATGTTAGTGTTTTCACCGGGTGATAATTGTTCATTTGCAGATTTGGGGTTCACAGTTCTTCAAAGCACAGTGTGTAATTTCAGGATCTCTCAGTCAACAGTTAAAACAAAAGATGTAGAATGTGATTGTGGGAGTTGTTGTCTTTATTGTTAAGCCACCACCAGCAGCTCAACCAAATATAAAGCATAGCTCCTGTAGTTTTTAGTCATTTTAATACAGAAATGTTACATATTGTACCTTTAAGTCTAAATGAATGAAAAGATATTTTCTCAGAGAGAGATCTTGCATACCTGAGACACTAAAAACAAAAACCTTCGACCCACTGGGAAGAACACAAGTAAATGTGTTATATATTTCCAGCTTTATGTGGTCTATATCACCCACCGCTTTGCTTGTACACCAAGGGTTAGATATCACTGACAGCCAGTCAAATCAAACATATCTAATTTTATAAACAACAACTTGTGTATTGCTGTAATACAGTTTTGGGGTCGCACTGGGACAAAACACTCGGCCCACGCCTCTAGTTTGTTCCGTCCAGTGAACACTGTTGGCAGTGTTCATGTGTGTGGGAAACTTTGTTGGCAGAAAAATAAGAAAAAAGGACAAAACGTCCCCTGCTTTAGATGTATGCACTTTACACATGAACCTATTATGTAACCTTCTAAAGTCAAATTTCATCCTTTGAACAAGTTGTTATTCTCTGAAGCTCTCCAGACCCGGCTGAGTCAGTCTTTCATGTCTCTGTCCTCAGGTGTATCAAATCAGGTCCAGGCCGTTGGTGAGCTGGACAACAGCCTGTCACAAGTGGAGAACCCCGTCAGAGTCGCTTTTGTTCTGATGGTCCATGGCCGCGCCGTACGGCAGCTCAAGCGCCTCATCAAAGCCATATATCACCGTGAACACTACTACTACATCCATGTGGACAAAGTAAGCCCTAAAAGGAGACTGCCGCACATGCTCCATTATATGGCCGATTGTCCTTGCTTGCACACAGACACCATCATAATCCAAATATGAGACATGTCATTCTTTAACTTCTAAGCGATCACATCTGGAAAAGGTTCTGCTGGTGATACTAGCTTACAGTATTGTTTATTTATGTTCAGGCTGAAGTGTATTTGGCACCCTGCTTGGGGCAGGCTACGCTGAGCTCAGAAATGCTTTTACCGGTAAGGTCTTGTTGCATTATGAAGGTTAAATTTATCCCGTGGGTCTCACAGTGTGTTAAAGGGGATTAGCCTGGATAGAGTAAAGTGCGGTTATTCTTAGGGGCTGGATTTAGTGGGGGGAAAGTCTGCTGTCATATGAAGCCGGAAGGCAAAAGACAAACGTGTGGCTGAGTAGTGATATGGGAGATGTGCAGAGAGCAGAGAAACAGGTGCATGTTGTCAGTGCACCTGTGTAGCTGGAAAGGTTTTGAGTCCCCGGGAGCTGCTCTGTTCTGCTGCCAAGGGACAGTGGAGAGGCTCACTGGAGGCAGTGATGAATAAGAAGTCAGTGGGACAGTCACACCACAGACAGCATTTTAGGCACTTTGCCAACCTCACCTTATATATCTCCAAGACAAAAGCCTGTTTGAGAGATGAGGCTGTGAAACAGGTCAGGCTGTACTGGAATCAGTCCACCAGCTCCTCTGCACTCCACCACCCAAATGTCTATTTTTTCCTACGTCCACAAGTCAGGGCTGTGAGTTTATGAGTCATTCTGTTGCCTTTTTTTCTGCGGTTGTCTCTGTTGTGAGCACAGCCAGGATACCCCACACATTCTTGCAATGTCTGGCTAAAATTAAGGCTTAAAAAGAAATCCTTTGTTCCAACATACATTGCCGTGGTTCTTGTGCTAAATGTCCAATCTTTATTTAATACAGGACAGAATCAGTTGGACTTCATGTCCCTGGACAATTCATTTCCAAGTGTCTTATTCTCTTAAAGTGCCCATTTATTGCTCCAGAACCTTGTATTAGCTGTGTTTATTTGGAAAAGGGCTGCTTGTTAATTAGATGCTAATTAATCTAATTTAGCTCTAATGGGAAATTAATAAAAAAAAGGTCTTTTGAAGTTACAGATTTTGGCTTCCTCCAATATTCACTCCCATGGTGGCACTCGTAGCTTTATCTCTCACCACCTTTAATGTCTCTTCATAAAGCCTGACAGCTGCTTGGCTCTTTGATTTCTTCCATTTCATCCTTTATTCCCTCCTGAAGTTTAATCCCTGCTTAAGTCTTTTTTTCTTTTTCTTTTTTTTTTACTGCATTTCCTTTAAACTCAGTTCATCTCACTTCTGTGAGGCTGTTTCCTATGGACATTTGCCACAAGGCAAAAATAGCTCACTTTAATTTTCTCTTTCTGTCATCATGGTGATCCACAATACAAAGCGTCTCTGGCTGTTGTTCTTCTCTCAGCACGAGCCAGCTCTGTGTGGTTGTCTTGGCGCGGCGGCAGCTGCATATCTGTAGGAATGTTTGTGATGCAGAAACACGGTTGTCACTGATTTAACTGTGTGACCTTTTGCTTTGAAATTCTCCAGCGGTCCGGCTACTTGCATCGGGAGGTCCTGCAGATAGCACAACAGTACCCAAACGTTCGAGCCACGCCCTGGCGGATGGTCACCATCTGGGGTGGTGCCAGCTTACTGAAGGCCTACCTACGCAGCATGCAGGACCTGCTCTCCATGCTGGACTGGAAGTGGGATTTTTTCATCAACCTCAGTGCTACAGATTTCCCCACCAGGTTGGTCCTGCAGAGTAATATTACGTAACATCCTTAGTCCACAGCAGAATTCTCAAATATCGCTGTGTTTGGACATTTAACCCCAACTCCATTCAAGTGTTAAGCACAGTACATCCAGTGCAAATACTGGTGTTGGGTTCAGGCTTGACAGCTTTTACAGTTTTTGCTGATTCTTTATTGATGCCCTTTCTTATTGCAAACTTAATCTTTCAATACTACATGGAAATCCGAGCAAGCAGTAGCAGCTATAGCATTTGCCACATGAAAAGAGTAGTCTGCCCAAGGGGTAATAAGCTTGGATTGGCTGGATGCACACGAACAAGCCTCCTTCAAACAAATCCTGTCCAGAGTCGCTGCTTTCATTCATGAATATTATCAGACAGATTTTTATTCCAAAGAATCTCCTGGAATTCTGTTTTCTCTGTTGACTTACCTCTGCTTCCTTTCAATTCTCACCTGAACACCCTCCTGCAGGACCAACGATGAACTGGTGGCATTTCTGTCACAGCAAAGAGACAAGAACTTCCTCAAGTCCCACGGGAGAGAAAATGCCAGGTGAGTGTGCCAGCTGTAAGACACACCACCAGCTAAAACACACATTTGGTCGGGGTGCTGACATTTAACCCGAGCTTGTTTTTCTTCCCCTGTAAATTAAGAGGATTGTTCGGATCTGGCAGAAATTTGTAGTTACTCTGTGGTCGTGGTAAATGATGCATGGACATAAACTCACGCTATGGATCTGAGGAGATATTCCAGTGAGTTGGCAGCAGCAAATGGGACCAATTAATAAAACAGTTTAAACTCCACGCTGTTGATATCACACAGGGGAGGCAACAAAGCAACGTGATGAACTGATTCTTCTGCCATTATTTAATAAAGCGTGGCAGCAGAAACAGCAGCGTCTCTTCCACACGTCAATTTAAACTGTGCTCTGTGTTGAAGGTTTATTAAGAAGCAGGGCCTTGACCGTCTCTTCCATGAGTGTGACAACCACATGTGGCGTCTCGGCGAACGCAGCATCCCAGACGGCCTGGAGGTCTCAGGCGGCTCTGATTGGTTCGCGCTCACCCGCCGCTTTGTTGAGTACGTCATCAACTCCCAAGATGACCTGGTGTCAGGGCTGAAGCAGTTCTATTCCTACGCTCTGCTCCCTGCTGAGGTAAGTAAGCCTTAGGTGGTCTGTTTATCTCCCGTAGTTGAGACAGACAGTTTGATATACAAGTCTGTCTCATGCTTGTCCTCCCCTGCCAAGTCAGAGGAGCCCAGCGGCAGAGATAATGTAATACTTTAAGCTTTCATGCGCAGTGTGCAGCAGAGGTGCCAGACGAGAGTAGGGTTCACTCGAGTTCATCTGACTGTGTGGTTTAATGTCTCGGAGGAGGTGCAGTGGTTTGTTCCCTGTTGTTTGGTGCTATAGAGGCGTGACCTTTGCAATTTAGAGTCAGTGGCGAGTCCATACATGTCTTTAATGGTTTGCAGTGTCTTCACCCTCACACAATGCAGCCATTGTTGTATTGCACAGCAGAAATGATGCATTTACTCCTTCTTCCTAGTCTTTCTTCCACACCGTGCTCGGGAACAGTCACATGTGCGACACTCTGGTGGACAACAACCTGCGTGTCACCAACTGGAATCGTAAGCTGGGATGTAAATGCCAGTACAAGCACATCGTGGATTGGTGTGGCTGCTCTCCCAACGATTTCAAACCACAAGACCTCATTCGGATCCAGGTGAGCGAGCCAGATGAGGGCCAGCTGCAGAAAAGCCTAGCTTGTAGTTTCCCAGTCTCTCATGTTTTGCCACTCACGTTTTTATTCAGTGTTCTAAAGGCTTATTTGCATCATCTTTGCTTTTCTAATCCACAGCAATTGACCCGTCCGACATTCTTTGCCCGTAAGTTTGAGTCAACAGTGAACCAGGAGGCCATAGACATCCTGGACACTCACCTGTATGGCCAGTATGCTCCAGGCACTGTTGCCATCAAGGCATACTGGGAGAGTCTGTTTGAGCAGCTGGACGGCGTGGGCTCACTCAGCGACGTGGCTCTCACTGCTTACACTTCTTTCTTTCGCCTGGGCCTCAAGAATCTGGCGACTATGCAGAGCAACACCGAGGCCTGCAGGTCCATAGACACCTTTTTTTTATGTCTAAGTGATCAAACGTGTTATGTCTGTTCTGAAAATAAATACTTTTCCTTTCTCATGTGGGATTTGTTGTGTCCACTCACTACAGGTTTGAACCAGTAGGCTACCCTCTGTCAGTGCACTTGTACTTTTATGACGACCGTTTCCAAGGGTACCTGGTGCGGCAGGAAGTCCAGGCTGTGGGTTCAAAGGTCAAGGAGACACTGGAGATGTGGGCAGTGCCCCAAGCCACATTTGTCCTGGAGACAAACCTTAAGGAGTTTGAAAGGCTCAAGAATCTGGAAGTAAGTATACTTCTTGTCCTCTTGTGTGAAGAAGATGATGAAGATTCTTCATTAACGTTGCCGTTTCTGTCCTGTATGGCTTTTAATATCAAGGTACCATAAGAAAACTGCTGTCTAGAAAGATGTTCTTCCAGATATGAAAAAATTGGGTTGGTCTTATCAGGGCTAGATCTGGCCAAAACTGAACTTTGAAGTTTAATTAGTTTAGAAATATGTTAATATTGGGAAGGATACTAATGAAGAAAGAAAGATATTCTCCCACCTTGTCCTCAAACAGAAAGTCAAAGACAAAGGAGACATTGTTTTGCTGTTGTGTGTCACCTAAGCCATTATTGTTTCAGGACTCTACAGACTGTTCGTTCTGTCTTTCTCCCCGACAGATTGGAACGGAGTGGGATCCTAAAGAGCGAATCTTTCGTAACTTCGGTGGGGTGATCGGCCCTTTGAACGAACCACTGGCAGTCCAGAAGTGGGCACGTGGTCCCAACCTCACAGCCACTATTGTCTGGATTGACCCAGCTCTGGTGGTGGCAGCATCTTATGACATTACCGTGGATGTGGATGCAGAGTACACCCAGTATAAACCCCCTTTGCAGCGCCCGCTGCGGCCCGGTACCTGGACCGTACGGGTGTTAAAACAGTGGGAGCGCGTGGCGGAGGTTCGCTTCCTTGTCATGCCCTTAACCTTCAAAGATAAGGAGCCACTACGCAAAGGTGAGACACTGATTCATGATGTGAAGCTAATGATGTTATACATTTTTCTTATTGGCAACAATTCCCATGAAAGACCAAAACCTTGTGTTAAAATCTGTGTAACGGTGTGTTCAGACCAAATGTGAAGAGAATTTTTGCCTCGTGTGACTCGCACAAATTTGACCACAGCAATATGTTCACATGGAATTGTTGATGAGACAAAAATATGCAATATCACTGGACATTTTCCTAATGGAAGACTTAAAGTTTGACATGTAATAACTCATCTGGTAAGTTCTGTTGGGTCTTTTAAAAGCTCATTTGCCCTCAATTTCTCTTTGTCTCCTAATCTGAATGTCCACTGCAGAAGAGGACAGCTGGCTACACGCAGGTCCTCCAGGTAACCTGTACCTGGAGCAGAGCTTCCAGCAGCTGAGCTCCGTGCTCAAGCTGCCGCCCCAGGAGTCTGCCACGCAGGAGGCCCAGCGTAAAGCCCAGCTGGTGGGCCAGCTCCTCGAAGCATGGGTGGATAGCAGCGTAGGGGCATTCTGGGTTACAGGCGACCTGTGCTCCGCACAGACTTCATCTTGCCCAGCCATAGGACTTTGCTCCAAAACCTCCTGGAGCTCTCTGTCCCCAGACCCCAAGTCTGAACTGGGTCCAGTCAAAAGTGATGGGCGGATCAGGTAGCCCCAGGAGAGGAGAGACTATAGATCTCAGTACACATGCAGGAAGACTGAGGGAGAGCTGGGCCTGCACTGCAGAGCTCCAAAAGAACCTGTGTGAACCGGATATTATCTCAGTGTTTGAGTCAGAGCTCAAGGGCACATAAACAACAAAACATCTGAGACATCGAGACATTCTCAGTGAAGTGGGAATACAGACTTAAAAGAGGAGGATATGACTGCTGGAAATTTGCACATAGATGTTTGCAAGCGCGAAGGCTTGTTATTGTTTTGTGAATGGTGACACAGATGCCAGCTGCATCGTGTTATTTTGCTGGCACACAGGTTTTCAGTCCGGGTCTGTCTGGGTCAGAGTTTGAAAAGAAACCTCTGCGCATGTTTGAACACACAGCTCTCAGTTTTTCTTCTGCTTTGAAAGAAGCAGGAAGCTGTTGTCAGAACTCAACAACAGGCTCCTCGCTGTGTTCTGTCTTCATTTCAGTGGAGAGCAGAACATCTGAGTCATATTATTGTGCTTATTTTGAAGCATTATTATGTAAGCATATGGAGCAGGCAGATGAAGTGCACTTTACTGTAAGACTGTAATGTTACACAGAAGTCACTTGGTTACAGTGTGAGACGTTAAAAGGTCATGGATAAGGTCACATCACTTCATTTTATAGTAGACTCTAAGATGTCCCTCCCATGCACAGATACATCGCTAAATACTTCCAACCTGTACTAGTTAAAAATGAGGAAAAGGAGTGAGGGTTCTTAGGTTTAGAGTCTTATTTGTGTCTTTTTTTTAGTTCTATTTAATGTGTCATAACATTTTTGAACATGTATGTAGTTGTTCTGTCTGTTAGTTCGCTGAACTGGCTGTAAAGTGTTTAGTTCTCTTTCATGTCCGCTGTTACAAAAAAAGCCACTATGAGTTGTTTTTCTGGTCAAAGGAAGTGCCTGAGAGTGACAGCATCGAGGCTGCAGATAGTGAGGTTACATTCAGATTTCCTCTGAAATAGATGACAATCTCAACTCAAAATGTTGTGTGACAACTGAGCAGCCCCCACCTGATGATGAAGACCACTGACGTAGTTGAAACCTTCAGTAAATATGTCCCAGTTTCAGTTTTGAAGGTGAAATCCTCTGTATTGGCTGTGTTTTATTTTTGGGGGCTCCAGAATTTTGTTAGTAATTTAGATAAAACTTAAAACGAATAGTCTTGTTAAATACGTCCATTGGCTTTCTTGGCGAGAGGCAAATGAGAAGGTCGATGCTCATGGTTGCATGGTGAGCGTGAAGCTACGGCCGGGAGCCAGCTAAAGACTGGAAACAGAGGGGAGCCGCTAACCTGGTTTCCAAATCAGACAAAGTCAGCCATAGCTCCCTCGTTTGTTTAATCCGCACAAATAATTAAGTGTAAAAACCACAAAACGCTGTCCTACAGATGGTTATGTGCTAGACTATTTCTTGGTGGCGACAAGGAATTTAATGTCTGACTACCAGCGTTTCTTTGTCGGGTCAGTTGCCAGCGATTTGTTAATTTTTGCACAGATTAAACAAGACTCATGTAACCTTTTAATTTGTGATGCTGGCAGGAGGATTTTGTTGCATTTGAACAGAGCCAGACTGGCTAAAATAGAGTCGTTCCTGTAATGTAGCCCCTCAACAAGACAGCGAAAATGCGTACTCCCCAAAGTGTCCAACTTTCTTTTTAAATGCAAGACTTTTAAGTTGCAAACTTAGGTAGACACAATGTTACCGGCATGGATATATCCAGTAATATGCAGTATTGTCACTTTGTGTGCTCCGTTTGCCTCCGAGGTTGGTAATTGTTCACATTTTATTTCCTAAGGTGTATTTCAACAGACCACTGTATGTTCCTGATTTTATTTTTGCTGATCAAGAGAATCTAAGCTGCCTTTACATAGTGGTAAAGATGAATTGTTTACTACAGGAGAATAGCTTCCAGAGATGTGCAATGAATGCCTTTTCAGAGGATAGTGAAACCCCCCTGCCTGTGTCTTAGTTTGCATTAATTACCTAGTTTTATTTTCTGTTCTTAATTAATAGTCGGCCACAATATGAGTTTTCAAGTGACCTTGTTTACCTTGCACAGCACAGTTGCTTCAGTGAAGCCCCAGTTGTTGATACAGGAGAGCAGAATGATAGGCGTGACAGATGTTATTTTTCTATACTGTTTGAGAGGAAGTGTGTGTGTTGTCTGTTCATCTCCAGTGCTCTGTTAAACTATTAAAAACTGCTGTCTAATTATGTTGCATTTGACAGTCCCGCCTGTTCTGTGTGGTTTGAAGCAGACCTTGTGTTTTTTGTTGTTTTTGTTTTGTTTTTTTGTTTTTGTTTTTTTTTTCTGGGGGGGGGGGTCTCCGTCCGGTTGGTGAGTCATCCTGAGCCCTGTGGCTTTTATCTGAGTACTTCAGCCTGTCACCGTTTGCCTCTGGAAAGGCTCATAGGATGGGCATCATGACTGACGGCTCCATAAAAAAACAAAAACACTTGAAATGCAGGTTTTTCCCATGCTGTTTCTGATTACCTCGACTGTCAGCTTTAACTGAATTTAGCTGTATTAAGGAGGTAATTCTTGGTGTTTTGTGTGTTTATATTCTAGATGTCCTACACTAAACCCACTCTTGGTCTTTACTGTTTTCACTAGGTTTATAAGGTGTTTTTTTCTTCTTTAAAGCACATGAAGGAGGTAGAACATGTTTATGAGACGGAGAGGCGCTCTCCAGGGTGCTGAACTCCTCCTCATTGTCACATCCTTGGAGAAATGCCTGACATGTTTTACCTCATAAATACTGTAAACTACACCCCTGTGTTTGTCTCTAACCAGAACACTTTCATATAAATATTTAGTCCAGTTTGTGCGTGCTTGAACCACAGGACTCGAGGTAGTTTTACATCTTTGTTGAGGATCTAAACCCGAGTGGACCAGGAGGGGGCGGGGGTGATGACTGACAGGCAGGGGCAACGCAAGACCGGACAAAGCTGAGAGAGAGGAAGTTGTCTGGTTAATTTGCAGGAGCTCATCTGCTTTTCATCAGAAAACAAGGTTAAACCGTGGAACAAACAGGATGGATGACACATGCGAAGCACGGCGGCAGGAGGAGGCGAAGCTGGTTTCCTCGGACAGTGCGTACGGGTCGTCTGCGGTGGACACGGAAGCAGAGGACGGACAGACACCCACAGCCAACACCTTCCCTTATAATGAAGACATAACGCATAAGGTGATTTCTTACTTTTGCACTAGTTTTGATGAGCTCTGTCTAAAATATAGAACTCCATATCATGCCAGCTACTGACAGAAAGTCAAACAAATACATTAACAGAATGTTTAAAGTCTAGAAATGAGCCCACAACTTGTGAAGTAATTGAAGAAATTATGAAAACTCAACTATGAAAAGTTATGTCATCAATTTTCACAATAAGGTTTCATTCATCACAGATATTTTATTGAAACATTTTTTTTTTCAAAAGTCTGTTTTTATTTCACTTTAAGTATTGAACACCTGGACTCTATATTAAACATCTGGTTCCCGATTCTTAAAAATATTTTTAGGGTTGCAAAAGGCATTGCAGGGAACCACTAATGATCTCTAAACGATTTATAAGGTACATCCATACAATCTAATGCAATCTAGCATGACATCTCTGTAGGCTAACAAAACCTACACACCAATGAATCTGCCCCACATTGTAAAAAGGACCACCAAGCTGAGCCACCACCTCACTAGATTGGTTGTTCACAGATTAATCTCCACCTTGTTTGATTTTGGGTGATGAATAGATTTCTCTAGTGTCACGACCGGGCTCTTAGGCTGTGACACAAGGAGGGACGTGACCACAGTTGTACAGGGCAGAGCCAGGGGGCTGTCACACCAAGAAATCCCCCCAAGTCTATTAATGATATGTCTGCGTGTGTGTGTGTGGGCGGCCGGCTGGATGAAAGAGTCTCAGAAGTTTTCCTATTAAAATCCTCCACTAATATTAGCTCTGCTGTTAACTACTGTACTGTTATCAGATTGAGGGAGTACACCATTGGTATTCCTCACTAGCGTCTTGTTCATCCTCTGTGTGTGAGCACATGCAGCACATTAGAAGCCAGCTTCCTCGCCTAGATGCATGAATCCACTTGCAGACATGACAAACACACACACACAGATTGATCTTATGCAGTGTATCTAGCTGGTGACAGCTCAATGCCGATTCCTATTTAGGTTATTATCACAATCCTGGGCTAAATTAACACAGACTAAGAATACTGCTGCGCTTCTGCATATAGACAGTTTCAGTGTCAGAGAAACAAATGCTTGGTTTTTTTTAATCAAATGTGCAGGATGGGTTCTGTCTATTGCCTGTATTAGTGCAGTTGTAACATACTATGTCAAATTATGTTCATGACAATGAACAGCTTGCTTCTGTTTGTGAGAGGAATTTTCCTGCTTTACCGCTGCAGCTAGTTTGATCCCTTCATAAGCTTCGAGACCCTCAATAACTCAGCTGTTCAGTGTTATATGTGAGCCCAGAACAAGCTCCTGCATCATAACACTACAATACATATAATGGCTCCGCCAGCTAAAATGGACCAATCGGCCCTCAGTTCTTTAAATACTAACACTAATAAACTTTCTAGTGGTCTGAGAAAATGATGAGAAGAAGCTGTCTCAATGACAAATAATATAATAAATATGTCATATTAAATTATACATTTCTTTGAGAATACACTGTAATGTATGAAAATGTCCCAAAGTCTTTTCAGAACCGCTCAAAAGAACAAACTTGGTAGAAAACTGAAATGATGTGTCTCTGTAAATGCTGTTGCAAAACTTAATCCTTCATAATGTGAGGCTGAATGTAAAGTTATCAGCATTTAAAGAGCAAGTACACTATCATCTCCTGGTTGGGAAACATGAGAGCAGAGATACTTCCCGCTCTCTGTTCCTGCTGAATCCACACAGCGCGCTCATATTTAAAGGCAAGCCTGGCTTTCTCCTAAATGATAAGTTGTTTGAGATGAATTCACATTTGGATTAATGTAAAAAAAAAAAAAAAAGACAAGAAAAAGAAATGTCTGAGTAAGAGCCTGTTATTCATCCTGAAACTGGGGAGAAAATAAGGTACTTTTCATTCAACCATCACTCAAAAAAGTACCCAAACTTTGTGCTGTAAATATTGTATTTACCATTATTTAACACTGCTAAATACATGTTATTTAAGTGGGCTGTGTGGGGAGTTATCTGCTGGCCGACAGGACATCTGTAAGAGTGGATGCTGATGACTCACTGAGTTAAATGACCATCCGATGTATCCGCTGGACCCTTACATGTATGAGGGTCTTGGGTTTCCACTCATCATTTTCACGTTAACGATCTTGTTATGAGACGTCTCTGAGGCTCGCTCTTGATGGACCCAAGCATCTCTGAGAAATCTCATGTTGCCATGGAGAAATCCTCAGCATCTCTGCTATAGGACCCTTGCCACAGTAAACCCCCCCCCCCCCCACCTCGATCCTCCATCCAGTTCCCGTGGAGATTAACTTCCTCCTCGCTGCCGCTCTTCAACTCCTGCCGTTTGTCCGGCGAATGTTTACATGTCGGCATCAACATTTGATGAAGGAGGCATGAAATAGTAATATGTTGACTTCACACTGGCTGGCTAAACGCTGCGCAACTTCCCCTTCAAACCGTGAGTCATGCACACAGCAGCTTGCCTCCGGTCTGCTTCGTTTGTACTTCAGGGCCGATCTGTGCTTGTACTCACTCACACTGTGGAGGATTGTTCTGTATTCAACCTCAGAAAGCATCACTCTTAATGCCTGTTATTCAACAACGAAAAAACAGCCTCCTATATGAAGATTCTTTCTCTCCTGTATGTTTTGTTTGAAAATCTCACTGTCTATTTGCTGGATTTCTGTCTCTTTATTGGCAGGTACATAAAATGTTGCTTTACTCTGCAGTTTGGAAGACGACATCGTCAAAGAAAGTTCTGCAAACTAAAGAACCAGACAGACTCTGATCTTCATCCTGTACATCTGCTCAGACTGTCAGGACGTTGTGTTTTTAATGGGAGAGCAAAGTTGAAAGTGCTAAATTTGTGGGTGTCAGTGATTAAAGTGATGGCATTGCAAGCTGCGTGCTCTCACGCTGCACCTTATGTGGGCGCTTGGAGACTGAGAACAAGAGGCAGGCGGAGGGCAGGGGAACCCTGCTGGAGGAGGAAGAGGAGGAAGAGAGCGATGCATGTCAACAGGCTGGGCACACCACCAGCCCCCAGTGAGACGATAACATGGCAATGAGTGTGATTGATGCCTGTGGTGTCGCATCAGTAGATCCCTGCTCAGCCATGAGAACTGATGGTTATCACAGCAGCACTGATGGTTTTTGTTTATGGGTGTGTGTGTGTGTGTGAGAGAGAGGTTCAGATCCTTTACTGAAGTAAAAGTAGCTATAAAACGATGTAAAAAAAATACTCCATGAGAAGTTAAAGTTCTGTATTTAAATGTTTCCAAAGTAAATGTTTGCAGCCGAGGCCCCTGTGGCTGATTATTTTTATTAAGATTACTATTATAATCAGTAGACTGAATACTTATGCATCAATGTGTAAGTAACATTTTACTGTTGTGTTGATCAAGTTGTGAATCTGAGTCTGTAAATTTTATCTTATTATACAAGATACTGCAAAAGATTTTTTATTATCACTGCTTTAATCTTCATCAAATAAATGCAGTGCAGTAAAAAGTATAATATTTCTCTCTGAACTGTAGTGTAAAGTGGCATTAAACTGAAAAACGAGTCAAAATTGTACTTAAGTACACTGCTTGAGTTAATACACTTAGTTACTTCCCACAGTGTTGTGGTCTTGGTCCCCCTGTGGGTGCAAGAACAAAGGCAGATCATCAGCCTGAGATGTGAGCATCCATGTTGCATACAGTTACACAGTTTCAGGCCTAAACACACACACACACCCCTCAGGTATATTCCCAGTTCAGCACTGCACACTGTCCTTCCCTGCTGGAGGCATCAATCCAACCTCCAGCCGTCACTCTGCATTACAGAGCACAGAGCTGTGCACAGAGCAACAGATGAGCACGTACAGTAACCTACACCATGTGCCCACACAGTGTGCAGGCCTCGGGCGAGGAGCCTGGATACGTGATGCCATCTCCCTGTGACTCTCTCTGCAGACAATCCTGGTGGGAGACAGCGGGGTGGGCAAGACCTCTCTGCTGGTCCAGTACGACCAGGGCAAGTTCATCCCGGGGTCCTTCACCGCCACCGTTGGCATCGGTTTCACAGTGAGTCCACGCATCCTGTCTTCTACACCCTGAGTTGCACTCATCCATGTCTTTCTACCCCCCCCCCAAACACACACACACACACACACACATATCCCCTCTCCCTCCTCACACCCCCCATCCTGCTGTTGACGTCCCTGCGACGGGCCGCTTGCACTGAGGCAGCATCATGACAGCGGGGCAGATCTGCTCTGTGTCTCTGCTGTTTGTGTGTCAGCGAAGTGCAGCATGAATCAGTGGTGCGCTCCAGTGTGGCATGTCGCATCTTCTCACTGCATTCATTACGATCCATAACACTGTGTGTACACGGGGTGGGGTGGGGGGTTGTTTGCATTATTATGGCTAATGATGCCACTGCTATGATTAAATTACTGTGAGGAGAGCGCAGCTAATGAATGTCATGGCGGCGGGCTGTTTGCTGCTGGATGTTTTTAACAAAGCTGTTTTAAACAAGAGTGATTTTATGCTTTGCGACATGCGGTGAGGAGGGGGAGCTCGCTCTGTGTGGCAAGTGGAGACGAGTGGAGACAAACAGGAAAGATGTATGGCTCATTTAGTGTAAAAATGCTCAGCTGTGGCAGCTCTAACTTTGGCTTTGTGTCACCGCCATTAGAGCAGCACAGAGGCGGCAGAAATGTGTGAAGGAAGTATAAAATTGGCTTTGCCATTTCGCATTAGCATAAGTTTGTGGCGGCGCATGATTCAAGGTTCAAAAACCCTGCAGGAAAATGCACAGCAGCAGCTAAATAAATCACTGCTGCATACATCTGCTGGGCTTAAAGTCAAGGGGGAGACGGGGCCTGCAAATAATGCTGCTTCAAATGCGCACAAGGTGAAAATGTTTTCCTGTGCTGACCCCTGAGCATTTGTTGCAGCTCTCTCAGGTGGACTAAGTTTGCACCTTTTTTTTTTTTTTTTAGATGCACTTCTCTTCAGTGCTTTTAAGGAAACAACCAGTCCGTTCCAGGAACACATCTTCGCATCTCTTTTTGGCCCCATTCACAAATAAATCAGCCATTCGCGGCGCTCCAGCTCCAAATGAATGTCTTTGTTCGGGTCAGATGTCGCCTTGCAGCTGCCCATCACACAGAGCGACGGGTTCATGTGTTTGAACAAGAGATTACATGTCAGTTATGTAACGTAAGTGATCTCTGACCGCGTGTCGGTATCGGTCCCGTCGCCGCGGAGCGCAGGGGAGGCGCGCTTCGCCCCGACGCGAACACTGGGTGGAGACAAACACCGCAGGAAAAGATTCAATGTCAGGCTCGATCGGCAAATCGAGTCTCGGTGAAACCATTTTAAACATGTATGACATGCAGCTTCAGTGGCGGGATTGGGGATGTGTTTAGGATCATGTGCTCTTGACGAGGGGAGACTTGGATGAGCGTTTGTTGGCCTGCTGTGAGGAGAAGAGGGAGGAAAAAGGCGTTGATGAAGAAGCTATAAAAATAAAGGAGATGCACTACTTTCTAATCATATAAGATGGTCTTGTCAGCATTTTTCTGAGATATTCTGACACTTGAAAACAAGGTTTCTGGACACGTTTTGTGCAGAGATGCGCCATTTTACGCGCACCCCCCGTCTTAAAGAACACTTTATCTCTCTTTAGGTGGAAAATTCACCTCATTCAAGAAGTGTGTTCAACCTAATGTGTGACAGTTCAGCGTCTCTCCTCCTCTCCGGGTTTGCCTCTCTCTGCTCTGACCCTCTCAGCGATCGAGCACCACCTGTGGCGGGTGAGTCAGCCACCAGCGCAGATTGACCCCCGCGGCCGTCTTGGGGACAATGTCAGCCTGAGAGACGGAGCGATGTTCCACTAATGAGAGGACACGCTGTCGCTGGAGCTGTCGACGTCCTCGCACATTAAGCTAACCGCCTGCCCACGCCAGGATGCAGCGCTCCTCTCTGCACAGCCAGAGAGATGTTTCCGCCTGTTCGCCATCGCCGCTCTCTTGACTGGTCCGCGTAGACGCCGAGGCGCCGCCGCCGACTGCTTGTCAAGTTTTCATCGTCGCTTCCGTCTTGTGACAGCGTGATACCAAAGGTGTGACTGTCCGCGGGAAGCGCCCGGGGATCGTTCTGTGGCCACACGCAGTAATGCGAGCAGAGGGGCTGGAGGCTGGCGGAGACCGGGACTGAGCGGCGGAGATCTCACGGGCACCGTGCGCGCCTTTCTGGGACACATCTCGGGGATAACTGCGGTTGGGCTTCCTCAGCCTGAGCTCTTTTCTTGGCATTGCGATGTCTGCAAGAAAGACATCGTTGACGGACAAGCAGACTAAAAACGGAACGTCAAAATATGTGTTGGAGAGATGCGCTTCTATTAACGAGTATTATGATATTGCCTTTAAGGTGTGTATTTCCGTCTTGCCTTGTGTGTTCTTTTGTTCTCTTTGGTGGTGGAACAGGTGTGTACCTTTTACTGTAGCTTTGACTCAGAAACAACTGGGTGTACCTGCAGCAACAACATGAATATTGACTCTCCACATCTGGAGAATGTGCATAATCTAAGTGGAAACCATTAACTATGAGTAGACTAGTCTGTCTTTATGCTTTCTCCTCGTTAAACAGGCCGTGTTTACTGTTTGTACACATTTACTGACCTGATGCCTTCATTTGTTTTACTAAGAAGTCCCTCTGAGCCTGTAAATCTCTCCAGGGTGGCTTTGTCCGCCCTTTCAGATATGCAAATATTTGCTGAGGGTGTACTTGTTGCTCCTGAGGAAGCCTCCCATGAAAAATGTGCAAACGCTGCACAGACACACCTGTGATGGTTTTCCAAAGACAAAAGCAGAAGTTTAATTGGATTACCCATCTTGCACACTGTATGTTTGTGCAGCTATGACTCACTGTGTGGACACATGAGCTTTGCCTCACATGCTGCTGGATGGGCTGTATAACTGCACATCCTGTTGCAATTCTATTGATTAGTTTTGGAGAAGGATGCACGCAGAAAAGCAATGCGTTGGCTCCAACACCTCTAATCCCCTTCTCCAGTATACTGGCAGAGCATCACATGTTGGTGGCAGCTCTGTCAACAGTGGAGCTCAACCCAATCTGTAGTGCACTGTAGTTGTGTGTTTTAACAAGGCGACACATTAAGGGAATAAGACGTTGCACAATAGACATCACGATCCCAGTTGTGAAATATTCACTCAGTTGCAAAATCATTTATGCAACATGTCCCTCATCTTTAATTTCCTCTCCAGGGGGAACGTAGTTCTTATCCTGCCCTCATGTATAGGCTGTCAGTAACCTTTTGTCCCTCTTCTCTGGTGGTGGGTTTGGCTCCAGGTGATGCTGCTGGGAGACTCCTCCGTGGGGAAGACGTGCGTCTTGGTGCGCTTTAAAGACGGGGCATTTCTGGGAGGCAACTTTATAGCCACCGTTGGAATAGACTTTAGGGTGAGAGAGATGCTGCTCAACAGACTCACAGAATGACTCATAATGTTCTCACTCTTTCTGTGTGTGCCGTTACCGGTTTGTCATTTGTGTTTTATTTCTGCTACTCCTCTGAGGAAATATTTAGCATTGCAAAAACACCCTAATGATATTTAAAAAAGCAACAAGAGACCCACTTGTTAGAGTGCCGTCAGTCCAATTATCACCTTATTTCCACACAGGACACTTAATCATCCTGCGATGATAGCACCGAATGTACAAACCCTCTTGCCAATCAGTCAGGTTCACAGACCACTTGTGCTGCGAGGCGCTGCGGACGGCTTCATAAATGTCTTGGCAGATGCCTGCCCACGTCCCCGTCTCCTACAAAGATTGGCTTGGATTGTGGCTTGAGGAGCCACACTGCTGACAGACGAGCTCCCTCCTCGTCACATACACCTGACGCACACACAGACCCACACGATGTCCGCCGCTAAGTTTGGAGCAGGTTTCTACTGTACGGCTTCCTCTGCTGGGATCAACATAAAAAAAATAGACTGTTTGGAGCAAGTGGTCTGCGCCACCCCCTCCTCCACCTCCTGTTTCCCTCCAATCAAGGCAAAACGCTCACACTAATGGCAAGTCAAGTAGGGGTGATTTGTGGAGGAAACTGTGTTGCATTAGCCAGAGTGATGTATTGTCTTCCTTTGATGGTGGTGTAGGCATTAGAGAGCATAATGGACATCTGACCAGCTGTGTGGACGTCGGCTATTCAGGAGCGTGATCGTGTCATCTTGCCCCCACTCAAGTGCTGCCACCAGCATCTTTTCATAAAATGCATTAAAAAGGGAACTGATGCTGATTTACACTTGAAAACCATGATGCATTCACTGTCAGAAGATTGGCTGTTAATGTGATTTGCTGTTGTTCACCTGCTTGTGTTTATGATGAGGGGCAAAGCTGCTTAGAAACAGAGTTATCTGATAGAAGCAGTTGAGTCAATATGCTGAGGTCGTCCTCTGTGCATGGATAGGCAGGCAGGCTGTTGTGGCAGCTTGTAACATGGCCGGTCTATTTTCGGCATGCTTCCTTGTAGCAGTTACTCAGCATGCAGGCTCCTCTCACGTCATAATTGAGGGAAAAATGGAAACCCATGGCAACAAATGCAGGGGTTGAACCATGTCCATTCTGCCAAGGCTGAGGATTCAGCAGGTGGCAGCTTTAGCTGGCAGGGACGGCTGTGCGCACATCACAGAGGTTTCTTTTGTCACTCTATCTGCATTTCTTTGGTTGCATGTGTGTGCTTTTGTGCGTTCACAGGAAAGGCAGGGGTGGCTGGCGGTGGCCTGTCACTGATATGAAGTTATGAAGCGATTGAGGAAGTGCTGCAGAACATTTGCTGGTCGCACTTCCTGCGTCTCAGCCGCTCTCTCTTCAGTGGTTTTTGCTGTGCGAGGTTGAAATGCGGTTGTGACCTGACTTGTTGTAGCACATCATGGTAAAATAAACAGAGTGTGGGGAAACCTGTCTTTTGCACGTCGGAACAAGCATGTTATCTTAAACTTTGTGTCCAAGTCATTCTTAATTCCCACGTGATTTTTTTTGTCAGTTTTCCCCTTTCAGTCAAAACATTTAGTCAGTTTTAGCTCAGGTGCCTGAACTATTTCAGGCCGGTCTTTACAGGAAATCAGAGGGCACCCCTACGGGGCTGCAGGAAATTAACGGGGGAGTCAGTTGTTATGCTGCCAGTCGTCTTTCTCACTGTTGTGTAATTAAGTCTAATCCCAAGACCTTGTTGTGTGGGTGTTGCAAATTACTTTCTCTGCCAGCATTCAAAGCCACTTTTAGTTGTCTTGTTTCTTTCGCCACACGCTGAGTCTCTGAGCTTTTTTAGTCTGCCGTGATGTTCGTCATTCATTTCTGTGCTGTTTTCGCAGCACTCCAGTCTCTAAAGCATATGGTGGATTGTCAGTCTCTCACGGCTCTTCTCGTTTCTGCAGAACAAAGTGGTGGATGTCGACAACCTGAAAGTGAAACTCCAGGTAATAACGTGGGCATTTTCTCCAGATCTGTAAGACCATGTCTTCTTGTCAGCTCTTCATTTGCTAAATCACCTCATCCTTCTGGCAGCTATCGACTTGAACTGATGTCAAAAATAATCTGTTTACAAATAACAGTTGACCTAAATATGCTTTATGCTCACTTGACTGTCATTGTTTGCATTGCCAATCCAGTCAAAGTGTCTGATATCGCATTAATGTAAGAGACTCCGGAGGGTTATGTGCCAGCAGCAAGCTGTTAATCTGAGGCACATACCTGTCTATCATCATAACCTGCTTGTTCAACACTGAGTGGGAGGTGCCAAATTAGATTCCTCTGCTAGCTCGAGTAAATCCTTAGCATTTATTTTCATGCACGGTCCATGCGCATGATTAAGTCCTGTGATTAATTCCAAAGTAGGCTCTACGACCACGAGACTATTGCATTCTTCTGCTACAGCTAGTGCTGTACGTCAGTGGACAAGTCAGCAGGTTAATGTGAAAGTGAGAAAAGCCACCACCGAACAGGAGGAGGTTTCACGAAAGAAGGATCAGCTCTTATTTTGTCAGGTCTTGGGGGACAGATAAGTGATCTCCCTTACATCAGGTGAATTCAGTGGAAATTAAGGAATTTAATGTTAAACACTATAATGAGACCAATCAAAAATCATACAGCAAGGTCATGAGTTTTCTTGTGTGACCCTCAATCATTTTCTGGCTGACATACATTGAGTCATTATGTCTTCGAGAACCCTTAACCGAGATATAACATAATTTATTAATTTACAATTCAGTGCATTTAAATATGTGATGCAAAACAGCCAAATTGTGGACTCCACTAGACTCAAAAGATGAGATTGCAATTATTTCTACTCTGCTATGCTATGCTAGTTAGCTTACCTTTTAACATGACTTTAGCTGTTTGAGTACTTGCTGCCTTATTTTTGTAGCATTTACGTTGTATGGTCTCATTTTTAATTCACAAAACTAAGGATAACAAACTACTAGTAACTTGATAAGATGTTCGTTCATCAAAATTGATGGATTTCTATTACAGGAAACAGCTAAAGTGTAAAAAGATGTAGTGTAAGTGGTTAGCTGTTTGACTGTTTGGTTTTTAGCAGTTTTCTTTGAAAAAATACAGGTCTATGGCATAAAATCTTTTATTTTAAAACAATAATCAATAAGTCAGACTAATCTAATCTAATCTTAACTAACATCACATTATGGTTTGTATAAATCAGTGTAATGGTGTCCTTGCTTTAGCCACTGGTTGTGGAGGATTCCTCAGTTTGCATTGGCATTAGCTAGGCTAGTTAGCCTAGATTTTATCATGACTTGGTAAGATATTTTTAATCTTTATAATGGGATTTAGATATTTCTTTATTCATGTGAGATTAAAATAATAATAACCAAGATGTTACTATTCTAAATTACTAGCTAGGTGATAATAACGAAAAGTAATGTAAAATTGGGTTGGGTGGCTAGTTGTTTGAATAGCTTTTTAGCTGTTTTTGTTTAAATTAAGAAGTACATATACTAAAACACATGTCAACCAGTCATATTCCTGAGTAGATGTATGACTTATTCATTGCTGTGACTTTCTGTAATTCGTAGACTTTCTGAATCAGATGTTGGCTGTGTGGGACTGCAGCGAGGATGTTCAGTTTTCCCACTCTGCTCAGCTAGGCTAGTTAGCCTACCGTTTAGCATGACTAGTTAAGCTGTTTTTATACTCTGTTTATACTCTGTGGCTACCTTATTTATGTAGGATAACAAACTAAATTACCAAGATGTTCGTTCATCAAAATTGACATATTTTATTTACAGGAAACAACTAGGGGCTTCAAAAGTAAATTTAGCCTTAGTGGTTAGCTGTTGCTAACTTTTGTCCTCAGAGAGCTTGAACTGACCAAATACTTGCTGTAATTTGGCAGTATAATGGCATGTTTCCGCTTTAGTTGTTGACTGTGGAGGGTTTGCTGCAAGGACTCTTCAGGATTCAGTTTTCCCACATTAGCTTCTGTGTAATTATGTGGTTTGATGTGCAGATCTGGGATACAGCCGGCCAGGAGAGATTCCGCAGCGTAACGCACGCCTACTACAGAGATGCCCAGGGTAACCTTTGCTTTTTATATTTTACTTCCTCATGGTCTCTGTGTGTGTGTCAGTGTGTGGGAGGGGGTAGTATAGGTAAGGGAGCAACCTGGCTGAGATCTATACCTTTTATTAGTGTGCAATGAAAGTGTGTGTGTAGGTGTTGGTGTGTGTGTTACATAAGACGGTGTGCAGATTAACAATAAAGGTGCAAACAAACTGCTCTTCTGTTTCCTTTTACAGCGTTACTTCTGCTCTATGATATCACCAGCAAGCCATCATTTGACAATATCAGGGTAAGACTGTCTCAGATTGCCTTTTCCTCCCACTTTGTCTCCCTCTCTTTCTCTCTCTCCCTGCTCTCTCTTCTTTTTCACTTCCCAAAGCCTCTCAAGCTGAACGCCTCACTCTGTCTATTTACATGCAAAGTGCTATGAGGTCCTCCAACATTTTCTCACAGCCCTCTTTGGAAATGACATGATGTTATCGCTTGCTTCACTACACAGCTCCCAGTTTCAGTAATGAAAAGCAATAAAAGTGTTCAAGGATAAGAGCGACTCAGTCTCCCCATGATTGATAGGAGGATGGTAATAATACACAGCTCAGGAGGAAAGGGGAAGTGCAGTCTTGAAATGGTGGTATTTGTTTTGTTTAGAGACCAATCTCTCTTACTCTCCACCTCCTGTATCTGTCTTTTGTACTTTAAAGGCCTGGTTGACTGAAATACACGAGTATGCCCAGAAGGATGTGGTCATCATGTTGCTCGGCAACAAGGTGAGCAAAGCTTCCTTTTTGCATTGCATAGAAAGATCGGGAGGATAACTGGTTCCTTAGCACAATTTTAACACACTCTTATCCCACTCAGACAGACGGCAGTGCTCAAAAGCTGGAAAATGCGTCCACCGTGCAGCACATGCATGAATGCAAACTGTCGCTCGCTTATTTTAACATTTACAAGTGAAATGGAGTCTTCATTGTGCTTTTGTGTCTTTGCTGATTCATGTTTTTAATGTGCACACTTGAAAAGAATTGACCTGTGGTGGAAATAAAGTCGAACAATCAGTGCATTCATTTCTTGCCCATCATATAATGTTATTTGATAATTTTGGGTAGGATACATTCAAAACATGCCCCAAAACTCATTCACTTGCTTCAAGCTTCCCTTGCATGAAACCATTTCCTCCATAACACTGCTGCGGATGAAAACAGAAATTTTCATGTCTCACCACAACCAGCAGTCATTGCTAATATATCTATAAGCTCCCTCTGGTGGCACAGAGAGGACTCACCCCTCTCCAGGGTCATTGATGTCACACAACAGCAGTTCAGATCATTTGCTGTGAGAGCAGCAGAAATGTTGGCATCAGTCTGTGGGAGTGCCGCTCTTCTGCTAGAGGTGGAGTTTCTGACATCTCATCAGTCTGCAGGAGCTCTGGCTCAGCAGCTGGCTGCAGGGCTGGCAGATAAGAGGACGTGCAGGCTGAAATGATGGTGCATCACTGTAGCTAATGGCATCGTGAATCTGTGACCCTTCGCCTCCGCTATGATGACTTGTTTTCTCTCCCCGGTGCTGTCTTACAGTCAGACATGGCTGCAGAGCGGGTCGTGAAGACGGAGGATGGAGAGAAGCTGGCAAAGGTAAGGTGTGATGGCCCCATGTGGTCATGTTCTCAACAACAGACACTCCACTGGCTCCTCTAATGTGTTTCCATCTTAGGAATATGGTGTGCCATTTATGGAGACCAGCGCGAAGACAGGAGCCAATGTGGAGCTGGCCTTTCTCGCTATAGCAAAGTAAGTCTTAAAGCTGCACTTATCCATATCTTTATATTAGCAATGGATGAAATGTCTGTGAGTAATATAAAAGCAGTAGTTCAGAGCATCATCACTTGACCCTGCTTGACTGGTTTGCACAGAGCCCTGACCTCAATCCCATACAAACACCTTTGGGATGAACTGGAACGCAGACTTTTTGAGGATTTATTGCCAAAACATCAGTGCCCAAACTCACTATAATGCTGTCGTGGCTAAATGGGAGAAAATCCCTGCAGCCAGTTTCTGAAATCTGGTGGAAAGCCTTTTTGGAAGAGTCCAGGCTCTTATAGCAGCATATTAATGGCCACTTACTTTTGGCCATATAGTGTATTTCATGGCTGTGTACAATACATTTTCATTTGTTGTCCCCTATCCAACCATACACTGCATGAAGTGTTATTTTATAAATGTAGCTAGTTAAATATGATGCACAACAGGAGAGAAATCCCAGCACGATGCAGATGTGAAGTTTTTATTTTTAGACACGTGTCACATGTTCTTAGCTATAAATCCAGGCCTCATAGCACTTTTGTTCATGACAGATGCTGGAGGGAAGCGACAGGTGGAATAGACCTTTCTCTACATTCCCACCACCCACAAAAACAAGAGAAAACTACTAAGAATAAAGAAAATTAACAGAAAAATGATGGGAAACACAAGAAATCACTCAGGGATAATACATAAGTTATTTGTACTTTTTCATTTCCAGAGTAATCTACAAGTGATCCCCAAAAGACATATTTTACGCTTCAGAAGCTACGTCTTCTTTTAAGTGGTCCTCTGCCGTGAGAAAATTCATCTCTTCACAAACCGTACTTTTGAAACTGCGCCTTTCTCTGCTTGAAGTAGAAAGGCAACAACAAGCCGGAAAAAATCAATTTTCGGTTTAGTGTGGTTTGGAGTAACAAACACAGAGGTTCAACATAAAGGATCTTTAATCTCCCGCATGCACACAGCCGACATCTTGCTGTAGACTCAGAGTATTTTTACACTTTTATTTGACTTGGCATTTATGCTCACACGCCTCCCCCTGATTGCTGCAACTAATACACTCTAATGGTTTTTTAGCTAATTTGTTGTTTGTTCCTGTTGGCTCGTTATAATGGGATTGTGCACATCTGAGACTCGTGTGCACACACCTTTCTTACTGAATGGCAGGAAATATGAAAAGGATTGTTATTCAGTCTAATAATGACGCTTTGCACAGCATGTTCCCAGAGCTGTGGAAGAAAATAATGTAGGTGATTTGCTATCTTCATGCGATGGGTATTTTAAGTGCAAGTTAGATTAAATGATTCATGCCAGAGGCATTTTGATTAAATCTCAGTACAGAGGGATGTTTCTCTCCCTCGCTCGCTCTTTTTATTTCTCTTCCTTTCTCATTTTCTTGATTTGCTCACCCTGTCTGTGCTGCATCCCACACATCCACCCCCTCTGTATCTAACTTCCTGTATCTCTCTCTCCATCAGGGAGCTGAAGCACAGAGCGACACAGCAGCCCAATGAGCCTAAGTTCCAGATACACGACTACATCGAGTCTCAGAAGCAGAAGTCTGGCTGCTGTGGCCTCATGTAGCTGATCCTGATCACAAGCCAGAGAGAGACAGACAGAAAGAGAGAGGGAGGGAGAGAGGGAGGTAAAAAGGTCTGCTTTCTTACAAAAAAGCCAATCCCAGCGCCACACCAGAGAAGCGGACGTCCTCGTCTTCTCCGCTGAGCTTTTAGCTGAATGGAAGTGAATCTGGATTGGCTGCCATCCCTTATCTGAAATGTGAATTTAAATCTCTTTTATGTCATGCGTAGAGATGTTTGTGGTCTTTGTGGTGACAGTTGTATCAAACTACAAGTCAGGAGTTACAATCTGAAATGCTATATCCATCTGCAGGGACAAAAGCACCAAACTGCAAAACCTATATGACCTCGTGGCCGTGCAGTGCATGATGCAGACGATCAGGGGACAGGCGGGACACTGACTGACCACAGCTCAGTGGAGCATGAACAGCAGCGTAGAGCTGGTAGTTAGAGTGATTAACCAGCCATGAGAAGGTACTGTTAAACTCTCTCTGTCTCCGCTGGAAAGACGGGAGTCTGGTGGAGCTTTGATAGTCCCTAGAAGCACATGTACGACCCTTTGAGAGAGTCACTGTGTGGGTAGCTGTGTTGTAGTGGGGCTAACAGCTCTACTACGAGAGGCTCTCCGGTCATAGCCATGCTTTTTCTATCTTTTGGCCCTACATATCTTGATAAAAACTAATTAGCACTGTTATCTGCAGGCCCGTGTGCTGTGTTTTCTGCCACTACAGAGAAATCAATGTTCATGTATGACGTCGTTTCTCTGAGCTTATCGGGCTTGCTTCACTCCCCGCAGCTTCACGTGACAGGCACAGTCTAAGGCACTGATCAGCCAGCGTCCTGCTTTTTATACTTTGGTGTGGGCCTTTGCAGGTGGCAAGTTGGCTCGGAGCGTGCACATTTCTGTTGTTTGTTGCAGTATTCGCTGAAATGTCCAGGGGCAACAAAATATTCTGTGAATGAGCAAGAAGCCAACGAGTGCTACTGGAAGTACGTCGTTATCCAACATGGCTGCACGTGCTGCCTGGCTGGCAACAGTAGTAAACACTGACATACCGCCAGATATTGCACTTGTGTACTTACTGTCGCTTACCTCCAAGTTGAAGTTGTTCAGTTGAATTCAGTGTCATCTAGCTGTGCCTGTGGTCTCTCAAGGAAGGGTCGTAGAGGTGTCTGTAAAGGTGAACCTTCTCAGTCAGTCTACGTGTGCCTAGTTGCGGAGCCTTCATATTCAATGCGAAAGATGCGATAATGTCATTTTTTGGTGTGCGCACCCTTGCGTTGAACGTAAACCTAGCTTAAGCTGAGTCAAGCATCAGCACATGACCCACTGAAAGCCGTGCACCATAAATAAAAAAAAAAGTTTGGCGCCATTCTCAAAACTAAGGCCTTTTCCCTCTCACCGGGGTTTGCAGGCCTGACTCCTGATCTATGATTGTATGAACAATCAGTGCGACTGTTTACGTGGATATAGCATTTTGCCATGCAGCTCTTAGTTTGTTTTCATCCCAGTTTTACCAGGCTGTGAACTGAATCCCTTTTGGCCTTCCAGTCTTCAATATGATTCTTTGACAATTGAGTGTGTTTGAGAAGTGGACTTCAGTCTCACAGTCGGATTGTAGCTAAAATGATCCCGTCTGTTCACATCTGTACTGCTGTTAGATAGAATAAAGCCAATGTTTTGAGGGCGCTCGCCCACTATGTGTCTGTCTTTAAATTCAATTCAGGGCCAGTGACACTTGCATTACATTACATTCAAAGTACTCTACATGTAACTTCTGCTGGAGGATCACACCACTATTGCACCATATTATTTTACAAAGAGATTATTATCATTATGTTCTCTCTTTTTCTTTGGTTATAGATTCCTTGGCATGAGATTTGCCTTTTACCATCCACACTCACAGAGATGCACACAGCACCCCCAAACATTGTTGTGTCTCCTTTGCTGATGGACTTTGTTGTCTAGACTGTACCGAAGCTGTATTTGTTCATGCACCGCATCGTGTAACTCGTTTCTTTGTACAATGTTCATTCTGAATGTTTGCTTGTCCAATTTGCTCGATGTCACATTTGTCCCTCTTCTGAGGTGTCACAGTGATCACAAAGTGCCATAAAAAAGTGCTTTGTTATCATATTATATATATATAAAATATATATTTTGTAATGTATGTGGTATTGTTTTATTGAAGTAAGTCTTGTCTGTGTGTCTTGTGTGTGTGTGTGTGTGTGTGTGTGTGTGTGTGTGTGCTGGGGTTTTGGAGGAAAGGGGCGGGAATCACAGAGTGACAGGATGTGCTGAGGTTAATGAGCCACTGTGTGGCAGCAGCTACACTGTTTATTCTCTCTGTCACACTAGGAACAAGTATTGTGTTTAATCAATCAGGCAGGTTCAGCACACATGTTGATACTGTAGAGTATGTGGGTAGAGTTAGAGTTTATTTTATGTCATTCTATGGTTCCCATTTTTGAAAGGATGCTCCGAATCTGTATCCTGCTGTTGTTGTTAATAATGTGGTTGCATTAAGGTTGTGTTCAGATGTTAGGTGAAGTTAGTGGACATTATAAACACGGAGCACAGTCGTGCTCATGATTCACTGTACTGGGCTGTACACCTGAATGCACCTCCACTCCCACTCACATCCAGTATGAGTCACACTGCAGGCACATTAAGGAGCCTTTGCAACTATCCTTTACTGTGGAAAATAAAAAACATTATTTGCATGACCTTCTGTTACCTAAACTAAACAGCTGAATTCTCCTGAACATACTACAGCTATCAGTACTGATGCCTGGTAGCTTTAAATTGGAGGTTGGAGAGTGTGTTGAGCGATCCCGTCTCTGTCCTCTTATCAGGTCAAGCATTCTCAGCTGAAAAGTCAAATCCTTCACCAGGTTTAAATTCAGCCGCTTCCTGTCAGGCTCTATTTTCACAGTCGTGTCGCTCATATTTCATGTTTTAAATGATGCTGATCATTTTTCAAACCCCTTTGTAATAATGGTTGTATATTCTATGTATTTAAAACATCACATTATTGAGAGGAATTCTGTTTTATGGCAGTGGAAAATGATATGATTTTACAAATAAATGGTTTTAAATGTGCTAATTTCACAGCATAATCACTGTGAAATATCACAGACAGACACACTGTAGTTTACATCCCTCAGGCCAGATTTTACAGACATTAATAGATGTAGATGGTTGGATGGACACTTAATTCATCCCTATGATCCTTGCCCATCAGCAGCAATAAATAGCAATTAAAGAGAATAAAGACACTACATTAGAAGAAATAAGTGTACAAAATTATAGCAGTCATTGAAATAGAATGAAAGAGTATAAAGGAATTTTAAAAGTTTTGTTAAATCAAAATAAATGCCAAAAATGAGAGAGAAGTGAGCAGAATGTGCACAAAATGAAAAAAGTTAAACAAATTTAAAAACAAACTGCGAAAAGATAACGTCCAAACACTTCATCCAAACACTATCTAGTCTTCCCGGACAGCCTCGGTTTGTGTTTACTCCTCCATTCCTCTCCACTTTGCATGAGGCGGCCAGCTGGGCTGTTCCGTGAACGCACCTCCCTCTTCCTGAGTGGCTATCCTACTTTTTGTCGCGCGCTGAAAGAAGCGACGTGACTCGAGTGAACCCGAGTCTCAGTCCCCGGGTCAGGACACTCACTCAGGACCGCCTGGACGCAGAAGCCACGGTGGGGATTTACAGCAGGTGTGAAGACCACATCAGACCCCGACTCGTCTGGGAAAGTGGACCAGAGAGTGGGACAAACACCAGCACCGCTTCCCACGGACTAATCTCCCCGAGAGGGCGGGGGTTGGGTGTTTTTTCTGAGAGGGTACCACTCACTCACACACTCACACACCCCTCCTCGGCAGCATCCTGAGCAGGTCTTCCAGTCGTTTCCACTTAAAAGCAGCAACAGGTTGAGCCGCAGCAGCAGCAGCAGTGTGAGGCGGACTGAAGCCTACCATGCCGAGCAAAAGCCAGTATCTGCGCCCCCGGCTGTGCACGCTGGAGAAGGGGGACAACGGCTACGGCTTCCACCTCCACGGGGAGAAAGGTAAGACGGGGCAGTTCATCCGCCTGGTGGAGCCCGACAGCCCGGCTGAAACCTCGGGGCTCCGCGCCGGAGACCGGCTGGTGTTTGTGAACGGCGAGGACGTGGAGAACGAGAGCCACCAGCAGGTCGTGTCCCGGATACGAGCCACCACGGGCCGGCTGGAGCTGGTGGTGGTGGACCCGGACACGGAACAGCTGCTGAAGAAACACAACATGAAGTGTCTGCAGGAGTATGTCACCGACGGGGTCCCGTTACCCTTCGACGACGACGAGGAGGAGGAGGTGGTGGTGGAGGAGGATGTGGAGGTAGACGGGAAGGAAAACGGGGATGAGCGGCACGCTAAGAGGGACGAGGAGGTGGAGGAGGAGGAGGTGGAGGAGGAGAAGGAGGAGGAGAAGCAGACGGGGACACCCAGGGAGTCCACGCCGGTGCCGGAGAGAAACGGAGAAATCCACGGACACGTCGAGAAAAAGCTGAGCATCAACTCTGAGAAGGTGAGTCTGACAAAGTTAGAAGAAGTGCAGGTAAAAAACAAAACAAAAAGTTTCTGCACTATGCTCACGTTTGTTTCCTCCAGATTTACTTTAATGACATTAAGGTTAGTGAACGCATCACGGAGGGAGGGTGTCCCTGGAGAGAATAGGTGTTCTGTGTGTGCAGCATGGATAACATGGGCAGCTGCACCCACATGCTGCAGGGCTGCCAGGCTGTGGGCAGGGGCATTTACTGTGGGCGAGAGGACAAACAACCTGGTTCAGCTCCGGGATCAAGAGAACAGGGACCAAGCTAAACTGTGACCCCCCTTTGTCTCTCTCTCTCTCTGTCGGTCTGTAAACCTCTGAAGCTGCTGCTGTCCAGTAAGTGATGGTGATGTGTCTCACAGTGCCTCAAAGAGCAGCTCTGCCTTCTGTTATTGCAGCGATGCCACATGGTTCAGCATGGAGTCAGCAGCAATGACAGGCTCCAGCCCCACACCAAAGCCAGCATGAGGAAAACACTTTGAGAGACGTGGTGTTGTGCCTTTGTGTTGTTAAAAAAAAAAAACCCAGACCATAACAAATATCTGACATTGCTAACCCCTCCACAACAAACAACAGGAAGTACTTAGTGTTTTCAAGTTTTTTAATCGCCACAAAATGAGTCCCGCTAAATGATTTTTTTCAACCTTTTGATCTTCGCCTGTAAAACATTATGGGCGCATTCTCGCTCCCGCAGTAGCCACTTGTTGCTGGGTCTGCCCTCATTTTCTCCTGCCACGCTGTCTGTCTGTCTGCCTCTGTGTGTGTGTGTGTGTGTGTGTGTGTGTGTGGCTGTGAACTCAGAACCAGGGTTTATTAAAAAGCTCTTGAGCAGAAGAGGGTCCCTCCAGTCCGGAACATCTGTGCCCCTCGCTGCCTCCTGGATGTTTACCCCCGAGGCTGTCTCAGTCCAGCTCTGCTCCTCGGTACATCACTGTAGGTGGGAGAGAGGTGGGCAGAAGGGCCACAGTGTGCAGAGCCAGCAGAGAAGACCCTGCAGTGGTCCTGCCTGTGTCTGTGTCACCCTGCCTAATAGCACGTAAACACGTCATGTAGTGCATCTCATTTTCCGCCCATGTGACAGACAGATGGCGGCCTTTCTGGCATCTGTATGATCTTGTGGAGGCAAAAATGAACAAGAGCGAAGCTGAGAGCAAGCTCTGCGATTGAAGCTTTTCTACACAATGTCATAACGGCGGGACCTTAAACAAGCAAACGATGCTGCTGTTCAGCGTCTGATAAAACTGACCGGATGTCGAAAAGGTGGTGACACTCTGTGATGGTGTGCAGTCAGGTTGGCAGATTCTTTTTGTAGAGGAATCGTGAGATGAGTGTAGTTTGCATGTTGTTGTTTCGTGAGTTTTGAATAAATAGTTTGACATTTTGGGAAAGATGTTAATTTGCTTCTTCGCGAGGGAAAGATCGGAAATAGTCCGGCCCACGTTCCCCCTGTAAAACCATGTGTTGTTTTTACACTTTGGTTTTTGTACAAATAAAACAACAAAATACAGTATAACATGTTACTTACTGAGCTTTAGAGGAGCTGGTAGGCTGATTCTCTTACCACTGGACAGAGCAAGGCTAGCTGTTTCCCCCTGCTTCCAGTCTTTGTGCTAAGCTAAGCTAAGCAGCTGCTGGCTGTAGCTTCATATTTACTGCACAGACGTTGATCTGGTATCACTCTACTCTAACTGTTGGCAAAAAGCAAATAAGCACATTTCCCAGACTTTGAACCTTTTCTTTTTTGTTGCAATTTGTTGCATTTTCACTCTACTCTGACTTTAAAGAGAAGAATCAATCATTCAAATCGATGCAGTTGTAGTAGTTGTTCAATCGGCTGCTCGTTTCAGCTCCAGTTGAAATGCACAAAGAATCTGTCTGCAGGGTCACAAAATCCAAATATTTTGATTTTCTCTGAGATTTTCTCATTAATTTGCAGTGATGGTGTTGCTTAGCTATCAGTAAACTCCCTCTCCTTAGATGAACCCAGCTGGTCACAACTGAACTGTCACATTGTTATTACTGAAGCTCTGCTGAGCCACTCACGCCCTCCTTACATTGTTTCTTTCATGACACCAGTGTAATGACAGTTTTCACATGTGCGGAGCATGCAGAGCCTTTTCGACTCATGTTCCGGGAATTTAAAAGAGATTTTCTTTCCCTCTCTCAGCCCACACTTGCACAGCACTTGAACACTGCTGGGTTATGTTGTTTGTCCTGGGAATATACAGCGATTGTTCCCGTGTTTACTCTCAATACTCTCCACAGATGGCCTAATGGAGCTGTGGCAGTACAATTCACACTGGCACGCAACCCAGAGGGAAGTGGCGTCGAAACAAACAACAGCACTCCTAACAAACTCATTTTCACCACTTGGATTTTTTAATTTCAGCAGCCTCCCAGTGTTTGACATACGGAGCAAGAATCCAGCACGAATCATGCTGAACAGTGAGCGCGGCTGGGAATTTCCTTTGCATACAAAGGCACAGTGTGTGCAAAACCAAGATTTGACAGGCTGAGGAAGGTGCTTGGGGACAGAAGGCACAGCAGAGTGTGTGAGTGTGTAAGTTAGACTCGAGGGACCTGGTTTAGAGTTCTCCATGTTACAGACAGAGGCACCTCAGGGTGTGTTTCTCACGTTGACTCTTTCTGGAATTTTCTCCCTACATCCTGTCCGGCATTCCTGTGCCCGGCCAGGGACACACACACGCACACAAAGCACAAACACACTCATGTACAGCCTTGGAAGACACACACAGCGTCGGTTCAACAGTCACACTGACGTCCGCACTCCGCCCGTCTGGCCTCGTCTTTGAAGCGACACAAAAGAGGGTTCGAGAGAGCGACGCCTTCTCCGGAAACTGAGGAGCCTCGCTCGAGGTTTCCATGGTTACGCTGATGTCCTGTGTGTGTGTGTGTGTGTGCGTGCAGTGCATGTGTGAGGATGGAGGTAGGCGAAAGTGAGACAGCGCAGGGGAGGTGCGAAAAAATGGAACGAGCAGTGATGAAGGTCGAAACGTGGAGCGTGGCCCGGGAAGAAAATAGGAGCCGCTGTCGTCACCGTGGAACAAAACACACACACACACACACACACACACACACACAAACACATCATCTGCTCCAAAGGTCGTCGTTTTGTTTACCAGGCAGTAAAATTTTCACTCAGCCTTTGTTGAGTGCAGCGAAGTAGCAGCGGATGCTCTCTCTCAGCTCGTATTACCAATCTAGATCCTTCAGCTCATCCAGGAAAGTATCTTTTATGAACAGGAGGAATGATTCCAGCAAGCAAAACCTGTTTTCAATTTACATACAAGCATCTGACTGTTGTTGTGAGACAAAAAAGACCTTAAAAAAGTGAACCTGTCCAAATACAACCATTGTTGTTTAACCATTTAAACATCAGGGAATAACGTGACAATGTCCATCGCAGGAGCCTAAAGTGACATCTTCAGATGTTGTGTTTTGTCCCACTAGCAGTCCAAAACCTAAAACATGCAATTAACAATGATATAAAACAGAGAAAAGCTGAAAATCAACATATTTCAGAAGCTGCAATCAGCAGCTTTTTGTGGGCAAAACACTTATTGCACACCTGTGGAGTGACAGGTGCGTAGGAGAAGACCACAGGTCGACAAAACAAAACAAAACATTTTTAAATATCCCCGACTGCAAGTGAAGAGGACAGCGAGGGGGGGTCTTTGGTTCTGTTTTGTCTGAACTATTTTTTCTAAGGATGTTTGGCAGTTTTCAACTCATCGATCAGTTATTTCCACACTGATGAAAAGCAGATGATCCCTCCAGATTTGTTTCCATCATTATTTTAAAAATGCAAATCAGTAGACTACAAGCTATTCCGTGCAGAAACATTTTCCAGTGAAAGGCATTAAAATGTGTTTGCGTCATCGCACTGCTCTGGCTGTTTCTTCAGTGTTTCACTCAGGCTGAAGACAGCGAGAGAAAGAGAGAGAGAGAGAGAGGGAGGGAGAGAAAGGGAGTGTGAGGGTGAGAAGTTTTTTCTGGGAGTCTTCCTGAATGGGCGCCGGCTGCTTACATAAACACTAATTACAGGAGAAGAGGAGCGCCTGTGTCAGATGAAATTGACCGCGGATAGATGAGATCTGGTACACTGGCAAGTGTTCGTAAGTGTGTGTGTGTGATCTCTGAGATGACTTCATGAGGATGTGCTGGCTGTCGCTCCCCTCCCCTAATCTGAGCCTCTAATCTGCACATTCACATAAAACCTGCTTATTAAAGAGCTCGAAGCCCTCCACTGCTTCCACCGCACATGCTTGGTTTGGACATAGAAAGCGTGGTCCTTTAACTGCACGGGACGACGTGTTTTCCCTAAACAAATCATCCCCGAGCTGTTGCGTGGGAGGACTCAGTCTATATTTGTATACACTTCACTGTATGGCCTTCAGTGAATGACAATGAGCTTTTTAATTGGCTTTAATAGGTTATCCTCTGTAGTTCAATTTAACAGTCCAATCAGTGTGTGTGTGTGTGTGTCTGTGTGTGCGTGTCGCTTGAGGCAAGCCCTGAAGTTAATCATCACAGTTACGACATTCAAATACTTTTTCCCACAGTGGCAGATTGGACCATTTAAAGGGATTGTTCAGCTCAGGCATTCCTCTCCATGTGCAGGATAGAGTTTCCCTTTAACTCTTATCAAGTCCACATTCACCTGATGTATTGCCTTCAGGAATAGCCCCTGGGTGAGATTTTCTTCATTAGAATAAACTTTCGATGACCATTTGTCGTGCATTAGAGGCACAAATAGCCACACCTACAGTAAGTATTCGAGCCAGGATGGTCAGGGGTGTGTTTCTGGCTGCCTGCTGCTGTCTATGGGAGGCTCGGCCTGTGCGCAGACCCCAGGACGTTTGTGCCGGTTTCCTGTCATTGTTATCGCCGGAAGATCCCCCCCCCACCCCGTCGTCTTGATCCTCTTCTCGCCCCCCCGGAGTCCCAGCAGCTCGTAGCAGGACAGTAAACTGCAGCTTGAAGGGTTAAAGAAGCTATCTCAGCATTGCTGTGTGTCTGAGCTAAACAGAAAATATAACACAATGATACAGACGCAGGCTGAATAGTATGTTGCTCCAGCAACAGACACTGAATCGTGGTTCAAAGTAAACAGTATCTCCAGCAGCGTTTGCTGGTTTTATTATCACTGAAGCCGCTGTGACAAAGCCAGGTATTGTTCAGGCTCTGTTTGGGTAATGGAGTGCATGTCACTGTGTTTGTCTGACCGGATCAGATGTTCTCCACGATTCATTCTGACTTCACGCAGGCCGACGCTCCACGTTTGCTCACGCAGTATGGTTTGGGTATACGTTGCTTTTGTGTTTGTTTAGTGTGGGTGTTTTCACATTACTGTATTTGTGCGTGTGTGTGAGAAAGTTTGGGAATCACCCCTCCCTGTCCTGCTGTTGATTGTTGGGCTGTGTGTCCGAGGGGAAATGGCCCCCATGATAAGATATGGCAGAGGGGCTTCACTCCGTGTCTACTGTAAGATTTGTGCATTCGTAATATGTATGTATATATATGTCACACATATAGATATGCTGAGTGATACTGACTAAATCAAATATCACAGACAAACACATCATTGATAATGTTTGCATGACATTATTCATTTTAATAATTAATAGCAGCTAAATACACTCAATAATTGTGTACCACAGAACTATAATAGAGCCATTAAGATAACGTTTAATCTATACCAAAGTAAACAAACCCACACTTCTATCTAATACAGTTCCAAGCTGCATGCAGTGGCCAGATTCTCCCTATTCAGCGATCACTATGTGTTCGGTTTGTGTTTTAGTAACCACCACCAAACGCTGGCAGCCTATGTTATACACACAGCGCTGGTCCAGTGGCTTTCATAGGAGTAGCTGTTTTTGTGTGTATTGTGGGTGGGAGTCGCACGGAGTAACTCATGATACGATACTATCAACAAAATGTTGGCCAAGATAACCACCAGTATATCAGCAGTGTTTTGCAAGACAGTCAACGCACAATTCATTAGAGTATGGCCAGGAAAAGGTTTAAAAAAAAAACAAAACTATGGAAACATAGTATCATGAGAGGAACAGATTGTACTAAAGTGCTTCAGGTATTCACCTTTTTGTAAGTATTGTGGGCCGTTATTTGGCGTTCTTATTGGCTGAGTGAGGTGATGACAGGAAGTAGGGAAGGGAGAGAGAAAAGTGGCGAGGACTCTCAAAGGTCTGCAACCTAGACACTGTAACTTCATGGTCAGCATCCTACAGGCCACCAGGACAAGCCAATACTAGCTTTTTTTAATGCTAACCCAAGTACATAGAGTGTGTCACACAGTCATAAACTGGCAAAAGGTTTGACCGTTACGTCTTGAGCAAAAGAAGGACACAGTTCTACCACATCACAGGAGAACATTACATTGCTCTATTGATAAGGGCTGGAACAAATAACCAGTGGTTGCCTTTGCGAATCATAGTGATCCCGCTCACTGGAACTTCTCAGTGACGTCAGTCCAAACAACAGCACCACTGTCCCGTCCCGACGGCCGAGACCACTGTGGCCCAGGTCAGGGGTGGAACCTGAACCCTGTGTGTGTGTGTGTGTGGGTGGTGGGGTTGCTGGTGATTTGGTCTCATGGGATACTGGACGGAGACTCTACAATGCCACATTCCATTTCCCTCTCCATTCTGCTGAAGGTTCACCACCCCGGTCGGACAATGCGCCGGAGGGCCGCGCCCTGATGGGGGTGGGAGGGGGTGGAAATGACTCGCCGCTCGCCCTGAAATAGACTCACCCCCTGCCGTACACCTCCCTTCCCACCGTACAAGACAGAGACGCCATGCATTGAGTACAACCAAGACAGAGCAAATTCGTGTGCATTGTTGGTGTTATTTACACACACTGAACTGAGGAACGCAAGAAAATTCTATCCCAAAATACTTCAGCTATTGTTTAATGTCAACAATTAGTAATATAATTGGCTTTCTGTGCTCCAGGTGGTGGCATTTTGCTCAGTGCAACGCTCTATAGATGTCTGTCGGTTGGTCCACCACTTTCAGTATATTTGGTCCAACTATCTTAATAAATTGAGATTAAATTTTGCGCAGATATTTATGGTCCCCAGGGGACGTTTCCTGACTTCTCATCAAGCGCCCCCATGCGACTGACATTTGTGGTTTTGAGTGAAATATCTCAACTACTAAAAGACAGATTAGCATAAAATTTTGTTCACACATTCCTGTACTCCTCAGGATGAATTGAAAATAACTGTTCATCCCTTCACTTTTCATCTAGCGCCATCATTAAGTGAAAATTATGAATTGTCCATTACTTGTTTGATGACTAATAGTACAAAGCTAATGACATTCGCATCACCTCTACGTAGTGTTTAGCACTAATTAGCAAATGTTAGCATGCTACACACTAAAGTAAGATGGTGCACATTGGAAAACATCACACCTGCTCAACATTAGGATGTTAGCATTGTCATTGTTAGTATGTTAGCATGCTAACATTAGCATTTAGCTCAAATCACCACTGTGATACATGGTTGTAAACTCTATTGTTAACTGTAAACTATCTTGTTTAGATATGACTTCATTTGTTTGTAACATGTGCTCTTGCCATTTTGGCTTTTCTTCAGTGTGAGCATGATGTCCCCATCATCTTTAGCTGTACTTTGTGTTTAGTACTAATTAGCAATATTAGCATGCTAATAGTAAGATGGTGAACATGGTAAACATACCTGTAAATATTTGTAGCGTGAGCATGTTAGCATCAAAGCATCGCTGCTTCTTAGCACACCCTCACAGAGCTGCTAGCATGGCTGCAGACACTCACATCTTGTTGTTATTCCAGAGGATGAGACAAATAACAGACATTCAGTACAGTAGAGGAGTGGCCATTATGTTGAGATATTTTATGTCCAGCTGCAAAGAGACAAGTCTTCAGCAACTCGTCATTTTACATTTCACCAGCAAAGAGATTAAATATACATTTTTTCACTAACAGTTGCCTAAATAATGCAAGACAGCCTCAAGGTATGTTTTGAGTAAAGGGCATGACCTTTTCTTCAGTATTAGTTCTCAGTCTCTTGCCCCTGCTAACACCTTTGGCCTCATTCTCGCTGGTCACCTACATGCTCCACTAACAGCTGGGTACAACAAGTGCCTGGGAACCATTTAGTTCTCTGTAATAAACCCCATCATGTTATCACATCTGCTTGAATTTGACAATGAGGTTCTGCAGTTTTTTTCTGTAGGACCTCCCCCTCTTTCTCTAAATGCATTTCTCACATCAGACACTGCAGTGCTCCGTGTGTTTGTGTGTTAAAGGTGGAGGAGAGACTTGTGTTAGAGATCATTGAGCTGTGGCTGTGGTTTCAGGTCTGCAAGGGTGGAGGGTCAGGGACAGGAAAGCTGTTTAAGGAGATAAAGCTTGTTGACTCTTTGGTTTTTGGTGGGCGGAATGCAATCATGCTTTTAAAAAAGTAGACTGCAGTGGGGACAAACTCAAGATGGACGCTGCAGAAGACCCTTGAGGAAAGGCAGAACCTGCCAGTCCCATTTTCAGAAAGATCTTAAAGCAATGATGAGGCCTCTCTGGTAATCAAGACCACTCCATTTGGTCTTATCAGTGCCTGTCCCCCTGCTGTGATGACTGGCATTACTTTTCTATTTCCAGGCCGTCCCCCTAAAGAGTCTATTGTAATGGGAACCCTCAGCAGAACCTTTCTTTTGGTGTCTTTTGTAGAGCCAGTTTGTCCCATCCTCAAATTGAAGGGGGGGACAGTAGGGTGCTTTGTTCCCCCCCTCTGCCTGCCTCGCAGCTGGTTCAATGGTCCAGCTTGAAATCCAACACCCCCATCCTGCCTGAGAGTGGTGCGCTCCAGCCACTCAATGGGACAAAACTTGTGCTGTGCTGGTTAAAAAGGAAACCAGGTTTACATCAAACATTTATCACATCTGCCCTTGAGGCTGTTAATCTCCATCAAAAACTACACATGACAATCACAAGGACCAGGAGGCCAACAACGTGTCATGTCACTGAGTAACCATGGTGCCTGGCAATCTGTCACTTTAACGGTTATTCTTTATGCTGATCAAAGAGGCCAAACTCACGGGAGAGCTGCCTCTCTTATAAGAGCGAGGGGGGGGGGGGTGAAGTAAGCAGCAGAAGGAGAGAGGGCGGTACATATAGATGAAAGAGAGGCTGCTTTAGAGGACATATCTGCATGCAAAGGTCAGCTGTGTGTGACAGGTTTCAGTTGATGATTTGCAGGACTCGTGACACTGGTGTAAGGTCATGATGGGCCCTAGCGCATTGCCTGCTTTCACGCCCCTGACTCGTGCCTTAATGGGACAAAAGTGGCTGTTTGAACAGAACAGTTGGACTGCGTCAGTGAGGTGCTTATGTAATTATAGGAAATTTCAGCACGTGACCTTTTTATTCTGGGTACATGAAACAACACAAGTAGTTGAGTCAGAGAACCAGAGCTGTGCAGGACTGACTTAAGCCTACAGTAATAGACGTGAAGTTACACATTAGTCCACTGGCCAGGCATGAGGAAAATATGAAGTAACTGGCATGCTGACTGGCAGAGCTGCAGCCGCTGGCATCTCTCTCGCACAGGCTGCTCCTTCCATGCCAGACAGCGCTCGCAGCTACAGCGCTCCTCTGTCGAAGAGAATCAGCAGGAGAGCCTGGCAGATGCAAATCTCCAGAGTCAGAGGGTGGCAGCGCGTGATAAACATGATAGATGGTTGTTATGGAGGTAGTCGGGTGCTTTTTAATACTCCCTGAGAGGGGTTTGAAGATGCAGATCAATCAATATAGCTTGTCAGACACTCACCTGTGGGTACTTGGAAGGCAAAAATGAGACCTCTGTGCTCATGTGCTGTATTTGTGGAGCAACATGCATGACACCTATCAGATGGATTGCCATGAAATTTGGTATAGACATTCATGGTCCCCAGAGGATGAATCCCGGTGACGTCTGTGATCCTCTGACTTAAACTCCCGCACCACCATGAGGTTGACATTTGTGGTTTTGAGCAAAATATCTCAACCACTGAATGGGTTGCCATAAAATATGATAAACACATTTTCCTTTCAGGAAGAATTATCCTCTACATTAACACACAATTATATTAACATTTAGCTCAGAGCTCTGCACAGAGCTGCTAGTGTGGCTGTAGACGCTTTGTTAATTTGGTTAATTTGTGCCTTGAACACATGCTCTTGCTAGGTTATGAGCATGAAATAGAATAATTAGCAATAGTTGATAATGTCATCCCTTGCTACTTAGCCCATTAGTGCTGTCTTTCATTCATATCCACATAAGATGTCTTGCATGACAGAAAAGGCCCTTTTGACTGACCATGAAAATTCCTTAAGCATCTGTGACCTTTGGTTACACAAATGCAGTGTTTTCAAAGCTATAATTTGTGTTTTAAATATTCACTGTTACATTCCAGAGAGCAAAGATTTTCCAAAAATATTTTTTTTATAGGATTTTGGAATTCAGCACTTCACTTAAGGCTCAAGAGAGTTAAATCTTCAGCAAGATCAGCTCTACGTACAGTACATACTGCTGCTGCAGCAGAGGCCTGTAAATTGAACTTTGCCTTGATATGTTATCTCTTGGCTATCGCAGTTTCCTGAGAAAAACCAGAAACAAGTCTGAAACAGGGTTACATCAGCCTCTGGGTGGGGAACCTGTAAACTATTAAAAACACACAGAGAAACAAACTGTGCTGGAGCAGCAGTGAGATTTATGAGACAGCCGCGTGACTCAGAAGTGTGTTTTGAGAATATTAATACGAGCCTTGGTATTGTTTTGGAGTGATTGGTATTCAAAGCGATGTCTTATTTTTGGTTGCCAAAGCCATCTGAAGTCTGTGCAGTGGAGACAGAAAGTACACGCAGACACGAGCGGCCTGAAAGAGGCTTCACAGCAGCGGATGTTAGAGTGAAGGTGGTTCAGTAGGCAAAAGTGGAAACAAATGTGATGCAATTCTGCTTTATACATGTCAGGCAGGGGTTTCCCTTTATTTGGACTGTCCAGTGTTGCTTCACCTTGTGTGTGGTTCAGTTTCTGTAATAGAGGGCTCTGTTGGCTGAATATCTACTCCAGCCGACAAGTTGATATGAAGCAAAGTGCATTTACTCACACCATTATGAGATGAATGAAATAAGACAGTGAGCCTTTTTAACACCCGTACGCAGCTGAAAGCATCAAGATGTAGAATGAAAGAAGGATCCAGCAAGCTGTTTTAATTCATTTGAAAAGAGGACGTCATTATTTTGGGAAATACACCTATTTTGGGGGGGGGGGGGGGGGGGGGGGTGGCTGTGACCAGTTGCCAGGCAACCAGAGGGCTGTTCTGGAAGTTACTGGTCACGACCAAGAAATAGTCCTTCACAGGACCCCCTGTAAAACATTGAATTACTGTTTTAACACTAAATGTTAAACTACTCCAGTGATGCCAAGTTAATAAGAAATCCTGGTCCCTGTAAGAAGAGAGAGCGCTGCAGAAATTGTTCCTCCATGTTTGCGTTACTGTTTGCATCATCAGCTGATCATTCCTCCCACCTTCCCCCCCTCCCTCATAGCCAGCTTGTATGTTTTCAGCTTTAGGCTGGATCTGAGTGTCATGTCATAGCTAATGTTTATGTTGGGGGATTGGGGGCGAGTTGACTTCCTAAGCCTTGTCAGATTTGCCTCGCGGTGCTGCTAACCAGCGTTTCTGAGAGGCCTGTTGATGCCTGGCTTCTTTTATGAGATGTCGTACACTCTTACTCAATTCTCTGCTCTGCAGAGACGCTTCCTCCTCCACAGGCTGGCTCATGAAAGCCTCCTTTCCCATGATGCTGTGCATGTGTGCATATGTGTTTTTGCGCATACGTTTGGGTGAGTTTTTGTATATTGATTTCTCTTTCATGTGAGGAAGTTGAGCCAGCGCAGGAGGAAGCATATTGAGGGAAGATGTGTCAACAGTTCCTGTTCAACGCTTCCCTCCTCAAAGGAAAGTCTGTGTCACAGAGAGAGTTGAAATGTTGAAATGCTATTTTTCTGGGCCCAGAGGAACATTTCACACAATAGGAAACCACGTGACTTTGATCTTAAAGTGACACTAACAGTGAGAAATATCAATAATGAGGATTTTAAGCGTTTCACTATTTGGAGAAATTAATTTTTGATCCCCATCGAGAATATTTTACACAGATGAGATGTTGTTGAACTGAACGTATCAGGGTGGACTGTCAACTGTCACATTACATGAGGAAGTCAAGGATTTTCACAGCCCTGCCACTGGCTTACAACAGCCAAACTAAATCAGAGGAAGTAGATGAATTAATCGGTTTTCCTTACACATATCAGGTACTTGCAAACGCTTTAGGTTGTGAGAAGTATCTTAAACAAAAGGAAGTACACAAATGTTCCTGGACTAGGCTGACCTCAGGTCGACGCTAACCCTGTATGAAACAAATGTTTAGCTGTTGTTTTAGCCTGAAGTCTCAGCTGATTGCACTGTGTGTGGAGGAGTTATATCAGTTTGTATTTTACAGAACGTCAAATGAATGTTCTGTGTTTGTACCTTTGATGTGACCAGTATATTTCACAGCTGTATGATGTAACGTTCTGGAGAACTTGCGTTGCATTTGTTGTTGTTAACAGGTGATTCAAGCGATGTGCAGCAGAAACACAAGCACGCACATTTGACAAGCAGTCAGGACCTCGGTCCCCCCCCCCCCCCCCCCCCCCCAGGCTTGTGCGTGTTCAGCAGATTCCACAGATTTCAGACCCGCGTGGAGATTCTTCTTTCCTCCACTCCACTCCAACACAAACCCTCCTCTGTTGTCCCTGCCAAGGCCTCTCTCACCCTCTCTCACTGCGCCGGGACGCCTGAGGTCAGCCAGAGAGCCTGATGAGTGTCAGGGAGGCCGGTGGGAGGCTGCAGTGTGTGTTGATGGCCCTCAGTGTTACCTGCTATCTGCATGTGGGTGTCCAACACCAGGCACTTGAGTTATTGAGTTACTGTCTTGCATAAATATTGTTTCTTCGGAAATGAAAACACCTTGTAATCTAATTTGTGGCGAGCTTCATGCTTCAGACTTCATGCAAATGATGCTTTACTCTGCCATCACACAGCTAAAGCAGAGAAAGCTCAGTTCAGTCCAGGCTTTTAGAGGAGGAAAGGTCTGGAATAAGAAACACTAAACAGCTAAACCAACCATTTACCCTAAAAAGAAGGGATAGAAAAGACAGCATTTTTCTGTTTAGTCCGTACTTTGGGTTGCATCTTTTCCTTTTAAAGCGATTGTAAAGGAAGGTGGTTTTTCTTGAGGTTTGGTTGTAGCACTCGAGTGGGTGAAGGACTTGCAATCAAAGACCGTTTTTGTTTAATCAGTTACCATTATGTTGTAGGGCTATCATCAGCAGGCCCTTGACGGAGATGGATGCAAAGGTGGCCAATCTGCATCTCTGATGGGGACCGACTGTTGTTAGACAGACTGCCACTACACTGAATGTATTATATCTGAGGACGTGTGTGACAGTAAGCAGCTAGTAAAGGTTTGATTGATCAAGTTAGCATAAATAGCTGTGTTAAAGGAATAGTTTGGCATTTTGGGAAACATCTTTACAGTATTTGCTTTCTTGCTGAGAATTAGATGAGAAGTTTGATGTCTGTCTCATGTCTGTACGTTAAGTGTTAAGATACAGCTAGCTGCCGGTTAGCACGGCTGAGCATAAAGCTTTATAGGTACTGGTCGGTAAATTTAATTTCCTTTGGACAGAGTCCGGCTAGCTGTGTCTCCCTGTATCCAGTCTTTATGCTAAGCTAAGCTAACCGGCTACTGACTGTATCTTACAGACATGACATCTTTTCATCTAACGCTTGTCAAAAAAGCAGACAAATGTTTCCCCAAAATGTCAAACTATCCTTTTAAAGTTTGGCTTCTTTATCTTAATACAGAAATGATTTCTAGGATTGAAAATTCATAGTTTGAAAGTACAGCTCACTCTCATTCGAAGCCACCCATCTTCAAAGATGACAAAGTGTGTTTTAAAAAGGTTCCCTCATTATTTACATTCATTCTGATTTATTTTTCTAAAAGGAAATAAAATATCTCCTTCTTCCTCTCCTTCTTCCATGCTCATGGAACTGGGACCAGGGGTGACCTGGAGACTTGTTTTTTTCCAGGTGTTTTACTGACAGAATAATAGTTCATTCTTGGCAGAGGCGGGTGGGTTGTTGGCTTCAAACAGTTCTCTTACATAATCCAGTGAAGTGACAGTCGCTCAGTGCTGGTTGTACAGCGTATGAGAGAAAACGTTGAGTCAGACCGCCTCAGTTGTTATGAGTTTGTTGATGTCCACTGATGTTTTGAAGTAGCTTTAATCAGTCAGCCTCCTGCCTGTGTTTTCTGCAGAATGTGAGTCATTCACACTGAATGACATTAACAGAGGTTGCTGATTGTCCTCGAGTGTTCAGTTGACCGAGGGTGGGAGCACACGGGGAGTGATGTGGAGGGAGTGTCAGGTCAGGTTTGGTCACAGTGACAAAGATTATCCTGACCACCAGCGCTGTCTGCACTCGCTCTGTTCATTGACCTCTTCGATGACAGCGCCTTTAAAGGCACCTCTGCTAAATACAGAAACTGCCTCATCCATACAGCGGAAGGGAGGTTCTTGGTTTGAGCTCCAGTTTTTTCCTGGATGACAATACAGCTCTAACTCTTCCTGCCATCCCAGAGCGGGACCTGGCGAGGGGGAGGCGGTCAGAGGTCAACGCCCAGCTTCCATTGTCCTCCTCGGGGCCTGGAGCGAGCAGGGCTATCGGGCCACACCGGAACTGGTCCCTTCCTCGAGCCGACGAGGCCAGAGTCGATCTGACCCCTCCCCAAATTCTCCACGAACCTTCCCAGCAGACCTCCAATCACATGCCTCCGAGCCCCTCTTCCTTCCTGGCGAGCAGTTTGCGGGGTCACGTGGAGTCGAACTGCAGCCTCGGTTTACTCATGATTGTCAAAAGCACACTGTACAACACATCAGCATGCAGCAGCCACCTGTATGTTCAACCTCGGCTTCATATTCATGGTTAACGAGTCACAGGAGCTCTCCGTAATCTTTGTGCCTCTTGTTCTCCCTGAACAGACACCCATGGTGGAGGTATTTTTAAGAGCTTGTGTTTTGTCTGTTGATGCATGTCAAATACGCCGTGTTGATATACTGTCTGCTCTCTTCTCTGGCCTCATCCAGGAGGCGTGCACTGAACTGCGGCCACGTCTCTGCGTGATCCAGCGAGGGTCCAACGGATATGGCTTCAACCTGCACAGCGAGCGGGCGCGGCCGGGTCAGTTCATCAGGGCTGTGGATGAGGACTCTCCAGCAGAGAGGGCAGGCCTGCAGCCCAAGGACAGGATAGTCCAGGTACTCTGTGAGGTCAATGCTGGGATACTGGGAGAGCATGCAGGCAGTAACCCAGCATGGTGTGATAAAAGGGACATTTAGGAAAATTATTATTGTTCTGGTAAGAGGATTTTCTAATTTAGAAACTCCTTGAACAGGGTGCCAGACTTTGGTCTTATGTAAGAAGCATTAATGTCAATCTTTGGTCGTTTTAAGGAAATTGACTTAAAACTAATTTTTATGAGAAGTAAATGACGGGAATCCGTAGAGTTACACAAAAATATCCACCTGAATAGTGCGTCCTGATTGTTCTGCCATATTTCCACTCCAGGCAGCCTCGAGGGATTGTTTTATTTGGATAAAAATAGAGAAGAATGGTGTGTTGTGTAATCAGGCCTCACCTACACTGAGCGATATGACGTAGAAAGCCTGTTTAGTTTCTATGAAAAAACAGAAGAGAAATATTTTGTGTTCATGCTTTTCTGGTGTCTTTAGTTACATGGTATGAAAATGTACCCTTGTTACAGACTTTGCAGACGTTGTAGCTGCATCATTGCCATCAGTGACTGAATATCAGCTCTTAATATACATATTAAGACATTTTAAGCTGTTTTAGGACGGCATATAAAAGTAACAAAGTACAAATTTGGGGGACTAGCTACGTAAAAAAAAAAATTTCAATCAGAAAAGCAGGGTGCAAAGTACATTTACTCAAATACTGTAGTTAAGTACAAATTTGAGATACCTTTACTTGACTCGAATCTTTTCTTCTCATACCACTTTCTACTTCTACACCATTACATGCATTTTGTTTACTCTACTACAATTATTTGGTAGCTTTAGTTACTAGTTACTTCACAAATCAAGATTTTTGCACAGAAAAAACATGAAAATTCTGAAAATGTACAAGTACAGCTGAAAGAAGTTGTCAGCTAATTGACCAAACATTTCATCGTTTCAGCTTCACTAATGAGTTTCCTTTCGATTATTTTAGTACTTTCTATTTGTTTTGAATACTTGTGTGGTTTGGCCCATTGGTTAGGCAGAACAAGCATCGTGGTAATGTGTAATGTGACGCCATTTCTCAATATTTTCAGAATTTTTACAAACCAAGTAATGAAGAAAATAATTATTAGTTGCTGTACAAAATACAAAATAGTTCAACATGAGCTCCACCTCAACCACCTACAACAGCACAACGCTGTTTTTATATTAATGCATGAGTAATAATAATATTGAGTATTTTTAATGCATAAAGTACATTTTCCTGATTATACTTAAATATTTTTTTCTAGGTAGCATTTTCAATGCAGGGTTTGTATTTTTAATTTAGTTTTTTTTTTGTATTTTTACTGAAGTAAAAGATCTGAATACTTCCTCCACCGCTGCAGAAAAATGTCTGACTCATTACATCCACCTGAAAGATATTCTCCAGTAGTATCTAAGTCATCCAGGTCGTCTGAATACTGCTCTCAGTCAGCTCTTTTCTCAAAGTTAACTGTGTGTTCAGAGGAATGTGAAGTGAACCACTAGCCACTGTGTGGGGTCTTAAATCCCCCAGAGGACTCTGGTGTACCTGTCACTGTTAGCAGCCTCATGCTGGAATAATCAGCTTCAAAACTGGTCTGGGGTCGGCCAGACCACCCTCTTTCTTGGTGTACAGAAACAGAAACAAAAAAATCAAAAATTACTGTGTGAATTACTGTAATTTCCACGTCACATAGGTGCAGCTGCAACGCAGGATGCTCAAAATAAACTGTGTCATACAATGCTGGTGAAAACCAGCAAATTTCCTCCAAGTTTGTCATTAAAATGTTTGATAAAAGTAGATCTGATGGAGCTGTTACGCTCCACAAAATGTGATTGCAATGTGTCCTAATGTGTGAGAGACAGAGCCGTCGCTCTACTTTAACCACAGGCCACATGCCTGCTTTTTATTGTCCACTAATAGATGTTACAACCATGCCATCTACCATCCTTCCACTTATTATTTAGCCAGCAGAAGCAGAAGCTACTCAGAACGAACATCTCTGACTCATTCAGTGTAATACATCATCACACGGTCCAATCAGAGCGATGGCAGGTCATACACGCCTCCCCTCAGCCCCTGAGAAAGAACTAGAGTAAAATGAAAAGGAAGAGGAGAAGGACAGACAGAGGACAGGGGGATTAAAAGTACCACAGAGGTCCAGGTCTGTGTGAGAGTCTAGCGAGGGGTTTCCAGTCCCCCAGAGGGCCCCAGACAGCCACACCACCCACTGAGGAGAGGGGCTTTGTGGGGAGCGGACAGCCATTGTTACTGCCGTTACTGGCCAGGCAGCTATTGTCCAGCTTCCTCTGTGGGACTGGCTAAGACATGCAGGTCCACCCTATGACCTAACACACACACACACACACACACACACACACACACACACACACACACACACACACACACACACACACTTTGAGACATTTCTCACATGCTTTCCCATGGTGATTTTATCCCAGAATGCTCAGCTGGTGTTGGAGGGCCACCTGACATGTTGAGTTACTGTACACCACAGAGTTAAAGTACAGCTGTCACACAGCCAAGTGCCTCATAACATGGAAGCACGATGGACAAAAGTTTATTGAAGGAACAAAGTAAAGCAAAAAATGAGGATTTATGTGGGCAACAGACTATTGAGCACATTGTGATGATTGTTTTTTAAGTTAGTAGTTGAAAGAATGTGTGTGTGTGTGTGTGTGTGTGTGTGTGTGCATACGACACACAGGATTTCCTGCCCCGGAGCCTCTGGCAGACGGAGTGATAATATTGAGAAAGAAATCCTGACAGTGATAAAAACAGTTTGTTCGCTTCTGTGTGGGAACAAAGAGAAGAAAGAGAGTTTAATAAAAGCTGAAATCATGTGTTTTTCTCCTCAGGTTAACGGCGTCTCTGTGGAAGGGAAGACACATTCAGAGGTAGTGGCTGCCATCAAAGTGGGCGGGAGCGTGACCCGTCTGCTGGTGGTGGACCCCGACACAGACACCTTCTTCAAGAGGTGCCGAGTGGTGCCCACCTCGGACCACCTGACCGGTGAGAGGACGGAGAATGGCTGCAGTTAGCTCATAATGTTTGCCTCTGCTATCCCTCTCCTCCTCTAACTCTCTCTATCTCTCTGTGACTCTCTCAGCCCTGCATGGCTCTTTTTATTTTCCTTTTCTCTCTGTTTCTCTCTCTGCCAAGACAGGCAGACAGAGACACTGAGCCACTTCCTGTCCTGCACCTCATGTTGATGCCCTGCGGAGAAAGTTAATCTTTTAGACATAAATAGATCAGATCAGACAGATCAGAGTTGGATTGAGTAACAGTGTTGTTTGCAAAGTGGAAAGGCTTAAAAGCAGATCTCTTTCTCTCTCTCTCTTTCTCCGTCTCACAAAATTTATTATTAAATCGCAACTTGACACTCAAAAATAATTATGAAACAACAATCACACAGTTTGACCAAACACAATTAGAAAAAAGGCAAATTTTGGCATATTTCTGCACCTTTGAACTGCATCTCATCATCAGATGGAGTTGGTTCAGTTCTCACGGAGATTGTCTGGTTATTATCACTTGACCTAAGTCCATCCTCTGATGAAGGCCACAAGATATGCCTGAAAGCTCCAGAAAATATCCAGGAACCAGGGAACCAATGTCAGGACTTTTATGTCAAACTATTCCTGAGGTCAATAATGAACCTTCAAGCCAATAAATGGATGAACGACTGATTCCAGGGATTGCCTTCTTCTCCCTCCCAAAAAAATGAAATGATTACCCCAGGAGCTGCTAATGCTTCACTGCTGTGCTCAAAGGCGCTCAAGTCAGGTCCTGGTATACCTACCACAGCCCCCAGGGGGAGCTCTGGTACAGTCTGTGATGCCTTTCTGTTTTTGAGGGCTGTCCCTCCACAGCCGCAAATCCTCAGGCAAATTTGTGTGTGTGTGTGTGTGTGTGTGTGTGTGTGTGTGTGTGTGTGTGTGTGTGTGTGTGTCTGGCCAAATGGAGGGGGCTGAGATGCTGCCTTGTGTATTCAGAGAGATGTATTTATGTGTTAGATTTGAGATTAGTGTTGATGTTTGAAACAGTTTTCCCTGTGCTCCCAACTGATCGTTAATAAACTGTGTACGGAGGCCGATGTTTCATAGTTTCCTGGACTCTTGAACCCTCCAGCGATTCAGTCCAGGATTAAAATAATAGCGCCCTACAGGGGAGAGATTCCAGGGAGGTGTTTCCCAGGTAACTGCCTGCACTTCACATGCTGCCCACTCAGAGGACGCCTGCCCACACTGACTCTTAACTTCAACACACTCACACACACACAGCCTCTCTGTGAGCAGCCTGGCTGGCCAGCAGCTTTGTTTGGTTTCCAAGGCGCTCACTCCAAGTGGCCTCTTAGCCTGGAGCTGGAGCTGTGCTTGGACTTGGAGAGGCTCCTCTCAGAGTCACACACACACACACACACACACACACACACACATGCACACAGCAAAGACCTGAGGAGGACTTGGACCTGATATTAACTCTGAAGGAGCAGCTGCTGTTTCCTGTGAGAACCATCATTAGCTTAAAAACACTTTGGGACTGTACGAAGGATCAGAGGGATGGAAGGTAAGACCTCTGTGATGTGATGCAGTTACCACCTCTCTAAAGCTGTGTTCAAACATGGCTGCAGGGGAACATCGAGGCACTTTTATGAGAAACAAGCTGAGGGGAAACGTTCCACTGCAGCGATCTGACACATAGAGGGATTAATTTGACGAGGAAGAGGAGAGGGGAGGCGAAGAGGACCAGGAGGTAGCTCCAGCTCATAGAAGATGAACCACGTGTGAATAATAGATGATCTGCTCATACCTGTGCTATGTAAGAGAGTAGGTGTTGGTGGAGTGAAAGGTGAGCTGCAGGAGGACTCTTGATCTAGCAGCTCCAAGCTCCCTGCTCTGATGGTGCAGGACTGGGGCTGAAGGACTGCGGGTGTCACGGCTTCACATCGGTCCTGACAGACAGGGAAAGACAGGCAGAGTTGTGTTTTTGAAGTCTAATGGCCGATTCTTGTGTCATTCTCATGACTACAGGTCCGCTGCCCGAGCCTGCCATTAACGGAGGGATGGAGGAGAAGGTAAGATTCACCAGCAGCAAACACATGACACGTTCAAACGCAGGATGACACTTAAAAGAGTGCAGGGCTATAATTTGGTTTGGAAATGTGCTTTAGAGCAAAGCCAGAATTGGGATTTGAACTTTGAAGTGTGTGAAGAGCTGACGGTCTCCCACAGCGGCAACTTGCCTCTCCACCGATGGAGCCTCTCCTTCCTGGCAGAGAGGAGGACAATAATAATTCAGCCTTCTGCTTTGAATGCTGCGCAGCTCCTCGTGTGGCACAGGCAGCCCAGCAGGCCAAAGTCGAACAGGGCCTGAAAGCAGCGTTGTCTCAGGTGTGGAGAACTGAGGCGCTGCTGAAGTGACTTATTAATCACAGAGACGTGTACTGAGCGGACTTTCCTGTGATTGTCTAAAGTCGTGGTGTGCATTGTGTGGTGCTCGGTGGAAAACCCCACCCAGCTGGTGCTACATTAACTTTGAGTTATTTGAAAGTGTTTGACCAAGGACAGATTGTGTGTACAAGATAAAAATTATCAGATAGATTAAGTGGCTTGACAAACACTTTATAGCGTATTGTATGATAGGTATGTTAAAAGTAGAAGCTACACTTTTGAGCTGAGGCATAAAGAACGTAAGAGCATGTTGATACCACTCTCATGTCAGGCGGTTATATAAGATACAGCCAGTTAGCTTAGCTTCGCATAAACACCAAGGGGAAAAGGGGAAACACCAAGCTTGGCTCTGTCCAAAGGTTACATAATCTGCCCTCCATCATCTCTAACGCTCACTGATTAACACACTCTATCTTTTTAGTTTTATCTGTACAAAAACTGAAGCGTAACTGTGTTCAGACAGAACATGAAGCTTATTTTAGAGGCGGCCCGACTGCATACGTGCATGAAAAGACGTAAAGTTACATACACAGACAAGGTGAAAAAGGAGAGGGACTGGAGGACAATCATAGGAAGAGTTCTGGTGACGTTTATTCAGAGGCCGAGCTAAACGCAAACACACAGCTAGCTAGCTTAGCGTTACAGCTAACGTCTGCACAGTTGGTACATTGGGTGTTTGGGGTGAATAAATATGAACCGTAAGCAGCAAACAAACTCATGTGAACGACACGAGGGGGAAACTCTGCCTGAACACACCTTCCAAATGACAAATCACCATTTTACAGGGGCCATGGACCAGACTGTTTCTCTCTTATGAGCAGTTGCCAGGCAACCAGCGTAGACTCCAGGAAGTTGCAGCTCCCAGCCAAGAAATAGTCCAGCACATAAAAAAAATTGGACATTTTACTCCACTGCATTTATCCACTGGTATATCCACTGATAGCTAGCTTGCTAATTTGCAGATTAAAATTAATAAAACCAATATAAGTCAATTCATAAATGATTAGCTATTATTATAGGTTAATGTACACAGCAGTATATAAATTGATTAAAATGAATTTTACTTATTAATTACCTTTCCAACAGTGAAGTGATGAAGTGATACACATTAATCACTAAATATAATACAGTAATAATAATAATAATACAATACATTATTCTGTGGCATTCTGCACAATGAGCAGTTTTACTCTGGGTACTTTAAGTGTTATTCAATGCTAATACATTTATACTTTTACCAAAGTAAGATTTTGAATGCAGGACCTTCCTTGCAAAGTATCTTTACAGTGTTGTATTGCTACTTTTACTCTAGTAAAAGTTCTGAATACTTCTTCCACCACTGTGCCCTTGTGAAAGCTGAATTGTTCTTTGTACACTTAAGTTTTTTTCCAGATAAAACAAACAACTTAGAAACAAGTTACTTGGTGAGCTTCAGAGGTACACTTTGTTATCAATCTTCTTAACTCTCCATCGGAAAGTGTATCCCTCAAAATGTCCAACTTTCACATTGAGATTGTGCAGTGTTTATTCCCACACAAACTCTGAGTGTGTGTGTTATTTTAACCTCTCCTTGGTTGCTAGTGGCATCACAGAAATGCTTTTTGAGGGTCTCTCATGTTACTAGAGTGTCTCGTTCCCAGATGGACACACTAGACTTTTATGCAAATCAGTGTTGATAAGACAGAGATAATTCCAGGCTGAAGACACCAGAACACAAACTGAAAGAAACCACTGTGTGGCTGCCTTCCTCTCGGGCATTTGGCCAATATGCGAAGTGAAGCTTGACCTGGCCTTCCCATTTGTCAGGGATGTATGTGTAGCAGTGAAGTTACATGTTGTTGCATAGCAGACACTGGTCAAAAAGTTGAAGCGCTGAGAGGGAGAGATGACGCCAGAGGTCAAGAAGTAATCTTTAAAGGCTGGTGGGTTGGAGTGGGTAAAGAATTGTTCGGTATGAGTAGGTTTTACTGTCTTATGTTGAGTGAGCTTGAGATACTAATACTGATAATTATACTGAGGCGCTGGAGCTGAAATGTCTCGTCCTGCAACCTTTCCAGCACGTTCACACTGCTACATGAAAAACTCTGAATGAAACGATTAATTAAACCAGGAAGAGAAGTGGGAAGAGTTTTCAAATTTGTGCTTTTACTGATTCCATGACCTTCTCTCTGCCCACAGATTGCTAAATGCCTCCTTTCAGTGATTCCCAGATCAATAAATTTGCAGACATGGGTGTTTGACAGAAACATTTCCAAAAAGGATGGTCGTCATACTTTTTACTTTTTATTATAAAAAATACAAATTTATTCTAAAATAATAAAAATAATTATTGTTATGCTTCACAGCATTTTGCTTTTCTACAAGTATTCGTGGTCAAAAGACATTTTTTGAAGATGTCAGGCTTCTACTTGTGTGCAATTAAAAAAAACTCAAATCCAAGGCTGCCCCCATGTGGTGGGCTCTAGTGCTACACCATGGTTGGAAGAAAAAGAATAGTTTCCAGTCAGACTTTTCTGACTGTGTCTCCCTTCTCGCTCAGTTTTAATGGATAAATGTTCATAATGTTGTCTATATATTTAATGGTTTGTCAGTATATATAACGAAGTGATGCTGATGAGTATTTGTGTTCCCAGGTGAACAGTAGAGGAGCCAAAGAGGCAGAGAGGGACTCAAAGCTGTCAGTCAGTCCTTCTCCATCCAACGCCTCATCCAATGCCTCGCTCACAACCCCGCCCACAAACACCCCACCTGAGGTACGTCACAGAAAATACTCTGCAGCACAACCGTCTTTCACAAAACATAACAAATGGCATGTTATCGCTGAAATATGTTAAGGTTTTTGTTCTCTATCTCCGTCTGTTTTTTGTCATTACTCAGGGTTTGATCACAGACACCATCCCAGCACTCAGCCTGTCCCTGCAACAGGTCAAAGAGCTCGCCCACCAGAAACGCTCCAACAAGAGAGCCCCGCCCATGGACTGGACCAAGAAAAACGAACTCTTCAGCAACCTATAGGGCACCTCAGCTCACCTCATAACACACACACACACACCTTCTCTCACGCAGATATTACAATGATTTTTGCAAGGAGACATCAGAAAGACTTTTTTTTATTGCCATGACACTAAAAGAGCTTTTTGTTTAACTATTGGCCGCAGACAAATTCAAGCCATTCTGCAAAATATAGTATTCTCCTTTTTATTATTTCTCTTCATGTTATTGTAATCCAGATGTTATACTGTATATGTATAATGTGCTACTAACAAGACAGATGCATATGTCAATGAAGGAGAACTGGACCATGTTGAAAATGTGAGCGTGTATGTGTGCGTGCGTGTGTGTTTGTATGTGTGTGTGTGTGTGTGTGGACCCTGACAGTCCCTGCTGGCCAGAGTCTGGTGCCTGTGGAAATGACTTTAACAACCCGCTCCCCCCTCTGCTCATCTGTCTTTTAAAGGTTTATACTAACATTTGAAAGGTTAAAGTGTCTTCTGTTAGAAAGACAACGGGACCAGCGACGTTAAACCGGCCTGACAATCAGTTCATCATTTATCTCTCGTTTATCCACTTTCTCTTCCTTTAATTGAATGAGTGTTTTTGTTTGTGTGGATTACAGATTACATGTCAGAGCCCCTTTTTGTTATATTTCAAAAAAAGTATATGATCCCAAAATAAGGCATTGATTTCCTCCACCTTGAAACTTGTTTTAAGAATCTTTTTTTTTTTTTGGGAATACTTTACTTTTTGGCTTTAAACTGGAAAGAACTGGTTTAATAGTGGGTTCTCTTATAATGTATGTATATATATCATATGTCATGTATATTTTTACATTTTTGACTTAATTCCACTCTTTAAATGAAAGTGAGTTCATCTTAATCGTGTGTATCCATTCTTTGTCTGAGTACATGATATCATCTTTTATCAAATGTGAACTACAGTTTATTATGAGTAATTTATACCGTCCTTACTTTGCCATCACGTCCACTGTAAAAGGCTCCTCAGTTCACATTCTGAGCATAAGGGATGTTTTTAGTGCTCCTGGAGAAATGCTCTGTGACATTTTTACACAATCAATGTCTAAAATCAATAATTATGTAACTTTTAGATTATGTATTTCTAAAAAAAAAAAAAAACATGTCTGCGCTTCACTAGATTTTATGCATTTGTCCAGTATTGAGAATCGTGATGATTTTTCAAAATGAATGATTGATTGAGTTATATGAAGAGTTTTTTGTAGCTTGTATAAGCAGTAATTTCTATACTGTAATAAATCTGTCATTACAACATTATTCAGTGTTGTTTGTGTGTGTGTGTGTTTGTGTGTGTGTGTGTGTGTGTGTGTGTGTGTGTGTGTGTGTGTGTGTGTGTGTGAAAGAGAGAGAGAGAGAGCCCTAAAAAGTTGATGCTGTTGATTTGGTTTTGCTCAGTAATTCAAATGCCAGATAGGAAAATGAAGCACAGTAATAATCTGTAATTACAGAATGTGGCAATAATATTGACATCAAACTGTGGTGCATTATATCATAACTTTCTGTGCAAATCAGTAACAAGCAAAATAATCATCATTTAATATATGGTCACACTACATGCAATTAGAAGCATTACATCACAAGAGCTACTTTAGCCTTCACATGAACTAGTGCAGTAATGCTTTATTATGTGTTCATGTTTCTGCAGATGATTTGCATTACAGCAGCTATAATCAATATTTGTGTATCAACAATGGATCATGTGACTACTTGCAAGGTCACTTGTCATGAAGAAATAAAAAATAAACATTGTGTGGCTCTGCAGTTCGCCTCAATTTCAACAAAGTGGATACTAGCATTCAGGGAAATAATGACCATAAGCCACCAGGCTACCTGTTCAGCACCAAACGGCAGAATATAATATATTCCCAATATGAATATATCTTAAGAGTCGGTGGAGACCAAACACGGAGCTAAAAGAGAGTGACCACTGGAGGAACACTCTCCAGGTGGATTGTCATGTGTGAGGATGTGTAACTAAGCAACTCTTTGCTAAGCTTGTTTCCGCTGACACCAAGTGGCTAAAAATGAGTTTCTACAGAACGAACCTTTTGACTCATCGATCAAATGTAAAAACCTGATCGTTGAGGATGTGTGATCACATGTGCAACAAGTTTCATCTCATCGAGAGCTGTGCAGCAGAAGTTTTCTGCCCTCTGTGATTCACTCGTGATTTTTACTGTAAAGGGCAGCAGAAATGGTTCATTCAGACACTTTTATCTGCCTTTTCAAGCTCGAACAAATTGAAGACGGAACAATCAGAGTTGTGTATCTAATGAAATCCTTTGCATTGTCTGCCGACTTCGCCCTCTCTGTGAAGCCAGACTCATTCGGCAGTTCCATTAAACGAAGGAGCTTGAAGAGCATCACCGCCCATTTTTGACCCTTAATTTACTAAATTCTGTGTCGCTGTCACCTTATATCAGCTCCTCCTGCTTGCCCTCAGACTGTGCAGATATTTATTTGGTACAGGACTGGTGCTTGCAGTAGAGCGGTGTCTGTGCTCCTCCTCCGCCCTCCAATGTGTCACTCTGTCTCCAGCAGCTGTCTCTTTCTAATGGCCCCGACCTTTTCTGCTCCTCCACTCTCCTTCTAGCCCTGCCATCATTATCACAGCTCACTGTCGCACCCTGTGCTGCTCACTCTGTGCCTTGGTGTGGTAATTGACATAATTGGACTTTATGACACTGGTGGACATCAGGGGGGAAATGGAGTGAAATGGTGACTCGCCATAGAAAGACAATAATAATGATGATGATGATGAAGAATCCTGGGAAACGCTTTTATAGCAGTGTGCTTGTGATAATAATTGAACAGATGATCTTGAATGTTCAAAGCTGATTGTAGAGCTAATGATGATGGAACCCATCATTAGAGGGTTAGGGTTATCTCATCATTAGAGTAATGAATAGTTACAGGCTCAATTTGCTGTATAAATTAAGGCAAATTATGTAACTACCTTTATTAACGTGCATATATTAGCACACCTGATATCCAGTCTGATGCTAAAATGGACAATAATAAAAACACTTTCTTTGGGTTGTTCAGTGTTAAAGAAATAGTTTGACATTATACACTTTCTGTGAGTTAGCCTATATTGATATCACTCAGTAAATATGACGCTACAGCCAGCTAGTTAGCTTAGCACAAAGAGTAGAAACAAAGGGAAACAGCTAGCCCTTTTTGCACAGGTTATGTGAATAAGATATAACACGTTAAATAGTAAGCAGAACTCCCTGTAGGCAGTTTGTGTTTTCTTTGCACTGGGCCAGGTTAGCTCCTTCATCCTTATTCCGGTTTTGTGCTAAGCTTGGCTAATGTGCTGCTTGCAGTAGCTTTGTATTTCCTGTACAAACATGATAGCGATATCAAACTAGTGTAGCAGTCTGAAAGGTAGCAGCCAGGAAGAATGAACAGAATAAATAAGAAGATATCTCTGGTTCCTTTTTTTAACCGTCCATTATGAGTCTGACAGTGTTTTAACAGTGATAACAAGTGTTATCATTGAATTCAATGATAAAAGGGAAAGAGGATATACTTAGATTTCCTAATTAGTAAATCCTCACTGAGCTTTCTCTGCTTCAGCTACTCAGTATGTTTGCAAGGACTGATAACCCATTTGTTTTCCACAAGCATGTGATGCCAGGAGTGAAATGTGATGAACAAATTGCGAAACTTTCTTTCTAAAACATTATTAAAAAAAAAAAAAACACTAAAACTCCACACTCACATTATCAGTTTCCTCACCACAACTGAAGACACACTTCACATATCTCCTTTTTGCTGCATTAGCAAACTAAACCATGATAAAAAAAAAAAAAAAAAAGATGACGATGATGATATGAAGGAGGATGGGGGAGGGTGCCGCTGATAATTAAGATGATGAAGGGCAGGTGCGGGTCGCGCGCTGGACCTTCACAGCTTAGGTGCAAACATGGCCGGTTGCTAGGCAACAGTGTCCACCGGGGGTCCTTGTAAGGCCTGGAGCTGGGGTGAGACGAGGGGTCGACACAACTCTACCTTCAAACCCCACAGCATGCTAAAAATAGACCAAGGGTGTGTGTGTGTAAAAAGGACTGTGGAGAAAATGACAGACAAAAACAGAGATACATGGAATAAGTGACACCAAGTGTACGGAGAAGGATGGAGGAGAGTTGGGGAGGGCGGTGCAAGCCAACGAGTGAAGGCAAAGTCTGACGCATTAGCCGAGCGGTGCGTAAGTCTGCTGTAATACGAGCTTTTTTTTGTCCGTCTTCTCTGAGAAAGCTTCATCCCCTTCTGCCTTACCTCCCTCACACACACACACACACACACACACACACCCATCTCCTTTTATAAAAATACCCAAGGACAATCCTCACTATAAATAGGAAGTGTTGTCAACTGGCACTGGAGAAATGAGACCTTCTGTTCGGCTAACTATTTTTGCAGTCCTTTGTAGCCGTGACCCCTCACACTGTCAATTACATTCATTTTCCAGACTATTAAGGACCATAAAATTGCTTTCATATGCACCACAACTAATCCTAGATGCTGTGTCACAAACTCTTAAGACCTAACCTCGACAAAACTTTTTTTCCTTACTTTTAAGATCTGTTCTTGCATTAAAATATTAAATCTCCTCATATGCAGTCTGTTTTGTTTGTCTAAAAGTCCACGGGCATTGTTTTCTTCTCCCATCACAGGCTCCCACAGAAAGCTGTTCAGAGCAGCAGTGATGGACTCAGTGTTATATTATTTACTTGGCTCCTCTTTCAACACTGGGCTCTTTTGGTTCCAGCTCTGGAGCGGTAATCGAGCTCCACACATACTGCAGGTGATTTATAGGCCCCGGGGTCGCCATCCAGCAGCCCTGTCCTCAGCTATTCCCCCCGACTGCTACAACCTGCCTGCATATACTGTACACACACTGTGACACAAGGGGGATACGACTGTGGTTGTTAGCTAGTTTTTATTTGCCCATTTGTCATTGGTTTATGAGGTCTGTTGAAACTGCTTGTACATGACAGAATGGACATTAAACATGTACAATAAGATTTACATGTTTTTCATGATTGGTAGTCTATAGTTGCATGCAGACAGAGTACTTTTTAATTCCTTTTGTGCAAACAAATACTTTAAACTGTAATGTCAGATCATTTGAAGAGCAATTAGTGGAAAATTTTCTTTATTCTTAGATGTATTTCCCATTTTTTAAAGAGGCCTCACAAAAACCCACCCGGCCGACCGCTGAGCCCCGGCCCCCTCAGCTCTATGCCTGTCACGCATTCCCATTTTCACACAGCACTATGCTATAGTTCACCACTCAAAAGTCTTGGTAATTTTAGACACAATGGGTACTTGATTTTACACAGACAGCTTCTCATTTCCAGCCAACAACTGTTGCTTTTGTTCTAATATTACAACTGTCACTGGCACAAACGATCAACCGTAGATAACCACGCTATCATTAGCTTCTTGAGTTGTTTGTAAATGATGTTTCCAGCTGACTTTTTAACATTTGAAGCTAACTTGTTTTATAAAGAGAGCTCTCAAATATGTACTTGAAGGCTAGGCTACATGGTCGATAGTGTACAAAAAAGTGAGGCTAAAAAAGGCTAACGCTACATGTCCCTAGCAAAAAGTTAGCATCCTCACAGGTTGGCAATAAATGTAGAAGACATGGAAATAAAGAAACAGGTCTCTTGTATTGCAGTGTAGAGTCTTATATTATAAGTACTATAAAAAAATAAATATACTAATAAAACAATGTTTAGCTGCATAGGTTGCATAGAAACAGGTTAGCTTAGACATGCTAATGCTAGTATCTTACATCATTTTCACTTTTAATCTTGTGTTTTTGGCTCTAAAGGGATAAAAAAAAAAAGATAGCAAACGCTAACTTCATATATGTGGTATCTGTCTTAATATTCAGCCCGATAAACATTGCTTTGGTATGTAGAGAAGTCCAAAGACAGACCTGCCATGCTAGTTACAGTTGCTAAGCTATGATTGGACAGTCACTGTTTGAGGGAGGGGTTTGGTGAACCGTCAGCTGTATCTTAAATAATGAGGGAGAAACAAAACGTGGTTACACCTGTGTGTGTGTGTGTGTGTGTGTGTGTGTGTGTGTGTGTGTGTGTACCCTAGGAACAGGGCTTGGGTTGGGACAGCACTTAAAGCTTAGCACCATTCCAGCTAAACACCTGTCACGCACACACACACTCATACACACCCTTGCATGTGCTTGGATGCCCACACACACACACACACACACCTGTCTGATGCATACCATACACTCTGTCTGTCTGTCCCTCTGTCTGTCTGTCCATCTGTCTGTCTCACAGTCACAGTTGAACATACTGTGACGTGCTCAGAGATGTTGTCTGCAAGGTCACATTTCTATACTGTCTCACATGGCCGCTGTTACTCTTGTTTTTCTGATTGCAGCCTGCGTCCATGCTGCCAACAACTTCTCACGGACAGAATTTCCAATAAGTTCAATTTTACACTTACTACACTTCAGAGGGAAACATTACACTTTTCACTTAACTACATTTGTCTGATGGCTAAAAGAACTAAAAACCCACTGTTACTTGAGTAAAGGATCTACTTCTTCCACTACTGAGCACAGATATATCAGTTGATAAATACCACCAGTTAAATGCAAGTGCATTGAACCTGCAGCTGGAGCATCTTTCAGTACTCCTCAGTCTGTCACAGCTGGTCAATAAAAACGAGCAGAGAGGGCACAAACACTGAGTTCTCTTGTCCTCCACAACCTCCATGTCTCTAACTCGACTCCTCCATAGTGGACTCCCTGATCTTGCTCAACACTCATCCATCATCCCGTCATCGCTGCCGTTTCTCCAGCCCTGTGCACCCAGTCATTCCCAGCCTGCCCGCTCTCAGGCCCGTATATGGCGGGGCCATCCGGCAGGGGAGCCACAGGGTTAAATATACTCTGAAGCTCCAAGAATGCCAAACTCCTCCACCTAACCTGGCAGATGGAGGTGCACTGCGGAGCAGAGGGGTTCTGACACACACAACTCATTAGCATAAGCATTTTCTCCAGCAGTCCCACCTATGAGGTGCATTCAGGAACGTTAAAACTCTTCTTGAGTCACTGTGGCAGAGCAACACTGAGACATCTGAACACACAGTATGAAATAATAAATGTAATACACTGATCCGGTAAATTAAAGTAAAAGCCAATGTGACGCAAGAGCAAGAGCAATCACACAGCAAGAGGTACAGAGTGACACAAATTTTAATGAAAGCATTAAAAAGCTAAATCCTGATGTTGCTACTATGTACCTTAAGTTTCCTTGATGTAGCTTCAAGTTAGAAGAAACATTTTTTCCACAGTTTTTGGATACTGGTGCTTCAATAGATTCACTTAAACTGAGTAAAAAAACTTAAACCCAAAACAGCAAGTTTTAAAGCTGCTCAATAGATTTAATGGATAATACTCAAACTGTATATATTTCTGCACATTTCACCATGACATGTTCGCTTTCTTTGCACATCTGTAACTCATGCCATATCATATCATATCATATCATATCATATTGAGCATCTTGTTTATTTATGTAACTTCCATTATAACTCCTTTTTTCTTTTTTTCAACACAAGATCAAACTGATATTAAAGTCCTCTAAACTGCCACAAAGAACATTTGGGGAATAACGCTGATGCCTTTATTTTTGAATCATTTCTTTGCTCTAAATTTTTTTTAATTTATACACGATGAGTCAAAAAATACAGGAATAAGCTAATAAGAAAGTTGTTTCCCCCTAACTTGCTAAAAACCTTTGAATTCAGAAAAAGGCTGTGACCTCAGTGTCCTCAGTAGCAGTTGCAGCCCTGATAGTTGGATAGAATAATCTTGGCATCTTGATTACAACCTAAAATAAGTGTGAACAGCACTTGTGTGTACACCATAAAATCAAATTTAAGGTCCCATCCAAAGAATCTGAAGGACAGATTAGCTGGGACACTTTGAAGGAAGGCATATATCAAAGATACTTCAGCAGCGCATTAGCTGGTACAGAGCCATTTACCGATGTCATAAGTCTTATTAAAGACTGGACAGGACTGTAAACAAAACCACAACACAGATCTTGGAGACAGGGTGCAGAGTGTGTTTGTGTGTGTGTTTGTCCTGTGTCATGTTGGCTGTGCTTCACTGCAAAGCCCAAACAGATCTTCTGAGGAGGAAGTGGCTCTTTATCGGTTTCGAGTCTCTGCTTGGACCAGGGTTGGGGGTGGGGGGCGCCTCACTCTGAGATTTGGTGACATAACAGAGCAACACGAGAGCCTGGAGTGTGTCCTCACTTGATGTTCTCAGGGCCGCACTTACTTAAGAGAGCGCCTGCCCTTGGTTTACTTCCAGGGACCGTTTTCGAGGCACGTGGCAGAGAAGTGATGAAGCGGGTGCAGGAGAGGACAGGAATCACGAGCGGGTGAAACAGAGAAGAGGGAGATTTCGGGCAAGAGATAGCTGGGATGGCCGGAGGCGGGAGAATATTCACACATACGTATGAGCTGGATCACAGTAGTTGCTATTGTTAAAGCAAAGTTTCGCAATGAGAGAAAGAGCGCGAGTGACTGGAACACGCTATATTTTATTCAGCTAACAGGAGACTTAAATGACGATCACTGACGACATGCACATAAAACTGGTTTCCTGTCAGTCGTCAGGTTGAAGAGAAGATGCTTATACATTTGCATGTTTTTCAGTCACCAGAATTCCTTGCTATCGTTAACAGAGAAAAACCTTACAGAGGAGGTGGTGAAGTTGTTATTCTTCCCATAAATTGCAAATTACAGCCTTTTACAAGCAGAGTGTTTAATGTGCACCATTACTTTAAAAAACCAATCCATTCTCAGCATGCTATTACTTGACACCCTCATTAATGTTGCACAGGTGAGAAATCTCTAAGTGACCACAGTTAGCTTAGGCCTGCATGTCAAAGTTAACGGGTTTTATCAGCAGAAAAAGCTGTGTTACAGGAATAATTTGACATTTTGGAAAAAGAAAAAGAACATATCTACTTTCTTGCACAGACCTAGATGAGAAGATAGAAACTCTCATGTCTGTATATAAAGCCAGCAGCCACTTAGCATTGCTTTGCATAAAGACTGAGAACAGGGGAAACGGCTAGCCTCAGTTAGGTCCAGGGTTAAAAAAGTCTTCCTATGAGCACCTCTAAAGCTCACTGTCTAGCATGTTGTATCTTGTTTGCTTGTGCAAAAACTCAAGTGTAAAAACGAGAAATTGTGGTTTTAGATTTTTTACAGATTAAGTGCTGGACTCTTTCTTGGCTCTGACCAACCTGTGGAGACTCCAGAGAGTTACTGCTCCTGGCCAAGAAACAGCCCAGTAAATAATCCCCAGGAAACAGGGAAATAGTTTTTACTCTGTTGGTTGGCTGGTAGTCAGATTTTATAACCTTTGGAGAGAGCAAGGCTAGATCTTTCCCCATTTTCAGTCTTTGTGTTTGTCTAAGCTAATGGGCTGCTGTCTGCAGCTTCCTATTTATCACACAGACGTGAGCGTGGTACCAATCTTCTCAGCTCAAAAGCAAATAAGATTTTTTCCCCAAAATGTTGAACAATTCCATTAACTGTGTCGATCTTAATCCTTTAATTGAAGGGAAAACGGCTTTTCTGTTTACATGGTGAAACAGGAGAATAAACTTCTTATTGCAGTGCATGTTAGCACTCATCCCCACCTTGATGTAACCTTCAAGCCTCAGGGTAGCATCTGAGGGTCTTCGCCTGCAGGGTGTCACATTCTCAAACCTCCCTGAAAGAACACCGAAATTCTGCCAGTGTGTCATAACTGCCTGCCCACATGCCCACTGCACTATTTATACCAGAGGAGCACAACTGCTGCTATAGGTACAGTTACAGTGGGGCACTTCAAACCCCAGCTGCCCTGCCTCAGCTAATAATACAATGCAGTATAAGCACTACCTGCCCACACACAGACACACACACACACCACACACACACACTGAGCTGCCTGCCAACGAGCCCTCACACACACTCGTTACATCACGACTGAGCCTGTCCCCATCCCAGCTCCAAATCATTATGCACATAATCATTTGGAGTAAGGAGGACGTGGTCTCTAACTGCAGGATGTTTGTGACAGGTGCACAGAGTCCACGGTGAAAAAAAGCTAGAAGATAATTAAGTCACAGCCGTGAAGCTGAAGTCCTAGAATTTTGATTTTACCCGCTTTTATGAGGTAAAACTTGATGGCCACCACATGTCTTCCAGTCTCCCTATATTTGAAAACATATTTACGGCGCAAAAATAGACCCATAATCACTTATAATTAACATTTAGGTTTCATGTTTTACCGTCTTACAACTTTTAACAAGCTACAGGTGCATTGATGCGACCAATCAACTGCAGCCCCTTGACGACACGCGGGTGTTCTCCACTGAACTAATTCTGTGATTTATGTGCGTCTTACTAAAGGAGATGAACACTCATACTATACTATACTATACTATACTATACTTATATTTGTAATTAAAAATGCCTCATTAAATCCACTTTGTTTCAATGTTGTAAGACAGCAAAACTTGAAAACTTGAATACTTTTATTGTCGGCTCTTACATACAGTATTTAAAGATACGCTTTAAAATGTAGGGACTGTTGCATGTTTGTCTGCTTTAATGTTTTCTGTTTTAAACATGTTTCACCAGCAGGTACATGACAGGTATAAAAGAGTTTTCTAAAATTTGTTTGTGTCGATTTATTCATCTATAGCTGCAACAGTCAATGGGCTAATTGACAGAGTGATAATTAGCCAATGTTTTGTTAAAGCTTTTTAAACATTTCTGCTGTTTTTATAATTTTTTGATGGTGACTGTAGGATGGACAGGGGGGACGGGGGGACAGCATGCAGCAGGGGGACTCGAACCCTGCCCATTGTGGTAAGGACACAGCCTTTGACAACTGATACGCACTCTACCAAGGCAATAATGGATTAATCAGTTAGTTAATTTTTTGGGCAAAAATAGCAAATTTCAAAGTGAGGATCTGGTTTTTTCTGTTTTCTGTCACCTTGGACTGAGAAACTTGGACAAGCATTTCAGAATGTTTCCAGATGTTTTATAGATGAAGCGATTAAAAAAAAAAAACTTGCTAGTTGCTGTATTACATTTGTCCTTAATTTTGCCTACAACATCAATACAATTTTAAAGAGACCTGGAAATAATGATCATTTCATTCCTTACTGTAATTATGGCTTATTTTTGTTGATAATGGCACCTACGGTCATGGCAAATACACTGAAGTGCAAAGAAAACAGATTCAGTTGTATCTACCATATTTGCATTCATTGAAAACAATATGAATGGTGAATGTTGAAGTTACTGAGAGGACAAAGCAATGTCTGCTATGAAGGCACATTTGCATTTGTAGAGCTTGATATGAGATTTTGAGCAGGCTGCAGAGCACTGAGGGGTCGACAGTAGAGGACGTCCTGTTTTAGACGTACTGTGTCCTCTCCCTTGTCCATGATATCCCGGGACTTAAATATCCTTAAGTCAACAGTCACAACAGGAAACATGACATGTTAACCCTCTGCGAGCAATAGCACCTTGAAAACATGATGTCATAGGTACATCTGCCAAATCTGACCAGCTGGCTCGGCAGCTAACACCAAACAATCACTTCATCAAAGTCAGAATAAGGTTAGCAAAGCAGAGCTAATTATTTTAACCAATAAACACCTGGATAAGCACATTTCCATTAAAGTTAGGGAAGTGAAACTATTTGTATTTATATCATTCTGTGATTAAAGCGAACTTATTTTCTTAAAAGTTAGGTGTCAGCAAAAGGAATAATGTGTCATTGCAATATTGAGGTGAAGTGTCCTTTTGAGTTAACGTGTGACCACAGACAGCTCAAATGACTGCATGAATGCATGATACACACCGTATCATTCTTTCCAAGAAATGATCCTAAACCAGTGTTTCGAGAATTGCCTCCTCACTGTGCAAGAACACTAATACATGTATGTGTGTGTGTGTGTGTGTGTGTGTGTGTGCAAGTGTGCCTCTGCACGGGTGGTACAGCATTATCACTGCTGTGTTTTATTAGCATTAGAGCACGGTGCTTAGGATGAGCCACAGTAACCTGATCCCAAAGGGAGATTGAGCTAAATGTCAGTGAGCCACCTTGAGCTTTGCACTGCTGCAGCCGGCCTACAACAGCACCGCCGGTCAGAGGGGAAACACACGGAGGGGCGGCCTAAACGCAGACGCTAGCCTGCAGGGAGACAGAGGCAAGAGGCAAATGTTGGGGAAGACAGGAGGAGGAAAAACCAAAGAGAAAGAGGTGGTGAACTCGCAGGGAGTTAACATGAGGGATGAGAAAAGGCTGGTGATGAAGGATGATACTCTGATGACAATGGCTGGTCTGCTTCCCATTGTTTCTCTGGGCTTTTATGGCTATAACAGAGTCCACTTATCATACCATACTGACTGGTGTGAAAACAGATAAACAGCATGACTGAGATGCATACATGTTCATGCTGAGAATCTATTTTTATTAAATGATTTTAAAAAAAAGCATATAATGGTTATAATGGTGAAAACATCAAAAACTACACTAAGCATCAACGCTCATTTCATCACATTATATATAAAGTATAATCTAAAAATCTTAACAAATGCTTACTTAACTACGTTTTATTTGTTTCTCAGCTGATTATAGGTTATTAAAATGAACAAATTACTAATTGTACAGTATTTGAAAGGGGTCACTGACACAGACAGTTATGCATACCCGACAATGCAGTTCCCTTCAGCTCTGCAGAGCATTTTAGTGTCTTTCATTCATTGTTTAGCTGTCCGCCCCCAACTTTTACTCTTTTAGTTTGCTCTCACTGCTTCTACCGAGCGTTGTGTCTGAACAGCAGCAGGCTGCAGCAAAAGAGCTCTAGAAAACCACTGCACACGACCTGCTCAGCACTAAACAGCGGACACAGTTAGCAACCAGCAGGTGGAAGTGGAGCATTTAGGAGCTAAAAAGCCAGATATTTCCCTCAGGAGTTGGTGGAGACCAAAAACAGAATTTAAACAGAGTGAATGTTAGACTTACATTCATTGTTAATGGTAATTTGGCTCTGTGACTGCTGGATGTGTTAATAAGCAACTGTCAGCGAACAACAAAGTGATATTAAAAGTATTTAAAGTGATATCTCAATGTTGTATTTACAACTTCTGCTGTCCTCAAGCGGCCAAACAAATCAGTTCTTGCAGGTTTTAAGATTTTGCAAGTGAAAACAGGATCCAACAGGGTTCCCCTCTGTTTGCATTTGCTCCTGCAAACATACACATCCATTACAGACCATATATTCTGTCATGTGACATGCGGACAGGACACAAGAGACCAGACAGCCATAATAATTGTTCTTTTTTACAACATTATCAGCAATCTGACATGCTTTCCACAGCAATAAAAGGGGCTTAAGTGAACTGAACTCACATGCTGTTCATACATGCTAAAAGCCTCCCTGCCTCTCGCCGTCTATGATACTTCACCCAGTACTGCTCTTTTATTTCCTCTTCTCTCTCCTTCTAACCCTAACCCTTTGCTGTTCGTATGTCTGTGTACTTATGAGGGCCTGATGGTGTTATACAGACAGAAATGTGCTGCAGAAGAGAAATAAAAGGTTTGGACCTCTCACTTTTCTTGTGACGCATGCACGTGTTGCCGCTGTTGGCTGTCCCGCCACTGCTTTATTCTAAAATCCAGAAATGGAAGAAGCATCCAGATATTATTTCTTTTATTCACTTGTGAGCGTCCACAAACATGTGCACACACATACACAGTGAAGTGCTCTGTCATGTGCTCATCGGTGTCCCCTACCTCTCATTCAGAAAGCCTTTATGTCGCCCCTCCTCATTGTCCTAATCATGCATGTTCTCTCATGCACATCTTATTTCCAGCTTGCCGGGCAGCAGACCCCTCTGCAGTTGTTGCCCTCTCTCACCCACCCGCCCCCCCTGCCTATTCTTTACCACAGGGCCATCCCTGCCCACCTATTTGTGACGTTCTCAGCCAATGGGGGGTGAGTGCATGGTGAGCAAGCACCAATGGGGCCACTTTTTCATCTGTATAAAACTTTTCAGGACAGTTTGCCGGGTTGCACTTTCTGTCAGTCCAGGGCTCCGAGAGGAGAGCAACAGCCCAGAGAGAGAGAGAGAAGGGGGTAGAGAGAGCAAGTGTGAACGCAGGGGGGTTGCCAGTTTTTAATCCCTATCCCACACTTCAAGAAAGTGGTGGGTGAACATGTCCTCAGTTGTTTTAACTTTCAGTATCGGGCCGGCTGGGCCGCTCACACTGATGTGAATGTTTCTGTGTTTTTCTATCCCTTTGTCCTGAAGCCTCTCCGTTTCAGCGAGGATGGAGAACGCACACATCAATGAGTCAGGGGAGGTCCTGTCCTACTTTGGCGTCACTGAAGACACCGGCCTCTCACCTGAGCAGGTTAAGAAGAACCTGGACAAGTATGGCTTCAACGGTGAGGACGAGAAAGAGAAAAAGATGGATGGATGGATGGATGGAGGAAACAGTAGAGTGGTGCATTGGAGAGTGGAAAGAAAGAGTAGTAATGAATGCAGTGGTTGAGGAATTGCATTATGGGAAGGTTCAGGAGGAGGAACATTTGGATTTAGCCTGGAAGAGAGTGTGAAACATAGAGGCAGAAACACAGTGTACGTCAGAGGTTTAGCAAAATAAAACGGTAGAAGAAAGAGAAGGTGGAGGAGGAGAAGCGGAGGGATGGCTGACAGATGAACTGGCACTGTGTATGAGTTTTTGATGATGGTCTAATTAAGGGAAACTATCTGAATGACACAAAGGGGGAGTGATGTTTGTGCAGCAGGTGCATCAGAGTTTCAGGTTTCTGGCAATCGCTACTGGCTTTAGTTTAGATTGAAGATTCTTAATTTATCTTTTATTTTGAAACTCAAGCATGGCAGTTCATTCTTGACTCAAGGTCAACTTACTGACTTACCCACAACAGCATCTTATAGCCTCAACTGCGTCCACTAAAGAAGGTGTGAAATGCAGCTGAAAGCTCGCGAAAAGGCTTGTAAGAGGACCTTGAGTTTAGATTTTTCCATTTTGGATTTTTTGCATCCTGTACTCTATTTAAACTTGTCATAGCAGGGGAAGCATTGGTGTATTTAATATCATTAACAATGGCTCTGCTTCATTGAAATGACCCTTAACACCTACACTAAATGGAACTGAGCCATCATTAATGTTATTAATTACACCTGTGCTTTTCCCTCTGTGATGTGTCAAAGAGCATTTTGCTCACAGCAAAGTGTCAATTAAAAAGGCTGTGATCAAAGCCTTCACTGTTTAACCTCTTACCCTCTTATCGTTGCATTAAATCATGCTCAGCAGGTTGCAGTGAGTCTGTATCTGGTGCAGAGTATCTCAGCTGACAAATGGATGTTGACAGAGTAACAGCAAACGAGAATAACAGAGTAATTAGGGTCACTGTAAAGGTCAGTTACTAAAGTCACCGTGTTTGTGTCATGAACTGGCAGAGGGTCAAGGAGGCCTGAACAAACCAGCTGCTACTTCACTTCCATGGCTCAGGATGGGTGTTTTGTGTAACGTGATGTTCAGTTTTATTGTGTTTTGATCCCAAAATGTGCCAAACTGTTTTTTGCACCGCAAACATGAAAAGTAATGCAGTATATGTGGCGCACAGCTTTGCTTTAATAACATTGTTTGTCTCTCTCCACCCACAGAGCTGCCAGCGGAGGAGGGTGAGTCCACTTTAAACACCTGCTTTTTAATTACTCATGTTGGAATCACATGTCCTGTTCATCAGAGTGCATCTTTTCACTGTGTGCCACCCAGGCACACCTGTTCCCCTCACTTCCTGTGATGACAAGTCATTTATTTAACCCCTGTCATTGGCTTCTTGCTCTGTAGCAACCAGTGTTACAATAGAGAGCCAAACTGCTGATAATATGTTCACACAACCCAAGAAGGCAGCTGATCCAAGGCCACTCAGGTTCTGTGGATTGGGAGATGTTGGATTTGTGGTTCCTTCACTTAGCATTTTTATTTAGCATGCCTGCCTACACCAGTGGTCTTGCAGCTACGTTAATTTGACTCAAAGACAAGCAGGACAATATGGCAACCAGCGTTATGCACACAGAGTAAGATGGAGATTTACATTTCCATTTACAAGTTTACATTGACATCACATTTTCACGTTTTACCGAGGAAATATATAAATATATTAACATATAAAGCAAGGAAGCACACAAATGACCACACACACTTATAATAATGTGTGTGATTTTATGTATTGTCTTTAACAGGAAAGACAATCTGGGAGTTGGTGGTGGAGCAGTTTGAGGACCTGTTGGTCAGAATCCTTCTGCTGGCCGCCTGCATCTCTTTTGTGAGTTTGCTCACTTTTCCCTTCACATAAAACACAGCATTCGTATCCACTGAGTGCTATTTCCCACATACCAAGACGCATGGTACAGAATGTACGTGCAGGGACTCTGCAAAGGTTTTATCACGTATTTAAGGATCTTACAGTGTAAAGACAAAGATACTTGTCATGTATATAGAAGGTGCTACATATTTGTTCTTTTCCTACTTTACATTATACTTTACTAACATTTGGCCCATTAAGAGTCCCAGTAAGTGAACCCAAACTATAGAAATCTGAACATCTTTCTCAGAGCATGACATGCTTGGCAAAGAAAAATAAAAGGCCAAGAAAAGAAGAAAGTTTTCTCAAATCTCTGAGGTTAAAGTTCAAGCTGGTTGTGTTTCTTTCATATAAGTACTTATGTCTATTTTATTTTGATAATGAGCACTTGACATCAAAACCCTGCATTTAGCCAAATGACTGATGTCACTAATCAAAGCACCGCCTCGCTCCCACTCATCCGTAACAGGCTCCAGATGGTTGTGTTTAGGTTTAGATCATATTAAGGTTGATGTTTGGTTGGTCTGAATCCTGGAGAAGCTGCTCGAGAGACCACAAACTCATATACTAGATGCTCACAGTCACCGCAAACAAGGTCACTTGCTTCTAAATGAGGTCTGATAAAGTGGTAGGAGTGAAAAAAGGAAGGCTGGCGATAACAAAAGTGCTTGTTCAGGGACAATACAGAACCTGACAGACAGACTCTGAGCTGCATCTTCTCTGGCCCCTCCCCTGTTTTCTATGAGGCTACGCGCACCCTCGTGCACGCGGGCCGATGAACAGAGTGTGTACATCGCTGAGTTATTAAATTACATTTGGGTCCGTGTCCTCACTCTCATTTGCACGAGGAATCCCTCTCTCTCACTCCCCCGCTGCTCTCTCCAAAACAGTTTTGTGGAGGAGAGCAGGCTGGACACATTGTCTTAATCCTCCATCTCTGCCCTCTGGCCTCCCTGCACAGCTGTCACTATGGCCTTAGAAGGCCTGACGGCTGTGTGTGTGTGTGTGTGTGTGCATGTGTGTGGATGTGTATTACTCACGTTGAGGGGGTATAAATCAGTTTACACAGTTACATTATGGGGACTCACCTTCCTTATGGGGACAAAAAGCAAGTCCCTAGCATGTAAATCCTTAAATTTTAGGGTGAAGGCTGGGGTAAAGGTTAAGGTTGAGGTAAGTTTCCATGAAATAAGTCTGTGTAATGTCCTCAAAAGTGATGGAAAAATGACTCTATGTGTGTGCGTGTGTGTGTGTGTTCGTGCACATACAGTATGCATGGCAGGAGCTTTATTTTAAGAAAGTCTCAAGCCAGGGCGAGAAACTATATCCTTGGACAAAGGTCAGGGATGGAAGGAACGAGGGATGGCTTGCAGCAGCAGGAGAGAGTGAAAGACATAGAGGAGGGTGGAGGTGGGGGTGTGGGGGTCGGGGATTGGGTTGCACAATGGCATTGTTTGTTACAATGACAAAGATTCAGAGTCGTATACGGTTTCTAAAAGAGAGAACACTAAATACAGCAAATACATGGTCAACCTATTCATACACACAGGAATGTCCTGCCGCTGAAACGTGCTGACAGGCTCAGATGCTCGGTCTGGAGATCGATTGTGTCTTTGAAGAGAAGCAGGGTGAAGACAGACTGGAGAGAGTGAGCAATAGAGCCTATTTTGGGGAAAGGGTGAGAAAAGATGTGAGATAAAAAGCAGGCAAATGAAAACCACGGCAGAGGATGATGATGATGATGATGAACGAGAAGTGAAACGCTGCGAGAGAAGGATGGGGCTTCTCCTCCCCTCTCTCTCTCTCTCTGTGGTTAGCTCTGTGCTCCGCTGGCCTGCGGCTAATCTGTGTCAATGTCAACACGAAGCCTTTCCGAAACAGACCTGTGTTAATAACCTGGGACCCTCGCTCACAGGGGTGCACACGTGTTACGCTATAGGTTTGGAAAAGAGTCACATGTGGAGATTTCACACATAGGCTGACATAAGAGGCAACAAAGTGAGATGTCATTTGATCCAGTGATGGCATCATAACTGTCAGAAATAGCTGCTCGCTGGGACTATTCAGTGTTTATGTTTAATGCTGGACACCCTGAGCAACAGGTGCACAACACACTTAAAGACACTTGCTGCACCAAGCAGAGAATTACAGGCTTAATGATAGTAATAATGAATAAATAGGTAAATGGTGCTTCTATAACAAAAAAAGGTTGCTTAGGTTTCAGTGTTATATCATTTTTAGGCTGAAACTAACAAATATCTTTTGTTGGTTACTTTCCGAATAATTGATTGACAGTGAAAACTGCCCATAACAAGTTCCCATAGCCCAGACGTAAATGGCTTGTTTTTGTCAACCAGCAGTCCAAAACCCAAAGTTATTTAATTTTCAGTTACAAAAAAAGTGGTCATAGGTGTCATATATTTGACATTTTTGCTTGATAAATGACTTTGACAATGATGAATAAATTAAAATTGTATTTGATTGATTTCCTTCTGATCGACTAATGATGAATGAAAATAATTGTTGTCATCTTATGAAGTAAAGTGGGCAAACATTTGCTGTTACTGCCTCTCAGATGTGAGGATTTGCTGCTTTTCTCTGTTTTATATAATTGTAGATTGAATATCCTCAGATTCTGGACTGTTGGTCAGGCAAAACAAACAATTCAAAGACAGACTGTAGGCTTTTTCAGAATTTGTCACTATGTTCTGACATTTGTCAGACAATGTCCCTGAGTGTTTATGCATTTTAATTTGTTTGAACATAAGGTGTGCTTAGAAATCAAAGAATTTAAGGAGATAAAGTCGGAAACATCATGAAGTAGTCATGTATTTTGCATTCAAACATGTGCTTTCTGTCTTTCTCAGGTACTGGCTATGTTTGAGGAAGGTGAGGAAACTGTCACTGCCTTTGTGGAGCCCTTCGTCATCCTCCTCATCCTCATTGCAAATGCTGTTGTTGGAGTGTGGCAGGTCAGTGATGCACACACACACACACACACACACACACAGGAACAATTGCACTCACAAGGACACATACCTGCGCCTGAATGCTGTCTTTTACACACACCTAAATAGACTCTTATACTTAGTAACAGTCACACACAATAAATCACACTCGGTGGCGGCCTGTTCAGGTCGCAGCTCGTGTCCTTTACGGAGAGCACACGCTTCTTCCAGAGCTCAAAGTTCAAGGGAGTCCAGAAACAGAGGCCTGACGTCAGCAGGAGGTGAAAGGGTGAAAGGTTAAGCCAACGGGTGTGAGCGGAGGGGAGAGGAGAGGGGGGGCGATGGCGGACTGGGACCCGTCCTGCCTTGAAGGCTCAAACTGCAGTCTGCTTTGTTACAATCCACACTGTGCAATCCACTGTAGAAATACAGAGGGACGATCAGGTTACCACAGGCCTGGGGTGTGTGTGTGTGTCTGTGCGTGGTTCATATCAACCCTGCAGCAGTCATTTGGAAACTATGCACAAGGATTCACACATGGGGGGTATGGGGGAGAGTGGAGAGAGGGAGGGCGGCTGGCATAAGTTGGGCTTTACACTTTGAGGCGGTTGAGGGCAGCCTTGGAAGAAACCACAGACTGAGCAGAACATCGGCACGTTTGACTTCTCTGATCAACCTGCTGTTCGAGCTTGAGACAGACAGACACCTCACACTGCAAACATGTGTGCCGGCCACTGAATATATATTAAATATGAACTATTGTGTCTTTGTGCTCCTCTTCTTTGATATGTACGTACTTGATTTATGTAGAGATTGACTTAACATCCTATCCTACTCCGATCATCAGTCATTTTGACATGTCCATGGGCTGGCTGTCATAATAGAGACTAATTGGCAAAGTTTGTGGTTAAGATATTTAAACATTTTTGACCTGACAAAGATCCAAATGGGATCAAAATGTTGTCTATTTAAATGAATTTGTGGTTTAAAGTTTAAAGTTAGTGTGTAGCCGTTACTCTTTTCATAGCTCCTTAAGGCCCTGCAAACCTTTTTTTTTTTAGTTCAGCTTCTTATAATGAACACTGACCAATGGGCTTTTCCCTCTGGTTTCAAGTAGGCGGGGCTCAGATAGAAAGAGGTGATTTCCATGCACCAATCAGGATTTAGCAACATTCGACTCAAAATCTGATTATGGTAGTTGAGTTGTTTGCTCACGATGCCAGCGCTGTCAGTCAAAGCTCAGGAAACCAAACCCTCACAGTCATGATATGCTGCTTTATCTGAGTTTTGAGCATTTAACTGAAAATAAATATTATGTTAAGATATGTGTTTCCTCTGACTTCAACTTTGATTGCAGCTTCTTCAGTCATAAGTATTTAATTTTAAAGAGAAATACTTGAAAGACAGCAGTGCTCTCACTTTAGTATGAAATCACAGGGGACAGACTAAATAACAGAAAAATCTAAAATGCAATACAGTCAAATGTTACAATATGACAAGAGTTACCAACTGTGTAATTTGTACCCATGAAATCAACACCACAGAAGAGTGGAATAAATGGTCTTAATTTAAAATGTAAAATGTAAGTTTTCTTCAAAAGCAACCAGAGAAACACTGTGTGGTTTATGCAAAAGCAATATGAAGTTTCATACTCTAATGCACGAAAGGGAGTGATAGACTGGCAGAGTTTGTCCACAGCTGGCATTATCAGGGAGGTGATGGCACCAAAATGATCGTATTGAATGTTTTGTTCTGTGTGTATTTTTGCAACAGGAGCGCAACGCAGAGAGTGCCATTGAGGCTCTGAAGGAGTACGAGCCTGAGATGGGGAAAGTTTACCGGTCGGACAGGAAGAGCGTGCAGAGAATCAAGGCCAGGGAGATCGTTCCTGGTGATGTGGTGGAGGTTTCTGGTAAGATTTTCAAACCTAACCGCTTTCTTTTCACGACTTTACCTGTATTTAAAGTCCATCCAGCCACTGAAAACACTATAAAGAACTATTATAACATGGCTGCAGGAGTGATTTTCTATACCTGGTGTAGGAGACATCATTGTGGTCAACTCTCAAAGAACATAATAGCTCAGCTCACAGCTAAAGGCATTGGAGCGGGTTAAAATAAGTGCAGTGCACAGGACATCCTGTAATTTGTAGCATTTCTGACTCTAAGCAGTAAGTATCCTAACTTTAGCCACACAGGGTTAAAGGTCAAAAAGTAAATGTCTGTATGTATTGTTTCCTCACTTCAGCTGTGTAATACGGGAGAGGAGAAAGTATCTGCCCTATTCTTCACACCACACAATTTTAGCATGAAAATTAGTGTGCAATTATAAAAATACAGTATAATTTTCATGTCAAAGCTGTGATCATACGTGTAACGCAGCTACTTGGAAATGTTAAAAACGTAGCCATGGGTTTTTCCTGTCAGGAGATGAGTAAGCAAAACACGCAACCTTGGATCTCACTCATTGTGAGAGTTCATAAAACACTGACTGAACTTTTGCATCATGTGCTAGAAGCCAAAATAAGTGGCTTCAGTTAGATTTTTCAGTCTGATATTTTCATGTGACTTTTGATTTACCATAAAAAAATAAATGGCACTTCCTATAGCTACTTGGCTTATGCGCTCATATGCTTCAAAAGGATCCCATGCACGTGTGTGTGAGAGAGCCTACGTGGCTCCTGATGTCCTTGAGAGGGAACATGGGCCCTTTTAAGGCAGTGACAGAATAAAGGGGTGGAGGGGAACTGAAGGAACCTGCTGCAGGAAGAAAAAAAAAACAAGCTTGAGTATAAATACACTTAATATCGACGGCCGGACTCGCTCCTCTGTCTCTCCCTCTCCCTCTGTTTGCTGTACACCTGTTCTTTTCATTTCATGATCTCCCCAAGGTCTCCCTCTCCCTCTGTCTCTGACTGTGGTATCAGTTTTCAACAACAACACTATCCATCCAGAGTGCTAAAACCAGTCAATCAACCGTGCAACCCCACCCGCCATCCATCCTGCTGTAATGCTGCAGTCAGATTGATATGAAACTGGACTGGAAACACGCAACAACAAAAGCTGCTATAACAATTATTTAAAGTCAGCAGGCTCAATTGAATAGTCTGACTTTTGATTCTTTTTATGTATTTCTGTGTGTGTGTTTGTGTTTGTGTGGACACTAGTCGGTGACAAAGTGCCAGCTGACATCAGGATCATCTCCATCAAATCTACAACTCTGCGCGTGGACCAGTCCATTCTTACTGGTAGGTGACACAGACAGACTGACAGGCAAAAAATATGTCTATTTGTGAAGTCTGCTTCCTTCCTGACCACCGCACCCAAAACCTGTGTCTCTTATAGGTGAATCTGTCAGTGTGATCAAGCACACCGATGCTGTCCCAGACCCCCGAGCCGTCAACCAGGACAAGAAGAACATGTTGTTCTCTGTGAGTCTTTTTTTCTGCGTCCTGCTCAGCCCTTTCCTTTACACCTTAATGTTTCCATCAAACTGCCCCCCCGTCCTCCACCAAATAAACCTTTTTCACAACACATTGATTTCACTTGTCATATCAGGGAAACCACAGGAACAATGATATCAGTTACACCTGAGCTTTCCCTGCTGGGACATGCACATAACATTACTGAGCTAGCAAGGTTAGCTGCAGCTGTTCAAAAATAAGATGCTTTACAGCGAAGGTCGGGAGTTCACCAGTCTGTAAGATTCATCGTCTTTGAACCATGAATTTCTGTTCAAAATTTCACTCCAATCAATCTACCAGTTGTCGAGATGTTTCAGTCTGTTTCATCCAGACTGATCAGCTAACTTCCCGATGGGGTTTCCCCCTGTCTTAAAACTCAGGGCACCAATATCGCCGCGGGGAAAGCCACTGGTATTGCTGTTGCGACTGGCGTCTCCACTGAGATCGGTAAGATTCGTGACCAGATGGCCGCCACAGAGCAGGAGAAGACCCCTCTGCAGCAGAAACTGGACGAGTTTGGAGAGCAGCTCTCTAAGGTGGGTGAGACAGAAAAGGCCTTCAAAAAATACATCACAGCTGCGACAGTTTTTTATCTCTTCATTCATTTTGTAGACCTGATACTGTTTTAAATGAATCAAGATTTGTATATAAGACAAAGCTACGCTCTGACTGCCTGTTCTCCAGGTCATCTCCCTCATTTGTGTGGCTGTGTGGATAATCAACATTGGCCATTTCAACGACCCCGTCCATGGAGGCTCCTGGATCCGCGGTGCTATCTACTATTTCAAGATTGCTGTGGCTCTGGCCGTGGCTGCCATCCCCGAAGGTAAGCCCCTAGGATTAACTTCCATTTGGTTGCCCAAGAAGTTTATCATATCTGAGATTCATCTTGTGTAGCTCATCCATGTGACGCTGCAGCTACCAGTCCATTAAACATTAAACGAGAGCCTGTGGCTTATGCTTGAGCTTCACAATATCATACCGTACTATACAGCTGTTGTTTTTTTAAAGGTAACACCACCAATTTTACTTTGTTTCCAGAGTACTGTTCAAGTCTGTTTACAGGTTTTGGGTACAAGTACTGCAGACAGTATGCTGTTCATTATTTTGGAAGTTTATGTTTTGAAGTCTCAACCTAAGAAGAGGACAAATAAGTTAATTCGCCATCATTTCTTCAATTTCTTTCTTTTGGCAGATGAGGACAAACATAACAGTCCAGACTCCCAGCTCTAATGAGTTCTCTCAGTTGAGCTGGGAGATGCACTTCTGCAGGTCGTGGTCTGGCCTGGGATCTCTGCCCAGTCTTTTAGTCACGACCCAACTCCAAGAACAGATGAAATTTGGAAAGACAGTTGGTCAATAAATCAAGAGCTTGCCTAGTTTGTCAGCTCTGTCTTTATATCTAACTGCTTCGCCCTCAGTTGTGATTAGGATTAGGAATCATTAAACCCCTACAATTGAAACAGCAACATTTTTGCCGCCCGTTCTGGGACAACAACAGTCTGGCAGTTGGAGGTGCTCTCACAAAACAGTCTGCTGCAAACTGTGCCAATGCTCATCAGAGACCACAGTCCAATGATGTCGAAAGGACAACATCATCTGCAAACACAGATGCCATCATAATGTCACTGAACTGGACGTGCTCCAGACTTTCTCCACACCATTGTCAGAGTTGATTTTTGCCAAGAATCCGAACACAGATCTGACTGAATGGCTTGCAGCAGCCCCCTCCCACAGGAATGCCTTGGAGAACTCAGTAGTCTGGGTGTGCTCCAGCTGATGTGTTAAGGGCTGTCAAGGGACCACCGCTATTGTCAGCCTGCCCAGTGGCAGTCCCTAAAGTCCAGGTGGTTTTGAAGAGATATGTCAGATAATTTTTTCTTTCACCTGGGGTTCTTTGGCTGAAGTAGTTCCTCGTAATGATTTGTCCACCTTCCAACCCGTCCTCCCTGTTTTATAGCAATGACTGATTCAGTACCTCTCTGCTGACCATCTCTCTCCATCCATCGCAGGCCTGCCCGCTGTCATCACCACCTGCCTGGCTCTGGGAACTCGTCGTATGGCCAAGAAGAACGCCATCGTTAGAAGCCTGCCCTCTGTGGAGACCCTGGGCTGCACCTCAGTCATCTGCTCTGACAAGACCGGTACCCTCACCACCAACCAGATGTGTGTAACTAAGGTAGGTTCATACAAACGGGTGTGAGATAAATATGCTCACATTCATTTTCAAATCAGAAAGTCTGCTTGTGACTAAGAAGAGCAGATCTAATGCACTTTTGTCATGTTTCCATGCAGATGTTCATCATTGATAAAGTCGAGGGTGACAGTGTTTCCCTCGGTCAGTTTGACATCTCTGGCTCAAAGTACACCCCCGAGGGCGAAGTGTAAGTGTCGAAAGACTTAAAAGTCAATGTTACAAGACCGTGCAGAAACAGAAACACCATAACTCATTCTTGAACAACAATACATGAGTTAAATATTCTCACCATCATATTTTCCCAGTACAAGGAATGGCATATCTGTGAAGTGCGGACAGTATGACGGACTGGTTGAGCTGGCTACCATCTGTGCTCTGTGCAATGACTCTTCTCTGGACTACAATGAGGTCTGCAGAGCATTCAGGAAACATTTATGTCAAAATGTAACCCGCTACCAACTCTAAAGTGTATTTTTGTTCTTTCATCTTTCTTCATGATGCAGTCCAAGGGTATTTATGAGAAAGTGGGTGAGGCCACTGAAACCGCCCTGTGCTGTTTGGTGGAGAAGATGAACGTGTTCAACACTGAAGTGCGCGGCCTGTCCAAAGTGGAAAGGGCAAACACTTGCTGTGCTGTAAGTCCACAAGAGATTCCAAATATTAACTGTGTTCATATCATATATACAAAGACATTTTAGAATAGCATAGATGTGCATTTATCTACAAATTAAAGTTTTAGCTAAGATTTTATAGTTAAATTAATGGCAGCTATGTCCATTTAGGAAACAAGAAACGATAATCACTATAATCTATAATCAATATTTTCTTATAAACAATGGCTCCAATGACTACTTGCATGTGACATGGGTTTCTCATAGTGGCTAACAGAGTTCCCCTCAGCTCCACAGAGCTTTGTTACTTCTTTCATCTAATTGTTTAGGTCTCATTGCTCCCATAGTGTGGTTACCAAATGCTGCAAACAGCGGTTTTCAGCGAAAAAGCTCTAAATATCAACTCTATACTACCTGCTCAGCATCAAACAGCAGACAGACACAGTCAGTGACAGGCCAGTTGAACATAATGGAGCATTTAACAGGTAAAGAGTCAAATATTTCCCTCAGTAGTTGGTGGAGACCAAAAATAGAGCTAAAAGTGAATGAAAATTGGTCTTCATTCTTCAGGTGACCAGAAATACTCATACATAATGAATGACAGTGTTGTTCTGTCTCTGCTGAGTGTGTAAATAGGCAACTATCAACTGAAAAGTCAATATCCACTGCACCCAAGTGGTCAAAAACAGTTATTGCAGGCTTAATTCGTGGCTTAATAGATGTGCTAGATTTTTTATCCTTTTCCTCCAGCTCAACTTCTTTTCCTTCATTTTCAGGTGATCAAGCAGCTGATGAGGAAGGAGTTCACCCTGGAGTTCTCCAGAGACAGGAAGTCCATGTCAGTTTACTGCTCTCCCGCCAAGTCCGCCAAAGCCCCCGTGGGAAGCAAGATGTTTGTCAAAGTGAGTGCTAATCAACACTAAAACAAAAATACACAAAATACATCTGAGGCTGATTGGAACATTATTAGTTTTACAGTCATTTAATCACAAACCAAAGTGTTTGACAAATTTTAACCTTATGATGACGCAACATGAAAAGTGAAGGGATCACAAAAAGTATTATGATGCATCCTGAGGGCACAAAAGATATGGCCTAAATGGAGTTCAAGTCAATCAAGTCCTATATTATACATATGTACTGTACGCTGATGTTGCATGTTGTGTTAACAGGGTGCTCCAGAAGGTGTCATTGACCGTTGCGCATACGTTCGTGTGGGCACCAACCGTGTACCCCTGACTGGCCCGGTCAAAGACCACATCATGTCCGTCATCAAGGAGTGGGGCACCGGGCGCGACACCCTCCGTTGTTTGGCATTGGCCACCCGCGACACACCTCTGAGGAAGGAGGAGATGAACCTGGAGGACTCAACCAAGTTTGCAGACTATGAGGTGGGCGACTGTGGACGAAACCTTAAGGCAGAAATAACAGACACCCCAGATATGATACCTACAGTATCTCCCTGGTCGCAGTGTATATCACTAAAACACGTGTTTGAACGTTGTATTTATAGTTGGAAAGTTTTAGGACAACCTGTATTACTTTAAACATCTTTGAAGCTCCAAAGGACGCTAAACTTTGTTTCTTTCCTTTTTTCTCCAGACTGACTTGACCTTTGTGGGCTGTGTTGGCATGCTCGACCCTCCTCGTAAAGAAGTCATGAGTTCCATCGAGCTGTGCAGGGCTGCTGGCATCCGTGTCATCATGATCACTGGTCAGTACACATATTATATTCTCTGCGTATAAGAAGCCAAGTAAAGACGCAACAGAAATGATAAAATCAGAATTTCTGTCCCCCCAGGTGACAACAAAGGCACAGCCGTGGCCATCTGCCGTCGTATTGGCATCTTCTCTGAGGATGAGGACGTCACTGGCAAGGCCTTCACCGGTCGTGAGTTTGACGACCTCTCTCCATATGATCAGAAGAAAGCCGTCCGAAAGGCCTGCTGCTTTGCCAGAGTGGAACCGTCCCACAAGTCTAAGATCGTTGAGTTCCTGCAAGGCTTCGATGAGATTACTGCCATGGTGAGATGACGAAAAGATGTTGTGTTCTCATGTAGGTTGGCAAATGTGAAAACTGATGTCTGGTTGATACATTATTCCTCTCCGTTTTCCCTTGACCCTTCACCAAGACTGGTGACGGAGTGAACGATGCCCCCGCCTTGAAGAAGGCGGAGATTGGCATCGCCATGGGCTCTGGCACTGCCGTTGCCAAGTCTGCCTCTGAGATGGTCCTGGCTGACGACAACTTCTCTTCCATCGTGTCCGCTGTTGAGGAGGGCAGAGCCATTTACAACAACATGAAGCAGTTCATCCGCTACCTCATCTCCTCCAATGTAGGCGAGGTCGTCTGGTGAGTATGTGATACTTGCGTCAATGAAGATGAGGTCTGATAATCACGATTTCTTGTGTGAGGCCTGTTGGACATTTTCTTTTTCTCTTCTAGACACAAATAGTACTAATGGATCTCAACCTAATTTAAAAACAAACAGATCAAATAGTGTGACCAAATTTTGAGTTTTTTGAGTTGATTACATTGATTTATTCATATTTAGACTGAGACGCAAGTCTTTGCTTAAGACAAGAGAGACAGGAAGAGGGACTGTGTCAGATATAAGAAAGTAATTTCCCATCCTCACTCCTTCAGTATCTTCCTGACGGCCGCCCTGGGTCTGCCCGAGGCTCTGATCCCCGTCCAGCTGCTGTGGGTCAACCTCGTGACTGACGGTCTGCCTGCCACCGCGCTGGGCTTCAACCCCCCTGACCTGGACATCATGGGCAAAGCCCCCCGCTCTCCCAAAGAGCCCCTCATCTCAGGCTGGCTCTTCTTCAGATATTTGGCCATTGGAGGTACAACACATTTATGACCTCGCTCTTTCTCCTGCTGTCTCATCCAGTGTAGCATTTGAGTGCAGAAACAGTGACATGAAATGATCTGTTAGACTGCATCCTGGCTTCATTCGTAATACCACGTTTCACTTTTTGTCTGTAGCCATTGATTTGGTTTAATATTACTAATAATGAAGGTAAATTCCTCATCCCCTGGTAGTTGAAGCGCTTTGTCTATTGTGGCATTATGGCCTCCAACCATCTTTGAACATGTGGTCTTTTTAAAGGACCAGTGTGTAGGATTTAGTGATATCTAGCTGTGAGGTTGCATTCATTTTAACATGCTCACCCCTCCCTTTCCAAGCACGTAGGAGACCCAGTGGCCACAAAACTGGCCAAAAACCCCAGTATGTCTTCTCTAGAGCCAGTGTTTGTTCTGTCCATTTTGGGCTACTGTAGAAACATGGTGGTGCAACATTGTGGATTAGAGGACTGATAATGATTACAATTTCCTACTGAAATGGTACCTTGAAGGCATCAGTGCAGATGTCTTGATGCTGATTATGCACTAATGAAAACATACAAATATTTTTTTCAATTTCTACCATATTCTGTCAGTAGATCCCCCTAAATCTCATCTACGCCGACATGACAAATTGACTTTCTGTCACAGGTTTCTTCCTGGATAAATAGTTTAACATCTTATTCAACATGGCAATCTCTCTTCCAGGTTACGTTGGTGCTGCAACTGTCGCAGCGGCTGCCTGGTGGTTCCTGTACAGTGACGATGGTCCAATGGTCACCTTCCACCAGCTGGTTAGTATCAAACACTCTACCCTGTGGTACCCCGCCTCACAGTCCATCCAGCTGCTGTTACTTCAACCCTTTCATGAAAATCTTCAACACCTCTTTACAAACACACTTCATGGAGAGATCTTAGCTTCTCAGTGAATGACTCACAGTGAATGTATCCATCTTCCCTGTCAGTCACACTTCATGCAGTGCAGCGAGGACAACGAGGACTTCGCCGGGGTCCACTGCGAGGTGTTTGAGGCCGCTCCACCCATGACCATGGCTCTGTCTGTGCTGGTCACCATCGAGATGTGCAACGCTCTGAACAGGTCTGACTGCACTGTCAACTCACAGGGCATTGTGGGTACTTTCACCTGAACACCAAACCTCAACACTGTTAATGAAAAATGGATGATATTCTACCCAGTGGTGGAATGTAACAAAGTAACAAAAATGTCCATTTTATGCCACTTTCTACTCACTTATAGTTGTTACTTAAAAAATTAAGACATATAATGAGCTTACTAGAGTATTGCAAATAATAGCATAACACACACAGGGGCCATTTTTGAGTACTTGATACTTTCTAAAGTACATTTTACTAAAAATGCTTGTAAGTACTTTAAATTGGGTAGGTGGGTTAGCTGCGATATTTTCCTTTTACTCTTAAAGGGTCTGAATACTTACTCCTCCACTGGCTTGTGGACAAAAATGATTTCTGGACTTTGTATCACAAACAACCGTTTAAATGCTTCTGAAAGTCTCTTACGGGACATTTTCTCTTAATATTCACCATGTGATTATCAGGGCTGACATTCTGACATTCATTTTCCTACATTCACCTCAACACACATACACACTCTTTCATATGCCCTCACACATCTGCATTAACGTACCCCTCCGCCTCCCCATCCAACCCCACCTTCCTCCTCCTCCTCCTCCCTCCCCCCCAGCTTGTCTGAGAACCAGTCCCTGGTGCGCATGCCCCCCTGGAGCAACGGCTGGCTGGTGGGCGCCATGAGCCTCTCCATGTCCCTTCACTTCATGATCATCTACGTCGACCCCCTGCCCGTGAGTCTGGCCTCCTGCACTACAGCCCTCTTCTCCAAAGCAAACATCCATCTCCCTCTGCTGCTCCCTCACACACAGCTCACACACTGCCTCTCCAACCTCCATGTTCTCTCTTACACTCCCATTGCTTAAATACTGACAGATGACGCACCGCTCAGTCGCTCCAAGTTACTAACAGAGGCGGCACACAATCAAACCTGATTTTCAAACCCGACCAGCTGCTTAGGCTCATGAGGCCTTTGCAAACTCCTCACATGGTGTGACGAGATAACTTTTCCTCATTTTTTTCAGATCTTTCTTTTTTTCTTCACATAATTCTGCGTGAATAGTTTCAGTGGAGTATTTCCAAATAGATCTAAGTGAGCCATCTGAAGGAGCCCAATACAAATTCACAGAAAAGATCACAAATCTGATGTTCAGTGCTCTCTAGTGGTCACAGTTGGAAACTACAACTCATTCTTCAACGGGAATGATAGACATGTATACTGATTATTATCATGATTATTATTATGCTTTAGATGTATCAAAGATAATTCATAGTCACCTGAGCAATGATGTCAGTATCTGCATAAATACACAGCTGTTTCTTACTGCAAGTTGTGCATGTCGTTTGGCAGCTTTAACACGCCGCTGCTCTCGTCCACAGATGATCTTCAAGCTCACGCACTTGAATGTGGAGCAGTGGGTTATGGTGCTGAAGCTCTCCTTCCCCGTCATCCTCATTGATGAGGTTCTCAAGTTTGTGGCTCGCACATACCTGGAGGGTGAGTGAAACACGTCGCTTGTTTACCACGTCTTTCCTCTGTTCTGTCAGTATGATGTTCATAGTGTGCACTGTATCCAACAAAAACCAGATGTGATCATACATCTGCAGGCGAGGTTTGAGTTACAAACCGTGCACATATGAGATTCCATCTAATTTAAAAAGCTAGAGTAAATAAAGCACATGTCATTTTGTGAAAGATGTTTTAAGAACTGTGCTACGAGACTGAAATCCCTGACATGACAGTACATCATGTTGGTGAGGAATGATGACTAATGGGCTTGTGCAGCACAACCTTATGTTCTTCCTGTACTTGAAATCATTAAATCATTATTATCAGTAAAATGCTCCACCATTTCTAATCACATTTAAGAGCATCCTCTAAAAAATGTTCCTTCAGTACTTGTACTTGATTTATAATACAGCAGCTGTGTGTAGCAACAGTAATTAAACATGTCCTTCCATACAGACGTCTGTACAAGATCTCAGACCTTCTTTTAAAATATGTAAATGTGTATAAATTCTGGCTTCCTCCTCCTCCTCCTCCTTTTAACGTGAACTTGTTCCACCAAACCTCCTTTTTGTTGATTTTTCGATATAAGATTGATTAATGGAATGTTATGGAATAATTCACCTCCCATAAAATTAAATGTCTTTTAATGTCTGTGATTTTTAACCTCTCTTCCTTCTTTTCTTATTCCTGACACAGTTTTAATTCTCTCCCACCCTCTTTCCTCTAATCTCTGTTGACTCTGATGACACTGATCTAATTTTCCTCTCCTTGGATGCTCTTTTTCACCGTTCCCTCTCTGATAATCCAGCCTAAACCTGTTCCCCCCTTCCTACACACCCCCGTAACACAACAAGGTATTCCCCTGACTTGTGCAAAAGGTTGAAGTACTCTGCATCTTGCACATCTTGAAAGTTTCATGCTGGGTACCATACATGTTTAAGTTGCTCTGTGAATAGAACCATGTGCATTAATGTGTGTGTTTTGTTGACTTTTTCTCTGTCTTGCAAGTGTTTTTGGACTAACACATCTGGATCCTAAATGCAGCAGTGATCAATCGGCTGGCTGTGCATCTGTCATGAACTACCATTAGAAATCTAATAAGTGGTCTCAGCATCACACATAGTGTTGCATGTGGTAAATGGACTTTTCTAGTCTGATGACCACTCAAAGTGCTTTTACAACACAAGTTTCTAGATCCTCTGAAAGCAGAAATAGTCAAATGCAAGTAATGCATGTAATCCAACTCACATTGTGCATTTTGCTATCAAGATTAAACATAATCAAAATGTCAATAGATTATGTTGAATTATTTTTCAAACACATGTTTACAATTGTAATCATGAAAAACAGCCTTCTAATGATTTTTTTTGACAGTACTCATATAAGAACATGCTTTAAAATTTTGATTTTCTCACTTACATTTCTCACAATTTGTGGAGGTTTTCTATTGAGTTTGACTGGAGCTACTACCACTATGTGACACTGCTGATGAGCTCACTAATTGACTTAATTGACTTAATTAAAATAGCACAGCACAATATCATTTTGGAAAATATGCTATTTCACTTTCTTGCCATCCATGTTGGAAACAGCTAGCCTGGCCTGCAGGTAACAAATCTACCTGCCAGAACCTGCAAAGCTCACGAATTAACATGCACAAACATTGAAGTTTAAAAATGTTATTATTAAATATTGTGTGTTAATTACTGAGCTCTAGAGGTGCTGTAAAGCAGGTTTTGGACAGACATGCTAGCAGTTTGGTTGTGTTAAGCTAAGATAGATGGATGCTGGCTATAGTTTAACAAGTGGTAAATATTAGAATTGTATCAATCTTTCCATCCAACTCTTGGCAACAAATCAAATTAGCCTATTTCCCCAAAATCTTTCCAAAACTTCCTTTTAACAAGTGGACCATTTACTTGCATTGTAGTTATGTCACCTCAGCATATTACCTTCCAACTGACAGGTATCTATTTTCCTATCCAGGGAAAGTCTAGAGGCAACGAGGACAGATGCTGAAGCAGAGAGAGAGAGCAGAGACACAGAGGACGGAAAGAAAAGGCTGAGCGATCCCACTGAAAGAGAGCCGCCAACAGCCTCTCGATCATCGCTCATCAAAACATCGAGTGGCATGAATACAAAAGAAAACACATCAGCCACCTGAAAATACACCAAAATAAAAGCTGCAAAATATTTTTTTCTGTGTATGTACTGAAGTTAATATATAGGTGAGAGATTATTAATTCTGTGTTGATTTTATTCTTAAAGAATAAAGATATCTATTTAAGAAAATATCAGATTTCAGTGTCCAATTTGATTTTTGTATGTAACTTGCTCTAAACAGATGTTTAGCAGCATTTCTTAACCTTAAAAACTTCAGAAACAGAGCAGAACAGTATCCAAGTTTCTAACTTGTTATGAACAGGTTCCTGCTCTGCTCATGCAGAAGCTCTTCTTTAACTACTCAACATATTAAGAAATAATGTAAATTTATGACTGTAGTTTGGTTTTGGACAGTTTTTGCACAAGTGAGATAGCTATACATCACCTGCATAAAATTAACTCTTCACATTATTCAGGGTTTTTCAACCTTTTATGGCTTGCAACTCCATATTTCAAGTTGGTAAATTTTCTGCATGTTTCCAAATTGGTTTAATGGAGATTATCAAATGATAAAGTACATGAAATCTTATTTTATCAAATTACGTAGTATAACAAATATATTATGCATATCAGTCTTAGACATTTCCGCTTACCCCTTCAACATATTAAGTGACTGCATAGAGTTCTGTGCACATGGTTGAGAAACGTTATCATAGTATTTGATTAAGAACTCAAGGTTAAAGGAAAGAAAGTAACAGCCTATCTTTAGTCTTCAATATGAATTAACACAAAACAAACTGACAAGATGTTACACATTTACATTCCTTCAATGGTTTTTACTTACTGTAGCTTCTTTCCTTGTCCACAATCATAAATATGCTTTAAGTTTAAAAGCTAGTATGATTGTAGTAAGAACCAGTGAGTTGACAACGCTAAGCTAAAATAAAAAGAGGACAAATTAATGCATGATAAAATATCCCATCTGAAATGCAGTTACTGTAGGAGAGTTTCTGCTCTGCATCAGTTGATTATTGCACTGTGATCCACTGCTTTTAGAGGTCCTTCTTCACAGGAAAAGTCTGCATAGGAAAATGATTGTGTAGTTCATCCAGTGCAAAAAGTGTTGGACTGTTGAGTGTTTTCTGGAGTCATGTCAGTTGTATCTACAGAATACATTTACAGATCTATTAGTTCGGCGATAAACGTGTTAGTCGGTGTGAGAAAAGTTTCACAGTGCCCCAAAGCATTCATGATTCATCAAAAACCACTTTGGTCACGAAGCAACAGTTTCAGTCTCCAACACCAAACCACAGCACCAGCTGTGATAATCCCTGTGGTCCCGACAGTACTTCATGTGGCGATGGGTGGTTGGTCCTTATTGGTCCCTCTTGGGATGTCTTCTCTTGGTCTGTGCTCTTTGGTTCCAAATTGACTCTTTAACTCACGAGGCGTCTGCAGGCGGGGAACCAGCTTCACTGACGCCCTCTTCCAGGATTTCCTTCACTTGTTCAAGACTCTCAGCCTGCCGAATTAACTCCAGCTTCACCTGAAGGGGGGGGGGCAGATCAGGAAAGTAAGAATCCTAGTAGGCCAACTCAAACAGTTTGAACTGATTGAAGCTTCTGCAAGTGCAAGAAAAACGTTTGACCACTTTCATTCGTTCAGGATTTTTAACCATCACTCCTGCGGTAAAGCTAACATCTACAACTGTCCACAGCTTCTCACCTGCAGCGACTGGGAGAGCTGGACAAAGTCCCTCTGCACAGTCTGGCTGGTGTCCACCTGCGAGCGCAGACTGATCACTTGGCTACGCAGCTCCAGACACTGTTGGTGCAGGCCCGCCTGACAGCCACAGAGAAAACAGTCAAATTAAACAATCCCCCATGTGTCATGTTTGAAAATGCAACTCCAAGTGGTCAAATCAACTGATATACCATCGTAAACCACAATGTCAAACTCTCATTATATTATTAATATAAGTAGGCTCACATCGAGAATAAAAACTCTATTTTTTAGCTGCTTAACTGAGGAATAAGTGAAATATGAGGTGCATGCATTCAATTAATTAATTATAATTCTGAAACTAAGTCCAAAAATCATGATTAATAATTGAGCTTGACGGTTCGTTCATGACCTTGAAAAACCAGCACCAGCACAAGGTCCAACTTTCTCTTTTTCAAAGCATTCAACCACATCTCTTGGCCTTCCTGAGCAGATGGAGCTGGTGAGTTGTCATAAAGAAGGCGTAGTTGTCATTACATGACCTAAACTATGGAATTTCATACAGTATTTGGAGTAGATTGTAACCCTTGTTTCTGGATGAAGGATGAAAATAAGAAAGCTCCATCTGCTGAGGAAGGCACTAAAATGTGGTTGAAAGCTTTTAAAACAAGTAATTTGGACATTTTTTTTATTGTCAATAAAATTGAAAAAAATCAGGATCAGCATCTCTGAGAATGAGACCAGCCCACTACAGACAGGATTCATCACCAGCACAAGTAACAGCAGGTAACTGAGCAAGCATCAACAGTAATACCAGTAACTTTAGTGCTTTACTTTATCATTGCTGAGGGTCTTGTTGGTGCTCTGCACATGAGACAGTGCCACCCGCAGGGCATCCAGTTCAGTGCGGCACGCCATCAGTTCAGCCTGCAACTGGTCCTTCTGAACGTGGATCCTCTCCGTCTCCGTCTTCAAACTGGACAGCTGCACTGCACACACGATCACAAACAAGGCTGCTTAAAGATCAACCACTGCACCACCAACACACCATCTCTTAGTTGTGACCCTACACCATTCACAAGACGACCAGATGATGATGACCAGACGAACACTAAAGCATGAATTGTTCACTCACCTTCTAAAACCTCTGATGACAGGAGTTGTGGACAGGAGCAGGCAGGGAGAGATTAAGAAAGAATAGAGAATGTGTCAGTGTCAGGACAGTCAGTGGTGAAAACCTGTCTTAAATAACCACAGAGTCCACAGACCATTCTCCTCTGTCCGGTTGTCCAGCTGTTCCCTCAGGTTCACAATCTCAATGCGAAGCCGCTCCTCACAGTGAGCTCCCTGCAGGTTCAATTTCAACAGTCAGCGCACAGTAACACCACAAGCTGGAGACACATAAAGTAACCGTCTTTAACATTTTAAACTACCAACAGATGATCAAAATGCTTCCAGAGCCAGGGCATTGACAGCTCGGCTACAAAAGCCAACCTTTGTCTAAAGGTAAAGGAAATAAATACATGAGCCAACTATCAGGAACTCACAGGTTTCGGTTCCCTTTACAATGCTATTTGAAACTATTCTTCTTTGCTGCAGCACTTATGGAGCAGATACTGAAAACTGAGAGGAGTAACTGTACCTGCAGTGTCGCTGGTAATGATGAGCTGGACTCTGGTCCCTCATCCTCAACCTCCTCTCCTTTCAGTCTGGACAGCTCACTGCACATCTTCCTCTGGGAAAATGATAATTCTGCCTGGACACACAAACAATAATTTGAACACCCGCTCCTTCTGAATAATGTGTTAATAAATTGAATGCCAGCACCCAAACACTCTATGGGTACTTATACAGACTCGCCCTGAGAATCGAGTTACGACTCAAAGCATATTTATGATTAATCACTGTGTGATGGCTGAGTGGCTCATCATGCACTTTGGTTACACATTTATGGCAAAATACAATTTAACAGCTGCCTCTTCATTTCTGTTCATGCGATCTTTTAATTAATAAGGCTGAAATAAAACAAACCTTAAGAAAATGTAAAAATTCAACATTTTAGGAAATATGCTTATTCTCTTTTTTGCAAAGGTAGATGAAAAGATTGACACGACTCACATCTGTAGTGAGTAAGAGGTAATTATGTAGCTGGAGCCAGCAGCTGGTTAGCTTAGCTTAGCATAGCATAAAAACTGGAAACAAGGGCGAACAGCCAGCCTGGCTCTGTCCAAAAGTAAGAGTGCCTCTTGAAATCAGTAATTAACTGAGTTGCTATGAAAAACACTGCTCATGCTTAATAAAGGAGTAATCCCTCAAAAAACTGAAATGTATAAACAACACATTGTGGCTGTGCCAGACTTTTCCATGGCTGGGTGCTAGTGAGGCAGCCAATCAGCTCACGGTGATAATAAGACTCACTCTGTGCCCCACCAGAGCTAGCCATTTCCACTCTTTATGCTAAACCAAGATAGCGGGCCGTAGATTCATACAAACGTGAGGGTGGTGTTGATTTAACGCTCTGCAAGAAAGCAAATAAGTGTATTTCCCAAAATGTTGAATTTATCACATTGACGCAGTCACACACACTCTGTAGGATCGACATCATTATCACTCACCAGCCGACTCTGGACTGCATTCTGTGATTGGCTAAAAGATTTCTGCAAGTCCTGGAGGAGGGCCTCTGAAGTCTGGACCTGAGACTGGAGCATTGACACCTGAACACGCACGCAAACACAAACACGCCAACATGTGTGTAAGTCTGCACACATCATATCCAGTCTACACACAGATGTATACTCACATTCAGCACTGCTCACCTGTTTGTGTGTGTGCTTGGTCTGAGTATCCAGTTCTCTCTCCAGCTCCTCCTTCTCAGCCTCGAGACGGCTCACCTCCCCTCGCAGCTCAGACACCTGCCCAACACGTCACACCCTCATTACACCCCAAAGTCATTTGTCTGTGGAGAAGCTTGAGGTCAGACTGAAAAACTTGCTGCAATGACTTAAAATCACACAGACTGGAGTGTAGGGATGCTATTTTATATTGCTGCACATAGTGAGAGTGTACTTTCACCTTTCGTTCACCTTCAGTTCAAAGCTAACTTAATTCCTGCAAGTGGATTTGTATGTATAAAAGAGGCAGTGAATCAATAAAAGTGCTCTTTTTAAATGTTTACCTGAGCATTGAGTGCGTCCCAGTCACCGTGCGTCACCAGCCGGTGTCCAGCCGGTGGCAGATAGATGGCTTCAGGCACCAAAGTTCCTGTGGAGACCAGAGAGTCGGTGTCTTCCTGAGCGTGGAGTTTTCTGGGCAGAGAGGGCGTGTCTAAGGAGAAGGACGACAACGAGGCCGAGTCGCAGTGCCGCAGTGAAAAATACCCTTCCGCTGTAAGTGGCACCCCTTCTCCCTCCGCCGCCGCCTCGAGCTCCGCTGGTTGGTCGTGCCTCCCGTCCGTCGACGCCGTGCCCTCAGCCTCTGGCTGGCTGTTGGTGGTCGCTGACGGGGACTCATTACTGGTGGCTTCTGCATCCATCCTGGCTTTCCTGCCACTGATCTAACAGGCCGAGGGAAACGAAGGCTGGGATTATGTCCAGAACACTTTTTTAAAAGAGGACACAAAGTTAAACACTGACCATATTCTGTCCACTGGCTCTCCTCCACTCCACAGGCTGAGACTGAAGAACAGCTATTCTGGCCTCATACTGCGCTGCGGTCTCTGTAAACGCAACAGGAGGATGAAATAATGATGAAACCATTTAATAAGTCAAAACAATGTTTTGGTTGAGGTTACAAAAGAAGCAACTACTAAGTCCACAATACTTGTAAAAACTGTAACTGCAGATAACATCTTGTTCATCCCTCATCACATCAACCGCATTTCATCATTAAAACATTACAAATGGAGAGGTATCCCATCTCTGTTAGATATTACTTGTGCATGCATCTTATGCAAGCAAAGTTAGAGTGCAATAATGCCTTCTTTTACACTCAATATGTTCAAAAATATTAAATATGCTGTGGTATCCAGTAAGTACTGACAGTTGAATTGCAGATTCTACTTCATCTATAGCGCTCTCGAAGGCTCAGCGTCTCACTACATATCTGACTGGATTGAAAGATAAAAAAAAAGTTTTCTCAGGTCCTTTGAACAGCAATCTAAGTTGAATGAAAACAAAAGCTGTCAAAGTTGCATATAGCTGTATATCCTCTCAGCAAAGCAGGCTTAACTATCGTCTTTTCTTCAATCTCTGATACATGAACAAGGATATTTTCCTGTTTGAACTTATGTGATTTTATTCATGATATGCTGTTACTATGTACTTCTGTGTTTGTCCAACAGTGAAATGTTAATCTCTGACTCTCTCTTACTTGCAGCTATTTGCATTTCCTTGGGGACATTTACTGAAAACAGTGTGTGTTTAAAATCTATGATGCAAAACATTACATGTGACACACAGAAAGTCAAATAAGTCAAAAGACCAAACAAGAAATACTGTCTGTCTGAAATTAGATCCTGTACACACAAGGACTGTCACACACAAACACAATGTTCTTATCACACACATGTAAACACACACACACACACACTGACCTCTAAGAGCCTCCTGCAGAGACTGGATCTCTTGATCACATTGTTTTTGCAGCTCTGCCAGTTCCTCCTGTTTGCTCAGCTCACAGATCGTCGCCACACCCTGCCAGTGCTCGACCTGAGCTCGGCACTCGGCCAGCTGGGCCCACAGGCTCGTCTCTAAAAATGATAAACAGCTTGCTGAGTTTTGCCTTCTTTATGTTGTTTTGAGTATGTCTGCATCTGTCTGGATGGAATCTAGGGTTGAGTCATCCTAAAATAACACCGCATATCAAGGTATTTCTGCGATAATGATAGTCTTGACGACATGAGGAGACACAGAGTACGACTTGCCAAAGATTGAGCATTCCTATGCTGAGTCAACGTCGTTGACTACTTGGTTTCAAACTCACAATAGCTGCTGCGCTCTCCTCCTGGGAGTTTATCGTATTGCCCCCTTTCACTGTTACAATCTTCTTGTGCTTCTTAAATGTTACTGTGTTTGTTGTACATCTGAACTTTTGTAACCAAACCACTCCCACACTACTGTAGTCTCTCCCCTTTTTGGAAATAACTCCTCCACTGTGGAACCAGTAGCAATGCTACTTTCACTTTCAGCAACACTTGGTGTTGTTGTGCGTAATGACGTGACATCATGATGTCATCATGTCAGAATATTGACTTGATCACGAAATAGTGAGGTGACGTGATTAAAAGGAACCTATGTTACTACCAGATAAGACATGTAAATGCCTCACAACAAGATAAGACAACAGCTCATCTGATGTCAGTGATCTATATGCTGAGAACTGTGCAGGACGCAACCTCAAATTCCTTTCATTGTTCAGCTTTGTAAAGATACAATGCATGTTTATGTCATCCTAGTTAGGTGTGCACAAAGTAGGTTGATATAGCCGTCTTTTAAATATACAGTTTCAACACAATATGTAGAGAAGTGTGGAAGTAATAACCCATCTGGTTACCCACCTTTAACTAGGCTTGGTCTTTACAGTACAAGTTCTTCTCTACACATCAGGTAAAAACAGAGGTGATAAGATAAAGACCTCTTATGATCCTGGATCTACTGGACCCCAAACGCAAGAACAATTTATCTTTGACAGCATTAAAGCGACACTTGTTGCTCCAGCTGAAGCAAGTTGGTAAACACTTTCACGCCAAGAGACTGAAAGTTGCTACACTGCTGAAGAAGCTAGCCACAACAGGATTTTGTCTCAAAAAGCAGCAGCTAACGTCCGTTAAAAATTAAATTGTTTTAACAAATAGGACTTGGTACAAGAGTCACATCACTGGCTACAATAATAGCAAAAGTGAACCAGTGTTAAGGCTGAACCGGATTTAAACTCACTTTGGTGTGGACCCTCCTCGGTCCCTGGACCCCGGCTAATTAGCTTAGTGTTAGCTAGCAGCTAGCAGCCCCCGTTCATTTCTGTGGTCAGCGAAGCTAACAGGCCGTGTGACAGTTATCTGAGAAGAGCTGCGCCCACAGCAACAGGTCTCACTCGCAGTGAACACGAGCGACAAGCTAACGTTAATGTTTAAGAGTGAGGTTGTAAAGATGTCAGCATCACCTCACAACCAATCCCGTTAGATGTGCAGCAGATTAAAGTTCAACGTCGCTCTTTTTTTTATTACCTGTGTCTTCACTCTTGGAGCTCATCTTGCCGTCAGAGTTGACCGGCGGGGCCGTCTGACGAGGCGAAGCGTCTACAAACAATCCGAGAAACCTGTCGGAGTCATTGCTTTCACGGCACCGGGGCTTTGGTGTGGAAATGATCGGCGCGGTGTCAACTTCAGGAAACAACTTTCCCCGGTTTAAGCCTGCGGAAATCACGTCAACCTGCTTCCTGTTCACAAATACCTTTCCCTCTTTGCCTTTCGAGTTCTGGGCTGAATGTCATCTAGCGGATTTTTAGGGAGGTTAAACACCAAGAACAGGGATCACAGATTGGCTTTTTGTGACTGCCACACCCTGGACATTAAGTGCAGCCATGTCCGCAGTGTGGTGACCACTGGAGGTCACTGAACCACACTTTGAACCACATTCTTGACTGTCTGGTCCTTTGACTCTGCAGGACAGTCTGTGAGCTGCAGCAATCAAAACACAACATGCTCACAATATCATATTTGATTAATTAATTTGATATTGTTATTTCCATCTCATGGCAAAATTGAATAACAAAAAGTTAGTGCTCGATTAACATGATTAAACGTTGCACCTTTAGCACATCATGACAGTAATATGAAGGAGTTAAATTATAGTCCTGCCTACATAATGATACCTTCTAGTAGAGGAATACTGGTATTAGGGAGTATTTGCAGAGGATTGGGTGTTGATTTCCTGAGTGACCTAAACACATCTTGCTAATGTGAAGTTGTTTTACATGTCATTCCCTGACTCATTCCTGAATGTAGCTTTTAGTTTGAATGCACATCACTGACAGTATTTCCACCGCCTAAACTGTCCAATCTCTCCTCCAACAAGCGCTCTCACTGTGCCACAGCTGCAAGTGCAAAGTGCAAAATGAGTTCCAGAGAGGCACTGGCCCTCTCATTCTGCAATATAATGCTCCCTCTGTGGCAAGGTCACTTTTCATGGTGCATGCAGATATGATGTTAAGTCCACTGTTGTCTTTCACAGAGAAAAGGTTATATAATTATGTAGTGAATGTGCATGATAGACAGTCATGTCAAATTATTATCATGCACTCAACTACTTGAACTAAAATCTGAGTCAACTGAGAGCGCTAAATTACTGCTCTTCTGAGTAAAAGAGCAATACTCTGTTGAAGTGATTCAATAATGAAATGTGAATTCACAGATTTTAAAAACCAGGCCTCATATTACCCTTGAAACTAGGAAACTGTACTTTATTAGCAGCAGCTTTGCATTTCAGTGTTTCTGCACCTGCTTCCTCTGCTTGACAAAGGCATGACTGTTAAATGGTTTGTAGTTTCCTGTGTTTGGTTTTCAATAAAAACTACACAGGACCCGAAATGACTGTGGAAACCACTTAAAATGGTGATGCCACACACGTTTTTTTAAGCTTCAGGTCTGTAATTACAGCAGAATCATTCCATCTAGATGCTGGGGGCAAAACTGTGGATCTATTCATAGTATTGATTCTACTTGACTTTCTAGACCTCATACTCTTACATGCCTCTCTTCGATTTTCATCTCTTCATCTAGACATCTGATACGTAGGAACGCATGCATCCTGCCTCCACCCTATCCATTTTCAGTCAAACAGGGTGTGGCAAGACCAAAACTGTGAAGGAGAGAATACAAGTGGAGAAGAAATCTGGCCATGTGTGCCACGTATAAAATAAAGACAGGAGTTATTAAAAAAGGAGTCATTTGTGGAATTCAAAGGAGGTGGAGCATCCTGCCTCAACTTCCATCTAAAGGAAATCAAATCAAGGAAATTAGGAGTAAGAAGAAAGGCTCAAATGTACAATTGAAATTTGTGTAAATGTCTTGTTAATCTGAAGGAAAAGCCTCATCACCACCTCTATTGAACATAGTTTTTTATTTAAGTCAGTTGTAATTAAAAACACGGTCACAATGTATGACAGGAAAATACAAAAATGATTTGGTTAGAGATAAAATGCTCGATTGCTGGTTCACAATCTTCATTTATTTCAATAGCAGGAGTTGTGCGGATAATTGAATACTCTAAATATTAGCCAGGACGCAGACGTTCATGATGCAACACCAAAACTGTAACTGATACCAAGTAGTCAAAGTACTGTATAAAATGCTGGTGAAAGTCTTCAAAAACACGAACTCATACAAAGTGACTCATGTAAAATAGTGCTATACGCCGTTAAACCAAAATACAAGTTCTCAGGTAAAGGAATATTATAAATAGTTTGCTTTTTTAAATATTTTATAGTGGTACAAGCCTGCATTCCTGTGAGCAGAGCAGAGGCACAGAATGTGTGTATTTAATGCTCATAACGAATAATGATCAGTAACAAAAGTTCTTTTCCTATGAGACCAAACTCCACTTATCTGCAGGTAGAGTTTTTACAGAGGTAACGTCATCTAACAGGTCAACAGGCTTTACAGTATAAAGCACCAGAACGTGAGTTTCTATTAGTGTATTATGTGCTTGTAACTTTGCGTCCGCACACTTCAGCAAGATGCAGCATGGAGCAGTCAGAGTGACACGACGGCTGATGTGTAACCTGGCAAAGCTTCCGTTTCATTTGGTTGGTGTGTGAATGCTGAATCTTTGCGTGCACCTCGTGTTTCAGGCCATATCCTGATCACTGACACTCTGGCGAAGGTATTCTTCATACAGCTTTTTCTAAAAGGAAAGAATAAGACAGTTAAACACACACCAGTAACACTGCCTTTTTATTGCCAGTACCATGTCAGAGTTAGTCACATTCCCTCTCTGACACACACACACGCACACACTCTACCTTTTTGGTCTTGACCACTTCCTGAACATACTCCAGCTTCTCCTGCAGTTGCCTTTTCTGTTTGCCTGACAGAGTTGGCCGAGTCCTGCAGAGAATCCAAGGGAAACACCTCAAAGGTTCATTATTTACATACAAGCTGAAGTTGAAAAAAATCCAAAAGAGCCCAAAATCACACGCAGCTGCTTAACATAGACTATCTTCTTGATTCCACAAGGGGAAATGAAAGCACCACAGCTGCAGTAAAAACGAGGAGTGGAGGAGAAAAAGTAGTAAAATATTAAAAGGTGAGAAATAATATACACAAAGAGAAGGTGAGATACAAGGATACTGTCTACAGATGTAGTATATGTACAAAACTGTACTACAGGGCTGCAGCTAACAATTATTTTAATTCAATTATCCTGCTAATTATTATTGCAATTAATCAAAAACACATTTGTTGCTCATCACGATTTCCTCTAGCACAAGGTGATGTCATCAAATTGCTTGTCTTGTGCAACATGAAATGCAGAAAAACCTTGCAATAGACAAGCTGGGACCAGGAAATATTTGCCATTTATTGCTTAAAAAAGTATGTAAATGGTTAATTGATGATCAAAATAGTTGATTTTTGCAAGTTGCATGTGCCTATTGGTGAAAGAAAGATAAATAAACTGAAACAGCATTTCAAAAATTAATGATTAATGACAGATTTTGAGAAAAAAAAAAAAATACTGAAAATGACTGTGGTGACCCAACAGTAAGAAAGCACAGCAGGAGATTCAGCACTGTCTCTTACCTGAAGGAGAAGCGTGCGATGATGAGCAGGAGGAAGGAGAGAAAGACCAGCCCGCCACAGCCGTAAAGCTGCTGCTCCACAGAGAGGGAGTCAAACACTCTCACCATGGGAGTCTGTGGATCACAAGAGCAACTAAATTAGACTTGACTGCTTTATGAGCAGACGATGCAACAATTACAACACGCCAGCGAACGCTCGCTTAAACACTCACCAGGTAGAGTGAGAGCGTCTCTGTGCCCTGGCGGCCCAGAACCATATCCAGCAGCTCCTTGGACAGGGTGCCCAGCACCAGTAAGGCCATCAGCGCCATAGGGACACTGAAGCCCAGCAGAGTCAGGAAGCAGCTCTTACAGCGAGCCCGTCGGTTCTCAACACTGGTCTGCCTGTGAGAGCGGAGGGTCGAGGTTATTCTCTGAAGGCAGCGCTGAGTGATGCTGCTGTGTGTGTCCCATTAATCTGAAACATGTGCATAGGACTGTGCTTCCAGTCAGAATGAAGCTTTTTTTTTGTTGTAACGAGTGATGATTAGTTTTGCAATTCGAGTAATTAGTTATTTAGTGACTTTTTCAAATAAGCACTGTGTTCCTTTTGTTGCCACAAAAGAAAATTCCTGACCCATTCACACTGTTTCTGTGTCTTTCATACTTCTTGGGCATAGCCACGTAGTAGTGGAATGTATACAATCCTACAGTTGTGTCAGTGGAAATGTGTAGCTCAGCTAGAGGAGGAGAGGACAGTTTTTACATAGGACAAGTGTTGGTATAGTTTTCAATTTGTGGGTGAAAGGGACAAAAACACCACAGTATAATACGAAGTGTGCCTGGGCTATAAATGTCAGCTGCAAAGAGCTCTACTTCAAAACTGAAGAAGCACCTGAAGGCTACGCACAGCCCTACAACACTCAGGTACCCTCAGTTTCTATTTACTGTCAGCAACATATCAAATAATTAAACTATTTTCATTGCAGGTAAATTGTAAACAACTTTGTAAAAAAATGATATGCATTAAACCCTCTTCATTTTGACTTTTAAAAGTCACATTACCCTGCACTGTAGAGCAATAGGTGCAGAAGCTAGTTGAAGTTATTCTTTGTATATTTAATACTAAATACCTTTTTTTTGACTATTGCAACAGGAACGCATGCCAATTTGAAAAAAAAAGAGAAACAATATTGCAGCCTGTAGTGCAAAGTGTTTCTGTGAGATACCTGTCATTAAGGAGCGTATCAGTGATGGCCTCGCTGATAAGCTCACAGTCCTTCTCCAGGGAGTTGAGTGTATTCTGGACTGTCTGGTTAATAGTTTTCTCGATGGTACGACACACCTCTTCAATCTGGTTGACACAGCGACTTGGCTAAGGACAGGAATGTGGACAAAAAATGTAATTATGTGTAGAGAACAGGTTAGAGAGCAGAGGTGTGAGTCTAAAAAGTGCACTAACACCTACAAGTGTAACGCTCACCTTATTTGGATTGGGAATGTAGATGGTGGGCATGTCAAAGCCACACTTGTTGAGTCCCGGTCGCTTGCAGAGCTCCTGGACAATCTGCATCATTACTCTCTGAGACAGCCAGTCACAAAAAGACAGAGATAGTAAAGATGCCACTTCCTGATTTTCAGTATCATGTAGAGAAAGTCATGAAATGCTCATGAAACACAAGCTTAGAACCAAGCTGCTGTTCATACCTGTCTGTCAGACTCTCCCCCAGCCTCGTCTGCTTTGCTCAGGTAGAAACGCAGTCGATCCCCGTGCTTCTCATTCAGGCACTCCACGATGTTGAGGGTGCGCTTGCACAGAGCCTGACCCATCGGGTCAAAGAAGACCAGAATCAGGTCACAGAGATCACCTGAGAGTGACAGTGGGAAAGACCATTATTTTCCACACTAGACTGACCCCAAGATGTCTACTACATAATATATTCTTATTGTATTAAAGCATATGCTGATACAAGTAAAAGTTCTTTGTTTTACTTGCTTCTTATTTAGACACAGAATTTAGTTTCATGTCACATGATATATGATTCCACTGAAAGATGATTACAAAACTTGAGCTGTCAACATTTTGCGTAGGAAGTGGTTAGACCAGTAGCTACCCTGGAGAAAGCTCACTAATGGAACACAAATACTGTAAAAAAAAATGCAGAAATGGCAGTGAAAGCCTGGATAATGAAACAAAATGTCTCTAAAGCAAGGTTATCAGTACTCAGTCACAGTTTTGCAAAACAGTCGTATTTTCTATAATGTTTCAGGATGGGCTCCAATCTCCCGCTACCCAGCATGGTAGAGATAAATAGTGGATAAATGAATTTTGCTTTCAGTTTTGTTTAAAAAGTTTTGGCCATTTCTACTTTTTTAGATTTGTTTTTCTTTAAGAGGCCTTCTTCATTTGAGCTTTAGCTCCATATGGGGTTAAAAATGGTGATAAACAGCACCCAGCATTTTGGTTTAACATGACTCAGTGCTTTTTGAGGCCAGTATTTCACTTTAACTGGAGACATCACAGCTTCTACAAATGTCAACAGAGCAGCTTTATACAATACCATTTAAAATAACAACACCAGCTGCCACAAAAGCCTTAGGGGGCTCTTGATAACTACAGTGCGACAACAGACAAGGTCAGTAAGTGGCAACTCACCCAGCCACAGGATGACTTCGTCCACATCAAAAGGGTATTTCATATCACCATCCACCAGCCCCGGTGAATCCACAAATGTCACCAGGCTGAACCGTTTCTGTCTCGACGTGCAGATCTCTGTGCTCAGGTACTCTGAAACACCTAGGAAGCAATTCAAGGAGATCAGAGATTTGTGATGAAAAAACAGGTAGCATGGCTGATGTTGCTCCTTTATTTATGTTTGATACTGATCACTTAACGTTAATATAATTGTGCCTATGAACTAAGTTTGTCTGTTGGCTTTAACAAAACTGCAGCATAACAACTTGAATGCTTGTTTGAGTAACACATCTGAAACATCCTCATTTATCTTTAACACGACCAGTGATTGTGGTTCTTGTGGCTGTATCAGTGTTTTCAAAGGAGAAGAAGTGTGAGGGTGCTGCAACATTGATCAGTCTTTGTTCAGCCTAAACCGGCTTGCAGACAAACTACATTCAAGTCAAATAGACAAGCAACATCTCATAATGGAAATGCTGGGAATTTGGGAATGGATCAGTGTGGCAGCAGCCTGGGGGGAGACATTGTGGGGACTCTTCAGAATAGAACAGGGAAGGATTGTGATTCGAGTTGAAATCTCACCTTTGAATTCTTGCAACGGCTTGAAATGTGGATAAAGATGGAGAGTGGCATTTCCCTAAAGAAAATCAGAACCAGATCAGTGAGTATTAAGTTTTTGAACCGGGTACCAGGCTTTCCAGAAGTACTGAAACCACTAGAGGTCAACTAATTTAAGTTTGAGTAATAAGCCCTTTCAAGCCATTCATGAGAAATGGCTTGAAAGGGAAAGTTTGCAATTGACATTGTGACTTGATGAAAATAGCCAATCTTGCAAGATGAGGAAAACAATTTGAAATTCTTATTGTTATTTGTTCCTGGACCAAATATATAACTATTTTACAGTAAATGGCAACTTATTGTTTTTGTACTGTTGTACTTACTGTGAGAGACTCTCTCTTGCGGCCACTTGTAACAAAGCTGAAGCCTTGGGTCTCAATAGCAACTCCAGTGCGTTGGATGTGCTCCTCCACATACCTGACAAGACATTAAATAGAATAAAATACAGGGAACTGGTTAAAAAAAACAATTAAATGATGCACCAGAGGAGAAAAATTTGTTTCCAAGTCAGTTCGGTCCACTGTCCAAACTAAATCAATTAAAACTATAACATTAAAAAAAAAAAATCAAGAGACTGGTGAGTACTCTGTATTAGCTGACGTGAACATCACTTTGCTGCACTCATGCATTATGGATTGCATCAGTAAAACGTTGCTGTGAATTGCATACAAAACTGTGCCAAGGAGGGATAAAACAGAATGCTACAGACACAAATTAAACTGGACATATTTAGACTAGACTAGATGCACTATTTTTTTGTTGTTTTCTGTTTTGCACCATTTGTATTTCCTTGTGTTTCATATAAGGCACCACTTTGTTTTCTGATGGTTGAGAAGTCTGATTGTGGATGGACAGTCGCCTGGGACATTTTGTAAAAAACACATTTACCAGTTGATGAAGGAGCTTTTCCCAGCGGAGTGGTTGCCCATAAGCAACACAGTGATCTTTTTCCTGGGCGGCAGCAACTTCACACCAACGGATTCAGCTACTGAGATCAATCCTGAACAAAACAAAGAACAAGATCTAAATAATCATTTATAGCTACTTTACAACTGATGATATGTCTATCAAACTGTGGCCATCATGGTGCTGCTGCTGCACCTGTTGGACAGACTACTTGTGTGAGAATGAGCTGGAGAAGGGTCATGAACATTTCAGTAGCAGTATTTTTTTTGTTACTTGTTAACACATAGATGGCTTGTTGAGAGTGCGCTGTACCATTTCATGGGAACCCAGAATTCCTACCGGCGCCCCGGGCAGATCTCTACTTTGTGAGCTAACTCCATTTCTAAAAAAAACTCAGTATATTTGAGAGCTACACTACAAAACCATCGTTACTCTGGAGCTGACTAACCATTAATTCATAACTTAGCACAGGCTGCTTCAGCTGTGTATGGCTAATTTAACTAGCATTAAAACAGGCGAGCGCAATATCAGCCAAATCACAAATCCTTATCAATTAGCCAGCTAACGGTTAGCCTACTGCATCAAAGCTAACGCCACTTCACGTGAACTTAATAACTAACGTTAAGCTAGCTAGCTAACGTCAATTCCAGTTCAGCGAACAGCTCGCTGGTTTAACTTTGCTAATGACTTAATGAATGTTGGAGCAATTTTGAAGGAGGGTTTGAATCCAACAAATTTTATGTCAGCCAACTCACCGCTGTCGGGGTCCGTGTACATCTGATGACAATCCCGCAAGATGCGCTCATCGCAGGACACACCGCCACTAATCGAGTCCGCATTGGTGGCACTCCGGTTCTTTATTTTCCCAGACATTGTTAAACAGTGGTGTTATCAAACCTCTGGAGAGACTTGTTCAAGCATCTAAATTCCACGAATCTGTGAACTAGCAGCGAACAACGCCCGCTTGCCTTGTTTGAATCGACCCGGTCCACTGAAACACGGGGTTGAAACGTCCCTCGGCCACGTCGTCAGCTACAACGGCTTTTGTCGCAAAGGCTTTTGGGCAATGTAGTTCCTCCGTTGAATTAATGTAATGCCACATGTACATATGACAGCTATTTTTCTTCAGGCATACACTTTACCCCAACAACAGCCCATGAAGTGGGAAAAATGCTAATAATGTTTTGGGGTTTTTTTGTATAAATGGATAGTTTATAACAAAGAGTCCTCCTTTACCTGGTCAGAAGCTAAAAAGCGGAATCTCAACATCCTGTTTCACTGAAGGTAAAATATCTGAAGCAGATAAGGAATTATGTGGACATTCATAAATAAAAATGCATGTTTAAGAAACGATCCCCATCACAGAGTTGGAGGTGGGATGAGAGGATGAAAAATTTTGGAACACAGAACACACAGAAAAAGAAAAACAAGTTGGACACGATATAGATTCATGTCCTTTAACACTGACACCTACATTTCTGAAGGAGACCTAGATGTACAAATGATGAGGACAGGATGCAATATTTTGAAATCCATATCACTGTTAGGTAATGGAAAACACAACCATTAATAAGTGAGGACACCTTGACATCTTTTCTTTTTGACAATGGCTGATGAAACACACATTTCCCCTTAATAGGCAAATGCAAATATAGCATATAACTTAACTTAGAACATGTTCTCAATACTGTACACAATACTCTCTTGCACCTCCTCACCAGAGCTGTTCTTAAATTTTTGTGCATACATCTGCAGTAATAATGCAGTACACACTTGCTACTGTCTGAGTGAGGGCAATATCTATGTGGTTAAAGGGCACTGAGAAAAGCATTACACTCAGTTTAGTCAATGATTAGCAATGTCACCACCCATTTTAAATAAGTGGCCTTCAGAAAGTGTTTGGGCCTGCATCCAAATGGTGAAAGGAGCATTCCAGTACACTCTATGAAGTGTCCATATTGTCTTTTTACCCTCTCATCCAATCTCCCACTTTGTGATGGGGATTGTTAACGTGAGACAGCTGATGTTACATGTACTGCAAGACAGTACACAATGAACACTGATCACTGTCAAGACACATGTGCACAGATCAACTCAAGAATTCACAATGTTTTGCAATTTCAAGTGAGTCCGATGAATAACAAAGAACACAACATCAGACACTTTGGTCTTACTTTCAGTGCAAGTTTAGTAAGTAGACTCCTCCTCATTTTTATATTATAGCATATACAGAACATCCAAACAGAAATGCATTATGTATAACATTGGGTATAATAATGAAGCTAATTAAAGTTATTTCATCACTCGGTTGTGCAGCATCTAAGATATAACGTTCTCTCATCCTACCATTTATTTATTTTTTGACTTGTACTGACCAGAATCCAAAAACTACATTAGGCAGAAATAAACAGAACTTGAAGGCAATGGTTTTGAATAGCACACCTGGGGAAATCCAGATGGGAAATACTCTCCCTTGCTGCAACAACAAATGCTGTTAGTGCTCCTACTGTAAATGCTCCAGTGGAGCTGGAAAGTGGCCGGGGAGGACTATGACTCTACCAGAGCTGAATGTGCATCTGCATTGGTGTGAAGATTTTTCAGATTATAATGCACAGACTGTATTATAGTGACACACAGCTGCTGGTATCGTACCTTAATACAACTGAATATCATGTTATGCAGGCAAATCTTGTGGACTGAGTAGCAATAAAAGCAAATAAAAAGGGGTTTATAGGATTTGTGGCGCCTCCTAGACCTGTTGTGGACCTAATTCAATGAAGTTTTTCTTGTAAGAGGTTCCCACTGGATAGACCCAATTGCAGCAACCTTCTTTCCCTTTCCCATAAGTGCCTAGTGGGCATTGCATACAGAATATTCATATCACAGTTTATGGAATCTGTTAACTCAGCCAGAAGACCTTATGTTATTGCAAGTTATTTCTCATTATTGCAACTAATTTAATATTAGCTATCTGTTGATGACAGAGGTGTCCACATGTTAGTTAGGTAGTTTGCATCATGAATCCTAACAGATAAGAGACATTTAATGCACAATCCTCCATCCCTGCTTCATCGCAAAGTATGCCCGGCAGTGAGATGGGCTGTGTTTCGTAAAGGCAGGCTGTCGAGTGTGAAATGGCCTTTGCTTTCCACCGTTTGTTACCACTTGAAAACATGTTCGCCCTCTAGCTTCAGCCTGTCTCAGTTCAGCTTGCTTCACTGCTGGGCAGTGTGGGAAGCTCCAGCACATCTTCATATTCCATTCACATGTAAAGATCAAAGCAAGTCTACATGTTTTCATTTTGATTGCTCCCCCTTATCACACTTAAATTAATGTAGTACATGTTATGTTCATTGCAGTTTATTGTGTTTGTTCTTCCGCGATCACGCTGGTTTAATGTGATCCTTGTTAACAGTGAATAAATTAGCATAATTTGTGCCAACAGAAATAACGTGGTGTGCCACTCAGCAGCATCTTACATTTTACTCTCTCATGTTAAGCGTCTTCCAGACACGGAGTCCAAAACTGCAGCCAAGCAAACTGTTACTTTCATTGGTTTGTCTTTATTGTCCATATTGTCTGCATAGAAGATTAATACTGAATACATCAAAACAATGAAAGAACATGTGAAATTATGTGTAAGCATTATCAAAGCAAAATGTTTTATGTTTTAGATTCTTCAAAATAGCCACTGTTCACTTGATGAGAGCTTTGCACTCCTTTGGATATTATTCTAAAGGGATTCGTGAGGTTGTCACCTGGAATGTTTTTCACTTTGACAGGTGTAACTTGTAAAAAGCCAGTTGGTGGAATTAGTTTCTTCCCTTCTTGATTTTTTTCCAGACATTGGACCGCAGAGGGAAAGAAAAGCAGCCAACAAGTGCTCAGCATATATGAAACTCCCTCAAGACTATTGGAAAAGCATTCAAGGTGACGAGCTCATGGCGCTGCCCGAGAGAATGCCAAGAGTGTGCAAAGCTGTCATCAAAGCACATGGTGGCTACTTTGAAGAATCTACAATATAAAACATATAATACTATTTTGCAGTTTTGATGTCTTCAGTAATAATCTAAAATAATCTAAAAAAAACAAATGAGATGCATGTTTCGCTTTCTCTATCATACCTAAGATTGTTTAAATTGGTAAGGGGGAGGATTCACATAATATTAGGTGAATGGACTGCATTTAGGTTCATGCTAAATGCCTGAGCACTCCGCACACAGAGGCAAATAAGTCTCTTTATGTTTCCTTCATTGGTATGATAGAATACAGTCTTTCGTCCTTGGTTACCAGTGGGCTTTCCTCTCTTTGGCGACCAGCTCCAGGAAATGGGAATGACTCGCGTAGAGCGGGAAGGACGAGTCAACATCAACCCACTTGACTTGTCCTGCGTCATCTCCAGCTTGCAGCGGCAGCTCGCTCACACTGTTGCCTGCAGTAAGAACAAAGATATATCACTGCCCTACAAAACGAGCTATTTGTTGTCCCCAGACCAACAATGCAAGACAAGTTTTTAAAATTAGAGACAAAAATACATTGTTCCTAATTATTGATACCTGAGTAGTCTCCCTTGGCCAGAACAAAGCACTTTGTCAGCACTGCAGAAAGGTCTGGCTGCACCCATTATCATTCTCATATTGGAAGAAAATCCCTGTTTCTTGTTTGCATTTCTTTTTCTTTAAACCAATCACTATCGTCTTGGTGGAGTCAGCATAGACGGTAACACACAGATAGAGGATACCCAGATACCCACAGTCTACATCCGACATCAGACTAATACCTGAGTCATCATGAAAGTTGACAGCAACTGTCTCCATCCAAGCATTGTCAGTGTTTCTAGGATCATCCACATAACCTTTAAAGACCTGAAGGAGGAAAAAAAATCTTTCAGTTTTCCTCATAGAAGCCTTTGACTAGAATGTGACAGTAAACAAGTGCGAGGATGTCGAACGCTGACCTGAAACCCTGGCGATTTGAAGAGTTTGGTGATGCGTTCATGGATTTTTGCTCTCTCTGATGACGGGACCGCCAACGAGTTCAACGCCTCCTCCGAGAACTCCCGTTGCAGCGTGAGAGAGACCTGCTCCCCTGGATCCACCATCCCCTGCAAAACCAGCGCATACACGCAAACAAACAAGCAAGTCACATGAACATCCTAGACGAAAAAAACACTCAAATTTTCAGTCTTGGAGCATTCTTGAATAGCCATGGCACGAAGTGGCAGAGACACACAGTGGAAAACAACAGACATTATGAAAAAAGAAAGAAGAAGAGTATGAAAAAGAAAGGTACTGTAAAAACACCACTCACCCCAGGAATGGCCCACTCCCCACAGTCTTTCCTCTTGATGGACACAAACTGTAGGACAGGCCTTTTGGAGACGGAGTGCTGTATCTTTGCTCCTTTGGCATCAACTTTCCATCTGCCAGACAGAGACATTTATCAAGCCATCAGCCATTTATTAGAGTTTTTATTGAATCATCCTTTAGGTAACTAAACTGAGTAATGCACTATCGTTAACAAGTATCTGAATAATACCAGTATGTAAAGTAAAGAAAAAGTTACTTGGTAACAATGGGATCTGCCGCGTGATTGGGTCCCCATCGTCCAAGCAAACCTCTGCCAGTCAACCCTGTACGTCCACGGGGATTTCTAAATGAGTAAAAAGTGAATTTGCAAAGATATGTTTTCCAATATGATTTTTAAGTCAAAATAAGCATAAGAGATACTCTAACAAACGCAAAAAAGCTTTAGGAAAGAGCACATGGAGCATAGTAGACCATCCAATTAAAGACTTAACATTTAAGAACCAGTGCTCACAGCCCTGCTCTGGGCACTTGTCCTGATGCGTTTGTGCATTAGACAAATCTTTGTAAGAACCATTTCTCTTGGTACTCAATCACTTACAGGGGCTTTCCCTTTTCCTGATTGTAGTTGCCCTCAAAGCTTGTCCTATCCACAACACCGTCTATAGTGTTGAATTGTGGAGAGAAAGAGCTGCAAAAGAAGCAGAGGTTATCCAAACTGTCATGAACACACTCCAGCTGATCTTTGAAAACAAGCACAGTCAGAATGTCTCACACCAGCCAAGAAAATAACAAATATTTTAGACAACATATATTCACTGCGCTCCAATTCATTCAACGCACAGTACTGTCCTTGACCTAATTAACTTTAAATCAGGTATGTGTTTCTCACCCAATATCAGGATCTGCCCACACTGGCTTCTTTAGTACTGATGGGTCAGTATAGCTGACGGGGCTATACTGCGGCCAGTTCTGACTCCACTCCACTTTATCATCAGGCACGGGGAAGCGCTTGATTTTTGACCCTGGATACATGGAGCATCTGGACTTGACATGAGGCGCCGCTGAGGATGGCATTGTCACGTAGAGGTTACAGCAACTGCTACTGATGGGTCTTGTGGTTTGACTGGTTCTGAAAAGGTGGGACGATGAGCAGGAGATGGCAGACCTGCAGGGGAGGATATGTGAGACTTGCAAATCCAGTAAATAAGCCTCGCTCTGCCTTCCCTGCAGTGTGGTCCTGGCACACCCCACACACACTCCTCGCCCTCCTGGATGTTCAGCAAATTATAGAAAAATCTTCCCCCTCAAGCACAAATCTTCTGTCACACACTGATAACATTTATAATCAGGAGGAAACCAGACATTTAACTGCTTGTCACTTGAGGATAGCATGACAATGGAATGAGAGCCACTGTTATACTGCAATATGCATCTGTTGACTAAGCTAATAATAGTTTACTTTACCTAACTCTGAATGAGTATTTGTTGAATTTTGATATGAGATTTCATATTAATGTGACAATGAATAGAAATAGAATTTGACTAGAACTTTGGGAGTAAGCCCCTTCAAAATACAGAACATCAATATTAAAAACAGTTAGCTAATGGTTATCTCTACTGTAATATTTACTGCAATCGTATCGCCTGGCTGTGCTGGTAATGCCAGGGATTTTGCTAGACTTTGACAGAAAGACTGCAACACATAACCATGTGTACTTTGGCTTATAATGTTAGCGTAAAGCAGAAACTGTCCCATAACGTAGTAGCTTCTGGCTAAATCTTTATAACTACCGTTACTGTCCATACCTAACTCCGGGGGTGCAGACGGTATATGGCAGTCCAAAGAGAGTGAGCGCTAGGCGAATCCGGCCGATCCACTCTCGTCGCAGAACGAAACGTACCATACCCTACGACAATAAATCAATAGCACAACAACCTCAACATACAGCACTAAGCAACCAGGAAGTACACCTCCCGGCGCGGTGACGTTACAAAGGGGTGTGGTCTATCGTCTCCATAGTGATAAGAATCCAGTATTTATTGATGACTGTCTCTCTTACAAAGAATTAAATTTAAGTAGAGCAAAAAAATTAATAAAATGACGAATATGTACGTTTTGAAATTAATATCATACATTTTTTATGTAAAAATTATCGCAGGCTTTAAAAAGCGCCATTTTGTTGCATTTTTTTAAATTTATTTCTGTATCCTATTTTTCATTATGTAAATCGTGATATACAGTAAGGTCCTCATACATGTAAACAAAAAGGCCTCTCCTGTGGCCACAATCCTATAACATGAAAAAATCGATAAAACGACAATTTGATCATCAAGTCTGTTTTTCTTGTCACAACAAACAGCATGCAACATATTTCGGCACGCCCACTCGCGGCTACTGCATGTTTATTTTGCAGATTGCGTTTGTTTCGTGCTCACAATGCAGCTGACTTGGCGGTGCCTTCAGACAACTGGCGTGACTCCGCCCAAACAAGTCACCCTAGAACACATATCTAACGCACCTGTATTACCGTAGTTTGGCACGCGCATTTACGCTCTGTGCTGAGACCAAATCCGTGCTCGCGCACGAAATCCATTTACTCCTCAGTAGTAGAAAGGGCCCCGATCGAGTCGCGTTTCTCCGTCAATTAAATACTCCGTTCAATCCTCAGAAAAACGTTAAACCGTGCTGATAGCGGCGGCGGTCCCTCGGTGAAACACACTGACAGAGCAGGAGCGGTTTGGAGAGGAAGAATGGCGGATTCAAACAGCACTGCAGCGGTCGGGGCCGCGGGCTCCAACAGCGCTGCTGCTGCCGGGGCGGCTGGCACGGTTGCGCATGATGGAGCGCCCGCAGCGGGGTCCAAGCCGGGATGCGAGTCCGTGAAGGGCCAGATGTTTGACGTGGGCCCCCGCTACACGAACCTGTCTTACATCGGGGAAGGGGCTTATGGAATGGTTTGGTGAGTTGTGCCTGCCGTCTCTGCTGGGCCATCGAAGTATCTAAATCAAAAGTGCTAGCTAACATAAGCTGTTTGCAAATACTGTAAGCCAGATAACGTTAGCTGTTGTATTCAACAAGCGCTGCCCAGTAAATGCAAGTGCTGTCACGATGTATGTATTTAAAACAGCTACCCAACATTCAGACATTTTTTTTTAAACTCAATGCAACCGATGTTGTGGTTAGCAGGTTAGCTGACTAGCTACAGGCGTGGCTATGAGCTTTACAGGAAACAAGATTGGGAGTGATTGCGCAGGACGTAGTTGCTCTTCGATAATAGATCTTTTGCAGACTGCATTTGACCGCAAGTTTGAGTTTGCTATCGCTGTAGCCGTTTTCTACACGGGGCATCAGTCCCTCAATCACATTCATCTCTAGTTGATTTCTGATTGCTAAACATTCAGCCTGCAGCAGAGCTACTGCAGAGGATGCGAGTGGGATTTGTCAGCTGTCCCAAGGCCTCTCCTCGTGTTATCTCTGTATGTGATCTAAAGCTTTGTGTGGACGTGTTAAGCAACCCTGTTGCACTTGACATCGATGCCTAGTCATTGCTATCGAGGCAGAGCTGTGAACACGATCAGATGTGACAGCATTGCGTGTCGGTGCAACGTGAATGGTAGCATGAGAGCTGGACCCACACATCCATTTCAGCAGAAACACTGTCACTTTCAAACAGGAGTGTGACAGCACAGTGCTAATTTGTTTGTGTCATCACGGTCATGTGATCCCACTGTTGCAGCATTTGGTGTTTGTAAACATTGTCAACACCCACTGGTTGGCACAGTGAAAGAAAGCAAGTTGGGGGTTCAGTCATATGATTTACATCAGCTTCAAAACTGTTCATTTTCATTCGGGTGTACAGATATTTAGCGACAAATGTGATTTTTTTTTTTTTTTAAACGGTGATACCATCCAGTCCTGTTTGTTCATGTCCTGTATTTCAGCCAAAGAAGAAGGTTCACAGGTGTGTGAACATGCCCACTTTATGCCGCGTGTTGTGCAATAAGAAAATACCCACTTTCACTCATAGGAAAGATGTGATGTAACTGTTGTTCCCGTTGAGGGTGTGTGTGTAAAAATCTGTCTTAGACTATTTTTTCCCAGCAAAGGGCGTTGGGTAATCACTTATGGATTTGATGATTTTGTTTTTTGTAATTTAGGCCCCAAACCCAACAAAGGTATTAACAGTAAACGTAAGGGCTCCAGAAACACACCATGTACAGCTGCTCTCAGTACTGCCTGGTCTCCATCTACTCGACACCTACACCACACTTACACTGCACCTACACTCAGGCCTACACCTACAGTACTTCACGACATACCACTGCAAAAAGAAGTGTCACATGTGCATCTTGGCAGCCTGCAACGCCCTTTTTGGAGCTTAGCATTAGCCCAGCTTCTGATACCGTCGCTGTGTGTGAATTGTGCAGTGTGTAATATGAGACCTGTTTTGTGCTTCTTTCCACATCCACCCTATGCAGCTCTGCTCTGGACAATATGACAAGCCAGCGCGTTGCCATCAAGAAAATCAGCCCATTTGAGCACCAGACGTACTGCCAGCGCACACTGAGAGAAATCAAGATCCTGCTGCGTTTCCACCATGAGAATATCATCGGCATCAATGATATTCTTAGGGCACGGCAAATTGACAACATGAGGGATGTGTATCCTTTAATGCTTTATTAGATTAAACTGACCTTAAAAAAAACAAAACATGTTCTATCCTTAGCTTGTGACGGTTTAAAGAATTTCAATACGACATTAAAACACAGCGCAGTTGCTGCAATACCATAGTGCATGCAGCATCCTACTTTTGATCTAAAGTCAAGTTTCCTTGCAAATCCTCTCAAATTCTTTAAAAACACTAAAAAGAAACACATTTACCTTTTTAGCGCTTATCTTTTCATAAGTGTAGCACTTAAAAGGCATTAAACTAAACATCTGGTCATGTGACATTCAGTAACCCGTAAAAAAAACTGCGCTGACCTTTGTGTGAGACTTTCAGCGAGTCTTTGTGGCTTTGAGAATTCTCCTTTGGCTACGCCTAGCGTAAAAATTGATTAAACATGTGTCCACATGTGGTGAGGTTAAACCGAACAAATAACAAGTCGTCGCTCTGTGACTCTTCCCACAGAGCTTCAAGATCGGTTTGACCAAGAGTTCAGGGGGACAGTTAATTGTAAGAAGGAAAAACTTGTGAGACAGTTGTGTTGCTCTTGAAGTTTATGGCCGGACAAGCTAAACTAAAAGGTCAAATATGTAATCTAGATAATTCAGTTGTTTTGGGGAGCTGGGTGTTGCTGATAATTAATCTAAATCTACAGATTGTACTTTGTAGATTTTTGTTGTTTGATAGTTTTGAAACAGACATTTAAAGTAATTTAGATATGTACTAGATAAGCACTCTGATGTGTAGGCACAAATGTCAGTGAAACTGCTTATCTAACACCTGTTTAATCTATTTTGGCTAGTTTATGTTCAACAACTCAGCTCTGATAATTTACAGTACCCACATATTTCAGGTCAGACCTCTCAGACAGCCTGCAGAGCAGCTAGCGGTGGAATGTGGGCACTGCCGGTCAGTGAGTTGCTGCTTTCTCTGTGAAAAGCTGCTTTGTCCACTGAAAGATGGAAAGGAAATGTGTGCTGTCCTTGTATTTTTTTTTTTTGTGTGTCACATATTCTTGTTCGATCTCTTTAGTTGCTCCGCTATGTTGTATTGTGTTGTTGCTGACTTGTGATGAATCCGGATGAGGGCAGATGTAACCAAATGGACGGCACCAACACCAGTTAGTGGTTTTATTCTGTGTGAAGCTCAGCTAGTAGGAACACTTCACATCATCTCCTATATCAACAAGACCGAGGGCACAAACGTGACCGAAGCAACTGCACAAACATGCAAACGCTTTGAGCCACGCAAGATCAATTTCATGAGTTATTGCTTTCTGGAGTGAGTCACCTGAAAAATCTTAGAGGTGCAATGTGTAAGAAGTGGTATTATGAAACAGGATGGGCCCGGGGCCAGCTGGGTAGCATGGTAACTTCAGTAGATACCTCTGCAACACAGTACATAGACGTGTTTGATATAACGTCAGAACTGTTACTTCTTCGTATTCTGTTCCGTGTTTGTTCATGTTATGAAAATTATGTCTAATGCAACACATGCACAAGTCGCAGTCTGAACATTGCAGCTAGGGGGCGCAACGGGACAAAGCCAACCCATTCCGTTTGGGTTCACTGCTGTTCAAAACAATCATGGCTGACCAGTTCGTTGAAGCTCTAGCTGAACATGTAATAATAATTATAATAATAATAGATTTTATTTATAACGCACTTTACATTTGAACACAAATCTCAAAGTGCACAGTACCCTTATACATGTCCGTGTAAGGGATCAGTTAAGGATGCTTTTACCACCTCTTCAGTCAGACAGGAATGCAATTGAACATGTAAACACTGTGGTCCTAGAAATGCCCGACTAGCTCTAAATCGTCCTCTTGAAGACGGATGTTTGTTCCCTTAGTTTGTTATTTAAGACATGTTTATGTTCACTGGGGTCAGGTGCTTGTGTCTGCTAGGCCTGGTGTCGTCATTTACCTTTACATACTGTACTTGTGTTGATGAGGTTTGGGACTTCACAGTTGTACAGTTATGCCTGCAGCTCTGTGAAGCTGCACTTTAAGCACAATGGTGCATTGAGCTAAATACTACTGCTGATGTTCACCATCTTAGTTTACAGTGTTAGCTTGCTAACATTTTTAAATTATCACTAAACAGAGAGTGCAGCTGGCTTCAATTTTTAATTTAATTTTCAAAATGATAGGAGGAAAAATGAGGATTTCTAAAGTTATAACAGATCATCCTGAAGTGGACATAAATGTCATGTTTGTCAAATATTATGGAAATCCATTCAGTAGTTGTTGAGGTAATTTAAAACCACATTCACTCTGTGCTGTACCGGGCCCCAAGTGGAAAATCATAAATACAAAAAAGAAATCACAAATCTGAAAAAATTCCCCAGTCAGCAGTTACTTTTTTTGTGATAGAAGAAATTAAGATAAAAGAGTAGGCTAGCTCATCCTTCTGAGGGGTCCCTCAATGCAACACGCGTGTAGTGGGTTACGCTGATGTCATCTCAGTGACATGCATCATACACTTTTATTTCTACACAAGATGTAAGTGCAGAAAACATGATGAAAAAAAATTATCGTACCCAGAAGCTGAAGGCTTGAATCAATTATAATAATAATAATAAATAATAATTTAGGACAACATTGAAATTGCTCTCAGAGCGGTCCTTATGTTTCTCCTGTTGTCAGTGGATACTTTGAGTCCTGTCGTTGTCCTCCCTGACTCATGGATCCTTCCAGCTACATCGTGCAGACTCTGATGGAGACGGATCTGTACAAGCTGCTGAAGAGCCAGAAGCTGAGCAACGACCACGTCTGCTATTTCCTCTACCAGATCCTGCGAGGCCTCAAGTACATTCACTCAGCCAACGTGTTGCACCGTGACCTCAAGCCCTCCAACCTGCTCATCAACACCACCTGTGACCTCAAGGTCCACACACACACACACACACACACACACACACACCATCACTGTTAACAACAAGGCTACTGTATCTATTTTGTCAGCAGCTGTTAACCCCGCAGCAGAAAAAGAACAGTTTTGGTGTTTGGTTTGTTATTTTAGGCGGATGGTTGATTTTGCTCAAGCAGCTACAGCACAATTACATCTGAACACTTTGCACAGTATAGACAGTATAGTCTATGTGGAAATCCTACATTTAAATGTTGCAAATGTCAGTATTGAACATTACCTGTATTTCAAAGTTAATACATGGTAGCTGGTTCTTTTTTTTTTTTGTATAAAAAATTGTATTTGTGAAGTCAAATGCGTATTTTCAGTTAGCAAAAAAAACATTTCACACAAGAACCATGATGTCGATTTAAACATCGGTACTAGTAGCAAGTTACACCAGCTCTCAACAAGACTGAAAAGGATCTCAGGAATGTAGGATACAGGTGATGAATTGGCCACGGCTCCGCCACAGTTATTTCTCTTTAAATGATCAACACTTTAAGCCCTCAAGAGAGTTTCACGACAGCATAGCATAGAGGAGCCTGGTGGCCTCCTCTTGTGTCCTGTTGGTCTATGTGTGGCTCATATGGAAATGGTTTCACTTTGTTCTCAAGTGTTTATTTTTCTTATGTCGGCAGATATCTAGCCAAACTCGAAGGGGCCAGAAGTAAAAATACTGCTGAAATACGACAGAGTTTATTATTGAGGATCTAAACAGGCTAACTGAACATCATTTAAGTGCATAGCATACGGGTTGAGAGAAAGGGCTTTAGGCATCACAGATTCATGACGGACAGCAATGAAAGGGCCACAAGAACTGAAAACCCATTTTAAGATGTAATAAAAAATGAAGAAAACCAACAGGACAAACAGGAGGCAGGAGAAGTAAAGTGAACCGTACGCAGGTCTTGTCAGTTTTTCCGTCTAAAAGTTCAGCCAGTGGGTGTGGGGTTTGACCTTTAAATATAAGCTGGCAGACTGACGTTTCTGACCTCTGACCCTTTGGTTCATCCTCAGATCTGTGACTTTGGCCTGGCACGGATAGCCGACCCCGAGCACGACCACACGGGTTTCTTGACCGAGTACGTGGCCACGCGTTGGTACAGGGCTCCAGAAATCATGCTCAACTCAAAGGTAGGTGTATGAGGAGCTGATTTGCACTCTGCATCGGACTGGATAGCTTCTTAGTTTGTTGACTGTGCGTACTACATGTGTGTTCGTGTCTCAGGGCTACTCTAAGTCCATTGACATCTGGTCGGTGGGCTGCATCCTGGCTGAGATGTTGTCCAACAGGCCTATCTTTCCCGGGAAACACTACTTGGACCAGCTCAACCACATACTGGGTAAGACAGTATTCTCATTTCCACTAAATGTTAACACTGTGACATTGTCTGAAGCACCTGTTACATTCATCAGTCATTTTTATTTGCAAGACAATCATCAACTCTGATTTTCTTGTATTTTTCTTGTCTTTGTTTGCAGAGTGATCTTTTAAATTTAAACAGCTTGTACATATTACCATAACAGTGTTCAGATCACTCAACTTATGAAAACTGCATGTGGATAGGTTCTGTCTCAAACAAAGTAATAAGAAGTGATTGAGCTGGAAATGGGGCGAGCATCGGACCTGCTTTGATGCCATTTATGGAGGATTTTCACCACACAAACAGCTCCATCTGACCATCAGCTGACCACATGGCCGGCCATCAGCCATACTGAAAGATGTCCCTAACTCTCCTGTGTGTGCAGGTGTCCTTGGCTCTCCGTCTCAAGAAGATCTGAACTGCATTATCAACATGAAGGCCAGGAACTACCTGCAGGCCCTGCCTGACAAACCCAAGGTCCCCTGGGAAAAGCTCTACTGCAAGGCTGACTCAAAAGGTATGGAACTCATTCTCATCCAGGCAAAATCGTGTGTGTACTCCCAATGCTACTGTTACGTCCATATCAAATAAAATAAGCTTAACTTTAAAATATCCAGCAATGCAGTGAAGAAAAAATATGTAAATACCTATGAAAAGAATGAAATATTTGGCTGTTTTAATATCCCCTCAACAAATATTTCGACATTGTTCATATTACTGCACAACCTGGTGACTGAACTAACTCAAGCTTTTGATGAATCTAACGCAGCTCTGGACTTGCTGGGCCGCATGTTGACCTTTAACCCCATCAAGCGCATCAGTGTTGAAGAGGCCCTGGCTCATCCTTACCTGGAGCAGTACTACGATCCCACAGACGAGGTAGGCACAGATGGAGCCACCAACTCCAGCTTAACTTAGAAAATGCCAAGTTGTAAGAGGTGAAAAGCTGTGAAATATTGGCATTGAGGAATGTGTTCAGTAAAGCAGGTTGTCTAAAAGCTAAAGAAGTAAGTAGTAAGAATGGAGGCTTTTACAAGCTCAATTCATCAATATTAAAACTACTCCGCAGAGAAAAACTGAATAATGACAACAGCAGGCCTCAAGTCAGCCAAGTTTTGAGATTTGCACAAATGTTGGAGGCAGAAGGGCTCATTCATTCAAACATGTCTGTCATTGTTTTCAGCCGAGAGCCAGGATTTAACCGTGAGCCTTTCTGCTTTGTGCCGGGAATCCTCTTAGCTGTGTTCGGAATGCAATTAGCATTAAGTTTTGCTTCATGCTTCGGCTTGAGAGATGTTAAAGAATGTGATCGCTAATCACGTCACATCTTACGTCAGCAGAGAAGGAGTCCTACTACTGTACTGTACTGTACTGTACACAGCTTTCACAAGGCTGTACAGCAGTTTCTGCTGTCTCTTATAAGTTTAATAACTTTGCAGCAAGTTGCAGCTGTGTAACACAAAGCACTTCTCAATTTTACCACCAAGACTTTTTTTTTTGTTTAAAGCTGAATGTTAGCTTTTAGTTGAAGGTTTGTACAATCTGTTTGTGTGTAGCCAGTAGCAGAGGAGCCCTTCACTTTCTCCATGGAACTGGATGACCTTCCCAAGGAGAAGCTGAAGGAACTGATCTTCGAGGAAACGGCTCGTTTCCAGGAAACCTACCAGGGCTCCTGAGACACGCAGGTACACGAAAAGACCAGCTGCCTCACACCCAAACGCGCGTAGTCATAGCAAAGTTAAGTTTCAGTTTTCATTTTTAGTATTCAGTATTTTTCCACCACACACACATTCAGCTACAGACCAAGCACGTTTTCTTGGTTAAAGTGTCAGCAGGTTTATCTGAATGATAAGAGGCTAAATTATGTCTTTTCTTCCGATGCCTGGCTCTTTTTTTTGCCATTATCAAGCATTTGGAGGGTGAGATTAGCGCAAATCAGCAATATGCGCAATTAAAGAGAAAGTAACTTTAACAAACTACGTCAGTCAAAATGAACCACTTTAAGTATCAATTTGTGTCAGAAAGCAGCATTTAAAGCTGTTTCACCCCATGTCACCCTGTTTTTTTTCTTTGAACTACAAGAGCTGTGAATAGAATTTGTGGTTGCTTGAGACCACTAGATGTCAGTGGAGCAAATGGCATTCATGCATTCATTGAAACACTGCAGCTTCCAGTGTTTGAACCTATTAAAAGACGTACATGGCTCCTGTGGTGAGCAGAAATCGAAAGAAACTGGTGGTTGGTCAGTGTTGTAATCAGACAAAAGCTGCCACATATTACGGGCTTAATGGGTTATTAAAAAAGGGCAATTACACTAGTCTCATTATTCAAACTAAATGGTTTGATGCAGGTTCATCAAGAACTTAATTTAGAATGAGTCTGGTCTGGTTTGACACGGGTCAAGCTGTGTGCATGTCATCTCCTGAGCTCAACAAGGACAGCCTACGAGACACAGTGGGTGAAGGCCTTTTATTAAGAAGACAAATGGTCAACTCCAGAGTGACAATGTCCAGTAAGCAGTGTGAATGTCCTGCTGCTATCAGCATGCATAATGTTCCAGGCTACTGTTTTATATCCAGCGAGGGAATTTGTCTGAAATTTGGACTCTGAAAATGGTCTTGAACTTGAATGTGTTATTCCTGTCAACTGGGATAACGTTTAATTTTGAAAATCATGACCATATTCATGACAGTGCTGAGGTGCAGGAAAAACAACAAAACCTTTGAGACTGGTTCTACACAGTTAAGCCACTTTTCCACCGTTGGTATAGTACCCAGATCCATCCCTAACCCATACCTACATGTGCCTAAACCCGTGATCCACCGCACACGGTATTCTTAAGTGACGAGAATCTATTTGATGTCGAGAAGCTGCAGCATTTACTAACTGACACTAAATTTACTGCCAGATTGACGACCTCCTGCTCACCTTTTCCTCTGCTCTGCTCGGATTCACATTGTGTACTGAGCTACGCTTCTCTTAGAACAACAAGAGCACAATGGAGGGCATCCAATGTTTCATATTCTTTCCTCTCAGTATATTGCCGTTTATTACAGCAAGGAGACGAGCTTAGTTTGAGAAAAGGCTGCAGGCAGCGAGACAAAAGCCTGCTGGAAAGAAACAGAAGAGTCGATCCTGTTGTCTCTGATCAATCAACAGACTGCAGTGTTTGTAGCTCCACCTCACATACTGAACAGCATCCAATGGTGTGGTTCTGTTGGTACCATGCACAACTTTTACAACGCCAAAACAACCATTCTGCTGTGTAATGAACTGAAGTGAACCGGACTGCTCGGTGGAAATGTGGCTTTAGATCCATACAGGTGTCTATTTCATTAAAAAGCCCAGCTTTCCTGTCTTTAAACACTGACCATCTCACTCACCACCTTAGTTATTTACTTGGAGCTTAAAACAAATGTGAAAGTTATTACCTGAACTGTCTGTTGTTTGGGTTTTATTTAGCAAAGATACTTCTTGGTAGAAATTTCTCTGGCTGTAGTTTTCTACAGTTCTTCAATGCAATATGTGACTGTAATGGACATTTCTGGTCACTCATGTCTGCTATATCTTAGCAAACAGTGAGTGAGTCAGATCCTCTCCTACAGGAGGTAATGGCCCTAAGTCCATTTCTTTGTCTTTTCTTTTCTTTTTTTTTTTTTTTTAGCCCTAAAGAGTGACAAAGCCACACAGAGGCTTGGAACAAGAAGACCCCAAAACGACATGCTAAAACAAAAGAAAAATGCATCTTCAAGCAACCAACAAAAAGAGAAAACAAGAAATATGAACATTTAACTGCTTATCTTTCCATTTCTACTGCAAGAGAGCTAAGCCTAACTTTGATTTCTGTGGTTGGGTGGGGTGGTAGGGTCTGGCATACTCATGCTGTTTCAGTTTTGTCCATGTTGGACTCTCCCTCCTCTCACCTGTGTAACGCCCTGCCTCATCCTGTCCCATCTACAGTAACTCGTGTCCTGTCCCGTCCCGATCGAACCCTTTCTTTCTCCTCTCCTGCACCTGTCGCTGATCTGTCTGTCTGAGCTCTCCTGTCTCTCCTCTCTCTGTCGCTCCCTCTCATATAAACACATACTACTGTATTAACCAACACCATAACTCTCTTGTCTTGCGCCATGTAAATTCCAACCGGGAAAAATTGAGGGCTAAAAGAACGGGGGATGCTAATCGGGTGTGTGTATGTACATACAAAAATATAAAAGCTTTTGTTTTCTTTTTAAGTGTGCTTGTTGCAGTTTTTGTTTGTACACCGTTGTTCGAGTGTTTTCAGATCAGTTCAAAGTCGTATTTGTATGTTTTGGGGTTTATATTTGCTAGTAATTTTTTGATAACTTGATTTCGAGACAAACATTCAATGTTTTAGTGGCATGTTGGCAGGTTTTAGATTTCTTCGTTGTCGCTCTTCTTTTTTTTTTTCTCCCCTGAAAACAAACTGTGTATGATGTTCATATGAATGCATGCATTCCTGAAATTAACCAAAGTGGCAGAGAGATGCGAGAAACTTTGCTGGGGAGCAACTAAGGGATACCTGTCATAGTTCTGAATTGTACCTTAAACACATTTCTTTACCCGTAACTCGTACCAAGGGCGGACAAAGCTGAACACTCTCTTCTTTTATGAAAAGTTGGTTATATTTAGGAGGAGCTACACAACGGGAACAAAGCGACAGTTTCGAACAGCATAAAATATAGTTTAGTTTGCGTGCCCATTCGGGTATTACAGCAGCAACACCTAAGCCCCATTTTCCAGAACATTCACAGTGCTTCACGCTGTGCTTCAAATTAGCAGCACAAATGAGAGTCAGAGACCTGAAACATCAGAAATGTAACGATCAGGAACTACCTGACGTAATCTGACTTTTATCGTGGAAGATACTGCCAGAATACGCTAGTGTAACATTACTGTGTTGTCCACACTAGCCCTAAAATATCCCTTTTTCTTTCAAATACAACCAACATCAAATAGCTGATCCAGTGTCAGTATCACATTCCTGTATTAGATTACCTTTCTGTTACAAACGCATAGCAGCTGCCTGGTGAACTGCTTGCCTTACAACATCACTGAGACTCTCTATCATCTTGAATCCTAAATTTCCAGAGCCATGTTTAAGGAGCACATAGAGTGTTCTGGAAAACGGGGCCTGGTCGCGCTATCATTGTCCCACGTTCCAACCTGTTGCCGTTTGACCCCGAATGACTGGATGCAGTCAAACGTGTACGCAGGCTGCGGTCTAACCATCAGCGAAGGCCCGAATCTAAAATTTCTGTAGGAAATTTAAGAGACCATGCATGAATGCAGCATCCAGAAGAGGGACTTGCACTTTACAGCAGAGCATTTTGGGATTATGATCGTTCTGGCTCACTGAAAGTTGCAAACTTTTACAAGAACAGCTCCTCTTTCACAACTACTGAGAAAACTGCATGTGTTTCTGAAAATGCTGTGCTCGTGTCATATAGATGTGGATGATAGACTTGCAAGCGTTCTTTGGCTGATGTGAGCTGTCCGTATTTGTTTTGCTTTCAGGCACCTCTGTATTAGTTAGTGCCAAGTCAGATATTTCAGAGCTTTCAGAGAATTCGTAACCATTATTTGGACGTGGACATATAGGCTGTGTTAAAGTCGGAAACTCGTAATCATGATAACTCCGATGTGACTTGAATGCGGCACGATCAATAGCAAAATGGTCAAACTCAGGAATGTCAGAGTGCTGCACAGTTATTCCTGCTCAGTGCGCAGCCAAGCAACCATCAGCCTTCATAGTTGTACAGCATATATCCCATTTTGTGCGCTCCTGTTCCCTCTCTCCTCCGCCTGGCTACCTGTTAACATACCAGGTGTTTATTCTTCAGTGTGGGTGATTTAGTGCTGCACTGGCACGCATTCCTCATTTCTCAAGAGCTTCTCGTGTTTCTTTGATTGCGTGCATGTGTGTTATTACCTGTGTGCATTGTTCCTGTCAGCTGTGAGTGTCTGCCCCCTCCTCTGTCGTTGCTCTGGATGTGACTGTACTAATAGCTGCTTGTTGGAGCACCACCTGCAGGTCCAGCTCAGTCACCAGCTCAGCCTGCACTAATTTTTTGCCTGTTGCACTGGGACCAGTAGAGGAGCCCCCAGAATGGACCGACACGTGCATTGGATCCCCTCTGTGTCAGGGCAGGCTAACAGACTCCAGATCTGGAGCGCTCGCCGGCCTCACCTTCTCGTCGGCAGAGTCATTGGTTTGTTTTTACGTCTCGGGCTCGAGCCGCGTCATAGGCTGTTTTCTCAGAAGCCATAGCCAGCACTCTGGGATCGGTGTGAGGCTCTTTGGTGCATGGGGTGATATTCATCCTTTTGTTCAACCCCCCCTGACTCTCACCACGCTTTACTTAAAGGGCTGCCCCCCCCCCCTTCCTCTTCCTCTCCCCCCCTGTGTCTGCTTCTCCTCTGTGGGACTGACTTTGCTGCCACTTGTCCTCCTCCCCTCCTCAGAAAAACGCCTGGATCATAGATCATGGACGGTCACACAAGCAGGAAACTGACTGCAATCATAACCCAATCAGCACGCCTGCACTTTTGTCTCTCCAGCCACACTCGCTCCCCTTCAAGGTCGTTGTTTTGGTTCACTCCCTGTCCTGCATCCTCCTTGTTCGGCTTTAAGTTTCACCTGCTGTGTGTGTTTGGACTCATGGATCGTCTGCAGTAATTTGTCTTTGTACAAGTGTTTGTGTATCTGCTCCTCAGTAACATAAAGCCAAGACTCCTTTTGTCCTGTATGTGTGTGTGTTTTGGAAGTGTGTATTGTTTCCTCGCAGCTTGGACCCTCTCCCTGCAGTTACCTGTGCTTTTACATCTGTGAGACTTTTTTTTTTGTTTTTGACCAACACCAAAACAGCCGCACAGATATTTTCTTTGTCCAGGCTGTGCTTGCTTTTTTTTCTTTTCTTCTTCAACCTGCCACCAGACCAAACATCTCACTGGGTAACCATGGGAACGAACCAAGAGGACCACATTTTGCAATCCTCCTGACATGCTCACGCACACACTTCCTCTCTCTTTCTGAGGAGTGTAAGTGTGTTTGTGAAAAGTTGCACTTAAACACACCATATACATTCAGAGTATCGAGTCTAAAGGCCTGTCTGTCACGAGGCCTGTTTCCAGATATTGTTGTTTTTAAATGGCTGTTCTTATTATTGCTATTGTTGTTATATTGGTGAGTTGTTGTTTTTTCTTTCTTTTCTTTTTTCTTTTTTTTTTTTTACATAAAAGGGAGTTAAAGTTGTATCATTTTTTTAATTATTAGGATGTTTTTATTTGTATTTTTTTTCTCCTTATTTCTCTTATGGGCGTGATTATTATTGGCAGTGTTTTCAATCTTTCTGAAACCTTTCTTCTTTTTTTTTCTTTGATTTCCCCTCCAAGATCTTATAAGGAATTATTTTAAAAGAAGATATAAGTAGATTGTGAAAGAGATATGAGTTATTGAGGGTTATAGTCTGTATATTCATGGGTATTATGAATTAAACGATTAACAAAGAAACAGAATTATATACATATGATTAAATAAAATTTCCTGATACTGTTGCAACACTTTGTTGATTCTTTTTCCCTCTCTGTGGTCTTTTGTTTTTCAGCTCCTCTTGTGTAAAATCATTGAACTCCTACTAATTCTAACTACTAATAGTCAGACTTCAGATAGATGCATAAAGCTGTCTAGTTCTCGACAAAATACTCCTAAAGCGGCACTAATTTGTTATGAATTCTGGTAATTTCATCACTAAGAAACATGGCTGACTGGACAACACCCCCCACACCTCCTCCCACCAGAGTAAGAAGGGGATGGGCACTTGGCTTGGTATAATCAGAACCATTTTATGAAGCAACGGTATTTTTCCACGTTGAAAAGTTAAACATCTTCAAGGACCGGAAAACCGCAGAACAACCACAAATACATGCATAACTAACACAACATGATGCAAGACAGCTACAGACACAAAAATGACCCCACAATGATGCAAACTGGAGCCTGTTGCACAAAACCAGGATAAAGGATTAAGCCGGGATATGTTGGTTATCCTGGGTCAACTTATCCTTGATCTGGTTGCACAAAAGCGGGATGGGGGAAGTGGGATATGTTTTGACATAAGTTACCATGGAGATTTATTCTGTGGAGCTAGCCTGCTCCAGACTATAGCTATCTGCTATTGCAGGCCATATTCAACTTAAATGTACAGAATGCACTTTAACTAAATAATTTAAAACATATTGGTCTCTGATCAGCCGACCACTGTCGTCATCTGGGAAGATGGCTGGATTGTCCCAGTCCAAGTCTGATGGCACTTTGGGGGCCCTCTCCTTCCTCAGACAGGCCACATTATGGATGACAGTACAAGCCGCAGTAATATCGCATGCTCTGTCTGGACTGACCCTCAGATGGTGCAGACATTGGAAGCGTGCCTTCAGGAGGCCAAAGGTCATCTCGATCCGAGCCCTTGTCCTGGCATGGGCATTGTTATATGCCTGCTGTGCTCCCTGAGGGTCTGCGTAAGGTGTGAGGCAAAAAGGCTCACAGGCAGACCCTCTGTCCCCCAGCAGCACACCAGAGAATTCACCTGTGAATGCAAAATGTCATCAATAGAGGGACATTCTTCACACAACCTTGATGTTAAAAAGTGGCTGTTAATCGAGGTCATATGGCTCACTTTGTGACAGGTGCCGATAGACTGCAGAGGACCGAAAGATTCAGGAATCATGGACTGAGCCATCAGGCAACGTGGCCTGGCTTTGCTGATCAGGTAGTCAGCATTGCAGACCATCTATAATTATTAGATGTAAACGATTAAACCAATCAATGCACATCACAAACAATTTACAGTGTTCATTAATGTCATAAAGTCATGTTCACCTGAACATTAATGCTGTGAAAGGATTTCCTGTTCACAAAATCTCCCTCATGGGCACCTGAGGGGTTAGGTCAGGTAGTGAGTGTGTGTTTGTGCAATACTTACGCATTCAGGCGATCTGCAACACTTTGCCACGCTTTCTCTCATTGTTTTATGGCAGTTGTTTGTTTGTTTCACCTGGCTTGATAAATCCATGTCTACTTATCCTGGCTTGGCGTTTGTGCAACCAATTAAGCCTGAACTCTGTTGTTTTGGATTGGTTGGGCCAGGCTCAATAACTTATCCTGGATGTCTGAATCCTACTTTTGTGCAACAGGCCCCGGGTCACAAAGTGATGCAAAACGACCACAAAAATAACAACTACAGACAAATCTGGGTGTCTTGCTCAAGTGTAGGAGGGTGTGCATGGCCTTTAACATGTGTGTGTCCAGGGCCCTGTTGTCTCATAAGCAATCCATGGCTGTGGCAGCTACTTATTGATATTATCTCATATTAGAGTATTTGCCATTCATTTATTACACTGAATTAATCATGTCAAAGTTAATAATGTAAAGTTTATTATTGCCAAGAATCTGAAGCCCCTCAAACGTCAACAGCTTCTAAACCTGCCCTGTTCACTCCAGCATCGTTCTTAGTGATTGAGACATTTTACTGGGATGCGAGTGGCGCAGTACACTGCACAGTGGGTTAAGACGTGTGTGCAGTGCAGAGCTGTAGAAGCTGTGGATTCTTCATCTGTCAGGACTCGCAGTAACTCGCCGCTCAGGAGACCTTCCAAATGAAAACGACTGACGCCGTCCTCGCAGGAACTGTTCAGCAGGTGCCGCTGTTTGTTACCGTGGAAACGCTGGTCAACCTGAGTCATCGATTGTTACCATGGAAACGTGGCTCTTAGTTCTGAGCCAGCCTGGGGATAGGCTGGCTAACTTTTTAGCCTTAAAATAAGTCCTTCGAACTGTCTCACCTGCATTAGAATAATCTGAAAGCAAAACTGACATTAGCCTAACACTACAGACCAGTCTGAAATATGTTTATGAAACTGGCCCCAGAAGTGAACTTAAAGCATGAGAGTCACAGGAATGTGTACAATGAACTTGCTTTTCCTGCTGTGCAGCTCACCCATCTTCTTTCATGACATGTCTGAGCATGGCTCCCCCCCTCCATCCCTGATATTCCCACAGTCTTTGGCCATGACTGGAATGAACACAGGTCTGACAGCAGGAAAACAGAAACGTGGGCACACAAGGAACATGATTCCTCTGACAGAATGACCGGGATGTGCTTGTGCTCCATATGTCAAAAGGAGACAACTGCAAAAGCGAGAAAATGCTGGAAAGTCACGTCACACTGCAGTGAATAGATTCCATCCTGGTGAAAACCAGGCTTGTTGTAACATTTCAGAGGCGGCTCGGCCTGTCACGCCAATTGTTTGTCACATTCCTGCTTTGCTGTTGAAGCTGAACAATACAGTAATGCACTCTGCTGACTTTGTACTGTATATATGGCGAGCATGCATGCTTCTAGACATGTGAGTTTATGGCCTTGTGGGTCAAAGTCATATATCCACACACCACATCCCCTTTGACAAACACACACAGGCAAGGCAAGAATCCTTTGTCTTCCTCCAGGCCAGCTACCTGCTACAAACTATGCCAAGTTAAATCTGGAAAGGACAACAACCGCTTATTTTCCTCATTTTGCACCATCTGTGAGTTATCGTATGATCATATGATTTAATCACGTATGTGTCACATACGATCTGCATCATTGAATACTGAAGGCCAACCTTACCCTCCAAACAATGAGGCAGAATAAAAGAAATCCTAGAAAGGTGCTGGCAAGCATGCAGTGTCCAGGTATGACACACGTACACAAAGCCACCACTATTCCAGCTGAACAAAAGCAGTTAAAACAGAGTGAAATAGTATTGCTACAGGCAGGGGAGAGGCCAGAGAGAGAGAGAGAGAGAGAGAGAGCAGTGAGGTGAGCTGTGGGTTAAGAGCTGGTGCTTGATTAACTGATTTTTACAGCTCTGAAGGTTTCAGGTGCGTTCACTGACAGTGAGCTAGACGGAGACTTTCTTTGGTCTTACCAGTCAGTCCAGTTTGTTCTTATCTTCCCAGGAAGACATAGAGAGACAGTCTTCAGTCAAGCTTTTGGATTTGTTTACCTGAAAGCACAGTTCTAGGTCTTTATTAAGAGCTTAATTATCTGTTCCTGAACAAGGACACAGTTACTTTAGTTTGATCACTGTTTTTGTGGTGGGACCTTGCACAGACTCAGAAGCTCACGGTCGCACTTGTTGGAAACGATGAGCAGTTTTCTGTACTTCATCCTCCCGGCTCTGGGTGGATACACTCTCACCTCGCTGTACCTGCTGAAGAACCCACTCATCCTGCACCGGAGGAAACGCACAGCCTTTCACAGCATACACATCTCACACAGAGGAGGTAAGGATGCAACTGGTGGTCCGTGTGGCGGGAGGGGTACCGTGATGCCTTATCAGTCCAAGCAGCTCAGGGTGTGCAGAAGTCTTACTGACTGTGAAGTAGCCAGGGAGGTGGAGGGATGTTTGTATTTTTGTTTCACTTTCCCCCCATTTTAAAGGCTCATTTTATCCACTGGTTGCACAATGTTGGGGAAAGAATCTACACAAATGTTTAATTTGGAAGGTGAAGGTGTAATAATTCTCTCCAACAGAATCTCATTTCATTTTCATTTTTTTTTTTACCAATATTGCTGTCAACCTGCAGCAAGTAGCTCAAATGAAGATGTGAAAAGTCAACAAATAGCACAAGAAGCATGTTGAGAAGGGAATCCAGATGTGTGATTGCTAACCTCATGGTGTGAGTCTCTGGCTACTAAAACATCTGGAAAAATCCTTTGGTATGGTATGACTACACTGAGGAGCTTCCAGTGTGTTGTTTGATCTGTGGTGTTATTATTCACGGTTTCCTCCTCACCAGCAGTAGAGACAGCGATGCAATATTCTCAGACAGTTGTTAGCCAGCCCAGATGTTGCCCTCTGTGCTATTTTTCTGCATACTTGGCTTCCCTGGTGCTTCTCTGCTGCCATCATCAACCCTCTGTTTGTTACCAGGATGTGGAGAGAGGATAGAGAGCACGATGGCGGCATTCACGAAGTGAGTATCAAACTCAAGAGAGACCTGTGAGAAAAACAGATTACTGCTTGGATTCATCAACCTGTCAGAGTCTCTCAGCTTCAAACGTGGCTATTTTGCACATTTTCTCTTATAAAATATCCAGAAATATTTCAAAATGCTGAAAATTTTGACGTGAATTGTTGCATTTAGGATTTATGATGGATTATATAAACATGTGGAATTTAGGTTCACCAAGAAAAAATGTGACAAAATGCATTTTATCAGAATATGATAGAGAAATTATGACATAAACTCATCACAGAACAATAATCCAGCAAATCAGTGACATCTGTGACAACACTGACATGAACTACAGCCTTACAGCAGCCTCAGAGCTAAGAAATAAAATTGATGAAAGTTGATAAACGGCACAGATTTACTCCGATTTGCCTCAAATCAAACCATGTCACCAACCTCAAGGCTCAAGGGTCAACTGCTAAATGGGAGTAAGCATGATAAATAAAAAAAACACTAAAATAAATAATGCAGTCAGTTCTTCAGTGAGCTCTTTACAGCCTCCTCCACCATTAGGAAGAGCCACCCTTAATGTGGATATTGATATGTTTGACTGACAGTGAGATAGAGTAATGATTCATTTGCAAGCCTTGTTTAAAACAGCGAGCAGGATGCCGGCTTTCCTCTGATGTCCTCAGAGAGTCTGTGACCAATCGAGCACCACTGAACTTACTCTGAACTTACATTTAGCATCGGTGTGCTTTGGATGCTGCGTGAGAAACTGTCCATGCAAGATTTTGGGCTGCACAACAGCATATTTGGAAATCTAAGCTACTTTAGTCTGTGAAGGTTAAGAAAGCCACACATTTGATGCACCCACACAGTCCTCAGATCAGATGACAAGTTAACAAATCTGCAAAAACACTGCTAAAATGTGAATCCTAATATTCAAGCTATCAAAGATGCTGAATATCGGGCTGTCTAAAATGTATTCAGTGATGTGCTGAACAAAATGTGGACTTCAGGAGAGAATAAATCCTTTGTTGTTTGATGCATTATAAGTCTTACATCCTTTTAGCACAATACATTTTGGTTTCTTGTACTTAAAGAGATTATTTCATGTTGTCTTACATCACTTTTTATCTCTGCACCTCCATCTGTCTCCAGTGCGGTGGAGCAGGGCACACAGATGCTGGAGCTGGACTGTCACTTGACGCACGACGGACACGTGGTGGTGTCACATGATGAGAATCTGCTGAGGGAGACCGGCCACGACATCACCATTTCCTCACTCAAGCTACAGGTGGCTAGGACAAAGGTCACAAGGTCCTGCTGAGACAGTAGCTGCAGCCTTCGGGCCAAACAGAGTGTCCAAGCGGTGGTTTACTGAGGGGGGGGGGTATTGTTTTAGCCCACCATGCTGGTATGGAAGGGGTTTAAGGATTTTCATTTTGGGATTAAATATGTATAACCATCAATTACATTTTCATGTCAAATAAATATCTGCCTATATATCAGGTTAGTCATCTGCTCCAGTTTAATTGCAATGTGCAAAAGAGCTGCAAAGCCAAATGTTCATTTTAAATTTACCCAAGAGGCCTTGTAGCCACATCTCACTCAGCAGAACTTGTGAATTTGCTTGTATTGCACTGGATAAAACCTGGGCCCAAATTAACCATTAACCCAGCAATAACAATAAGCACAGAAGGTTGTGTGTGCTGAGGAGAGACACGTTTCTGCCATTGACATTCACAGTAATCGGCAGCTAAGATGATATGGTTTCTGAGTTAAGGTGACAATCGTACCAAGAATACCCCAAGAAGGATGTGCAGTTTTTTTTTACAGTAATCTTGATGATATGATTTCTAAATGATACATGCCTCCATACATCTGCTTTCTTTAGGATTTGCCTCTGTATAAGGAGCGACTGGAGGTCACATTTTATACAGGTGAGTTCCTCCTCTCATTCTCTAATTCTCAATCATTAACAGGAAGACAGTTCATGCAGAGGTATGTCAGTAGGAGTGTGTGTGAGTGTGTGTGCAGTTTTCACCCCTGCCTCTCCTCCAGGTCGCTACAGCAGCGGTGTAGACAGGAAGTTCGCTCTGCTGGAGGACGTGTTCAGGAAGTTCCCTAAGATGCCTGTCAGCATTGAAATCAAAGAGAACAACCACCAGCTGATAGAAAAGGTAAAGCACACCTAGAAAAACAACTGACCGCTCGCACCAGAGCAGCTTCAATACTCTTCCAGTGGTATGAAAGAAGCTCCAGAATATGAAATAATGTTCATATTTGTCTGTAGTTTTCAGTCTGGTGGATATATTGGATCCCCATGCTGTGCTCACTCTAAAAGCTCCACTCACCATTAAACTGTGACACAATATGTGCCGACATTTTAGAGAGATGATATGAGGCACTGCCAAAAACAAGCAGATAAGAACTCACTAAGCAATAAAACAAGGTTACTCATAATTATCACATAAAAGTTACATGGCCTACTCAACTGGGCAACAAACATTATAATTCCTCGGCTTTCTCTGGCTTTAAATGTCTGGATGAAATACTAACCAATCACACTATGGGCAGTTTCTCAATAGTCTGGGTCTCAGGTTTGTTTTTTGTTTGTTTTTTTGAGGCTTTGCTTTAGCAACTATCTGGTTAAAAATCAAGATTATCCCTGAAGATGAGATTTAAATTACAGCCCCTGTTTGTCTCTGCTGGTATGCACTTTATAGCACTTGCGTGTGTCTGTCTGGTTTCGGATTAAGTGTCCTTTCCGGTTTGGATTCACCTTCATGTTTCATCATTTAATCAGTGACCCTCCCTTGTTTGTGTGTAGGTGTCAGATTTGGTGAAACACTACAATAGGGAGGACATCACTGTCTGGGCCTCAGTGAACTCCAGCATCATGAAGGAATGCCGCACAACGGTACATAATCCACCTGGGGGAGACAAAGTTACTTGTGCAGCATTTTACTATCAGTTCACAGCCAGTATGACATTATAGTGGCTGCTTGATCGATGCGGGTGAAATTAAAGTGTGAACTGTGTCATAAAAACTGTCTGTCTGTCTCTCTGCTTCCTCGTAGAACGGCTCCATGCCGTACAGCTTCACTGTGAGACGAGGAGTGCTGCTTCTGCTTCTCTTCTACAGCGGCCTGCTGCCCTTTGTGCCGCTGGGAGAGAGTCTGCTGCAGTTCTACCTGCCACAAATCATCAACAGGTGTGGCTGCAGGCGTGTGTGCCTGTGCATGTTTGAGTCCATGTGTGTGTCAAGCGTGTGTCATTATACTGGAAAGAAGATGTTCTTCATCTCTGTCCAGCCTATTTCATAGCTGTCTTCATTTCAATATGCTGTGTGCGTCTAACAGATCTTACATATATTCTTAGATTTTCTCCTCTAATCTGGTGGAAGATAAATGTGTCACAGTGCAGATGTGTCTGTTCTTTCTGTCTTTGTGTGTTGAAGGACGTTCATCCCTGAGAACCGCATCCTGAGGAACAGGCTGGTCGTCTATCTGATAGAAAAGTGAGTGAAGTTTCCAAGAGGACCACTAGTGCCTTTCTTACAACTGACTCGCTGTATGTAGAAATCTAAAACGGTTGTAAGAGAGTTAAGGCCCAACATGTCAGCGAAAAAAACTGAGAGCATTTGTGAGAACATTACATCCACAATACATAGAGTGGTGCTTTTCTGCAGTGTTGCAACATTTTGGAGTACAATGACGCAGTTTATATCACAGCAAGATCAAATTCTGGATTATTTCTTTTTACTACTGTTTGTCTAAAAAACTGAATTATTTATGTACTAAATCCTGTTGTCATTCCAGAGTAACAATGAGGAAGAGTCTTTTTAAACACCTCGCGGCCCGTGGAATGCAGGTATGAAAACATTAGCAGAATCAGGTAAATTTTGTCATACAAGGAAATGTCCTTGTTTGTGTATAGCAGTAAACATAACAGAAAATAAAAATTAAGTAGTGCAAAAGTCAAGAGTTAATCTGAAACAGAAATTTAAATGTATGTAAATATATGTTTTTTAAAGTGAAAAGAGCTGTGCGGTGTTTACAACAAAGAGGATGGAATGTGCAGAATATTAACCAAAGAACGTGCGAATGTTCACAGTATAAAGAATATGTGCAACGTGCAGACATAATAGTCCAAAGCATGGGCGTTAGTGTAACAGTCACAAACAGTACAGGAACAACAAGGACAAGGTTTTTTTTTCTTGTCACTGCTTGTCCCTGCATCATCAACTGTGGGACTTCATTTTACCGAAACACTTCATGGTTTAATGCACATTACACTCCAGTATCTCAGCTGAGACAAACAGTAACACTGACACAGCCTCTATGAGTGGCTTGAATGCATCACCTCTGTCCCGATGAGAGCAGCCTCTGCTGGGATGAGATCACCCCCATCGTCAGACCATGAGTGGTCACTGAATAGTTTCACAATGGGAGTCATATGCAGTAGCCTTGTCAGCTGCTGAGGGCGTCACCGCATTTGAACGCTTGTGAGTAATTCTGAGGTAGTGACTAAGAAAAGCTCTTCCTCTTATTATCTGCATAAAAACAGAGGGATGAGATTTCCTCTGCCTCTGGGAAACGTGGATTTATGTAAGTATTAAGAGTAGGAATCACAGGGTAGCTCAAAATAGCTTTACTTTCACCATGTGTTTCGCACAATTCAGCAGTATGTAATGTATTGTGAGACAAACATCTGTGTCATGGTACATGGTTCCAAAACAGTTGGGATACTGTGTAAAACATAAATAACAGAATGTGAGAATTTGTGAATCCTTTTGGACATATTCGCAATTGAAAACATTACAAAGACAAAATATTTAATGTCTGACATCATCAGTTTCATTGATTTTTGTAAATCCTGTCCCAACTTTTTTTACTATCTGGGTTGTATATGTGTAATAAGTAAGGATATATGGACAATGTGTGAAGTAAGTGCATACATCCACTGTATGTGTTAGTATAAGTACAATATACTGTAAAATTTAGTAATGCAATATCATTATGCTGCTGCCATGGCATTAACAACATATATTGTTGCAACATACTTTAGTCTGAACGAGTGCTCCTCAGCGCTTCAAGGTTTTACTCTATGCTGATGTCTGATCTAGTTTGGCTGTTATGTTTGAGACAAATGCAACCCTCCAAATTTAGGACAACAGAGTTTGACTTCCATTGATGGTCAGGTCACGTACTGTAGCTCAAAATGGCAGGAAGGATAACAGGGGAACAGGACGCCATCTGATTCTTTCACTCGTTTTGTTTACTTCCTTAAAGGTGGGGTGAGTCATTCTGGAGAGTTTCTTCACAATACAATTTCATATCAGCACGCCAGATGTACCGCTTTCTACCCCCATCTCCCCTCCCCTTCCCCTAGTCCTGTGCACGAGCACGAACACCACCTGTTGCCGATTGGCTGGAAAATTGTTGTGTGACTCGACCCAAGCCACTTTGATTGTTTCCCATTTACAGAGCCAAGCCTTTTTTCATTCACTGAATTTCAAATTCAGCAACTAACACTGACCTTTTAACGGTGAATGGTAACACTTCCCTTTGCCACTGAGCTTGCACATTTGATGAAAGAAGTAACACAGAAATGACCAAAAAGCATTGTTATTCCACCAAATAAGAAAATATTTCAAGGTTTGTATGTTTATTTTCCAGGAAGTGCACAGGTTGTTATTCCTCATAGCGACGTTTCTTATAGCAGGTTTGAGGTCAATAGTATCTTGAGATGTGTATAAAATTCCAATACCAGAAATCCAGAGAGATTTATTTGGGATTTGGGAGGGGCAGTGATGCATAAAAGGAATGGTAAGCACCACTCACAGTCATAAAACAATGCATGTGTTTTGACGTGTTAAAGGGGACCTGAACAGACAATTGCAGCTGACTAATACATCTCTAATTGCAGGTGCACTTGTTTGTGTGCAATACGGATGAAGAGATAAAGGCTGCATTTGAAGTGGGGGCCACAGGGGTGATGACTGACTATCCGACCCTTCTGTCAAGCTACCTCAGCAGACACCGAAGTCAGGATTGATCAGACACATCCACGCATGGCGACAGTTAATAAGTCAGACATGGAAGTGGCGAACGAGGATTGTGTGCAAAAAAAAAGAGAAGAATAATCTGCAATCAATTTCTATGACATTTCATATTAGTATGTGTTTCTGTGCATGTGTGAAAGTGTGTTGCGTGTGTCAAGTATTCATGTGTGCATAAGTGTGACCAGAGGAATGTGCAGGGGTGAGGAAGAGGATGAGGACAGAGGACAACAAATGAATAAATAAATATTTAAAAAGGAAGAAGAAGCAAGGATATGAAGACAGAAAACAAGAATATTGGTGACATGTGTTGTCTGACTTGTTTTCATGGATCCACTTGAGAATGTATTGGGGTTGGTTTGCCAAGAAATAATGGGGGAAGTGCGGGGCATCAAAGTCTCCTTGTTTTTTTTGCTTTTTGTTGATTTGATTCTTTTTCCATTAATATTTGGTGATGACTGAGTTTAATGATTTAAACCAGGTGAGGCTGAACTGGAATCACTGAGAACAGATCAGTGAATTTAGGGGGCATTGTCATTTCAACAGCTATTCTGCTGATAACTGATACTGGTACTGATACTGATACTTTTTTATTTGAGCAGCTCAAATTGACAGCCTGAGGGAAACGTGAATCCCTGTGTATAACCTCAATCCCCAAAAAGTTGCTTTGTAAAATGTAAATAAAAACAGAATGCAGTCATCTGCAAAAAAAACTGTTAACCAAAAACAGATTTACAAAATCTTCCTGAGCCCATGTAGTAACATCCTTTATCCAGTCATGTGTTCACAAAGTGGTAAGCCTCGTTTGTGAGCGACTGAGCCTTTCCAGGATGCTCTTTTTATACCCAATCATGATACTATCACCTGTTACCAATCAACCTGTTTACCTGTGGAATGTTCCAAACAGGTGTTTTTGGAGCGTTCTACAACTTTCCCAGTCTTTTGTTGCTCCTGTCCCAACTTGGGTGAAACGTGTTGCTGCATCAAATTCAGAATAAGCAGATATTTACAAAAACCAATGAAGCTGATGAGGTAAGAAATTAAATATATTTTCTTTGTACTGTTTTCAATTGAGTGTCAGAAAGGACTAGCAGGTGGTCACATTCTGTTTTATTGTTTGGCATGGGGGTTGTGTGTGATGTGATGCTGCCAGGTGTTGATCTTTTAGTAATTCTCTATAGCCAAATCATCTTTCATCAAAAGCTTTTTCTATATAAAGGGAGATAAGTAATGTATTAAACTGAACAGTTTACATGTGCTACTGGACGACTGTGTACTTTCAATATACTGGTTGGATGTGGGTGAATTATGGGAGCAATCACCTTTTCTAGTCTGTGAGCTAGAGCCTTACTTATGATTTTTATGTGTGTGTTGATGAGTGAAATGGGACAGTAGCTGGCTGGCAGAGTGGGGTCTTTGTTTCAAAAGAAGTTAGATTGTAGCAGCATTTCTCTTTGCTGGTAGTTTAGTTTTATTTCAGTTGTCAGTCTGTGAAAAAGTGTTGGTTGGGTGGTGTAATGTTTGTAGTTGGAGTAAATATTTAACCAGCTGCACCACGTCACCTAACAATCACACTTCTCACGATAAGACTGTGAGCGTGACATTGTTTTGATTGGCTCTGTTATTATTTTCTGATATTATTTGATTGGTTTAAGAAAATTCTGGACATAAATAAATTCTCTGAGACAATTCACTTTTCTATTCTTTTATATGTCTTTTTTGTGGTATTAGGTTAAAAAGTATGACTGAATGAAAATAAGGAAAACATACACTTGTGATAAATATATCCTGGCGAGTACAGTGTCATTAATTCAGTATTTAGGCTGCGTTATGCGTTTGTGTGTCATACAGTCACTCATCTACTACACATGCAAGTAAAACCATAACAGAGAGTTTTACATGTGCAGTAAGCCTCACCTGTGTCCTTGTTTTCCCAGGCTATGTTCAAAGTCCAGCCACACTGCTGTGATAATAATCAACCAGTATGCTGGTGTAACAATGGCTGTATTTTTCTGACCTGCTTGGCAGTGCCTTGCCGTGTGACAAATAAGTTAATGGGATATAAGTGGATCAGTGCAGACTGAGGTCTTTATTACGGTAGATGCAAAGAGCAAAGGTTTGAATAAGTAACCCAGCCAGAAATTAAGACCACAGAGGGCATGCTATAATCTATTTGGAAATCTAGGGTTTAAAGTCATATATTATGTGTGTTGGGACTAAATACCTTAAATGTTGACTGTTTTTAGGCAAAAATTTTAAAAAAATGTGCCACACTCTGATTTAAAAATTATTAAATAATTTACATATAAATATTCTCAGATGTGAATATTTGCTATTTGTCTTAATTGTCCATAGTTGTAAACTGAGCATCTTTGGGTTTGGACAGTTGGCCCGACAAACCAAGACAAAGAAGACGTCACCTTGAGCTCTGGGAGCTTGTGAAATTTTTCACTGTTTTTCTGTTATTTTATACATTAATAAAAGCAATAGTTAAGAAATTAATCAATACGATGGAAATAATCAATAGTTTCAACCCTGCTTTTCAACGTGCTTGTCAACATTTAGACCATAATATTGGGAGCTAAATTTGACAGAAAACATAATTAAACAGTCAAATTAATCAAAACAGTCAAATATAAAATGTGAAATGTTGCGATGATTTTTTTTTTGGGATGGTGGATGATAAGTTTTACACAGTCTGTTTCAGTAAAACCCCCTCTGATGGTGATGCTGTGCTGGGGGGAATTTGGACCTCCTGGCCAGAAGAAACCACAACAACAAAGCCACCTCCACATCCTTCCTGCTCAGGGATATTAAAGATTGACTGAATCTTGTCACGTAACCGCAAGTAACTGTCCCCTACAGATTGTGCGTGTGACCAGTGTGGAGGAAATCTGACGGACTTTCATCCCAAATCCATAAACAGGACGAGTCATGATAACCCGCTAACAGCACTTATAGGACTGTGTACCAACAATCAAAAAGATAGCCACGAAGGGCTCGTGTGAAGCGAATCTGATTGGTTGACCCACATTCTAAACGTCACCTGCAGGCTCCTATTGGTCGACAGGGATTTGTTTTGCACTCCTCAGACTTCCTCCTCTGCGTGTTTTCATAAACAAACCACATTTTTCTCCCGCCGGGGCCGCCGCACGGTCATACTGTCTGCCCGCCAGCATCGTCGGATTTCAGCTTCTGTTTTAGTGAAGGTCGTGGAGGGACTTTGAAAGCCGTTTCAGATTCAAAAGAGAGACGCGGGTAAACGGGCTCCGCTGCAACAACCACAGGCTGTCTGTGTTCGTCCTTATTGTCCGAGCCGCCAGCGCGTGGTCGACTGTTGGACCGAGCCGACTCACCGACCGCACACCTGCTTTAGTCGGGTGCTTTTCAGCTGTCAGTCGCATTGACCCGCTGTGTAGACTGTGAAGATCTTCAGAATTATCAGGTGAGCCGACATACATTGGAAAATATCCTGCAATGCGCATCTCAGCTGCTGTTAGCTTCTGTATGTTGTGACAGTGACGCTAGCCAGCTAGCTAACACGCAAGCTAGGTCCGAGCTAGTTTGTCACGTAGCTGACAGATGTAACTGTTAACAGGCCGTTTCAGGCCATGTGTGTCATTATTTAGCGACTGACAGACGGTCACCAGTGTTGGCCGGTGCACAAGTGGCGCAGCACACGATGCAGGGGCTTGAATTTGGGTTAACTGATTGTATCTAATGAAGCGAGGATTGTATGAGCAAACTATCATGGACCAGGAAGCAAGCTGGCAAACTGACCTAACCTGCCTGCCAGCATTATTTACAACGAATTTAGTTAATTTGTAACAATGCATGCTTTGTCAAATGTACCTTGAACATAGGTGCACAATATGAAGTTACTTGATCACAGCACATTGTTTACAAGGGCTGCAATGTAGTTACTTTCAGTATATATAAATCTGTCCAGGTATGGAAGCTCATTTATGGAAGGGAAAAAAAAAGATGAAATGTTGAAGTCATCATGGTCAATCATGATGCTATGACACTTGGTCAAATTTCAAAATCTAAAGTCTAAACTATGAGATATTGAGACCAAGGTCTGCTTTCCTAAGTCAAAATTGTGAAGTAGTGAGTAACATCTTTTATAATTTTGACTTAATGTTATTTCTAGCAATTTATCCCTTTCTCTTCTCCTGGTGGGAATGGACTCAGCAGTTTTTAATCAATCAGCTTGATCAGTAAATATTTAACTTTCAATTGAAATTACCTGATGCTAGAGTTTTGTCTTATGATGTCTTGCCTTCTCTTGATATTCACTTCACATAATTGTTTGTAATGAAATAAAGACAAGCCAGCAGAACACTTGTAAAGCTCTGAAAGCTAATAATTGTCTGAAATAGTAAATTTGATTGTCAAAGTGTGATGTGTGTCTGACAAGATAACCAGCCGATTACAGTTTCTTTATATTTAGGTCAAGTATGTTGGTGGAGGGGGGTTGCATGGTTTTGTTGTCATTATCAGATATATTAAAAGCTAATGGAAAACCTGTCTCTGTCAAACGTCCTCCACTTCCTCACAGCAACAGGTAAATATTATCAAAATCATAATGTTTAATTCAAATGTAAGTTTAACCAGTGGGTTTTTAGGAATCACTAACCTGTGCATGACAGCATACAACAATCCTACCTCCTCCTACCCTCTTCCTCCTCAGACATGGTGAAGCTGACAAAGGCCAAGACTTTCCAGGCTTACCTGGACTCCTGCCACCGTCGCTACAGCTGCGTGCACTGCCGCGCCCACCTGGCCAACCATGACGATCTTATCTCCAAGGTGAGTATGCTGCCACTCTTTGTTGGCATAAAGCAAATAATTGATCTGCCAAAGTGAGGAGACATTTTGGAAATATAAGATGGAAAAATGCTAATTAATATCATGTTGTGTTTGATCTGTGTGTCAAGTGGACATGCAGTGTTTTTTTTTTCTTCTTCTCTGATTTCATGTCTGTTCCATGTCTCCTAGTCTTTCCAAGGAAGTCAGGGCCGAGCCTATCTCTTTAACTCTGTGTGAGTATTCTTTTTTAAATATTACTATATGTTGGCACAATGAATGTACAGAAGTGGATATTATGACCTTTGGTGTCCAGACTTATTTTTAGCTCCATAACTTCTGAGCACATGGTTAAAAAGTGAATTCAGTGAGGGTTACAATGGATTTATATTCATTAGTTTTAAAAAACACTCTTCTTAAATGGTCCTTTGTGCTACGTTATCACATTTCAGGTAAGATTAGTGGCCTCTTAAGTGGGTCTCAGATAAAAAAAAAAAAAAAGTTGGCAAATCTTCGCTGTTCTTTGTTTTACCAGCATATAATTTCTAAAATAAGTCTAAGTTTTTCTCTGAAGACAAGTTCCCAGTATCAGACATGTTTGCACAAACGACATTGTCAACAGATAATTTGATTTGCTCTAGAGTGGACCTTGAAGTTGGGGGAGTTCACGTTGGTCACACTCCTCCTGGGTTAGTGGGTCAGAAATACACTGGCACTCTGTGAGTGCATTAAATAACTTTAGCACTTAATCTAACTCCATCAGCATTTCTTCAGTTTAAACCTTGATCTGTGAAGGTGGAGCTCTGTTCTAAATGGTTTCATGGAAAGACTTTTCCCTCAAAAGAAGTTATGGAGATACAGGAAAGTAGGTCCTTTACTGTTTAGGATCACAGTAGTCTCATGGTAAGGCTAGGAATCACTGATGCAGAAAGGAGCTGCTGTTTGACAACACTGTGTTTGTTTCCAGGGTGAACGTCGGCTGCGGCCCTGCAGAAGAGAGACTGCTGCTCACGGGACTTCACGCAGTAGCCGACATCTACTGTGAAAACTGTCACACCACACTGGGCTGGAAATATGTAAGTGTGTCTACCTGGCCTCTACCTAAACATTTTATGTCGTTGCATATGATTTTTTTTTTTCAAATCAAATCAAATCAAACTTTATTTATATAGCACTTTTCATCCATTTAAAATGCAACACAAAGTGCTTCACAAGATAAAAGAATACAACAACAGAGAGAATAAAAGCATAATATGACAGACAATATCCCACTTCCAGATATACACACAAACACTCACAAAACACACACACACATATACACACACATACACACACAGTGCTGAGACATGGCAGGGCACTGAGGAACCATGTGAGGAAACACCTATGGGAGCCATCCACACTGGGAAGCGCCACAGCCTGCGTCCACCGGGAGCGCCGCCACAGAGACCACCCAGACGCCTTGTGATTGCCTTGTGGAAATAGCACAGTGTTAGAGATGTGAAGCACACATACTCTTTCATTTTATTTTAGATGACATAAATGAAATAGTTTAACAGTTAAGTAAATTACTCATTTGGAGAATCTGCATATCTTTTTATTAAACTATTACTGAGTAGTCAATAATCTTGTTATACAGCTGACTTTACCATGATGTACTTTCTAGTAACTCTAATGCACCTCCCTTCTGCAGGAACAAGCTTTTGAGCTGAGTCAGAAGTATAAGGAGGGGAAGTTTATCATCGAGCTGTCCCACATGATAAAGGACAACGGCTGGGACTGAGAGGGAAATCTTCATCTTTCTTCATGACTTTTTTCAAAAGTTGCATCCCCTCGAATTAAAAGGGTTCCAGTGTAGCTTCCTCATCCCACGTACGAGCCATCGCTGTGCCACACTTTCACTTCGTACGGCTTTGTCAAGAATAGCATGTGATGCCTTATCTTTTTCTGTTCTTCATGTTTTTCCAGCGACCACAACAACACATTTGCTGATACTGCTATCCCATTTGCTAGTTGTGCTGGGACATGGACTGAATGAGTGCAGGGTTTGTGTGTGAACGACTGGGAGATGTAGTCACACAGGCACGTGTGCATGTTGGATTTGAAAGTGAGTGTTTGAGTGATGAAACCCTTATCAGTGACCACTAAACACACTGTGTGGGGGCGAGGCCACAACAAGTCAAATAATCTGACCTTGTTTCACATTGGATGCAGATATTTGGGTTCTCCCTCTGAGTTTAAGGTGCACATTTAGACATATCTGGCCCAAACTGAGGAACGTATTTAGGCCTATTTAACCCATAGATCATTTTTGAGTGATGCAAGGGTATGGGGATGCTTATAGCAGTGGGAGGGCTTGTTTTTTTTATCAGTGAAATTTGTATTTTTTTATGGTAAGATCAGTAACACTTGTTCATATTTTGCCAAAGGCAGTCAGGATGTGGAATTAGAGATGTTAAAGCCCGCAAAAAAATCTCCTGCAGAATTCTTAAATCTGGAGTATGAGTGTTTTCTGCTTGTAGGTATGCATTTTAGTGTATGTGTGTGTGCGAGCATGTGTGTGTGCACGCGCTCGCCCAGCGTGTGCTGAGATGTCCTAAGCTGGACGGTGGTGAGAAGCATTAGTCGGGTTCACATCTAGAGTTTTCACTGCACAGCTTGGATATCTTCACTTTTACTTCATGCTGATGAGATCTATCCTTCATGTGTTTGTGTTTAACCTAACACTGAGCCGCCCTTCCACATACATTTACTCAATCGTGTTAGAGCAAGGTGTGATTAGGATTATGTAGCATATTTATGGTGATTTTTAATGTCTGCTTATTTCATTAAAAGTGTATTATTTTAACCTAATCTTTCATTAAAATGCAGTGTCTGTAACCGCTGTAGTTCTGTTTTCTTTTCCTTGTGATATGTTATTTTATATATGTTACCTTGTCTTAGATTCCAACAACCATCTTTTCTTGAATTATTAAAGTAATGCAGATGAAATACAGAAAAAAAAATACAGTACAAAGACAGCATTCAAATCTGATCCCCATTTAAGAACTGATCATCCTCTACACCACTTTCAGACTTTACAGGATTATACTTGTTGATGCATATGATGTAATGGTGTTGTAATGAGCTGTTCTCAAGTTCACTGTTTCAGTTTGTAATTTATAATGAAGACATGTCATTGAAGCATGTCAGCAGAGCTCTCATTTATAAGGAGGAAGAAATCCAACAGGATGCCCTGACTGAGGGACCTGAAGTCAGCCAGCAGATGGTGATGTGGGAACTGTTGGATTATATGTATGGTACTCTGACGTACATTTTAACTTTAAAAGCTAAACATAACATTCATGATGGTAGGATTTATTGGTGGTCTGTTTCATTAGACTTTATTAGTTTTAAGTATGTGTGCCAAATGAACTGCCAACTATGTACTGGAAATACTATATATAGCAACATGCTAGATACCCTGCTGGTTATACAGTATTCGGCCAATGGAAACAGTTGAAGATGTGAAGATGATGTTTTTTTTAAAACCATTAAATTGAATTACCACATGAAGAATATACACAGTCAAACAAGACAAAATGAGTTCTGTGAGTGAAAGTTAGAGGGTACTGTATCAGTGGTACTATAGTAAAATTTCACAACATCTAGCACTGAGCGGGCTTGGCTCTTTACGGTTTATTGCATAGCAATACTAATTCTGTCTGTGTGTGTCTGGTAGGTTTGATTGATTAGTGGTTTATATAATTTTAATATTGTTAGACAATCCTAACAAACTATTTCCAAAGTAGAATTTAGCTGTGGCAGTCCTACAATAATAATTATTCATTTTTAAGCAATAAGTGAAAAAAGCAAATCCAGAGGTTTTTGGTTAATATGTTGATGTTTTCTCATATCCAGTCACGTCCACCAAACACTGCACACTAAAAATCAAGCTTTGCAGATAATAAAAAGGTGAATTTCATATCATAGACAAACAATAAAAATTGGCAAAAACACATATAATCTGTCCAATCGCTGACAGTTAGCTGCTAAAATCAGGCAGCAAAGCAAAATTAAGCTATTTCATGTATCCTCTCAAAATTGAAGTTAATACCTATCTTACTCTTACTGTAAAGAAATGATTGTTACACTTGAGAACAGGTCACATGAGTGACCAGAAAATGGAGAGGCTGCTGACAGTCATGTGTGTGCAGTTCACATTTTCAGCTGTCTGCTCTGCTTTCACTTCTCACGCCTGAAAAATGGCTATTGCATAAGATTGTATTGTAAGTACATTCTCATGACAGAACTGTACTAGTTAATGGCATTATGGAGTGACAAGCAGTGAGAAACTTTACACAAGTTGCACTGTGGGGTACTCATTCTATTTTTTATCATCTTTAATTCTCAATAATATGCTACAGCAAATAAAGAGTCTACTACACTGCATGGTACATGTCACCAAGTACTGTAGGAGATTTTTGTCCCCGGTGCACAGAAAATAAATGCTTGGGAAATGTCAGAGTATTGTCCTCTCTTGGGGCTTGGAACATAGTACACAACATCAACTGTAAAATAATCAAAGAAATGAACTGCAAGGCAAATCCCTCTTATTTAAGATGACAGTGAGTGTAATTAGTATTATGGTCAGGGAATAAATCTGCTGTAACTCAAACCTACAGAACAAATTAGTGTGGAAAAAAGTATTAATATACTGCAATGATGTGCATATGTTTTCTATTTAGAGTAAGTACACAGTATATTATGTGTACCTACAACAGCAATTCCACAAAGCAAGTATTCATTCATCATCTTGTGGAATGATAGTTTATTTTATAATGTATGCATTTATTTGCTTCTGGTTAGTCCTACATTCATGTACATGTTGTGAGGCTTTAGTGCCATGCTCCACTTCAACAGGACATATGGCTGCAGTGAAGATCAGAAATCAGCAGCAGGAAAGAATGAAAAGGCAGATGCCCTTCCTTAGCATGCAAACTGTCAGCAGTGTTGTGCTGTGCAGTAAACACATATCTAGTGTAACATTCTGGAGGATAAGTCTTGCTCTAATCCTACAGTGCAATTCTACTGATTGTTTTCTGAATGTATAAAAAGTCCTTGACCGACAAATCTATATGAGCGGAAAATGCAAATTGGACACAATCATTTTCAAACAGATGGATTATTAAAGGCTAAGACAGAGCACAACTTTGTTAGCCATTAAGACTGACTGAGGGATGCTTTGTGAGAAATGAGCATGTTAGGAAACTAAATCATGTAAAAGGTGGAAAATATGACCAAAATAAGCATGCAAAGGTTCTGTGGTGAATTGTGAGATAAAAAATGAAATGAATGAAACGTCCTTTAAACAGTGTCACCTTAACAAATGAAGCTCCAGGATGTGTCTCCAGGTTACTGAATCAAAACCGTATTATTCTGGGTTGAATCCAAAGGGAAGTCTAATGTTTTAAATTAACCTCTCCATGTTATTTAATTTTGACAACATGTACCAGTCACATATACTGCTGTGTAACTGGGAGGATAGATGTATGCTGCATGTGGACACTGTGTTACTGAGCTTTCCGGTCGCTTTTAGATTACTCTGTTAACTTGTTTTACTTCTAAATTAGAGCAAACACAGTGTTTATTGTTGATTTTACTATCAATTTGACACCTAATAATTAATACCAGTGAGTGAACCAGTAGCGAATACAAGCGTTTCAACTGCAGTCACTTGCAGCAGAACATACCACAACACACACTGTCCCAACTACTCATATCATATACTGGATATTACAAACTGCTTTAACGCATAATCGGCGTGAAAATTACTATAAAATAGGGACAATTTTAGCTATAGGTATTTTACCGTACAATAAACATCAAGGATTAGATATTTCAAGCCTGTTTGTGTCACGCACCCCTATGTCCACACAAATGGATCCTTCCGAGATGGTTGGTCACGTGACTTTTTCCGTTTCGCCATTTTCCTCTTCTACACCGGTGCTCTTGCTGGCAGCTACGTTGTCGACCCCTCGCAGTGTTTTGACCTGTCCAGAGCTGACGGTGGGAAAGGGGAAAACCCAAAAAGAAGATAGCCTGCCTCGTAGCTGTATCGCCCCGAGAAAAGTGCGAGAATGTCTTCTGAGGAGAGCCCCGAGTACTCGCCTTTCTTCGCTGTGATGGGAGCCTCTGCGGCCATGGTCTTCAGCGGTAACTACACCAGCTCCTTCATCTGACATTTCAGCCGTTGGCGTCATTATACCGCTAATGGGGAGTTAGCTTAGCCAGATGTTGAATTCTTGTGGCGATATTAAGGACGACAACACGGGGCTTTCTTAAAAGAGACGGTATTGGTGTTAGCTGAGTCGGTCACGGCTCATACACACCTGCCAGGGATGCGAGACAGAGGCGGGGGGAGGTTTGCGTCGACATCAAGCTGCTGACCACCAGCTCTGCACACTGCTAACATTACAGCTAGCCACCCCCTGTATGAGACATGTTCTATTATATTATATCACATCAAATCATATCTATAATGATGTTTCCTGGTAGCTGCAGGTTGGTGACGCAGACCCTCACCGGGGTGGCAGCTGCCCCGTCATGCCATCTCTTATCTGTCGTAATCAAGTCATTTTACAGTAGGATGGACCAGATCTTAATAAATTATAAAATAAATACGATTTTTGCCGAAATGGGAACCAGGGCATGTTTCCTATTGGTTGAAATGAACGGTATTACTGGAAGGCCAGCATCAAGGCCTAAATATCAGTGTGGGGAAATTAAAGGGAGAATCCATCCATTCATTCATGTACTGCCGCCTGTCATGTTTAGCATGCACTCGAGGATGGAGGCAGGATACACCCGGTCTGTCAAAAAAGAAATGACATTACACCTCCAAACAGAATATACATAGTCCTTTTACCGTGATTTTTGGGCAAGTCAATCGGGTGATGCCTATTCCTGCAGACACAGAAAACTGTCTCCATGATGTGGGAATCATTGATGATTTGATTGTGAAATCAAGTGAAGCTTTGTGGAGTTTGTCCATTGAGTGAGTGCAAGGGTTGGCTTTTATGTTTGAGATAGTAAAGCTAGGTATGCACAGATAAAACCTCTCCCAATACAATTCCAATGCTTAATCCCAAGGTGCCGTACTGAGTACAGACCTTTTGCCAGTGCTCTCTTTTTCCTATATTTAACATCTGTATAGCACACTGCACCAGCTGGCATGCCTGAATGAATGTCACTGATTGTGGAAACACTACGTTTTATCTTAACATTGACAAAAAACTGCATTTAAACTGGATTGGTCACATCCTGGCCTACAACTGGATCAGTGCATCTGTAATTTAATCTAAGTAAGTTTTATTTTTTATGTCAGGCAAAAGACTTCCTTGCACTTTTGTGCTGACGTGTCTTGCTACCTACGTCAGAGGTGTCTTGTTGTGTAGCAGATGTATACCAAAATGTTGAAGCTATCCTGCACAAACTGTGGTCTGCTTGAACTGTTATGTTTTGTCCATCCAGGTAGTGTAAAGACGACATTGCAGGCTGGAAAAATCTTTCAGTTTCTTCTCAAAATATTTCCTCTTTATCTCCATCATAATTTTGAAAAACTTCACTGATTTTTTTTTTTTTTTTTTTTTTTGGCTACATACTGTATCATAAATCAGATGGAAAATGCAGTTACTGTTGGTGTGTAGCACAGCACTGCCTGAATAAATGGCATTGACATCTAACCTGCACTAATGTCACAAATAGATAGAAGAATTAAATAGAAGTTTAATGAACTAAAAATATTATATTGATATTATATACTGATATTGGATTTGTGAGGCTGATACTAATGTTGTAGAGTTAAAAAAAACATTCTGTTCCTAATTTATTGGCCAGTATTTGTTTTTAAACATAAACAGCTTGGTTAATAAGAACGTGTTGAAAAATACACCTTTCTCTCTGGAAGAAACTATAATGGTGATGTCCTTTATAGTTGCATGAAACGGAAATGATGATGTTCTGTTTTAGAAAGGAAATAGGAAAGCTGATACTTGATAAACACTCAGGGTAACTTAATCTAGCATCTCGTAGCTGACATCTGTGTAAGGCTAAAGACCCACGGGACAGAAGTGTTCACCCCCATTCCAGTCTGTGGGATGTAAATGTACAGCCTTTCAAGGTACCGTGGGAAAATATGCACTGCAGAGTTGGCACACGATGCATTGAAAATGAGAAGATTGAGAAATAATGTTATACTTACATACAAATAAGAACTGCATCAGATATCAGTGGATAATTTTGAATTGAATTTTGTAGGATTCCTCTTTTGTATGGCCAGTGCTGGATGGCACAGAGCTGTTAAAATTGTTAGAGAAATGCTGTGTAGCTTATTTAAAAAATACACACCAATAATAGCTTGTAGTCTAAGAACATAGCCCTCAAATGTGTCAGCACACCCACAGCAGCAAGTGAGAAGTGGTGGATTGGTGTTGTATGATTTATGTATTAATTCAGGTCTTCATGATAAGCAGGTAGCATCCTGTATTCAGACTTGCTCAGTACTCGTTACCATCAAAGCCATGAATGACAATCAGTACCTGATCTGTGCAGATTTATGCTCTACAGGTAACGAAGAGTCGATCTGATCGCTGTCGATTATCCGTATTTCTTTTTCATTGAGCGTTAGTGCTGGTCAACCATCATTGCCCTGTGCACATTGATGTGTGAGGGTGAATCTCTGTAGGGGATGAAACGCCCCCCCCCCCAAAATGATATAGGCTGCTTGGTGAAAAAATGGTTAATGTGAGACAAGTGATTAACTGGCAGACATACAACTGGCTGTCTGACAAGCAGACCAGACAGTCATGAAAATAGTCCCTAGTGAAGTAATGAAGTTGCTGGATGATGTGGGGTAGCAAGGCTCCAGAGTGCAACCATTTGCCACTTTTGAAATAATTTTCAGACACGGTTTGTGAAAAACCTTAAAAATAGATGCACTAGTGTGATTTGCAAGTACGCCTCTTATTGTTGATGTTTCACTTAAATTTCTCCATTATTGCTGGGTGCAAGAGAACTGGCAGTCGAACATGTTTTGCTGTTTCATTTTGTCTGTCACATCCACGTCGATACGCCGTGTCTCAGATCCAGCATGTTAGGGGAGAGAATCAGAATCGATCATCTGGATAAATCTTACTGTCACGCAGCTCCATCTGAATCCAAATCTTGTCTGGTTTGAGTCATTTGTCAGGAATAGTTTGTAAGTGAATAGGTAACACTGACTGAACTGAACAGATGAATTAACAGAAATTCTCGTCTCTCTCACTCAGCATTAGGAGCAGCATATGGGACAGCGAAGAGCGGCACAGGCATCGCCGCCATGTCTGTGATGCGGCCAGAGCTCATCATGAAGTCCATCATCCCCGTGGTCATGGCTGGTATCATCGCCATCTACGGGCTGGTGGTGGCTGTGCTGATAGCAAACAACATCTCTGAGAGAGTCACCCTTTACAAGTAAGATGAACCTCTGTTACAGTTTTTACATTTACGTCAACTGTGTACATTCATAAACATATCACACAGTATCTGCTACATAGTAAACATGCTTATGAGTTAAAGCATGTGCATACACATAACTGCCAACCTCTTTAACTCACGAACACAACCTCAAAGACACATTATGGCCACCTGATGATTTTTAGGCCAGTATTCACTGGTCTCTGCCTATGTTTTCATCTGTTTTGGCAGGATCTCTGTTTTTTGATCTCCTCTTGTTTGACTTCCTTCTTCATGGCACAGTTGCTATGTCCACGTTTTGCTGGGTGGGTGGGAAACAGTTATCTCGTCAGAACTCATTTTCTGGAACAGTTTTAGTGTAGGGGTTTGGTAAACACAGTTAGATCCAACCATACAGACTATGTGGGCTAGAGGACCAAAGTAATTCTCAAAGGGTTTGGTACTTACACTTACATCAGCGATCTGGAGCTAAGCTAAATGAACAGAAAACAAACAAAAATGCACTGTTACTAAAATGTTACGGTGCCTTCCTCAGAGACACACACACAGAGTCTTGTGAGAGAGAAAGACAGGCAGTTGCTAGCAAGAGCTTATCACTTTAACAAACTCTCAGTGCAGCCACTTTGTTGAAGATTTTGTGGCTGCATGGTGGATTCAGATATTCTGTTGGAGAAAAGGAAAATGCTGAATCCATTTCTAATCAAACATAGTAAACAAGGAGGAGCGTTAACCAACACTGAGAGGAGCCTCCGTCAGACCCACTTACCCAGAAGATCTGTTTGATAAAAAATAATGTGTTACAACAAATTCATTGATATCCATTAAATTTGGAATATTTCCTTTCTGCATTGTTGAAATTTTGTTCATCCACCACATAATTAGACACTCTGTCTGATGACAAAATGTGTTTGAATCCTAAAACACAGAATTCAGAAAGAATTAAACATGAAAATTTCCTTGGGCTCTTTTTACAGGAAGAGAAAATAGGGAGTTTGAGGATTGTTTTAACATATGATATATGTATACATAAGAGATAACACAATTAACATAGGGACACAGGATTAGATCTTGGAAAATGTTTGTTTCGTGGTTGAAGTTCTACTGGAATTGAACAAGCAAAAATATGGGTCATAAAAGAAGCTTTAGTGGAGTACTGACTGACAGTTTGGCCATTAGATTGATTTGTTTTGGGGTAAAATTCATCTTAAAATAATATTCCTAAATTCTTTTGGTTATCAAATACTTCCCCTTTATAGGGGAAAAATCTACTTCTCTGTTGTCCATCTGTATACTCAGTATGTTTTAAACATTCATAGTGTATAATTGCAAATATGACTGAATGGATACTTTCTTCACTTCCTCTCATCAGGAGCTTCCTGCATCTCGGTGCTGGTCTGAGTGTGGGCCTGAGCGGTCTGGCGGCTGGGTTTGCCATTGGCATCGTGGGAGACGCTGGTGTGAGGGGCACCGCCCAGCAGCCCCGGCTTTTTGTGGGCATGATCCTGATCCTGATCTTTGCCGAGGTGCTGGGGCTTTACGGTCTTATCGTGGCCCTCATCCTATCTACAAAATAAGTGTCTGCATCAAACACCATCTCATTCATTCCACATCAAAGCAGCAAGAACAAATAGGAGATTTTCACCTACTTCCATTACACCCCGTGGGTCTGACAGGATGGGATGGCAACAGAAACATGTTGGCGGTCGACTTGACAGCTGTGTCCTCAATAGATGTGATCTGTCCATATTGTTTAAAGCCATCCGGTTGTGTCAGGTGTTGTGCGTACAGAACGGGCATGAAGATGTATTGGTTGTTGTGGGATGATGTGTGGACAGTCTGCTTGATTTGTTGTCTGATCTTAACCTGTACAGTGATCCAGAGTCCCTCCACCCCCTGTAAATGTAGTAACCAGTCTGTGCTGTGAGTATCAACGTTTATCCCTCTGCCCATTCCCCTCCTCTGATTTTTGTTTTTTGTTGGTGGTTTTGCTCATTCTCCGTTTTGAGACTGCTGAAGAATCGTGCACATTAGTGTTTTATTTTTTCATGTTCTTTTCTGGGACCATTTTTGAATCACAGTGGTGAGGAACTGACAAGACTTTTTTTTCACTATTTATGGAAAGTTATGAAAATTTTGACTTAATGAAATTGTCTAAATGGAATACTGTTTATTGAATACCCTATATACATCAAAATATATAAATTATCTGTGTATAGTTAGATTAATTGCACTGTGGGTAATTGTTCTAAGTGCTTGGAATTCCTCTGGATGTAGTGTGATTATTAATGGAGGATGTCCACATATTGACATGGAGTTGACAGTGTGTGTGCGTGTGTAAATGACCTGAGTGCGTAACGTGTGCAAGTCGATTTATGTTTAATATGACATTCTCAAACACTAGTATTGTTTACCTGTAGTGCTGCTGTCTTGATTTTTTGTTTGTTTTTTCTGTTTAAGGTGAGAGCTCACTGTTCAGCCATACCTGTCAGATTTCCGAATAAAACTCAACCTCCTCCAGAACATCATTGTTCAGTCTTTTTTGTCTGATATTAATGGGATGACCAAACTAACACTCCAACAACTTTTAGTCTTTTCAGCCTCAAGCGAGTGGCTGCAAATGGAAATTGGGTATTAAATGGTCAATTCACTTGGTGAATTAAATGTAGAGCAGAGAGAGTTGGGACGCTGTGTAAAATGCAAATAAAACAGAATTAAAGCATTTGCAAATAAACTATCCCAACTTGTTTGAAATGTGTTTCTGGCATCAAATTCAGAAGAAGCATATATTTACAAAAATCAGTGAAGGTGAAGGGGTACAACATTAAATATACTGTTTTGAATTGAGTTTAATATCAAAGGATTAGCAAGTTATCTCATTGTGTTTTACACAGAGTACTGACCTTTTTTTGAATCAGGGTTGTAGATTTGCAGGTTTGGACAAATTAATACTATGACCTGATGATGGTGCTGATGAAGTCAGAAGAACATAAAAGTTGCTACAGTTCAACCTGAGGTGGACATGAATGGCTCCTCCTTAAATTTACATTTTTAGCATTTACACAAGAGCGGTAAAGAGATTTTCTTTATCTTCAGTTATTTCCCTCATAATACAGTGTTCAGAGGTGAAGTTAAAAAGACATTTATGTAATTCTTCAATGTGTGATGTATGACTGCATAAAGTACTTTAATCATTGTTAGCTATGTGCAACTCTGAAAAACAGAACTTTCACAATAATGTCTTGATGCCTTTTGAGTCAGAAATGGCACTAATTTAACTTGGAAACACATGTAACATACTTTTTGCACACTCCTTACATTAATTCTAAAAAATGGGATTGGGAGTGAACCAATGACCCAGACATCTAGGTCAAGTAAACGCTGCACAAGCCTGATCTTCAGAAACAGAATCAGAAACAGAATTTGAAATGTCATTGAGGACAATATCAAGCTGAATTTTACTGATGTTCTGCACCTAAAAAAGAAATAGAAATTTGTGTGGTTCCTTAAATCCTTGAAGGCTCACTGACTGCTGATTGTAATAGTGGATTAACTCCAGGAGAACAGCACTAACCCATTGCAAAGCACAGTGTTCACCTTGTAATGTACCAAAATGAAATATAATTGGGAAAAGCATCATAGCTTTTACTCCATTACACTTATTTAACAGCCATGGTGTCTTGTTACTGTTCAGAGTAGGATTTTACATAAAAAAACAGATAAAAAATAATAAAATATGATGTAGTTTGATGATGTATATAGTTAAAGTTTGAGTAGCTCTGCCTTTAACCAACTGCAATATTAATAAGGCTTATATATAAATTCAAGTGGATATTTCTACTTTTGATACTTTGAAGGATATGTTTGCAATTTTTCAAGTCTATTAGAAAAAATTTGTCAGGTTCCCACGTGTATTCTGAAACAGGCTTTTCACGTCCAATGTGCCCATCGGGGACAAAATCCAGGATGCTCCTTCTGTGCAAAAATATACTCCAAATTTTACTTAAGTTAATATGAGGCTTTAACTGTCTTTAACTGTTAGATATATCCAGTGGTTATTTGTTACAATGACCAGGGAATCATTTTGGCAGTGTGAACAGGACGAGTGATTAAACCTGTTTAAACACGTGAACCAGAACCTGTTTTCGGTTGTGCTGGGACTACCTCTCTTCTCTCTCTGTACATATTCCATATGTATGGGCAATGATCCCCCTGCTGTCAGGGTATGTGGATATTCTTTAAGACACATCTGTTTGCCCATTCTCACCCTATAGTTTACCTATACTCCACCAGGACAGGTGCTTTATGCACCTGTGCTGGTGGAATCACTGATTAATCTCTATCTGAGTCAGAATGCACTCTGCTGCCTGTCCCTTCCTGTCCCTGCACCTGCAAATAAGTACAGCAAGCCACAGGGGACAGAGGAGGATGTAGAGGTAGAGGCTGTCTTGTCCTCTGAGGAAAATGACTTGTCCTGTGGTAAATAGTAGGAATAACCTCGAGAGAAGGGTCAGCCTGCTGTTTTGAGGAGGTTATTGGCAGGGCACCCAGGCTCTGGATGTTACCCTCGCTGAGAGGGGTGTCATGCAAGCCAAAATTCTGGGGGCCCACAATGGCAATATATATCTTTTACATCATTTTTCTTTTATATAGTCCTTTGTATAAAATGTGCATATATATAGTCAGCTTTTATTTTGTATTTTGTATTTCTCTATTCTGTTGCTATTTTTTTCCCCAACTGCTATTACCTGCTGCCTGTAACCCTGAATTTGAGCTGGGGATTAACAAAGTTTTATCTTATCTTATCTTGTTAGAAGAGGGAGAGCATCTCATATCTACTCAGAGTACTAAAGTTACAACGTAACCATGTTTCACTGTTGAGATAGATCTGACTATTGCTTTTAGACATTTGAAAAATTGTGAACCTATCCTTTAGTGCATTTATTTACCAACACTGTATTTTTATTTATGTAACATTTTGAATGCCGGACTTTTACTTGTATTGGAGTATTTTTATATTTTGTGGTATTGCTACATACTTAAATAAATGATTTGATTCTAAATACTTCTTTCTTCATTTAACCTTTTGAATGACAACACAAGTCTTTGAAATGGGGCAAATGTTAACAGTCAATGCTCCTCCCTCTGATACACTATTTTGCTGATACCCTTTTAAAAACCTTGACTGTAGAGCTTTTACTCGTAATGTCGTTATTTTGTGACGTTACACTGGTACTTTTACTTCAGTGAAACATGTAGCTTAAATACTTGCAGCAGTGCGGGCGCAGTCGCTCCTCGTCTTCCTCGGCTGTGATGACAGGAGTCTGTGATGTGTGCTGAAAACTTCCTGTGAAACAGAGTTTGCTGTGGGCTCCTGCGGAGAGCCTGCCTGGCTGTTATTGTTTACGGTCAGACTAATGTAAAGTAGGTCATGGAAAAAGGGAAGCTTTGCTAGCCACTCGTTCAGCTGTCGTATATAAACTATCCAGCAATAGGTGGCTTCAAGGAACAACGTCTGTGTCAGTGATTTTTACGTGAATGCTGGTTGTGAACAACAGGCAGGTAACGTTAACGCTCTCCTTTAATCCAGTGCTGATAGTGGCGCGCAGCTAACGACAGCTAACCAAGTTAGCTAGTTTATGCTAGGTCTGAATCTGCATCACCAGCTAAATCATTCCGCCTCCGATCGCCCTTTTCTTATTACATGGCTGATAAATCGTGAAAACACGATAGTCAACGACATCTACCAGTGTACAAAGCTATAGACACTTGCATAAGCAGCAGTGTGACTAAAATTGTGACGCCTCTGACCTTTTTATTGCCTGCTAACATGTTAATGCATGCGCCGTTCAACGGGCTGAAGACTATGTTGCTAGCGTTAGCTGCTCTGATAGCTAGGCTAGGTGTCTAACTGAAGCTAAGAACAGTAATTTTATTTTAATTTCACTTTGTATAATAATTATACTGATGACTACAATGATCTGTTGACTGGGAACATTACGATAAATTAAGCAGACAGATGTTGCTTGTGTAATTATTATCCTACAGAGAGGAGATGTCAATGTGGGAGGCTGCGGTTAACGTTGCCCCACAAAGTGTCTCAGTGGGCTAAATTGCATTTGGTAAGATTGCAAATTACAAAGTAGGATGAGTTTGATGAGTGCCGTCGAGAAAAATGAAAGGTGTAGCAAATGTTCCTTGTTAAAAACCACATCAGTACAACATGAAAAATAACAAAATTCTGTCATACAGCTTATGCAAGTGTGAGTCTAGGTCTTTGAAACAAGAGTCAGAGGACATGCACTTGCACAAAGCTACAAACGGCAGTGTACAAAGCTATCCAGGTTAACTGCCACATAAGCCTTCAGTGCCTGTCCCACAAGATAATTATGTAGTCATTTTGTATTTCAGCAGCTGGACTGATGCTGTTCCTCCAGTATCTGGATTAAAACCCGATCTGCCTGGCAGGCTCTTCTACTGGTGAGACTCTGTTGCTGCCATGTCCAGGCGAAGCAGGAACAGTCGTGCATGGCGATACGTTTGGGGTGGGATACGGCGGGATGCTGATGCCCGGGCGCTTGTGTTGGCCACTGAGAATGAAGAATGGAGTTATGATCGCCTAGAGGTAAGCAGACAAGGGCTGCTGTTTTCCCAAGGACCCAAAGCTGTGAACAGATACGAAGTGTCAGTGGACATCTAACTTTTTGCTGGTGTCATATGATGCCACTTGTTTACACTCCAGTTAGAACATAGGCTGTGTCACCATGAGCAGGCAAAATTTGCCTTAGGAAGCTGGGTCAAACTTACAGCCTCTATTTTGCCTTTGGTCATTATAAACAGCGTTTGTTTGTTGATGCGAATGTCTGTAGCTTGAAGCAAAAGTTTCAGTTGTTTGCATACTTTGAATCAGAACTAGTATTTTTTTTCCACAAACATAAATGCAATGTAATGTGTGCATTTTACTGTCAAGATCTGGAGATGTGTGAATTTTCCAATCCAGTGCCCAATTTTGGCTTTGTAGCAGCCTAACATCGATACCGGTGCTGTGTTGTTACATAAGCAATGCTGCTGACATTTGCGTTTGGTCTTTCTATTTACATTGTTTCTCTCCAGTACAGTGATTCAGACTCTGAGGCGGACTTTTCAGCAGTGATGGTGCCTCCAGTCCCCAGTGCAGTGCCAGTCACTGGAGAGTCCTACTGCGGCTGCGATTCCCAGGCTGAGACCAATTACAACCCTCGTCTGCGTGGTTTTCACCAAGTGAAAGACTGTCACTGTGGAGAGGATGACCAAGGTACAAGACAACTACTGAATTTTAAGGGCTAACTAATATAGAATGCACCCATTTTATAATTGACGCATTGATTAAGCGACATCACTTGAATAAGCTACTGTAGCCAATCATGTTATCTTTTATTGAGCTCTGTGATTTGCTCACATACAGATTATATGAATACATTTTTCTGTACTAATTGATACAAGGTAAAATGGCACTTTTTTAGTTGGCAATGACTAAATGAATTACTTTGGATGTTTCAGAGTTTGACTGGGTTTGGGATGCCAACAGCCGATCAACAGCAACATTACTGAGCTGCGACAATCGCAAAGTGAACTTCCATTCAGAGTACAGCTGTGGCACAGCAGCAATCCGTGGCTCTAAGGAGCTGGCTGAAGGGCAGCACTTCTGGGAAATCAAGATGACGTCCCCAGTGTATGGAACAGACATGGTAAACCTCTACCTTTTTGTACTTCTGATCGGTCTTAACGTTGATAGATAGAAGAATAAAAACTCGCTTAAATTGTCCTTAGTTGAATATATACATTTTTTCTTACACAAGTGTGACATCAGAGAAGAGACTGGTAAAACATATATATATGAACACAGTCATACCAAAAACTTAAAAGTAACATTGCATTTGCTCAGCTTCATACAGTATGTCCAACGTCATACAGAGTCATGTATTATCAGTTCCCTCCCATTATCAGGGGAGTCAGAACATCATCAAGGTCAACATCTTAGTGCTGACCTCCAGACACCTTGTGAAGGATGTAACTTCTGTAACAACTAACCATTTCAAAGCATAACTTAAACATTCCTGTATAAATTACTCCCGCATCTCCTAATAGTGACCTGCTCTTATTACTGTGTGTAAACAAATTTCCCCCCAAAAAAATCCAAAGGTAGAGCAAAAGAATAATCCATGCAGAGGAATTTGTGTGCAAGTTAATTTGTCTCTGAATTGTTCTTTATTTCTGTCCAGATGGTTGGCATCGGTACTTCTGAGGTCAATCTAGACAAATACAGACACACATTCTGCAGCCTGCTGGGAAAGGATACAGACAGTTGGGGACTTTCTTACACTGGTGAGATTAACACAACATGCTAAGATGTAACAGTAAGTGCTCACGATGGTTATTGTGGGGATTAGACGTCAGAGGTTTGTCTTTCTTTTGTCAGGCTTGTTGCATCATAAAGGGGACAAGATGAACTTCTCCTCCCGGTTCGGACAGGGGTCCATCATTGGAGTCCATCTGGACACGTGGCACGGCACACTGACTTTCTTCAAGAATCGCAAGTGTATAGGTTAGTACTAGTGTGCAAAGTCCACTACTGACAACAGCGCTGGTAGTCTGATTCCTGTTTTAATGAATTGTAAGGATGCACCAAGCCAACTTATTCCTTTCCTGCACCGATTGTGATACTCCAACTCAGGATGTCCACCCATACCAATTACTGGTCTGATAAGAGTACTCTACTGTGTAATATAGCGCAACAGATACTGGATTTTTAAGGCTAAAACTGCTGCAATTTCCTGTTACATATCGACCAATGTATACACCAGCACCAGTAATATCAGCTGACGTATTGGTCTTGTTGATTAATCAGTCTAGGTCTGCTGTATACCTCACTGTCAATATTGTTTTATGTAGGGGTTAGCAAAGAATACTGTGGCACTAAGCACTGTGTTTGTGGCCTGCAGTGACTTAATGAATGTGACATTTTATGATACCAATACCGATCTGGCTTATTGGATCAGTGCTTTCCAATAACTTGTGTGCAAATTAGTGCAAATTTACAAATCTTAACTATTGCAAAATTGTTGATATTTGCTGAATTTGAAACTCAGCTACTATCTCTTCACCGTCCGCTAGCTGTCTGGTCTGTGTGGTCTCTTGGGGAGAGCCACACAACACTATTCCGGCCTTTCAGCAATAGGTGGCGTTTCTGGTCGTGCACAGGATGAAGGGAAGAGGAGGGGAGATTGGGGGAGAGAGGTTGACTTAAAATCTGGCATGCTAAAATGTTATGGCATTGCATTGGGAGAGCTGGCAATGTCAACAACTTTCTCCAGAATGCCTCACACCACCTTTAACTATATGCCCATATATATGAGGCATACTCTGTTTAGTGGGGATTCTGTGCAAACGTTAATACATGGCCCACAGAGTGGTATGTAAAGAAGATATTACACATGAACATAAAAACTTTATAGTTTCCATTCTCGATCTAGGTGTTGCTGCCACAGAGCTACAAAATAAGAGGTTTTATCCGATGGCGTGCTCCACCGCAGCGAAGAGCAGCATGAAGGTGATCAGGTCCTGCTCTGCACCCACCTCTCTGCTCTACCTTTGCTGCGCTCGCCTTCGCCAGCTGCTGCCGGACTGTATAGACACGTTGGACGTGCTGCCACTGCCACCTGGCCTTCGTCAGTTGCTCCACAACAAACTGGGTTGGGTGCTCAGTCTTAATTGTGGCACCACAGAAGACACCCCAGATGGACCTGAGCGCTCCTCACGCTTGCCTGCCCCCCCCTTGGCTGGACCGTCCTCCTCTGAGAGTGACTCAGAAGGTTGTACATCTGACCCTGAAGCCTGTCAGAGGAAGAGATGCCGCTGGACATGACTGGACATCTCAAATCCTACCTCCTCTTAAACACTGGTAGACGTTACTGTCTTATGGCATCTAATCTAGTGTTTCCTACCTGCCTCAAGCTTTCCTCAACATCAGTGTTGTCCAGTAGTGAAGAAAATAGCCAGGATCAGAGTGCTATGTAGGTGGGAAACGGTGACAGCGGAACTACTGCCTGCACGTTTTTACTGTGATCTCCTCTCATGCCATTCAGATGTCTTCATGCTCATCATACATTCAGTATCCAAACCAGCTTCAGTAATAAGTGAAGAATGCTGTGTTGTGTTGTTAGCTAGCATAACTTGTTGCCATGCGTGTATGGGGATTTGTGAAATGGTGTAGGGGTGGACTGTACAGTGTAACACTGAAGTCACTGTGGCCAAATTTTGGTGGTCATCATGGCATATCTACAAAAAGGGGGTTTCAGAAATGAGACTGTATATTTTCTGTGTTTTCATACTGTATGCAAATAATGTACGTTGTTCACAACCGAAATACTGTCAGAGCATTATCGCAGTAATCTGTTACCTGTTTTACTGGCATCTGCAATTTTCTGTTAGGTTGACAAAGTGAGAATTAGTGCGACACTATTTCCCATGAGTTGGTCAGACAGGAAGTTAAAATAGGTCATACTCTTTATTTCTAACCCACAGGTTACAGCTCTGAAGCAAAAACTGTCAAAAATGTGCGATGAATGTACTTTGCAGCTGTTAGTCCTCCAAAAAATGAAAATACTCCTTTCGTGGAACGGCCATCATCTTCAAACAACTTCTACACCTATGATTCCTCGTCAGATAATTCTTGTTTCTTGAGAAACTTCAGAAAAAGTTGCAAGTCAAATATTTGTTACATTTAAGGCAACATCCATCTGTCACCAGCTTTTTAAAATCTCCTGTTGAAACCTGATAAACTGAACTATGGAGTTTGTCTTTTCTGAAAGATGTAGCTAGTATATGTTTTTATTTAGTGTAGCTCTTTTAAATCTGATCATGAGATGTGTGTCACTCAGAAGAGACTGCCACACATTTTACGCTAACTTTTCATCACTCTTACACCTTATGGTTTCTTTTAGAGCTTCTTAAAAAACATAGTTTCTTTAATTGACTAAATATGAGATTATGAGCAGTTTTAATATTAAGCTTCTTTGTACTTTATGCAAGCATGTTCCATCACTTCCTTTACCAATTCTGGACTGTAATTTATTAAGCGCGTACTCTACTCTAAATACTTTTAGTATGAAACACAGGCCCCATGGATCAAAAAGATGGCAGCAATAAGTTGTTCCCCATTTAAGTATTCACAACAGAAATTGAGTTTCACTATGGTTATAGAAACTTCTTGCACTGCTCCTGCAGCAGCTTAGCATGTTTCTTACAATAATAATTTTTAAAATATGGCTGAAAACACAGTTTACATGTTGCGCTACTGTGATCACAATTCTGACTTAAACTGTAGAGTACATGGAACAACAGGAGAGATGTGGATAATGCTGCAGGTGTGGAAAAACAAAATACAAACATTTTTCAGTCAACTTTCAAGCCAACATGGGCTGAGGGGTTTTGAGATCAATTTAAGTATTAATTGATCATGAATGACTGAGGAGGGGAGTGTTACCCCTGGGTCAGACATGGAAATAATTCTTATGTTTAGTTTCTTTGGAGTATAAAACTATAACAATGTATGTATTAAAACAGTGTTTGACACAGGTGTTGAAGCTACACCGTATGCCAACTGCTGCCTCGGTCACCGGTGTTTGATCATGTGCTCTCCTCAAGGTCTTGGTTTAAGCTAACATTCACAAAGACTAAAGGTACTATGCAATACAAGCATCTTATGTAAGAATGGTTTTCAGCATTGGGTGTTGAAGAATGTCATGACGGAAGCACAGACACAACAGTGGTGAAGGTACCAGAGGACCATGCTCATTAGTCATGAGTGTTGTGATGTTACACACTTAATTCTGTCCAGTTCTGTAATGATTTATCAGACGTATCACTATAGATCTTGTAATGTAACCACCAAGAGGTTAGTTGTAGTCCAGCATATGGATTTTATGTCTTTTTTTTCACAGTATCTGTATTCACATTGATGCATCCAAGCACTTTTTCTTACTGTTCTACTGTAAATAGGAAAATCTAAGTGTTTCTTCTATAACATGTCATATTAATAATAATGTATGTGAAGGCCTTTAATCATCTTTTTCTGTATAACTTATCAGCATGATTTTCAGCTGAAAATAAAATGAATGCTAAATATGCACAAAGGACTGGATGTTCTTATTAAATACAAGGAAACTAGTACCAAGGAAATTTCAATTTCAAGATGTCAAAGTCTCATGGTCAGTTACAATGCTAAAAGTTACGATTTGTGTTTTTCATTTTACATAAAATGTTGCAGTAACACTTAATTTAGTAACAACATTTTTAAAAAGACTTAGTAGATGTAGTTTGACCATTTTGCTTTATTTCTGGAGTGAAACAACTGAATTACAAAAGACATTCTTTCATCTATCATGTGGTCAAAATGAAGCAAAACATGGAAACAGTTCAGTTCTACAATAGCCTCAAGTCTGCACTAAAATCCATATCAATTTTAAATAAAGTAAATAAATCATCAAATTAATGGCAGTGTTGCTTTGAAACAACATTTTGATCTTCAAAAAAAAAATAGAATTGGAACATATATTGGACAGTTACCTGAATACACACCAAAAATCCAATTCATTAAAACATCAGGGTTTTCTGCAATAGGGGTACTTTAGAGTGACTTGAACTCAGTATTTTGTATTTTAATATTTTGTTAACATTTAATTTTCCCCAAGCGGAACAAGAAATGCACTGCTCTGTTCACAGGGAACTCTTTGTGGTCGGACCAAGTGAGCGGAAGTTGTGTGCCGTGCTTACCGAGGTCAAGTGGAATTGGACGGGCTCACAAGGTACGTTAAGGTATTTTCAATTCCAGATATTTGCAAAGTATAAACAGTGCCGATAGTTTATTTATAGTTAATTAAAATCAGTCGTTGTTAATACACTAAACGATTTTGTAACATTTTTTAACATCCAACGCGAGCTAGCAGATTCCGGTTAGCTCTGTTAAGTCAGGGTTATAACATGTTTGAGCTGTCCATTGCTAACAGGCAAACATGAATTAGTTTCTTTCTAACCAAGGGGTCCTTCAATTTCAGATGTACATAAATCACTCAAATCTCTTGCAGGATAAACACCGACCACTGTGTCATTGAGGATTGTCGAGTAGCTCCTGTACATCCCAGTCATGGCTAAGAAGAAGCGACTTCGCCTCATAGCAGAAATGGCTCGGAAGATCCGCGCGTACCGAGAGCTAAAGAACCGGCCGCGAGAGTCCCAAAAGTACGCACTGGACTATGAGACAATGAGGCGGCCGCACACAGGGAAGATGCTGCCCGTGCTGGCCTGGCAGGATGTCCGCAGGGAGACTCGCCTCTTCTCCCTGCTGGCAGGCATGAGGATGTTCGGAGTGGGTCGCCTCTTTACCCGCAAGTCCTGGCTGGAGGACCACACAGAGCCCAGCTACTGGCAGATCACCAAAGTCAAGGTGGACTACACATCTGAGGTGAGAACGGGCAACATCCCGTTCACATACACGGCCACTGAGTGTCAAGTCTGCACATTATCAGTCTAAGTCTAGAATTGATTGAAAAAAAAAAAAAACAGTCTGGTTTGGCCTGACATCTGATAGGATTCCTGTAACCAATTGTCACCTGATTCTTGTGTTTTCTAGAACATGGATCATGGCAAAGCATGGGGGATGCTCACCTACAAAGGTAAGATTTAATCCTTTAATCCTGTTTATTTGATTTGAAATCATGGCTTAACAATTTATAAACATTTACCTGTGAATGCAATCGAGGTCACCAATGTCAGGCTGTGTTTTTAGACTTATTACAATTAATCAGACTACTTTGAGGCCAACAAAGATATATATTTATTTATCCACCAGTATTGGTTTCATGATATTGTGGAGAACACTTTAAAACAGCATTCTGTTTCATACAATTTGCAGAAAATATAACTGATATATTGAACACTTAAAATAGCGTATGCAACAGCATATATAACATATAAAATAGTAAACAATAAGTGATAATTATTCTTGAAATAAACTGCATGTAGCGACTTTGTTGCATTTTGTGCTTTGCAGGAAAACAGGAGAGCGAGGTTAAGGAGGTGGACAAGGTGATGTACCACGACTGGCGCCTGGTCCCCAAACACATGGAGCAGCAGTTCAAGAGCTGTGAGCCGCACCCTGAGCCACCTGTGCGCTATGTCCCGTACCCTCCCCTGCTCCGCGCCATGTTGCTGGCCCAGCACAGGAAAACATATGGCAGCATACTGGCAAAGGAGCTGGCCTTGCCTTTAAAGAGGGACATTGTGCTCAACAAAGACTATTTCCGCAGGCAGGAACAGGAAAGGCAGAAGACAGAAGGGACAGCAGTCTGATAGTGGTGGTTCTGAAACTGAAAGTCTTGGACATTTTGGAGAAAGTCACTGCTAACAGAAGTCGTAAGTTCTTCTGTCCAAGTACACTGGAAGCCCTTGCCTCAGTGTCCCACTAACTCCTGGACTCAAATGAGTTTTCTGCCATTTCCATCTGAAGCAAGCCTCCCTGTATGTAATATGTATCTGTGTAATATGGTTAATATTAAATTTGAGATTAAACATAGCTGCTATCAGTGTTTGTTTTTTATTCTTTTGTGAGTGTGTTATAGAATCTTTCCCAGATGACTTCAATGAGTTAATTACAGCCTTGTAGCACTGGGAATGCGCAGTAAACACTTAATGTAGTTATAACTTGGGACTGATACTTTAACATCTTGTAATCACCTTTTTCGTAGCAACAGAGGAAAAAGAGTGCCAGCAGATTTGACCATCGACCACTCAGGCAAAGACGATGTTAAATTTGGTGTTAAAGGCCCTACATGCTCATGGTCCACTAACACAGGTGTTTGCGCTGATTTTTTTGATGAGACTTCCTGGTAAATGTGCCTCATGGTTGTGCCATAAATAAACAGTATTACATTATGGGCCGATCTGCTCAGAGATTTTTTTAAAAATTGATTTCCACTCAAAAATCGTACGTCAAACCCTACAGCATTTCCAGACTTGTATTACTCTACAGGAGCCTTTGTTGTTTTATATTACCAATTAAACATGAGAACTGGGATACAAGGAAAAGTAATGAAATCGAGCTTCACAAAAAATAAAATTTGTTTGGATAACTTGGTCAAAATTAGAGTGATGCCAAGTTTGAAAAGTGGCTGATGTTATGCTACTCTAGAAGCTTCTGATTGAGTGGTATGTCATTGTTAGCTTCTGTTATGTTGGTGCCGCTTTACTGGTATATGGCACTTAAAAACATTATTATACTATACATTATTATAACGATATACCTGTACCACTTCCATAATAACGTGCCACGTTTATGTGCGACACAGCGGTGGCATTTCATGGGGAGTGCCATATGCAAGTCGAACAGCATCTACATACTGAAGTTAAAGCGGCAAATCGCTAACAATCTGCGAAATAAGTAAGTCAAACCTAGTCTGACTTACCTTGTCAAATTTGGGATAGTATATCAAAATGATAAGTACAGTTAAATACAGCATTTTTTGGACTTCGGATGCGATGTAGAGAGCTAGCAAACATTTTAACTGATGTCCTGCTTTAGTACTTTATGTCTTTCTCGGTGGAAACGGGCTTCCGTAGATTTTGCGTAGAATTTGCTCCTCGTGAGCCTCAGAACACCACGTGCCCGCGCTTTGAGGGATCGTTCCTAAGCAACATGCGTGCGTACGTGCATGACGACGTCGTCCTTCCCTCCTTCCTCGCGTGCTCCGTCCACCGGCGACAATGATTTGCCTGTTTCTGTCCATATTTGCTCACATCTTCCAGTCAGGTTGGTGTTTATGTCTGTTTATACTTCATGTATCATTCACCGACTGTCACTCTGAGTTTCACTCTGTGTAATGTGCTCACAGTTTCCGCCATGTGTGGTCAGGAGACGCGGACACACCGGACACAGTCCTCGGCTAGCTAGAAGAGGAACAGTTAATCGGTGAAACAGCGGTGTCATGAAGCCGTCAGTAACGTTGATAGTGCTTTTGTAACTAATTTTGGATCACACAATAGCCACGTAGAGTCGCTCGGCTTTCAAGTGTGACATAACACCCGGACTGTCTGCGTTTTACTAACGTTACACTTGCAGCAGCTACTCCGTGTAACAACCAGCAGCTAGTCCATGCGTCCTCACTGTAAAATAAGTTGATTCATCATCCTATTAATAGCTCATGGGTCAGCGAGCTGTAATTGGTGCCTTTAGGATTCATGTGGAGCCTCTGAGCGCTGATAGGCTGCTGCAGGAGGAGCGCTGCAATGGGGCCGAAAAAAAGGTCACAGCGAGATCTGCATGAACTTCAAGATTTGGTGGTGAAACACGCCCGGATTGAGGAATCTGGTGAGAGGCAATTTAGGCCGAAATAATCGATACTGAGCCTGCTGTGGCTGAGAGGTTTGCCGCAGAAGTTTGTTAAAGTGCAGGGTTCAGACATATTTCCTGCTGAGTGAGGGGACTACCTTTTTCCTACACACAGATTTTCACTTTAGCTGTAGCCAGAAAGTGATATTAGTGGGTCAAACCTGTGTGTGCACTGCTGCAGGGCTTTTTATGTGCATCCACAGGGTGCGTAGACTACCTACAAACAAAATTAACTGTGTATGACACCGGCTGCCATGTAACATGGATCAGCACCACGCAGAACTCAGCTGTGTCTGCTTTGGTTGTCTGTTCACGACTACACGCTGCATTTGTCTTCACCACTGTCTGTTGAACAAATGATGCTTCCTCCTCCACTCTTTAACAAGGTGCATGCAAGCAGCTCTGGGTTGTGTGGTGACCATTGCTCTTCACTTTAAATACTTGCAGGTTTTGCCTTCATTTTGATGCATGTTTTTCCTGCTTGTAGGCTGGACTGGTGTGAATGAGCGCACCTTCATTGCTGTGAAACCAGATGGTGTGCAGCGGAAGCTGGTGGGAGAAATTGTGCGTCGCTTTGAGAGGAGAGGGTTCAAACTAGTGGGTCTCAAACTTGTGCAGGTATTTGGGGTGTCTTTCCTTTTATTCTCCCTCAAGACTCATATCTCCAAAATAGTTTGTGGTCCAAATAAATAGTCATGGCCAATACAATGAGTTAATGATATTTCTTTTATGTTTAATTGAATATATCTGTCTTGTGATCCTCAGGCATCTGAGGATCTTCTCAGGGAACACTACTTTGACCTGAGGAGTAAGCCTTTCTTCAGACGACTGATCAGCTACATGAGCTCTGGACCCGTCGTAGCCATGGTGAGATTCCTCCAGATAATATACATGTGACTATGGGATACTAAAGACTTTCAGAAACTGAGAGGGCATTTAGTTTTTGTAAATATACATAATAAGCTATAGTTTGCAGTCCTACTACAGCTTTGCCATTGTAGGTTTTTCAATGCAGACATTTAGAGATCAGGGCGGCCGATGGCCGATTATCTAATGTCGGTATCATGTTGACTTTTAGCATGTGATAAAATACAACAACAATAATAACAAATGAGACACAATTTTTAAAATCTTATTTAATGCTGATGTTATTGTCTGCATTGTCTCTGTTTGCTTAAGTAGATCTGCACTCTGTTTGCATTGCGCTACAAAATGTGCATTGTCTCTGACGTGTTTCCAGACTTTTTTTGTTTATTCAGCCTTGTGAGTGCAGCCATCAGCCGATTATCTCAAAATGCCAGATTAATGAGATGACCAATTAATCAGTCTATAACAAGTGGAACTGTTGTGTTTTATGGTTCTCTAGATGAAAAGGCTGAAGCAAAGCAGCTGATTTTGAGCCAGTAGTTTTTGTCTCATCAGACTCCACACATGAATGTGATAGTTGTTGGTGCACTTAAGCACACAACGTAGGACAGTAAGAAAATATTTGATTAAATATGCTGTTTGTAAGCATATTTGACTCATACACAGTGTCATGAAACTAGAGGCGTAGTGATCACATGTAACACAAAGGAGTAACACTCTTGTAATATTGCCCAAAATGTTGCAGTCATGTATGTTTCTTGCATTTGTTCAGGTGTGGGAGGGGTTGGACGTGGTCAAGACTGCAAGAAAGATGATGGGTGAGACGAACCCCGCAGACTCGAAGCCTGGAACCATCCGAGGAGATTACTGCGTGGAAGTGGGCAGGTAAGATCACCTGATGGTTCGGTTCTCCTCCTCCTGAAGGAAACAGAGGGACAACAGGCCTTTTTCCACTGCAGACAGTTTTCTAGTAATTGATGTCTAATTTGGTAACATTTTGGAAGTTGGGAAGGGTGGCCGTGCAGTTTAGTGTAAGTGTACAAAACTCACAATTATGATGTGATACACCTGTCACAAACATGGTCGGCACACTTCCACAGTGTAAACAGCCAGCTTTGTGTTCCCTCTAAGATCTTTTTTGTCTTTGAATAAATTCCATTTTTACTCTGGATTAAAAAAAAACAAACCTAATGATAAATAAAAATAATAATGTGAATGATGCACCATAGTATTTTTTTCTGTAATGGAAGGGCCAGTTTTTGTCCAGGGCAGATACAGTTTCTGTGTGTCTGAACATCCTGAACGTGACTGTGCGTGTTGCAGGAACGTGATCCATGGCAGCGACTCGGTGGAGAGTGCCCAGAAAGAAATCTCTCTATGGTTTCGACAGAACGAGCTTCAGTGCTGGGAGGACAGCAGCAGCCACTGGATCTACAACTGACCGTCTACATTTTCTGTGTGTACACCGTCCTGTAGGCAAAGCAGAGCTCTTTTATGTTCGTATCATTACAAGACATCATAACCTCAGAAGACTTTTTTTTTTTTTTTGCTTTAGTAGCTTGTAGCCACATGGGAGAGAAAGTGTCATTGCTGTCTTGCTGCTCCTTTTTTTCATAAAGTGTATTTTTTATATGACCGACACTAAGCAAGCAATAATTTGATCAGCAACTCAACAGTGTCTGCTTTTGTTGAAGTTTTCATTGTAGTCTTTGTTTAGTCCAGTTCATGTTTACAGTTTTTAAGCAAGATGGGAATGTAGAGCAATAAAACGTTGTGATTCATAATTTTCATCAGAGAATGACAAGTATAAAAAACTGCATGTAAATTCACCCTAAAGGCTAATTTCAATTGAAAGTACATGAAACTTATGTGCTGGGCAAAGTATTTGAATTTGTAAAATTCTCAAATACAGAAATTGTTTACCAGCTCAGTTTGTTTTGGATTCAGTTCTGGCTAAAATTTGCACCATCACACAATATCTTTTTTCACCATTTGGAATGAGGCTCCGTTTAACTTTTATGGTGAAAAATCTAATAGTCCTTGTAATGAAAACCCAGCCACATGGGAGCAGTTAACATATACCACTAACATAATTATTGCCTTTTTACAAAGAGATGATTTTCAGGTTCCAGTACCTAAATTTAAATTCTGTAAAGTTGTAAAAAGAGATCATCACATCACATGGGACTACTTGAATGTAAAGGGTAGAAGTTTTAAAGTACGATGCTTAACTAAGGTTTTCGAGGAGCACACAGCTCTGATTATGGCTTTATAAAGTCAGAATGTCAGGCTCAGTTTCCAAATTGAGGAGAAACTGCACTTTATTTAATGTGCTTACATCTTCTCTTGTTCTATGAAAGTGTCATTTTTCCAGTTGCTGCTTTTGTCACATTCAGGCTTTTCTGAAATACCATGATGCTGTACTTATATTGGAACTGTCAAAAACAATAAATCTGATCATCTTTTTTCAAATGTTTTGTCCCCTATAATGTGTCTGTAAAGTAAGACATCCACACATCAACTGTATGTTTTTTTCAGCACACAAATATGTTTAATATTTAATCCACACAGATAGAGATCAATGCATGAATTTCCATACTGAACAAAGAGGATGGGCTTCAGTGTGTCTGGAGATTTACAATAATCCCTGTACAAATAATGACAGCACATCACTGTTCACCTGCTTTACACCGAACCGTCTGATCAACAGCCAGTCAGACGAGAGAAACAGGTCTCAGACTGAGCCCTCGACACATTACACTCAAACCCCTTCTACTCCAGCATGACACTTGTGTCCTTTTGACTTACATCAGGCTGCTGCACCACATATTTCCTGTCATTTGGGGTCTGTTACTATGTATTAAGTCACAAGCTTTTGTAAAATCAGGGTAGAAAGTGAGCAAACGTCAGTAATTGAGACTGTTCAAACAGATGTGACTGCAAGGTTGGATGCAAAATATTTCAAGTAACAGCCAAAAAAAACCTCCAGGCTTCTGTGCTGAATTCAACATGTTTTTGACTTTCCATTTGTTCCATGTCGTCGTACCTTCACTTATCCTAAAATGTTTCACAAACCCAAACTTGTTCACCATCCACCACAATCTTAAATTTAAAACAAGACTTCTATATGCTGTCTCATTGCATTTGTTTTCACTCACAAACACAGTCAAAGATGGATCCATACACACCTGACATCTGCATCCATTAACTCCATTTGAATAGGGTTCACATGGCATAAATGGTTATTGATTGCTGATTGGCTGTTGGAAAAATCAGACAGACTTCTGGTGGAAATGCAATTCAGTGTTGTTATTCACACTGCTGTTCTTTTTTTGTTGTTTGTGCAATTGATAAATGTTGGGCCTCTGGGCTTTGCTTTAAGACGAGGTGGAGGTTTCACAGATGACAAACTAAGTGGAGGAAGAGGAGGAGTAACTCTGGGGCAGATGCAGGACAATTGAGGTAAATATAGGAGGAGATACAGTGTGCTTACAGGGTGAATATAAGATCAATACAGAGAAGGGAGGTAGTTATGAGGCTGGGTTACAAGGCTTATGAAGATAGTTACAATGCCCTGGGTGGGACAGAAACAGGATGGCAGGCAGATTACTAGATCAGAGGAGGTACTTACAAGGCATTAAAGTTACAAGGTGGTGGGGCAGGAGGGGATATCATAGTTACAAGGGACAATATACGGCTTGGAGGGTCGTTTTAGAGCCAAGGGGGAACTTTTACATGACCGGAGATAATTACAAGGTTTGGGTGGCTGGAAGCTTTTGGGGGGAGGAGGAGATTTCTTTAAGGAGATGAGTGGGTAAGGTGTTAAAGCAGATCCAGGTGTCACTCAGGTATGTACGACACCTGCCACACTATGATGTGGCTCCGCTCAGCTTTGCACAAAGCAGGTTTCATCTGCGTAGCTCCAGCACTCTCTCCCTCCTCCGTCTCATCGTCCTCTCCATCTCCTGAGGAAAACAGATGAACACAGAATTCAAGAGCTGTAATTCAAGATTCAAGATTCCTTTATTGTCATTGAGCATGGCATGTCGATGAAATTTGCATTGCAACCCCCATGTTAGACACAAGATAATAAGAAAGATAAGATTATAAAATAAAATTAAGATACTAGAATAAAATAAACCAACATGCAGTAAAAATATACCAGAAATGAAAATATACTAAGACAATAAAAGTATACAAGTATAGTATAAACAAGTATAAACAATAAAATATACCAATGAAATGTACCAATAGCAGCTGAAATATACTAAAGTGTATATACTGAATGCAAATGGATGACCATTTAGTTAAGCATGTGTATACTTAAATGTTAAGTACACAGAAGGTGTAAAAGTGCAGAACACAAAGAACACATACACTAAACTTTACTGTGCTGATAATATCTTAACATCTATTTATTTCCTAATTTATGTATTTTCTAAACCAACATTTCAACATAGTCATTACATTTGTTTAGTTTTATATAGGATTTGTTTTTTATCACCATATTGTCAGACATCTGAAGCCTTGTGAGAAGTGTATTGCCAAAATGCAAAGGGTTAAACCACAGTAACATCACTACTTGCAATAATATCATTAAACACGGCTGTCATGTTTGATTAATTTATTTTGAAATTTTACAACAAGGGTTGCAGTTCCTCATTGTGAACACTGGTGGGAGCACTGATGATAACAGTCAAACTAATAATGAGTCATAAGATAATAAATAATTAAGGTGTGATTGCTCACCGATACGGAAGTCGATGTAGCCCTCTCCTCCACTCAGCACCAACACGTTATGAACACTCTGGGCCTCCGTCTCTTGGGGCGCCGTTGAGCCCTGCCCCTCTGATGGACTGTCCAGCACGCTGCCGTTCAGGGTGGCCAGAACATTGCCTGTCACACACAAAAACAGCAAAAAAATCAAAACCAGGTGAAAAGACTCTGGAATGTAGCCTGTTACAGACGGTCAGTCACATCAGCAGACATTTGGGTCTTTGCCTACCGGGTACAGAGACGAAGAACTTGACAGCATCGCGGTGTCCATGGAAACACAGCTGGGCCTGTGCCATGGAGCAGTAGGGGATGAAGCTGCCGGTGCTCTTCTCAGAGCCGTCGTCACCGTACACGTGGATCACTCCACTGGACGATGTAGGAGACACCTTATTGGCTGAGGGATGAGAAACCTAGAGGTGAGAAACTGACCAACCAGGAATGTCTCCTAGCAAATCATATGTGGTAGCATGATGCAGGAAAAATAAATAAATAAATCTCTCCAGGAGAAACAGCCAATCAACATATTTCCACAGATCAACTGAAAATGAGAAGTGTTTTTAAGAATATTTCAAAGAGGGCTAAAACACATCCCTTGCATGCAGTGGATCTGGTACACAAACATATCTTTTAGTCATTGATGCAAGATGTCAGGATGATACAGAGCATGCAAAGCAGCCAATGAGTAAAAGCACTGTTCTGACGGACAGTAAAAAGTAAAATCATTGCACACAGAATACTTTGGTGACCTCCAGCTAAATGTCCACAGATAAGCGAGGACTAATTAAATGCCTGATACAGTATGTGTGAAACAGGAAGCTTTAGTCTGCGACATTGTTTCAGGGGGAAAGGAAGGTTTGACCGGGCGAGAAAAGGTAGATCACAACAGCAGGAGGGAGGGAGCGCTCCCACTTACCCCTCACACCAAGGAGCTGTCCCCGGTGAAGGACCACCGCTACCGAAGGAGGAGGAGGAGGGTGGGAGGAGGGTGGGAGGGGGGCAGAGGAGAAAGAGGACAGTAACAGTAACAGTTATGACCAAGATCGTCTGTGAAAGAGGTGAAACCACTGAGGGGAGGCAGGAAAACAAAAGGTGGAAAGAAAGACGGGGAGTTTATGGAGAGAGGAGGAGGTAAGCTAAAGGAGAACACAGATAAACAACACTGCGGTGTGTGAGGCTGAAACTACAGTACAGGCTCCTGATTGGTCAGTTCAGGCTAAGATTTGATTATGAAGCTGCTGTTAGTTTCTGCAGTGTATGAAAGTCATGGACACCCCATCAGCTGAATTTCAGATCATCACCTTCACTCATGGTCTAATTTTCTGTGTGTAACTAAAATCTGTCACAGGTTAAGATATTCTGCAAAGTTACCAACTAACACTGCCCCAAGAGAAGATTTAAGGCCACTGACATTCCCATTCCCTTTTCCTCCTGCATTAGGCAGGTGCGTCTGGATTTTTATTTGAAACAGAGTTCATCACGAAGAGACTCAGACTCACTCTCTGTCAGGGGGATGGAGATGATCACACCGTTTCCAGTTCCTACCCAGAGACGATTTCCACCAATCAGAAGTGCTGTGATTCGCACAAAAGAGAAGCCCAGCTTGCCAGTACCTGAGAATGACAACCAGAAGTAACATCAGGCTGAACGGGCTGCATGTCAGAGAGAAAACAACAGGCGACATGAAACAAAATCTCTTGAATCTGCTACTGTATTGTACATTGCAGCCCACTTTGTCTCTATGGATGAGAGTCTCTCTATAACATGCTCTCACCCAGCATCTTGCTGACGTATGGCTCAATGTCCACATCCTGGAGGTGCTGGTGTGTGTGCGCGTGGTAGAGACGCAGGGTCGAGTCAAGCCGGATCGACACCCACACGCCGTCGCCGATCCACGCTAGCTGCCGCACCTGGCTCTCCCTGCGAGGGTGGGCGTCGAAGGACTTCTGCAGAGCAGTGAATCAGCTCGTTGTTGCAGTTTTATTACGCTGATTGTTAGATGATGTGACAGCAGACTCATGACTCACCTCGATCTGCATGCTCTTGGGCTGGATGACGTGGATCTTGTTCTTGTAGCCACACCAAACCTTATCATGGACCACAGCCATGCAGCGGATGGAGTGATGAGGCCGACCGAGGTCCATTAGGTGGTAGTTTGATAAATCCCACTGACCATCTGTTGACAGAACCACACACACACACACACAGAACAAATAGTTATAAATTAATCTAGTCTAAACAAAACACTCTAAAAGCATCAATTACAGTTTAGTATTTCATCATCATTGCTGATCAACAAGTAAAAAACTGCTTTATTGTGGGTTCTTTGAGACAAGATATTTTGCCCTGTTTTAAAAACCTTATGAAGTGAAATTTTGTTTGCCAGATAATTTTGCTTATTTTTAGTAATATTTCCATTTGATTGCTCTTTTCCTTGTTTTTGTGAGCTGAGTTTTGCAGTGTAAAAATCAAGGCAGCTTTTTTTTTTAAGTTCCTGGAACCAACCAGGAGTTTGGTTCATCGGAGCTCTGTTAAAACAAATAACTCCAAAACTCCAAATACCCTCTGATCTGTGGAATATGGCGAGGGTCCCGTCGGCGAGGGCAACCAGCACACGACCTTTCACATGCCTGCAAGTAGGGAGGAGACACAGACTGTTGGAGTAACAGACGTTCATAACAAAAGACTTCTAACATCCAATCCACACAACATTTGCCTATAATAGAGTTTATCCGAGAGTTTAACTGTCACCACCACTTACACCAGGCTGAGCACGGAGTCTTTGAGTTTGATGGAGTGGAGACACTTCTTCCAGTTTCCAACTGCTGAGTGGACGTAGAGCCTTGAGGGAGAACAGAATGAAAGTAGATGAAAGTATGAAAGTAAAGAATTATCACTAAAAATATGAGCTGACTTACATGTGAGCAGAGTAAAAAAAATGACTATATGTGTTTTTAGGTTACTGTGGGGCTCCAGCAGAACTTACCAGCCGTTCTGGGCCCCGAGCCACATAGTGGGGGCCATGCTGGTGTAGTTCTTGGCCTCTTCACCTCCGTCCTCTGACTCTGCAGGGTGAGAGGTCTCCTCTTTGGACTGACCGGCGCTCCTGTGTGGACGGACGACAGAGTTATTTCTTCTCGACATTCCTGATGATTGTCTTTTGAGGACGGGCTCTGAGCTCCTACCTGTCGGAGACGTCCGCTGGGCGAGGCTGGGGGTCGGTGAAGACGTGCTCGGTAAATGGTCCTGGGGGTCCCAGCTCTGTGTGGCTGGCGGTTGACTCGGGAACCTCGGTGGCCTCGGTGGCCTCCTCGGCCGACTGGGCGGGGTGAATCTTCCCGTTCATGAGGGGAGCAGTGGGGGCTAAAGCACAACCAGCATTGAAATAAATAGACAAACTGGTGGGCTTGACGACTTTCTATGGTAATAAAAAGATAGGAGTGTTTAGGATGTCCCACCTTGTCCTTTGTCCATTATGGGCGTGTCAGTGCGTGAGGAACAGTTGCTACGGGCGACACTGCAGTTGGTGGCACAACCCACAAGAGTGATACCTGCCAGCATGCCCTCCACGCTGCCGGTGTCATCGCCTCCACCTGCTCCAGAGTCACCTGGATCCAACACGATCTCTCCTGCTGGATAGTCGCTCTCACTGGCAGCTGGACACAAACACACACACACAAACACACACATTAACATTTGAATTTTAACTTTGTATTATTAGAGATACTCCTCTGGAAAAGTCCAATCCTGAGTATGAGGCTTGACGAGAACTGTGCGTCTCACCTGGCACACTGGAGATGCAGAGCACGTGGGCGTTGCAGACGTTGAACTGGTCGACCAGCGAGCCCGGCTGGTTGGCGTCGATGATGACCACCTTGCTGGCAGAGTGGGTGCTGGTGAGGATCCACACTCGACTGCTCATGGTGTCTGTTTCCTGGAGCTCCTTGGACTGAGCGAGCAGAGGAGACGGCGGGGTTTTAACATGACAACGACTAACTGAGAAAGGACAGACGTGTCCTCTGAATGAGTTTTTTCAGTTTAATGGGCTACACTTCATAGAAACATGCTTTTTTTTTTTTTTTTTTACTTATCCCTGACATGTGAGTGGAATGGATGTCTTGAACTCGGTCTACCTTCCTCTTCTCTGGGGAGCTGTGGCTGCTCTTCTTGCCAGCTCCGTCCTCCTCAGCGTGCAGGGGGTCGCTGCTACCTGACGGCGCTTTGGCTGGTACCGCCTCCTGGCTGCTGGCCCTCCATCCAGTCAGGTCCACCCCAGCTGCACACCACAACTACAAGCATGTGCATGCAAACAGGCACACACACACACACACACACACACACACACGTGTAGTTGAAAAACATGAAAGTGGTCAGAGATTGAACTGCTGCCTGAACACCTGTGAGTGACTGACTGACACAGTGCCATTCGGGTACAGGAACAAAGACTGTTCTAAGCCACTATTACCCAATCTGGGGGTCCTGACAAGCACTAGAGGTCAAAGCCTCATGGGGGGGCTATGAGGCCTTCTTGATTTTAAAGGGTACAGTACACAATATGCTTAATTTATGGTCTAATTTCGCCCCAAAGCACCCCAGCTGTCCCTCAGGTTGTCCAAACTGTGGTCTAAAGTGCCCGTTGATGGACTGATGGTTAGTTTGGTTAGTCTGCTGTAACATGCCCTCTGGTCAAGAATCCTGTCCCAGCTCTATGGCTCTGGCTCAAAGACTCATCCAATACTGCTGAGGAGTAACGACTTGGCTTCAAATCTATCTATATCATTTCACTATAACATTAAATATTCATGACACCAAATTTAATGTCTAAGTAAATAAGCAACAAAGTAAAACCTAAAAACATGAGTTGAACACATGAAACCTCAGCTGCTCTGCGTCATCAGCACTGTCATCAGATTCTGATTCACATGCTGCTCAATCAAGCTCGTGACATCTTCTTCCAACTGAGCTCCGCCCACTTCAAACCAGCGAGAACCAGACACAAAACTCAAACGCAGAAATCTCTCATGCGAAATAACTCAAACTAACTTTGGTGGAAAATACTGTGTTCAAGTAGGATAATTTGGCTCAAACTGCACATGCGTCATTCTACGCAGTGAAGATCAAGCATTCAAGTCAAGTAAAACACACTTTTGAGCAGAGGTGGACTTAAACTGCAGAGCTACGGTGATTCATCACACAGAGAAGCGTCATCCTCTGAACCCCTCACCTTCCTGTTGGGGTCCTTCTCCACCAGAGGACGACAGTACACCGGGACGGGCACGTTCTTCATGCGGCTGTCCTCCTTCTCGTTAGTGGTCTAGAAGCAGAGGTGACGACAGGTCAGGAGACGAGCGGGGATGTGAATTATCGGCTGGTTCCAACAAAACATCTCCAATGTTACTGTCCACTAACGAAAAACAAGAACATTCAGTGTTTGTGTATGTACCATATGCATGTACAGTACATACGCAGCAGGCGTTAAAGGAAAACTCCACTGGAATCACCAATGTGTGATGTTACTACTTCAGTTAATGATTTCCTATTTATCCCAGGATGCCACATTGGACCATTCCTGCGTCTTCTATAACAGATTTATCTCTGCTGATTGCTGCAGGACATATCAGTGCAAAACGATGCTTTTAGAAAGAATCCACTCTGTGATTGTGTCTACGTCTCTGATTATTCTGCTATTGAACAGTCATGTTGTTGCCAGAAACACAAACGTTATGTTGTATTTACGTGTATTTTAGAGTGCTTTTTTCCTTTAAGGCGAAGTGTGACATCAAAGCAGGAGTAAGTGATGGCGGCATCAATGTTGAGGTTGAGGCAGGTTGAGACAGACAGAGGTTAAAGGTTAAAAGGTTGCAACAACATTGGCAGCGGAGATTAGATGGAATCAACTCCACAAAGACAGGAGTCTCTCAGAGATGCAGTCAATAAGGTGTGTGTGTGTGTGTGTGTACGTAACATTTTGCCTTTTGTCATATCATGCCTCAAAATGATAATTTTCATGCAGTTCCAGAATTGCATTTCATGGCAAAGATCACAGAGTTGGTCTTTTATTCAAAAAAAGCTTGTTGTATTAAAAACTTTCACATGGGGTTGACAGTGCAGGGTACAGAACATGAAGTCTTGATTATCTGGATGTGTGTTCAGTGACTTGTCTCTTGGTTTTTCTGGTATTAGCCATCAGCTGCTATCTTAGGGTCTGGGCTTTTGGGGGGAGGTTAAAGGGAGGGGGAAGCCGTAAAGGCGCATGCTGGCGCTCTGTCGGTCTCACTTGCCTGTTGTCTCTTCAGCGGGCTGTCCTGAGCGCTGTCCGTCTGACCACCAGTCTGTGGGAGACCAAAGTTAGAGCCACCTGCCTACCAACATACTCTGCCCCTCTGGTCTTTCCCAGCTGCACGGGGTCTGCCAGCCAATTCAAAACACACTTCTGTGCTGTGAAATCATGCTATGCTTAAAAAGACTGAAAGCTACTCTTCTATTTTTCTTATCGTCAATAAACCCCATAAAGCAACCAAAACCAACAATGGACTGACCCTGCTATAAACTATTAGTAGATATGGCATCTGTGTATCGTAATAATCATATTCCTCTGTGCCACAGAGCGCCATTGTTGTCCAAAAAACACACGAAAAACAAAACATGCACATTATGAAATGTTCTTTTCAATCTGGACTTCACAGAGTAGAAAAGACCCAGCAGGTACAGTCAGAATAATCTTCATGTGCAACGATGTACCAGCTTGGGCCAAACAAAAACAGCAGCCAGCATTCATCAAGAGTCTGATAGGAGCGCTGACCCCTGGTCAGCTTCAGCTGTCATACCCATAATGTAAAAGTGGACAGTGGGCAAAAATTAGAGTTTTCATAAACAGCAGAAGAAAAATGTTACAGAGTCTTTAAAAAAATGGCTTGTTATGCTTGATAATGTTTAATGCCCTTCACTTTCACACGTGAAGAAACAGAACATGGAAACAGAGTTTTTACCCCATCAAACAAGAGTCGATAAGGTTATAAGGTCGAGATGTTCAGACACGTGTTGTGAGCGCACCGCACTTTGTACACCTGTGAAAAAGTCAGCGTGAGAAGTGTTGTGTTATTTTATGTGTGAAAAAGATTCGCTGCTTTGTGGTGTAAAAGCATGTGTCACTTCAGTGTCACGCACAGTGTGGGAGATTTGAGTGCTTGAGTGTCACACACACGTTTTTGATTTAAATCTGTAGTTTTTGTGTGACCTCACCGTTCATGTAGTTATATTTAGACATTCACCATTATTTTCTACAACTACACATCTTTTCTACACATTCACACCTATTTTATATAAGGTTTTCACCTCCCTGGCTGTCAGAAACTGCAATGAGTTACTTGTGTTTTTGTTGTGTATGTGGAGGCTCAGTGGGGGCTCTGACCATGTAGGGTGGGCTTGTGTGCGTACCTGTTTGAAGCGAGACGGCACACTCCAGCCGCAGGCCTGCATGATGCCATCGTCGCGCCGCATGTGCTCGCGTACCTGCCGGTACTGTTCACGCCGCTGTTCTCGGCGGGCCAACAGTGCCGAGTCACTGAGGAGAGACGCAACACCGTTACTGGCCAGTCTGGAAGCAACGGGGAGGAAGGGAGGGGAAGAGAGAAAGAGCGAAGCGTTAGCAGCCTGGCCAGCCAGCAGCAAGAGATGAAGAGGAGAGGAGAGGAAGAAAATAAAGCGACAACAGTTAAGGGCACAAGTTGAACAAAGCTTTAATCTAGCTCAAGCCAAGCGATGCATTTTATCACGCTGAAGTGAAAACTATGGAAAGATTTTAAATATCTTCAGTGTTTGTGGCTGCAGGTTCTAAGATGGAAAAGAGAAGAAAGATGGTGTTATGTACATATCACATATTCAGCATGACCATATTCTACAACTAGCAGGCCATTAAACTCAGAATATTCCCCCAATAAACTCCCAATTACTGCTGATAGTAAGCAAGGAATTATGATCATAATAACCTAACCCTTAATAATCCTAACACCCAGAATAAGGCATTAATAAGTGCTTTATAATGACTAATAAAGAGGGAATATGCTACTAATATGCTTTCCAATAAGCAATGGGTTAATGCTGAACATGTGTACCTTGAAATAAAGTGTTTCCCAATAGTTCAATAACCACAAAAGGCTTTAGCATCTTTACATTACAACCCTGGTTTCAGTTAAGATAAAATCATCATGAGGAGATTAATGAAGGCACTAATCCCAAATGCTGAACAATGGAGAACCTGCTGGAAGCCTCCTACTCTGCAAGCCGCCACAAGCGAGCGAGCAACCACGCCACCAAAGCAGGAAGCAGGTAAAGGTGGAGGTTTAGTGTTTAGCGAGTCGGTCTAAACGGCTGCTGCTCACTCTTCGGGGAAGAACTCCAGCGTGCGGTTGGAGGTGGAGATCTGACACATGGTGTGGCTGCGTCGCTGCGAGAAGCCAGCCGGCGAGGGAGACTTGTAGTGGATGTTGACGCTGTAGTACGGCCGCTTGACAGGCGGCGGGCTGGACGACGAGCTGAAGAGACGTGCAAAGCTGGCGGATGGGGGGAGAAAGAGGAGAGGAGGTTTTACTTTTCATGGCTTTGCTTTACTAGATGATTCATGAAGGCTTTGTTTTTTATTTGTACTGTGGTGAATGAGTTTAATGGAAGTAGAATCTCACAACTGCCAGATGGTGGACTTCTTCTTCTCTTGGATTGGAGGACTCTCCCGGGACGCCCTGAGAGGAAGGAGAGAAAAAGGAAAAGAAAAAGTTCAGTACCTTCTCATCCACGTTCTTCTCTACTTTAAAGCAGCGGCTTTCCTTCCGTCTACCTGATCATTTCGGTCCACCGGACGGCCTCCTGCAGCTCCATCAGCCTCTCTTTGTACTGATTCCTCTCCATCAGCACTCGGGCCATCTCCACCCGGGTGAACCTCCTCCGCTGCGTCATCGTCATGTCGCCATCCTGCATGGGTGATGAGAACTGGGAGAGAGCAAAGTGCCATTTTTTTTATTAAAAAGAGGTCTGAAAACTGCAAACAGATGTGCAGCACACTGATAGTAGTTAAATGTCTTTCTCCACACCAACCAAAGACATGTAGTTTTACAGATTCCTTTTATACCAATACAATGTGTAGGATGAGCGCTGCAGATGGGGATGGAAGCAGTTTCACTCACATCATCGCCTCCTTCATCCTTGGAGTCCCGAGAGGCACCGAGAGCCTCTGCTCTTAACCTGCAGCCCAAAGCAAAAAACAGCGTTACGCAACCTTTACTTCTACCTGTGGTGCGTGAACTTCAGGCACGGGAGGAGCTGATGCCACAAGTCCACTGAGACGGGAAGCCTCTGAGGGAGCTTTTAGTGGGAGAAATAAGTCTTTGTGGACGAGGCTTCTGGAGCTGCTGTGGGCCGCTCTCTTGCTTCAGCACTCACAAGCTTATCTAATGTAACTTCAGATTTATTGGGTGTTGTAAAAATGCTGCTGGGCCTCTGGAACTGTGAGCTGGTGAGTTTTACAGTTTCCAGTTTCGCACTCTACGGCAGCAGAAGCTGATCCCACATCAGCTTTAACTACAGGTCAAAATATGACAATATGAAATAAGATCATACTATAAACCTGTTGCTCAGATGTAACACACAGACTGTTTAAGAGTTTCAGATGCACAGTTTGCTCCTTCACCATTTACTCTTCTTTAAAGAGAAGTTTCACAGTGAAGGAGCACACTCAGCAGCACACGGACTTCTTCGCTGACTCAGCTGAGATTACTGAAGGATCAATACAGGAAATTACAGGAGCTTGAAGTGGCCAAGACACAGAAAACCTCAGATCTGTGCTCAGACATTTTGTCCTCTGGTTCTCGTCCTCAAACATATTAACGCTTCTTCAGGGCGATCCTGTTACTGTGCCTCTGTGTTTGTTGTCAGGATGTATTTATTTATTTGGGTCGTTAACGCTCAGATTACAGCTCAACATGTAAAGGCGTTATGTAGAAGCATGAGTTTTTAAAAGTTATTGTGCGTATTATATTCGGCCTGTTTACACTCACCTCTTGAGTTCTTCTTCCAGCTCCTTGACTCTGGCGTCCACCTTGTTCTTGGACTGCCTCACAGCCTCCAGCTCCTCCCTCAGCACCTCCTGCTCCCCGGACAGCTCGTCCACTTTGGCAATAAGGTCATTTTTCACAATGTTGAGAGCATTTCTGTCAAGCAAAGAGCAGAAAGAGCAGGGGGTAAGACATCAAAACCGGCCCCAGGAAACTATGTGGTGGACACACATATACACATACTGTGTACACACACACACACACACACACACACACACACACACACACTCACACACACACACACACATCACTCTTCTCTGTGTCTCTTACTTGGTCTCTAGGAGCTGTTTGTTCTCTGTCAGCAGGTTCTCCACCTCCTTGCCCATCCCTGAAACAGTCACATCCGCATCTCTGTTACTGTTACCACACACTTTACACGGCATCCATCAATAAAAACACCATTTGATTGATTCGTTTCTGTGGCAACTCTCCCTTTCAGACCAGCCGAGGTAAGTGTGGAACAAATCATGGAAACCCTCCACAAAAGGCAAATGTTAAATAATTGCCAATGAAAATGAATGGACAGATTAATGATTTGAGCATTTATGTTGATAAAGACGGTAAATCAGTTTGAAAAGGGAGGTCTGTTGTTAAATATCAGTGAGTGACCACTCATGAAACTAGAGCTATTTAAGACAAAATGGTTAATTCCTTTTAATATTTTTTTCCAGGAGCGTCTTTAGCTGCTTTTAGTGGGCTGTCAGCTGGTGAGAACATGTCAAAATATCCTGTCAATATCGGTATCAATCAACATCCGGCTTCATGAGTGCACGTGATTTCAGGGTTGATCCCTCAACCGCGACGGTGTTAACGTCATGCTCAAACTGTTCATTTTGTTATCGAATCTTGATCTTTTTAATTATTGCCAGACATTAACTGAAGTTCTTCCGCGCAAGCAGCAAGCACTGTGCAACATAAGCCAAGCACACACAGAAAATGTAAAGACGAGGAAAGGCTGACATGAGAGCATGTCAAAAACAAACAAACAAAGCAAAAAAAAAAAAAAGCTTGGTCAGGTGGTGTCAATTACAAAAGACTGGTGATAGCTTGTGTTTTCTGCAGAGAAAATGCTCCTTGGTAAACTGTGCAGTTCTATGTTAAGATATGTGATCTGAGTGAGTAAAGCAGCATAAAGGTAGATTTTTTGGAAAGAAAAACACTTTATTAAAGCCAGCTTTCCTGCTGTTTAATGGTGTTCACCACACAGCCTCACAACATATCCTATGTAAGATATGCACTTTCTCTGGTTACCTCTGCATGGCTTCTTTACCATTACATTATTCTCCAGTAGTGTTTTTTTTATATATATAAATGTGGAGGTCTTACTAAAAAATAGGTCTGTGAGATGCAAATATAAATATAAAACCACAGAAAAAAACAGACACCAAGAGGGAACCGGAAGGATGTGAGAGCTCGAGGCCAGGGGAATGACATAACAAGCAAGTGTGACCATGAGCGTAGGCAAGGCGTGCCTTACCGAAGAAATCATCACGGACTGGAGGCAAAAGAAGAAGAATGGAGAGGGAGAAAGGCCACAGATCAGAGAAGAAGAAAGAGAGAGGGGCAGGAAGGGAAGAGAGGAGAGAGAGGAAGCTGATAAGCATTAATTAATTTGGATTTGAGGAAGAGCAGCAGGGATAAAGAACTGGAACATAAAAGCTGCTACTCGGCCTGATTCATTCAAACGGCATCAGATTGATTTTAAAGTGCTAGTGAAACGGACTTTTTAAGAGCATTCTGCCTCTGTGAAATGATCTACTGTATATCCTATTTGAACATGAGGCTGGGAGATTCTCAACCAATGGGATGTGCTGTCAGTGCGAGGTAAAAGAAAAACTTTAAGTATGCAAAGTGATATAGCTTTTGGTAATCACTGAGGATCAAATAATAATAATGAATAATTTCACTGTGACTAAGAAAAAACGGCTTTACTGCATGTGTATGTACCTTTTTCTGATTTGTGTACACTGACTGATATTTACTCTTAGCTGTGGAGTTTGGAGAGTAGAGAGGAGTCGAGAGGGTAAAAGAAAAACCAATGCATGCTCAGATACACACCTGAGAACTCGCCTATGGGTGTCATCAGCAGAAGCACATAAAAGGGACAAAAAAAGGAAACGGGTGAGAGGTTAACAGATGGACAAGAAGACGGCTCAAATCTACCTTTCTGTTCCTCCTGTGTGAAAATCTGGGACAATAAACCAAAACCCCAAAACAACCCAGCTGTATTGGCCCAAAACAGAGACTGACATCTAAGATAAATGAGAACCATAAACATGAACAAAGTGCAACGACACTTTCAAAAATAAGATCTTTTTAACCTTTGAAATGGGCTGCATCAAGCAAGCCTCCGCACCATTAAAAAAAGACTGAACAAACTAAGAAATCATAAAAGTAACACTGCATGAATGGGCAGTCGGGGTTGGGGGTGCAGCCAGTGAGGGATTGTATGGTATTTCAGGAAGTGACGCAGGGATGAGCTGCCGGCATGGAGTGTAATCCAGCCTCAGCCATGCAAGGTAAAAAAAAAAAAAAAGTCAGAGTCAATGCAGTGGCACAGTCACACAGCCTCACATGGAGCTCCTGCCCTGCAGTAACGCAAAGCAAAAACAAATGCTGGCTTTGTGCAACGCGCACATGCATCCTCCCTTTCTCTGGATCTACACTTAAAGCTGGAGTGCGGACTTTTACATACAAATGGCTGTTTGTTACATTCAAGCCGTTGAAAGACAAGATCATACAGTGCTGATTACCACCCCCAGGTAAATCTCTCTTCATTTCACAGTGAGCTAGAGTTTTTAAATCTCCTTGTGTCTCCTCGCTTCCCACACCTGCATCTTCACTCCTCCCAGTGAGGGAGGGAAGCCAGGAGACACCTGAGCTTCCTCACTCTAAGCTCCTCCAAAAGACTCCTCTCTCCTTGCTCCTTGAGGTGCATTTAAGGGATTGGAAGGTCCTCCATGATGGCGGAGGGGAAACGATTTCTGGGTCATGGGAGGAGAGGGGACGCCGGGAAGCATAAGTTAGCATGAAGAAAAGCACCTCACAGTATGAAGGAGCGTATAAGAGCGTCTACATTGTTTGTGTAATTACTCTCACTGCCAGAAGGGGGGGGACAAAAGTTCCGCACTGCAGGTTTAATCTGATATTACTGAGTAATATCATACACTGGCAGTAGAAGTAGGAGTCACAAGCTTCACTTTCACCATCTCAAGGTGAGCACTCATCAGCTCAAGAGGAGGTGAAAGAGGCAGCAGTGTTCAGGCACTTCCTCCGAAATACTTACCCCTGAACTAAAGAAGAGGATATCACTGAGCTGCAAACAGCAAAGTGACTTCAACTTTGCTTCAACTTTACTCCCAAAGCTTCAGGGCTCCAAGATAAGTATTTAAACTATAATGAATCTATGACTGCAGCAGCAGCAGCAGCAGTCAAAGTCCCGTTCATACCTAGCAGCTCGGCGCCTGCATCTACATCTCCAATGATGTCCGACTTGGCGTCTTTGATCTCGTGGTAGAGAGAGTCGGTGTTGATGCCGAAGGCCTCGTTCACTATGCCCTGCGAGGGGCTGAAACACACGTCAGATTTCATCAGACAATGGCAACGGAAGCAGAAAATATCTTGGTCACAGTCAATCACTCCCCTCAAATTATGACATTTCAGTCATCAAGACTCTCTCCAGGTCAATTCACACAGGTAAACAACACCAAATCAATGAATGAACCAAGAGCAACGAGAAGGCGTCAGTGGTACCTCTCAGTCTCTAATTGCAAACAAACAATGAGGGTGAAATCTGTTTTCACTGATTTTAGTCAAAATACAACACTTTATTGTGTCTGTCCTGCACATACGTAACACATGTTGCAGATCAAAAGTCTGGCAGCCTTGGTAATTTTCAAATTTTAACTTCAGCTGAAAGATTCAAGGACCCTCTGTGGGTTGAGAGACTGCAGCTAGCTTTGAATGAAAAACTTAATGTTTAAGCGACTGACAACGAATGTGTACACGACGAATTCTACATACCTTCAACAAGGAATAAGAGCAGACAAGATGTTCAGTATGTTGAATTAAATCACTCAAGTCTTTGCAAGCGGTTTTTAACATCATGGTAAGATTAAAGGAAACCAACTGCTGCCTTCTTGAATCGGACTTCCTTTAAGGCAGCCATTGCCTTAGAAGCTATGTGACGTGTACATGTTGGGCTTAAATGTGCAAAAACGGTCTGTTTAACGGTTTACGGTCTGGCTTCATTTTTCAGCCTCAGAGTTTGCTGCTTGGCAAAACGATGGTGTGGCCCTTTGAACATCTTTGAAATCAATACTGATCACTTCTGAAGGCAGTAAAACTTTGGCTTTCCCTGTCAACATGTGCCATACATGGAAACCAGCAGTGTATTGGTACCTGTTTCCTCCTCCGTACACACGGGGGTCCACACACATGTCAAGCTCAGGGGTGGAATCGATGATCTCCTGAAACTCGGACCACTCATCGCTACTTCCCATGCCTGGAAAAACATGATGGATGCGCAACAGAGTTACATTTCAGCTGCAACTTCAGAAGACTGTAAGTATCTCAGTGTTTTTTTGTTGGTGGTAACGTTCTCTTACCGATGCTGACATTCCTGGTTTCCTGAGAAACCTGCACCTCCATATTCCGGCTGAGCCTCTTGGCACTTTTCCTGCGGTTCCCGGCCCGCGTCGCATCAAAGTCAGAGTGCGGGAGGAAGCCCTCATTGATGGGGGTGACAGTGGCCGAGGGGACGGAGGAGGTGGGTGTGTTGGACTTGCTCCCCGTGCTGCTGGGTGTGGCCGCCACCGAGTCGGACTCTGATCCATCCTCCTTAATGTTCAGTGGCGGTGTGAGACAAGGACATGAAAGCGAGAGACAAACAGCATTATATGAGTATCATATCATGGAGGCTGGGTCAGGTGCTGGCCTAAAACACCTGCAGGACTCTTTATTTCTTTTCTCTTTCTTAATGATACGGGACAGATTCAGATATCAGGAATTAGCACAATGTTCTTAAAAGCAGCTCCAAGTTTTGTTTTCTTCACAGATGGATTGAAAGCACAGACTATATTATTTTTACAGCAATTTACAGCAATTTTGTCAAAAAATGTTTAATTTTCAGGGACTTCCTGATGCATGAAAATCATCAATATAACTCTGCTGTTCATTTGTGGAAATATTTCCCTTTTGAACTGTTTAGGGAAGTTGCATAGATTATACACATATTTAGCGTGACCCCTTCTGGATTCATTCTCAGCAAAAGTCTTTGAAAACAAAGTTGAACTTAACGGGTTGTTGTGTAAGTCATGTTACAACTAATCAAAACTTTAAATAAGGGTATCTACCTCCTAAAATGTGCACTTTAAAAGATATCTGCTCTCAGGATGTTTTCATAGCTAAGCACCAGGAGGTCCTCTCTGTGTTCTTACCTTTGCTGTATCTCTCACAGATAAAGCATGTATGCCATCACACTGTATGAGCAGCACAGTTTTTTTTAAAAAAAAGCGAACATTTGGAAACACAGGCTTAGACTTACTGTGTAAGTATAAACCAAAACATGAGGACGTATGGCAGAAGCTCCATGATCACACAGTAAAATGACCAGTTATAAAGAAAACTCCATGGACAAATAAATGGACCCTTGCTTGCTTGAGTCAACATAAGAAATCTCACAGATTTCTGAGTGATGCAAAATAAAATAAAATACGTTTCCTCAAAAAGTGACACAAGCAGGCGTGAGGGGGGGGGGGGGGGGTGGTCCATATGGGTGTGGTTAGCGGGACGGGCAGCAGTAAGGCTGTCCCTCCCCTTCCACTCCCCAGGCTGCGGCTGTGTAGGAGGACAGCGCCGCTGTCTGTCCCACCTGATAGGCGGAGCAGAAGGTAGGCTGGACGAGCTCGCTGACCTGCCAGATGTCTCTCCCGGGCATCATCCTAGCCCCCCCGAGACCCCCACGTACCATGCCCTCGCCGCTGGGGTACAGGCTCAATGACGGCGGGCGCTCCACTTTGCTGCAGGCAGAGGAGACACAGAGAGGGGCGGAGAGTCGCGTGAGGTCAAGATCCAGCACCTGTTTATTACATTACATCTCTCTTTCTTCCCCACGGCTGGAGTCTGACCTGGCATGCGTTAGATGCAAGGCATTAAACAACCTGGGCAGCATTACAACACGAGGTTGACACACAGTTCAACATTTTGGAAAATGCTTTTAGTCACTTTCTGGCTGAGAGTTGGATGAGCAGATTGACACCACTCTCATGTCTGCACAGTAAATATGAAGCTACAGCTGCAGCCATAAACTCATCCGAGCATAAATCCAGGAGATAACCCCACATAAAACTGTGAATTGCTGCTTTTATACTTTAATCTACGTACAGATTAATAAATACATATGTATATATGCTAAGATGACTGGCTGCAGCTTCATTTTTACTACGGACATGACAGTAGTATCGATCATCTCATCTAACTCTTAGTAAGAATGTGAGCAAGTGTAGTTTAACTCTCTGTTATTGGACTGTGTGGAGGACGGTGGAGAAACACACAATCATGAAGAGCTCCACATAAAAACAGCAAAAGCTTGCAATCAAACCCACGCCAGATATTTCAAAAACACGACAGGGAAAGAGATTTTAGGGGGAAGGCAAATTGGCTGATTTTACAAGGCCTACAACGAGAAGCTACAGGGGCTCTGAGGGCATGCAGTCCGGTTGACCGGGCCAAACACATCCTCCTCATGTGCTTTTCTTCACTTACTGGGGAAACAGATGCAAGTCATTCAACGCACAGAGCCATCAACACAGGCAGCTCCGGGTAGAAACTCAACCGATACATTACATGGAAAACCACAGCTATAGGATCAAATAGCACAAAATAACACATAAATGCGTTTGTTCCCTGTATGGCTAATTAACTATATGCAGTTTTATGGTTGCGTGACGCTAGCTGTGCAGGCTGCAGATCCGTGTATCCGCATTTATCTGCTCCTCTAAAAAACATCAGACATGCACAAATCTAATCTCCTACTTTGTGTAATGTTTTTTCACTGTCCATGTAATCTTTGCGTAACATTAATGCACTTCCATATAACTGCTTCCTCTTTGCAGACTACTATTGCTTCATTTTCGGTAGAGGGATAGACAAGACAAGCAGAGCAGGCAGACAGACAACTCATGAGGGAGAAAGAGGAGGCAGACGGGGAAAACCTCCGAACCATTCCTGATCTCCGTTATTAGAATGCAACATTATTGATACATTCACGCTAATCAATTGTTGTCACGAGCACCGATAACTAATAAAGCAAATGCAAAAAAGGAGCACTAAATGTGAGGAGGGGCATCAGCAAATCTGAAGTCACATTTGAAGTGGAGGCAGGCCGGTTTAGACGGCGGAGCTGAGGGAGGGGGTGTGGGACCATGTTGGATTTACCTTTTCCTCCATGTGTGGCGTTGACTGTGCAAACAGCGGCACAGAGAGCAAGCCAGCAAGACAGACAGACAGACAAGACACCGATTAGAGAGAGACAGGAGACAGGAACATGCCATGACACATGAAAACACACACACACAAACACACTTTTTTTCACCTTTACAAGCTGACTACTGTTTTAAAGTATTTTTAAGTCTTAATTTTTTAAGATTGTTCTTGTTCTTATTGGAACCGCTTCAGATAATCAGCAGTGTGTTAAGAAGGGATGCATCTTGCAAGCCAAATTGGTGTTTATAAGATTAGGACGCCTTTGAGTAAACAGTGTAGCTGAATAGATATTTCAGATACTGTGTGAATAGCGAACATGTTGCAGGAGGCGACTAATCTGCAGTTCAGCCACAGAAGCTGCACCAGATGTCCCACTCCTCGTCTCGCTTCATGCTCATATATCTTCAGGACTCACGGGTTGTGCCAGTTGCTGAGCATTGCAAGCTGGAAAATAAACTCCAAACTTTCCTTTTTTTTCTAATTATTTCCCACAGGGCTCATGACGGCTGCCAGGTTTCTTTGTGAAACTTCCTGTCCTCTCTGTCAGTGGGAAGCAGCAGCCGTTCATCATGGCTACTGACAAACCGGCATCACCACAACGAGCGTGTTGACACATGAAAAAGCCTGATACATTCAGGACGGAACACGAAACACCAGCAACAAGACGATGGGTGAAAGTTACACCTCAAATCCACACAAAGATACACGCGCCACCTTTAAACAGGCGCATTAAAACGACTCACGTTCGTCCACAGCCGGGGCCTTCTGATTGGCTGTTGCTCCCTGCCTGCTGCATTTTGGACCGCTCTATGTGCTCCACGTACGTCTGAATCATCTGCGAGGCATGAGGGCAAGAAGAGAGAAAAGATGTGGGGAAAAAGCAAAAGATGCGAGAGAACAGAGAGGAAAATTGTTTGTTTAAGGACAAGAGACACCCCTGGATTAGTGAGCAAAGGAGATGTTTGTGAATGGATTACACTGATTTAATTACAAGATTTATCATCTACTAAATGTTGGATAACAATATTTTATGAAGCCAACAGCACATCAGAGTGAGAGATTATAGAGCTCATGCTGGGTGCTTTTGCATATTGCTGTTTATTTACTACAAATCACATGAGACCTATTCTAATGCTGACCATTCACACACACACACACACCTTGTTTTTGATGGTCATATTGTGTTTCTCTGCTTTCCAGGCAGCCATGGTTTTCTTTGCTGAAACCAAGGGCTGCCTGGAATGTGGGACAAAACATCAGAATGTAAAACATAGTGTGGTTCTAACAGGTCGCCACCAATGTGAAACGTCCAATTTGCATAAAATATGGCCTAAAAACAGCAAAACATACAAACATTCCAATACAGTAACTTTAGCATAATAAAAAATAACACATATTTTTGTCTGTACATATGTATATAGTGCCACTTTTATATACTTTGCTTTATCTGGTTGCCATTTTATCATTCTATTATATTCTAATTCAAATATCTTAATATCTGTTCATACATTTTCATTTGTGCGTGTGTGTAGCATGGAGGGGGCTACAGCAGCATTTCATTGTTCAATCCTCTATTTTCTAATGACAATAAAGCTGAACCAGGGACTGATCCCACCTCAGTGTGCCGCTGGTGCAGAGCGTTGTACTCTTTCTTCATGTCTGATTCTCGCTCCTCCAACCGAGTGACTGCGAGACAGAGAGAGAAGAGTTGGACAGCAGTAACGGAGTCGGATAGTTGGAGCATGGAGAAAGAAAGCAATGGATTCAAATAGATGTAATGCAGTTGACCAGTTCACTTTATAATTTGTCACCAATGGAATCTGAGGGCTTGGAAAGCAAAATAGAATTTCGTGACAGTCACACGGGGTGCGACAAGCCAAAGGTTTCCTGTGAGCTGAGAATATACTGACAAGCAAGATTGAACATTTAGCTATTTTGGCCTAAACTTCACTGCAAATCCTGACAAAACATCAAGAAAATAGCCTTCAGGGTAGGAGGCAAAAAAATAAAACTAAACAGCCAATCAAATATGTCTGCCAGTCTTCATAAGGTACTGACAAGTGGAGAAGAGCAAATCAGGGTTTCAGTTTAAAGGCATCATAATCTAAAAATACAACCACCCTGTCTACTTCCCTTTCCACACTCCCATTACAGCGACAATGGAAACGCCTTCTTGGGCTTTCTTTTATTTGTGTGTCTGAAGAAAAACAGCTTGAAGAGCTGCAGAGCAATTAACTGAAATTCATCAAGCAACTTTTAACAACTCAATTTCCAGGGAACTTTCCAGGTTGGACCATTATTGAGAGTCTGAACTGGTTGTCACTTCAAACATATTCCTACTTCTGTACATTTTTTTGTTGTTTACTTCCTCCTGGTCTTTGGTGTTGAAATGAACCTGGACCAGACTGAGTGATCCTGATTTCAGCTCTGCCTGAGAAGTTCATCGAGAGCAGCCAGATGTGCCCGTACAGTACATTGAGTTTTCTAATAGGGATGCCTGTCCACTCACTCTGGTCAGAATAGTTCTTTGTCTTGAGCTCCAGCTGTTTCCCCTGCAGCTCCAGAAACTCCACCTGCACCTGCAGGTCCTTCTTCTCGGCCTCCAGCGCATCCTCGAATTCAATGAATTTCTGATGGAAGACACGTGAGCAAAAAATCAGGCCTTTACACAGCTGGGAATACATTCACAAACAGTACTAAAAGTGACAAATACCTATTGATTATGGATTGGATTTGTGGCGTTGATATGGAAAGAAACACTGCACACTAACATTAACCTGCATGTGGCCAACACACAGTGGTGTCCTGTAATTATGATACTGTAATCCCCTTTCAGTGACTCATTAACTGTGCAGTACGTGCTGCATAAGTCAAAAACAGTGTTTAGGTGAGGAAATGTCTAAAATCTAAAGCCGTAGAGTTTGTCAACAGCTCAATGGAATACCTCAGTTGGTCCCACAGTGTGCACATAAATTCAGTTAGAGAGGAACCAGAGCAGGCAAGCACAGAGCCGCCTACTTCCCCTTCGCCTGTTTTCGCCTTTTTTTTTTTTTTATAAAGCTGTTCACAATGACGTCCTTTTTTTCAGTGCAGCAAGTCCACGAAGTCTTAAGACTGTAATCCTCCGACTGCAGGGAGGCCGTAGTGCCAGGAATATGCAGCAGATCTGCACCACACAAAAGGAAGCTGCTATAATACAATGACCCACGGCGTGACGCTACTGATCTGATATCTAACACTGTGGAACGACAATCCCTGCACGTTGGTCAGAATGCAGAGTGGATTTTAGCAGGAGAAAGAACCAATTAGTGCTACTGGATAGAGATGCCACTCTTTCTTTAGCAAAGCAGCTTAATGACAAAAAACATAACTCCATAAAAGGTGAATTTGTATTTCATTATGAGCTACTGAGCTGAATAAACAGCTGTTTTACCTCAATACAATAACTGAAAACCAAGTTTACATATCAGATAAAGAATCTGACTTATACACACAATGATAGTTTCCATCACACTGAGGGACAGCATGGTGTGTTTGCTAGTGCTAAAAATGCACTGGTTCACTCATGAAGCCTTACAAGAAGAGCAACTTCTTTAAATGGATAAAGGCGGAGATGCATTCTGCTCATTTTGGGCGTCTTTTTTTAAATTAAAAATGTAATGTGCTAAAACAAGCGACCACCATTATGCAGTACAGTAGTTCTACCTGCAGAGCTGCAGACCACAGCTTCACGAAATAATATCCTCAGACTGGCAACGTGTCCTACAGTATCGCCCTTCAAACGAGCTCCTCTAACCGCCACCTCTACCTGCATCTGACGCCTAACCTCTCCAATCCGCACAGGATTTCAGTGAGGGAGGTGCAGTGTGTCGTGGTTCTGTGACTTAAATAACACGACGGTGCACTTTCAGTTTTTCCCAATCAAGCGACTAACTCAAAATGGATAGAGGGGGAGATGAGAGGAGGGTCTGGCGAAGCAGAGATGATCAATCTTTTACTGCCACCACACTGTGAGAAGCGTGAAACCAGCGCAGTTAGCGATAGAGAGCAATGGATCATTCTGGCCTCCGGCTTCAGACGGAAAACAACCAAGATGCCGCAAAATGGCTGAATTTGTTAAGCTCACTTTAATAGCTGTAATCCTGCATGTCTTGGTGAGGGCTACATGAGCAGACAGGGAGTTGTGGCTTTGTTTACCATTAGCTTGAGCCTAATAACCTTGTAATCTGAACCGCTTTTTTTTTTTTCCTTGTTGCTCCCTGCGTCTTGCAGAGAGGCTGTGTTATTGTTTTCCTCTGGCTGCGATTCTCTCTCTCTCACGCCGCCTTTCTTTCTTATTAGCCGCTGCCTCTGTGCGACCTGGCCTGTGAGTTTACTCGCTCATACTGCAGCTTTCGAAACCCAAGTCCAGGTCTTTCTCTCTGCTCTTGTTGATCTGTCTTTGCTCCTCATAAGCACAAATCAGGTTACAGTGCCACACTCCCTCAGTGTGCTCTGTGCACTATTGATTTCCTGTGATCCCATCCCCCCATTACACCCCTCTGATAGTCAGACAAACCTGTCTGTCTCTCTGTTTATGTGTTCCAGTCAAATTAGTTTTCAACATCACTCTCCAAAACACTCCCTGGATACAGGAAATAAAGATTATAGGTGCTATTGATATTGCAAGTTTGTTTGAGATGATAAAGTGGGAATTCAAGTCAAACTGTCTGGTGAGTCAAACTGTGTCAGCTGAAAGAGTAGCAGGATCAGATCAATAAATGTGCTGCAGTTTTTAACTGGAACGAAGCTTTTAAAGTGTGTTTTTATCATGGAGAGATTTGGTACGTTGACATTGGTTATGGATATGCCGCCATTTACTTTCCTTAACTGAGAAGAGTGCAGAGTAAATTCAACTCTAAGGTGCGTGTTAAGAGATATACAGTCACTATGATATGCTCTTAAGACTCTGAGTTTTGGTATCAATGATAACAAAAAACTACAAAATGCGAGTGGACCTGTTGGTCTCCTGCATCCTGCAGCACTATCACTTACAATGCAACCAGGTTTTCACAATAAAAGATTTGTTTTTCTGTCATGGCATTAAAAGAAGCTTAAATATGCTGAAAGTGAAATATTAATATGAACCAGCGAGCCCTCTCTCAATTAACAGCTGGCAGTGAAAACAAACTAGATAACCGACGCGGGGAGAAAACACAGTGGGGAGAGCAGATGATGACACAGACTAAAAGCTGAGCTAAGCTGATACTAGCAGGGCTGCCAGAGATATGCTGAGGCCTCTTTGGATGGGAGGAGGATTAAAGTTGCTTTATGATGCCTGCTGGATCCCACGGCTGCTGTGACACCGGTCACAGAAAGACAGCGGGGTGAAAAAGAAAAAAAAGATTTGCCGGAGGTGGAGTCTGGCCGGTAATGTGATAGCTCCATATTGATGTCCACTTTTGTTGTTTGTGTCCCTGTTCTCAGTGCTGTTCTCAGTGCGTTTTCCAGTGCAAACGCCCACAGAGAGTCGCGCCTCCACCCTTCATCTGTCAAAGCTTTGCTGACTGTCCCTTTATCACCATATACTGTATGTGAGCAACCATGTCCGCGTTTGCATACTGTCCTTATGTATTTGCATGTGGGAATATCAACTGTGCTGCGTGGCATCTAATGTGTAATAAAAAGTCCTAAAAATGAAGTTTATATCTTATTTACTACTAAAACAGACATTTGTCCTGTTACTTGAACTGTTGTTAGTTGTGGTGCAGGTATATGCAGTGTTACTAGGAGTAGTTGTAGTAATAATGGTGGTGGCAGTGCTATTAGTTGTGAGAGTAACACCTGTAATAATAAAAACCCAGGCAGGTCCAGTAGTATCACAGCAGTATAAGCAGATGTGGACGTAGTGAAGCCAAATGCTTCATGCTGTCATCCACACATAGAAATGTGCTGCTGTGACAGACTAATATAAGCAGAACTGCATATATTCAACCTTTGAGTACTGTTTACGTGCACATTTTTACTCACATTTTTACAACAACCTTTGTCTGTGATGTAGTGACTGTACACTGACCCCAGCATCTTGGCTTAACTGGTATGGTATCAATTCAAAAGTGCTAAAAATCCACATTTAGATTTTGGCCTCTATCGTTCTTTGAGCTGTTTGCTATTTCATGAAGAATTCAGATTTTGCAGGACTTTTACTTTACACTTCAGACCTTGCACTGATGTCTCTGACTGAGTAGACGCAAACTTATAGAATATCCAGACGTAAATGCAATGCCTCATGCGTTATTTTTACTCAAGTAAATTCTGAATTTGTTATCATTTCATGAGTAATGTATTTCTATCAAAATGAGAACAGAGCTTGAGCACATGATTAATGGAGTAGGGGTGGAGGTGGAGGCTGTGAAAACTTGATTATTGGGTTACAGACATTTTTTTAACATCTTGACAGATAGCACTGTTGCCAATGTGTCAGCAGTATCTGTTGTGCATTGAAACTAAAAATAAGCTCAACAGGCCTAAACATGAGTCACATGTCTGATGAAACCTCTCAAATCAGACTGTGGCTCTGGAAGAAGCGGTGATGCTGTGAGGCCCAAGCAGAACCGGCGCTGCACTCACCTCCTCCGCCTGCTTCCTCAGAGCTTTCTCCCTCTCGTACTGGGTGATGAGCTGCTCGTTGTCCTCCTTCAGCAGCTCCAGCTCCACTTCGTGCTCCTGGTTCTCGGTCAGCACCGCGTCCAGGTTCTCCAGGACGTTCACCACCAGCGGCATCAGCTCCTTCACCACCTCCTCGTCGTAGCTGCGGATCAGCCGCTCGAACTCCCGGTAGATGCTGTTGGCCAAGCCCGACACCCGCTCCGACATCACGGAGCCGGAGCCGTAGTCGTCCTGGTAGACCACCTCGTCGATCTGCAGCTCCATCATCTTGACAGCTGGAGCCGGCTTCTGTTTTCCAGATGAGGAGGCTGCGCTCAAACAGTTTTTCAGGCCTGCAAGGCGAGACTGTCACAAGATCTGGATCCGCTCGGCGCAGAAAAAGGGGGACATTCAATCACAGTCTTTGCTCTGATAAAGAAAACTTATGCCATTGTGCAGCAGCGTCGATTCACGGAATTAAAACTGGCTCTTGTTGCGTGTAACGGCGCATAACCTTGAGCTCGGTACTGAAAATACTGGCTCCAGTATTTTGATGTAAAGAGGGCCCCCTCCTCTCCCACCGCCAGCCCGTTGTATCGCCTCCAGGCGCGGCCCAGCTAGTGCTCTCCTCCCGCGGAGAGCATCTGATCCGGGAAGCAGTGGATGTGCAGTGGGCCGGCCTGTGGATCGGCCCTAGCTGAGTCCATGCCGAGGAGCGAAATGCCTTCGTCGATGATATTGCACCTGCCTCTCAGCAGCCGCAGCCATGGACCCCAGCCATTGCTGGCAGGGGAAATAAATAAATTAATAAATAGGTAAATAAATAATCTAACGCTCCCGATTCCCGCCGACGCCCGATCCGCCACTATAATATCGTTTCTTCCATGTTTTGCTGCCCCTTCCAGCGGGCCGCCGATGCTGCTGGCCAGGCTCGGGCGTTGATGGTGATGTCTCCCTATGGGAGAGGCTCTCCCTGCTGTTCAGATGGAGGAGCCAGCTGACCGACCCCACTGACGTCACACCGTCTGCAACAAGCGAGAGGCTTCAGGACGTCAAGTCAGACAGGCCACACCGGAAGTCAGCGTCACGATTTCACAATAAGGCTACAGAAGATGATGAATTATGAGGATGAGGGACTAATGACATTACACATTACATATTCATTAAGCCTCAGAGTGTTATCTTTACTTGATGTCTGGGGGAACACAGGGAGTAACATGACAAGCTCACCTAAAGAGGGAAGGGAACACTTGAAGCATTACAATGAACAACATTTTTTAAAAGGAAGATCATGATGACCAACTAATATAACAGAAATGAAGGCAAAAAGTTATTCCAATTATTTTACTCATTTAAAAGCAAAAAAGGTGGTTCTGGCAAGAGCTTTCTAAAGTTCATCACGTTTATTTCTGTTGTTTTGGAGAATACAAATTTATAAGAAAGCCTGCATTTCAAACTGTGGGCGTGAAGTTGGAAAGTCGTGGGCATTTGCCAGACAGGGAGCGTCAAACAAAACAATGCCACTGGTTCCATTATGAGAAATGTATCACTCAGTCTTTCTGAACGTTGATCCATTCTAGGTACTAAAAATCAGGACATCTCAGCCTCCCCTGCGTCAGTTTTGGCCATTCTTTATGTTATCTGTCTCATTTGTGTCCCCCAATTTAACTGAAGTGCAATACTTGGTTGCTGGTGTACCCTTTACTACACGTCACATAAATGTTTAAAATAATAATTTCATGTTGTTGCTCTTTTTCTTAATTGATGTACATAAAACACCAGGGAACATAAGTTGTACACAGATCTTTATATACAGTGATTTCCCTTTGTATTTTAATCAAAATGTTCAGAACGCAGAAATTTTGGCCTCATTGGTTTCGTCATATCCCTAAATTACTAACTTTAAATTTTTAACTTTCATTCCACTTTATATTTACTCTTATATTTGTTCAGTTATCTTTCCTGGATCGCCCTAAACGGAGATCTAAACCACAGCGACACTGTCTTTTGTATTTAGGTTCACGCAGTCACAGTCTTGCCGGTGATTTTATTTTGGAAGTTGAAACCGGAAGTTGTAACTTTGCCTAGGTCCACTTGACCCGAGTCCGCAGCAGGACCTGGTGATTTTAACAGTAATGACAATGCACTCTGTAAAAATGAAATAAAATGCCTCACCATCCCACACGAACAACAGAAATGATGCAGACCAAGACCATGTAAAATCGTACTGATCGATTATTTTAAAACTAAAAGTTGAAGGTCCAGTTTAATAAGTTTACACTTCTTCCCTTTCACTCATGTAATTTGAGATCACCATGAACTGAAGGTGACAATTTTCTTCTTTATTATCACTTTTTGTTTGTTGCTCTGTCTTTCTATGTTTTTTTGTTCGAAATAAAGGAATCAATCAATCAATCAACCAATAAATAATCTTTTCCAACTGACAGAATAAAACTACCTGAAGCATATTTGTTTAACTAGCAGCTCCAGAGGGAGCAGCTCAAATTGTCTGAACACTGGCAACGAAAATGTATCATTGTTAGTTGTTTAGTTTTTTTTCTTCCAAAGGATTGGTGCTCAGGTGGTCTACTTTCATCTGTACTGTACTGTATTACGCAGTTTGGTTTGTGCAGTAAATACTGACAAAAGTGGGAGGCTGAGAATCTGCAGGATCTTAGAGGGCATATACCATTTAAAATATGACTGGAAAAGGGACTGACCTCTATGACAGGACCAGGACCTTGAGGATTTCAGCGTTCTGTGGTCAGACCTTTATCAGGTACTTGAAGTAAATGCACTTGATTCTGCAAAAGAGATGCACAGTCTTCTTGCAGTGGACAGTCCTGATTAGCATTAGGAGGGAGGAATATCTCCAACTTCTGTCCACATTTAAGCAAACTGGATGTCATTCATAAAAAATACACACACCAATAAACACTACTGGAGGTGTTGGTCCTTTGTTAAGTTTATTCAATGCCTTTAAAAAAACGTTTAATTTAATATTAAATAATTTGCAAATGTAGACTGTTGCTTCCTGTATATGATTAATAATAATCAACAGGTAAGAATTTATGTTCGACAAGACTAAAGCCTTAACATTTAGGGACGAGTCTTAAGACCCCACAGGTAGGACAGCATACAATGTATGAAAACTCCTTCCAGACATAAAGAAAAGGAAAGCAGCTGAGAGCAAACATCTTTCACATGAACTTTCTTTCAGTTAGACAAGTGTAGCTTGGGCTATTGTTTGCTCTGCAGAGGATTACAATGGAGACAAAAACTGGTCAATGAAGCATAAAAACTGGGTGGATACAGGACCCACAGCTTCGGAGCCAAATGAAACTTAACCACCTCCATATTTAACAGCTACTCACATTGGTTACCTGTGATCAGGCCTTAACGATCAAACCTCAAGCCGTCCTCTTCAAAGTGTCACCCTGAAAGCGCGACGGCAGTGTTAATGTAAGAATATGCGAATCAAGATAATTCAAGTCAGACATAGAATGAATGAATGGCAGGCTGAACTTTTAAACCTACCACAAAGGCTGTTGACTACATATCCAAGTGTTAACTGGGATGTTTCATCAGCGTAAAGCTTCAGTTGTCTTTCTTATTTCTTTCAGTAGGTGGCAGTGAAACACTGACAATATTTACATTTCACACCATCCATCAGTTTTGCCCAGACTCACAGCAGAAGGTGGGTGGTCCTCTGAAGGCCCTCCCTGGGTTTAAGGGTTTAGACCTACTGCTTGGTACTGCACCAAAAGTGGACAAAGCAGACTCACATGAACTTGGATAAACCTGGTTTGACTGTAAAATCTAATGTCACTGAATTTGCTTGGCTACGTTGGATCTCTTTGTGTTACTTTGGTTTGCTGTTATTAGGTTCTTCAGTAAACATCTGATTTAAAACATGAAGTACTCATTCATTACTTCCCAGGTAATAAGTTACAATGAGCATAAAAAATAGCACAATTAATACACGATAGGGAAGGTAGCTTTCACTGAGATAAACACAATAAATGGCTTCATACTGAACATTTTCATTGATCCTGGACAGATGCTCATTTGAGTAATTTGAGATTTCTCACCCCCTCACATGTTCTTCATGTGCCAATGACAGACAGGATGCTTGAAACCAAAGCAGTGCAAGAGCGTTATACGCATCTTGAGTTTCTACTGCAATCAGGAGTTACATGATGTCACACACATTGTCTACGCTTTCCCTCAATCTTGTTCATTGTTCCTCATGAAACATTGGTTGTAAACGCTCTTACAGGCAAGCCGCATGTGAAAAAGGCTTTGGTTACTCAAGATCCTGGTCTCCATGCAATCAGCCAGAACTCATTCCACACCAATGCCAAGTCATTTTTACTCACAACTGTAAGCAAAATAAGATGCTGAGCATGAAAATTGAATTTTATGAACGCTGTCAAATAGTCTGATACCCTGTGAGCTTACAAAACCAGTCCTGCCTGAGGTCTCTGGTTTCTGTTAATTGGTAGTTTAGAGGCATGCTTAAATATCATACTTTTATTTTAAGCTTTAAAATGTTAATCAGTAGTTAAATGTTAAATAAGGTGAATTAGTTTGTGGGCTTCTTGGCATCATACAAATTGGACCCCCTCCCCTCTCAGCATCTGTGCATGCTCACATGTACAACCACTGTTTGCTGTTTTAGATCTTTGCTTAACAGACAAAATGAAAAACAGAGCCACAGATTCCAATGTGTGGTTGCAAAGCTAAAACTACATTTTCCTCCAAGGCATGAAGTGGCCATTTTGTTTTTAGAACAAGCAGCCTGCACAGAGTGCTGCCAAAGGGCAAATCTGGACAAAGGCATCTGTGTGAGTGAATCAACTATTTAGTACAAATGTTGAGCAGACAAAATTTGTTCGCATCTCACAGTTACAACAATACAAAAATTTAACAGGGTGAGTACAGTATTTCCATTTTTGAAAAGTAAATTCTTATTACACCCCCTCTAATTACAGCCCCGCTTCCAAAAACATTTAGACGCTGTGTAAACCGTCAATCAAAACAGAATGTAATCATTTGCAAATTAACTGTATTTAACGACAACAGTTTTACAAAGTGTTCATAAACCCATGTAGTAATCTCATGAAGTGGTGAACCTCGCTCCATCCTTGCATGTGAACGACTGAGCCTTTTCAGGATGCCCCCTTTCATACCCAATCATGATGCTATCACCTGTTACCAGTCTACCTATTGTAATTACGTAATTATTGAATCTCAGAGGTGTCATTTAAATGTTGTTTTAAGTCTTTTTGAAAAGTAAATAAAAAAAGCAAACTCTAAATGCAAAACAACAGTTTTATTGCAATACACAGGATTTCTTCTTCTGCTGCGCTCATTGCCTGCCAGGCACATCAACACACAGGGGACAGGCTGGCAAAAGAATACCATGAATGTGCATCATGGAGTGGGTGAAAAAGTGATTATCAATGAGACCACCTGGACTCAGGTAGGCCACACGCTTGTCCGGAGTTCACTTGTCTTCAGCCGTTTTAATTTAAAACATAAACAAAGGCCTACCCCAAGCAAAAAAAAAAAAAAAAAGCCATGTTCTCATATAAAGCAAGCAATGATGACAAAGCAGAAAAGCACCTGCACAATTCAACCGCGTAAAATCAAAATGGAATTTCTTTCAGGAAGCAGAAGATTTTGGGAGAAAACAATTGCATCCATCTTTGTTTCAAAGTCATTTTTTGGCATCTAGAGAAGGAAACCATGAAGGAGTAATTCATGAGAAGGCAAGAAGAATGAAAAAGGCCGAGCTGATATAAGGCTTCTGATTATATAATCATTATTTGTTGTTTAACACATGCATTATTTTGAGAAACGGCCAAACAAGAGGTTTTATGTAGTCATCCAATAAGGATGTGGCACTCGTGAAACTCCCTGAAACATTTTACGTACTACATTGGTGAGAAAGATTTACTCACCCCCTCCTGACTTCAGTCACAATTTGTAATACGCAGGCTACAGTAGTAAATAAAGTAGTAGCCTACACATTAAGGGTTAAAACAATCATCCTGAAATTTGAACAAATGTCTGCCATGAATTTTTACACCAGGACTTTCATCACACCAGATAATTTTAATATAGGACTTTAATGACTTTAATGTAGGACTGTTTAAAGCTGCACTCTCTTTAACATCTTAACCAATCTTGAGATGCAAAAACCTTTTTCAAAATGACAAACAATTGTGCCTTAAACCAATCTACATTCACACATACTTCAACACAAAGTGTGAAAACCGGATTATTGAGATAGAACAGTGTCACATTCAAAGTGATCAATAAGCATCTCGATTGATCAGTTGGTGATTGTATGATTGCAGTGAAGAAGAATATGAAGCACTGGACAAGGAGCTGGGAGCCGGAAATGGGGCTGAAAGTGCAAGAAGTTGAGGAGAACATAATTGACCTGGAATCTGTGAATAACAAAAAAATCCTGGTCTATGTATAGATGTACAGGTGAAATAACCGTGGGGAGAGGGGTGTTGGAATGAGAGAAGATTAACAGGAGAGCAGACAAGGAGTGTACGGACACAAACAGGGTGGAGTGGCGTGTTCAGCTCATCAGTAGAATACCACACTTGACTTTCCTCCGGGGGGGTTGAGGACCCTGTTGTGAGAGCGAGGCCTGGGTCCCAGATGAGGCTCGTGCTTCTTCAGGTCAGCAGTCATGTCACTCTCATTAGGAGGTGAGGGAGAGGAAGAAGAGGGCTGAGGTTCTGGAGGGGCTGAGACAGCAGCGGGCTCTTCCTTCGCTGGCATGGGAGCTGGGGCGGCAGCTTCCTCCTTCACCTCAGGTTGGCTGACCTTGCTTTCGGGGGCTTGGCGAGGAAAAAGAAAAGGTCTTACAAAAACAGAGAATGTACTAAAAAAAATAACCACCCATTTCCATTCACAATACACGATAGAAATCACATCTTTTCAGAGTCACATCTCAGTCTTCAATAAGCATTTGTGCATTTTGAACCTTATGTTACATTTTGAATTTGTGTTAAAAGAGGGGCCAAGTTTGACTGTTGTGCTTACAAACAGTAAACGGCAATTCCTGCATGGTATAGGGCAACAGTTGGTCTTTTTTATGTCTCCAGTGGGTCACAAACTCAAAATGCTATAGTGAGTAGAATGACTCAATATGTCAAGTCTCCCAAAAAGAGTTCACATGGACATTTTTGCTTTTGCCACAAGCTCACCTGGTGATTCTGGTTCAGGTCCTACACATAGATTGTCCTGTTGGAAAAAAGAAAAAGAAGAGCATTCTCACTGTGTAATCAATGAAAGGGCTTAAAAACAGGCTCTTGTCTTCAAGCTACATGAATAAATCTATAACCGGTGCTCAAATTCTGTAAAATAGTGCAGCTTTCATGACCAAGGGTCCATCACTAAGGCATTTTGAAGTGTTTGTCTCTCATTTATACGGTCAGGCTACAGGCCTTGGCCTGGTGTCTCTTGAAAAAAAGTTTAATCTCAACAAGACTTTCACCTAGTAAGGGAAAATGAAAAATACTTAAGCGACATGTTTATAGTCAATACATCCAGTCATATGACCGAACACAACATTTTCCTTTATGACCATACACAATTATGTCACATGTCCTCAGTGTAAAGGATCAAACGAGTCATAGCCAGCGATGACCGTCACTCACACTGAGTGGTTTGACTGAGTTTGAAGCTCCAAAATCTCCCCATTTATGCAGATTAATTCAGTTTTTGTTTTAACATAGACAATGTATTATGTTCTCCTTGAACGCAGAGAGAACAATAACTTCAACACAGAATGACATAGTAGAGGTTATGCTAACAAGCATTAAAACGGGCTATGGTAGCAATCCAACTTCATTATGAACTGCTCTGATGAGGAATTATCAGAAATACTGTTGATATTGGCAAGCCTCCCTAGTCTGTCTGCAAATAAGGCCTTTCTAAAGAAAAATCCCAAGCACAGTAACGTGTAAACGCAAAAAGCTTTTCCAAAATCTCATTCAATCTCAAAACATTCTACTTTCCCGGACATGATAAACTGTTTTTTTAGGTTTCCCAAATGCTGCAAGTAAACAGCTATATGACATACAAATGCAGGCACCAACCTCAGCAAGCCCACAGAAAGCTGGGAAATTAATGGATTTCCTGAAAAGTGGATGCTTGGAATTTATTTGTGTCGCTGCTGAGATTGTTGCAATAGACTCAGCAGTCTAAGCTAACAATGCTCTGGTTGCACAAACACTATTGACCCCTGGAGGAGACTGATCCTAATAGACTACAATACGTGACACAGTTGCCGTGCTCTTTAAATCTTACAGGATAACATGAGGACCAAATAAATTAGGTAACTGTCAGACTTTTGGACCCTAACTGTGCAGTAGAGAGGGTGAATACATGTTTTTAATTTGGGGTTAACTATTACTTTAAATACTCACTACCTTGATACTAGCTGGTATCAAGTGTTTAGTATCGAGTCTGGGGTGAAAATGAATAAAATAATCATAAACGAAAAAAAAAACACCAAACAAGAAACATCAAAGTATAGTCAAAGCAAAGTACAAAATGTAGGTGCATGGCCTACCTTTGGCTTATTTGGGTGGTTTCGGCTTGGGCTTTGGGCAGGAACAATTTCTTCATCCCCGAATATGTTGCTGGTCGGTCCACCTGGAGGCATGGGTTTCTGTGGTTGAGCAGGAGGTTCAGGTTCCCCAAATATTCCGCTACTCTTCCCACCTACATAAAGTATTATCAAGATGTGTGTTAAGTTTTTCTGCAATGTCATAATGACACATTCAACTTTGATGCATTTAGTGTTTGTGGCCCTGCAGATTTATGACAGTGGTAGAATATACTTATATGGGCTGAAGAAATAATGGTAATGGAATAGGGATTCTTCATGACCACTCACTCTCCAACATCACATAGTGTGCATAAGCAAATCACAGTGTCATATACTGTACACATACTACACTGGTGACAATTCACTGACCATTTCAGGGATGCTAATGCAACCAATGAAAAAATAGCAGACAAAGCAGCCGGGGTGACCCAGCAGTTTCCCTCTGGAAACTCGGACAATTTTTCATCAGCAGACTGAACTGAAAACATACTTGCCTATACCACATACTCCACAAAATCTGGAGGTGGCTTACATTCAGGCACAGAGAACAGTGAAAGTGTTTGTACAGGAATTATCACATTATAGTAACAGTTTTCACACCCCTGACACTGCTTGAAGCTTTGACTGGCCTGCCTCTGCACATCCATTAGCCCTGACAAATTGGTCAAACCTGGAGGGTTGGAGCGTCTGGGCACACTCTGGGACTGCTCTGGTGGAGCAAAAATTTTAGATTCCATCTTATGAGGCCTTCTTGATGCTGCAGAATCATCTTCATAGCCACCAAACAGGTTACTAGAACCACCTCCAGGAGGCTGCAACACCCTGCAAAAGACGAAAGAATATAGTACCACTTTTAAGTCTTATTTAGATCCATTACCTTGTGCCAGTGTGTCCAAGAACAAGATAAGATCAACTTTATTAATCCCCAGGTAACCCTAACCCTAACGTCTCAGAGGACGTTGATCCTGGCTGAATTAAAGAGTGAATACTACTGTTTTCAGCATGTATTTTAATCTTGGAGGTTAATGTTTACCGAAACGTGATGTAATTTTTGCACTCTGACACACACGAGAACAAGTATGAAACTGAAGGTAACCTAGCTATAAATATGTTACAGTAGGCGCGACAGCTTGAGCCAATGCAGACAAATAACAGGTTATTTGAGCATATACCGGGAATGGCGCCACACGTCTGAAAAATATTTAGTTTGTTAGACTTGACGGCACACTTTCTCGCGTTATTACAAGCCACAACATACGTAAACTCGGCTATTTTAGCGGAGCTGACCCAAGAACTGACGCTTTCTAGTCAAGAGGAAACTCAAGCTCCCTCAACTAGAACACTGCGGCCACAACGCCGTTGTTGACGAGTACAAAGAAGAGCAGCCTGAGGTGGCTTTCACACTTCCGCAGGCGCAGCAGACAACGCCTGGTCGGTTAGCCTAAAAGCTAATTCTTGACTCTTAAGTTTGCTAACGCAAGACAACTCAAACCAAGCTAGCTCAAGATGAGCGACTGCCTTAGTCATAAGATCGCAGCTACTAGCGTTATGTCTAAAGACAGTAGCAGAAACGTGATGGTGCAAAAAGCTTCGACAAAAAAAGCTCCTGTCATACAACGTTAACCCACATTGAGATTCTAACGTTAGCTGACCGAACAACTAAGTCGACATAAGACATTGTAGGCTATTTCTTTCACGAATAACCAAGCTACACAGCTATATACTCTTCACCTTGAACTTGGTTTTGCACCACTTTCCAACCCTTGAAACATGTTCGTCGAAGTCATAGTGGTTTTGTTTTGAGCCTTCAAGTTTCCGAAGACAACTTCGTCGATTTGCCAACTGGACGACCAGTAAGTTCCCCTGTCTGCGCGTGCCCAACTAAACTCGGGAGTGAAGAATTTCAGTCCACCCGAGTAATATTACTGGTTCGCTGCCAAGCTGCTGAGTGATGCGGTGCGCTTGTTTCACCGCACAAAGCATCCCTCCAGTGAGCTGGACACAGTGCTCCTTCGCAGAGTCTTTTGAGACAAAACTGCTCTTTGGTTACAACAGTACTAAACTAACAGTCCTTTGTGCTACCTTTTACTGTACATCTGCTGAATATATTCAAATATTTTTACTCGTCTTATATAAAAACGGATAACACCCCGCCCTGCTAAGCTGTCAGTGAGTTATTAACCGAACCAGAGCAAAACTCTTGATATATGATGCTTGTTCTTTATCACCGGGCCACGCCTGGTCTGGACAAAGGCAACGTGGGTTGAATCTGAGTTAATAGCTAAAATAAAGTGCAGATGCTGTTCAATCAAAACCCCCTTTGTGTGCTAGTTTGTCCTAGCTGGCGCGTATCAACCATGGTTTTAGCCAGTGTTTTATTCCCCTCTATAAATATCAGTTTCTGATTCCACTTAGCTGGGTTCGGCGTAAGCTAGGATAAAATTCAAGTGCATCCTCTGAATTCTGCCTATTGATTTGATCTTTAAAACGTCAATCACTCTCTGGGCGGAACTTACTTTTAGAGTGCCAAACAACTCCATTGTGGTGACCCAATCTCGTTAAAATAACGCTTAATTACTGCGCAAAAAGGGTACATGATTGAAGATTAAAACTGGGTTTTAACTTTGAAATTACATATCGGGAAACTTATAGGGCATGACAGGAAAAGAATGGCAATTGGTCCTTCGCAGGGCTTCTTCTACTAAGAATTGGTGGAGCTTTCTGTCAATCCAATTTTAACCGTCGTCCTCGTGCATTTCCGACCAATCACGGGATTTGTTTTCGAGTTGTAGTAGGCGTGTCCAAACGCGTGGACAATCGAACCGCAGGAACTGTCATCGGTAACAAGCTGGACGGCTACCGTCAGCTAGCAATGCTATCCTGTGTCCCGATTGGGAATACAACCAACAGGCTTCCACTTCAGGTAATTCTTAAACTTTGATAGTGTTATCCATCTAACAGCCTGTTTGATGCTCCGAATAAAAATAACCATCATGTTGCAAGTAGTTTTTGTGCGCGATCTGGCTTGTTTGACTGCCAAAGCGGTAACGTTAACTAGCCAACAACAGCAGCCATGCTAGGTACCACGTTCTGTATGGAGGCGACTGTTGTATACATGTAATATAGCTTACTGCAACAACGTTTACTACTTTCTCTATTTAAAAAAAAACTTGAATTATAACACCTCACTTCCAACGTTACGTCAACCTTCTAGTATAATACCAGACCAATGGTTAGACTAACGTTACTGCAATGACTGTAGGACTGTAACATTGCAGTGGAAATTTGTCATGTATTGTAACTCTGTGATATGGCAGTGTATTCCTGTAAGATTTTAGATTAGTCTGAAGTCACACTGAAATGATATTTTGAGTATACGTTAAATTATAGTTGCATCCGTCTATTAACATTGCAATTACTTGAAGTTGTAAGATTCCAAGCAGCGAAAGTAAATATTGTCGAGCTTTACTATTAGTTTCGGGCTTTCACTACTGTTAGATCATTTATTTTTTGTGGCCTATGGAATTGGCGTTGAAGATGACACGAAACAGGAATGTAAAGGCTGTATCGGGCTGTAGAACGGAGACATTTCTGGTCATTTGCAGACTCATGCTGCTTATGTGCAGTTCATCTTTATTTGTTTAGCTTTCTCTCAGCTGACATCATTTTGCGCTGCCATCCTTCTGATTATTTAGCAATAAGTAATGGGAAAACGCGCAAACATAACATTACAAAATTATGTGATGTTTACGCATTGTAACACTATTTTGCTAAATGTAGTAATTCACAAGGTCTTGATGTGCACTGGGCACGTAAAGCCTGGTCCTGATCTTGACGTACAACGAATTATTTGTATGAGGAAACAATAATGTTAGCAAATTCACCATTGTCACAAAGCCCTACAATAGCAGGGTGTATATGAAAAAAAGTAGTTTTACAAACATAATTTCTGCATGCGATGGTGACGTAGTGTCAACCAAAGTCCACTTGCACACAGGTTAATAAAACTATATGCTTATCAAGTCAGATGAGCTCAGCTCACATGGACTATAGAAAAAAAAAATCTTCAATATATGCTATAAATATCTTCTATTTTTCATTGGTTTTATAGTTTTAATCTTTGTTGCAAAGAAGCATTGAGTAATGTTGTTGCTGATAGAAAACAGTTGAACTGCGCAGAGAGTTCAGCTCAGTCGAAGCAAGAGCAAGGAGAGGGCAGAAAGCGGAGAGATCGGTCTAGGTTTTATTATGCTCAATTTGATCAGTGTTTGCCAATCTAACCGGTCGGACTCATGGTGAAGAGAAAGAAGACGTCACCTACTACCGAAGAGCACGAAAATGGGTAAAATTATGTTTGAAATAAACACTTTATTTAGAGGTCGAATGCACCGAGGGGTTTCGTTGTCGTTTCTGCAGGGCGCTAAACTGAAAAGCGCTCGCATTTGAATTTAGTTGAAATTCAACCCCAAATATCGGCCGTTTGGGCCAAAAGACACTCGGTGAAATACTGCCGGTAGTTACTAAACTATTCTAGTTGTTGAATGTAATTTATCTGAAGACGTTAAATGCTTGTATTTGGTGTTGTTTTGTCGGGACTGGAGAGGGGATTTGAAACAAACAGCGGCGGCCATGTTGAGAGACAGTGAACGTCGTCTTTAGAAGTTAATTTTGCCCACCGCTTTGCTCCTAATGTGACAAATTCTCCCTGAATGTGTTCCGGCAGCATGACACCGGGCTCCAGGGAGGGGATCGGTGTCGATGGGAGGAGGAATCCGTCCAGAAAGCCCGAAGGTTGCGACGAGGAGGAGAGCGGAGAGCAGGCGAGCGAGGAGCGCAGTACAAAGGGAGACGACGGAGTGGAAATTCTTAATCCATCAGCCACGGGTCTCAGCCCCGGTTCAGCTCCGGTCCTCCCCGCCTCTCCACCGAACCGAGCCGGGTTAGGCTCGACCCAGCATCCCCAGACCTCAGCGGAGCCCGCCCCTCCGTGTCACGACCAGCATCATTTTCTCCGATCGAGCGTTCGACCTCCGAGCAAACGTATCCGGAAGGATTCAATCGGCTCGACCGTCAATGGACATGGCGGGGCAAAATCGAAAGGTACTGTAGGTCACCGGCTCAGAGGAAAGTGGGCATAGGTGGGATCAGCAGGGGGTCTGCTCTCAGTTGAAACCGTGTTTACAGTGTGTTCATCAGCGATGGCTGAACTGGTGCTGGTTTTGTTGCTGTGTACTCCCTCTGGGCCACTGGTTGTACTCTGTGTAGATTGTCTGCCTGCTCCGGCCCAAGTTGCAACACCATCCAGTGAACCATTTCTGTGAAAAGGAGGAGAGTCACAGGCCAGAACTTAGATTTCAGTTAGTATATCATCTGAATATTTTCAGTTACAGATTCCTGGAAGCTTGCCATCATGGCTTTAAGAACATGGGGCTGTTTTGACCGTCCTCATCAAGTGAGTGTAGGAAAGAAATCACAGGTTTTAGACTTCTGTATTTCTGCATGGAACTGAGGACAGGAAAGGGACATTATTATATAGAGTTGTCACACTTTATTTTATTTTTATCTATATATCTTTTCAGGGATTACACAAAAAGAGCAGGGACTCTTTATTGCCCTCGGCCAATTTCATGAACCACCAATCCAACCAATTGAAGAAACATTTAGTGTTTTTGTTATTTCAGAATTATCCATACATGTCATTACAAACAATAGTGATGCTACCAACAACTTAAAATGCCCTTAGTGGTGCATTCTCATTTTAGCAAATCTCACACACTGTCTTTGGTGAATTGAAATCGTAACATTGAGCGTCTGAGCAAAAAAAAAAAGCTAAAGCTAGAGAAAACGTAAGGCTCTCGGGCTTTACTGACTTTTAAACACACTGAAGGCTTGTTTGTTGAATAATGATAAACTCAAATGGACAACTGGCTTGATTCAGTGTGTCCACGTAAATGTGGCGTCTCCTCCTGGGTCTCTGTACCACCGATCTGATAAAAGGCAAATGAAAGTGGGGCATCAGCATAAACATCCAGTATGTTTGAAGTTTACAGCCAGTGATGTGGCCTCTGTTCTTTTGGGAGCCTGTTAATAACGTGCTACACCACTAACCAGAAACCTGTATCTTCCATACTCAATGATGTCGTTTTTCTCACAGATTTAGTGAGGAATTATTAGTGATTTGTTTCAGTGTGTGTGTAATTATAGTGCTCTGCAATGATGGTAAGCAAGTTTTTCTTTGTTAAAATGCTGTTATAAATGTCTGGGACTCAGATCAGGCAGAAGTACACGTTTACAGAATATTGATGAATAAGTGTGCTTTGACAGGTACGACTGGTGGATTTCTTTTGTTGTTGGAAAAAGACTGTGATTGTTTCATCAAATTTATATTTAGATCGCCAAGTGTCAACCAGTCGACCAATGAAGGCCTATTTATTTTGATATGATGCTATATTGGTCCACATCTATTTTGAAAGAGACACTTTTAGGCTTCTGTCTATCAGATTTGCATTTGTAAATTAATACCCCTTTTTGGCTGAAAATCTACAGTTGTCTTAATATAGAGCAGTGCTGCAACAGCAACCGCCTCTGTGCTTGTGTTAAAGCCTCCTGGCATTGTGCTCTGTGCTGGGGTAAATTTGGCCATTGGAGCCCACCACGAGTTGGTTTTGGACCTGTGTACTATGGACCTGGCCATAGGAACTGATTGCTTTTCCTGCCTCCTTGCCAGAGCTGAGCCACAAAGGGGGAAGCTCTGCAGGTTTTGTAGTGTAATGGCAGTGGGCGGCATGTATTTTAATATCTCCCAAACCACGCACCTCAGAACTACAATTGTATTTTTTTTCCCAATGCTGTACAAAACAACCAGGGTGGTCAACCAAAACATTTGGCTCAATCCTTAGATTTTTTTTTTATGTTTATGTTGTGTTTTTCCTCTGAATGTTTCATGACCAATGGATTTGTGGGCATCCTTTCGCCTTTTAACACAGGGGCAGAGAATGGCTCCTCTTCCCAGGGGACAGTGGGACAGTCGGGGCCGGTGGCCAACTCCACAGGGGGAGTGTCCAAGGCCTCCAAGGGCCAAGGGTCTGCTGAGAAGGAGGAACAAGCTGGTAACCAGAAGAGGGCCCGTCGACAGTGGGAGTCCTGGAGCGCAGAGGACAAAAACAGCTTTTTTGAGGGACTGTATGAGGTAAAACCAAATGGATTGTTTTAGGTTAAAAATCGGCATTACCTTATGTGGCACAAACTTAACATCCTGGCATTTGTATTGACACTTAAACTGATTTAAAATGTCTCATTCTATGTATTTTCTAACATCGTATCTCTACTACTCTGGTCTCCAGCATGGGAAGGATTTTGAGGCTATCCAGAACAATATTGCAATGAAGTACAAGAAAAGAGGCAAGCCAGCCAACATGGTGAAGAACAAGGAGCAGGTCCGCCACTTTTACTACCGGACCTGGCACAAGATCTCCAAACACATTGACTTTGCCAATGGTAAGCTGCCCCTTATCTTTGTCACCCAAAAACAGATGGGACCTCACTGAGTCTCAGTGAATATTGGAGCGTTTTTTACAAAAATGTGTCCAGGGGTTGAAAAGGGCTTTAGTTTTTTTATTCATGTGGTATGTCGGGACGGGATGGCAAATTTGGTTTATTTTATGCAAGGGCAAGACCTAGTTGGTCACATTGTTCATGCTGAATTAGGGCTGTCTTTGTGGATGTGTTTTAATGTTGCAACTTAAAACACACGTCACCATCGTTGTGAACAAAAATGGAATCAAGTGGTGTTAATTAAGAGAGCGCAAATCTCAATTTCTTTCTATCTAGTCATATATTCCAGGTCCACTTTCTTTTCAACAATTCCCATACTGATGTTTATATGGCATTTTGTTGGGCAGGGAGACTTTGTCCCAAAACATGTGTTGAACTACCTCTCCAGATAAGCCTGAGCCCCGTTCCACTCCAAGAAGCCCTCAGTGTTTCTGTCGTGTTATCTTTATGTAGCACACATGTCTCCTGCGTCGCTGGTTGCAGCTGTGTTGTGACTTGTGCCACCTTTCCTTCTCAGTGTATTCCAGAGTGCTGAAGAAATCCTCTCAAGAACTGTACGGTCTCATCTGCTACGCCGAGCTCCGCAAAAAAGTTGGAGGCTGTAAGTGAGAGCTCTACATGTGTTTGATTGAACGCCTTTTTTAAGGTGTTTTTTTGTGCAGAGTGTTTTTCTGCTGTTAGTTTGGGACACAAGGGATGTGATTAAACACTGCTTGCTCCCAGCCATAAGGGACAGCTGCTCTCGAGGGACGATGCCATAAGTGTCTCTCTGCTTTTGTGTTTTGTCTTTGACAGTAATGGATGACAAGAACGTGGCAAAGCTCAACGAACTCATCCAGCAGGGGTAAGTTTGTAGTAAAAGTGACTAAATGCGATTCAGTTTTTATGTTAAATAACACAAAAGGGTGTGTACATGCAAACATCAGGGATTGCCAAGTATGCACTTTTTTATTTTACGTACTGTATCACATCTATTAAAACAAAGATGAGGTTTCCCCCTCAGAAAAACTAGGGTAAGGTCATGGTGACATATGCCAAACACATATCTCAAGTACACCACCAGTATCCCTCATCGATACTTGAAGGGAATTTTTCAAAATATTGCATGACACGGTATAAACGATTTTATTACGGTATAATATTACTTACTGCATGGCTACTGTATTGTTAAATACAGCCAAAAGAAATACACTGAAGATTTCACTGCTATGCTCTCTGTTTGACCAGGGCCACCACCGTACGCTCCAAAGGGAGGAACTTGCGAATCAAAGCACCCATGTGCCGTGCACTGAAGAAACTTTGTGACCCAGATGGTGAGCATGTGCTCGCACGGATGCCCAACACGTACTATAACATACAAATGAAACAAACATCAGTGCTGAGAATATAAACCATGGTGATGGTGAGCCACAGGGTTTTGGCAATAACAATGGCCGCGTGTGGGCTAGTGGCGTTTCCATGGCAACTCTGTGGGAGCAAAGTGAGGAGGAGGAGGAGGAGGAGCAGGAGGGACATGATTGAGACTGACTGTAATCTACCCTCTTGTTCAATAACAGCCACTCACCAGACTTAGAGAAAACAGAGAATCGCACCACCATCTTTCTCTTGTAGTGGCTGGCTGTTTCCAGTGCTGTATCAGTGTTTTGCAAAGGGTCTCGTCCTGGTTCGTTCTGTGTCCTCTTCAGTACCACTGAATTTGGTTACTGTCATTTTCTTGCCCGCTAATCCATTAAGCATGAAAGTTTGCAAGAGAGCATACTCAACTCTTCTGCAGTGACACTGTCAGCTGCATTGTACTGTTCTTGTAGTATGTTTGTGGCTCTTTAGGCTCAGTAAGGTTTTAGATTTTTATGGCTGCGTACTGTCACAAACTGACTGGGCGCCTGCTCTCACTTTTCAAGCACACCTGATGTTTTCTCTTATATGCGCTTGGATGGTGTTACTCATTCTGTCTCACTGTGTCTTCGTGTCCCTACAGGAGTGAGCGACGAGGAGGACCAGAAGCCAGTGCGTCTACCCCTGAAGGTAGCTGTGGAGCTTCAACCACGCAGTAACTACTCCTGGGCCCGCGTTCAGAGTCTAGCCCACAACCCTCGACTCAGGTCAGGCATGCCTGTGAACTAATATCTGAGAGAGTAGTGGTATAATGGTACATAGTTAATTTGTGATCCATACTGCCCCACATGGCTTTGGGTGCTTTCAGTGGTGTAACTGGGAAACTGGGAATGCTTGTCATCATAGAAATTAATTTTTACTGCAACTTGGGCAATATTTGCTGCCTTCCCTTTGACACACAGCTCCGCTTGCTCACCCAGTAGCTTCAGTCTCTGCCTGTCTGAGGCACAGTAGCCTTCATTGCTGATATGCCATTACTTGTGACATGTAACCAGTCAGATATTGCTGTGGGCGGGACACAGGGGGACTACGGAGTGGTGACCATGGAATAAAATGATACTTATATAATAAAAATAGTAGTGCACCCTGAGAGAGGAGTTAACCACCAAAAAAACATACCCGATGGATGATCTCAAGAATTTCTTAATAATTAGCTTTGAAGCAGATATTTAGATTTACTTCACCTGACATTTTAGTTAGATACTGTTTAATGTAAGAAAAGACAAATTCACAAGCATCCACATTTGCCATCGTTTTCAGGGTAAATTTTTCAACAGCACAGTTCTGTAATGGAAATGTTTGGCAAATGAATCTCCGTTTTCAGATGTTGGAGTTTGCATGAATGCATCATAAAACAGTACCCATTTGGAACTGAAGCAGTACAGGAATGTAACATAAGATTGACCTAAAAGAAATATTTAAAAATGTATGTGTCCTCTGGGAAATGGTCAGCAGAAATCCTACATTTGTATTTGTAGTAAATGGATTAAAATGGAAAAAACCCTGCTCAGATCTATATTTTTTATATTATATTTTTTTATACTCTATGTGTATGCGGGTACTACTTTACCCAGCCCTGCACCATCTTACCACAGCAGCTTGTAAATAAATCTCTTTTTGTGTCTTTTCCAACCCAGGATGGTGGTGGAGCTTCACAGAAAAGTCTCCAGCCTCATTGAGTACCTGAAACAGAAGTGGGCGTACCATGACCAGCGGATTGTATCCTTTAAAACATTGTATGCTGAGCAAATTCATAGAGCAGCAAGTCTTTCATGCAGAGTCATGATGTAACAGTGGAGCAATGAGCTTTACAAAATGTTCTTATAAAAAATCTATTATATCAGTTAATGATTTAGGATGATAAATACATTTTAAGATTACTTTTTTCATCACACTTTCATGCAGTATCTGTTATACAGCCAGCTGATAATGACGCACTACAATAATTATAATAATAATAAGTCATAGTCCAGTGTTTTTTTAACATCTTTGGTATGTGATTTAGAGCAGTGGTATTACACTTCAGCTGTAAACATTTGGAGAGTCTTTAACCCTGATGCTTCAGCTAAACAGTCTCATGGAGAGGGAGGCTCTGGAGGGCGGCCAGTCGAGCACAGCTTCTCCCAGCAAATCCCAGCGGGAGGAGCTCTTTCTTTTCCCAGCTGAAAGCAGCACCTTGACCACACTGCCTGGTGTGGCACGTGTGGTTCACTCCAAGGCCTCCTGCACTGTACACTGGCTAGAGAGTGGCAAGAACCGGCCTAACGCCAAGGAATTGCCAGCTGCCCAGATTCTGGGTATTCACACGGCTCCACCGCTTCGGACTGGCACTAAATCTGCACGGGGAGGCGCTACCACCACCACCGCTGCTGCTGCTACTGGTAGTGCTTCAGTGACTGTATTGGGTGATAGTCGTCGAACTGAGCCCCTTAACCCTGAGCCTTCACAAGACAATTCTACAAAGCTAGAGGAGAAGAGACCTCAGTCTGTTTCTGTCCCCGCTTCCTCTCAGCAGACTGTGGCTCCTAGGGAGGATGGAACTGGGATGGGACCCTTTGAGGGAGGCAGGACCAGTACTGGTGTAGAGGCCAGTGGTGGTTTAGTATTGTCCAAAAGCATGGAGAAGTTGTGTACTGGTACAGAAAGCTCATCGGAGCAATGCAAAGAGGAGCAGAGCGCCAGCACCTCCTCCCCAGAGGCCAGCCAGACTCCTCCAGCCAAACCCGCAGTGGCTGGCTCAGAGGAGGGAATGTCGCAGGGCTCTGCACCAGCCAAAGAACGGGCTGTTGAGCAGATCAGAGAGGAGGGCTGGAGCGCCCGTGACGCAGAGAACGTCACCCTGGCTGAGCTCTACCTGATGTTTGGGAAGCCTGGCAAGCTGCAGTTGGAGTATGAGTGGCAGCCCATTGCAGTTCCCTCCAGCAGCCAAGAAAACGGACAAGCCTTGGCACAGCCAAAGCCCAACCGGACACACCGTGTTTTGCGCTGCCTGCTCAAGCTGGTTGCCACTGAGGTCAATCCTAAACCTTTGGTAGGGATTAACTGTTACTTCTCACAGTTGCCATATTTTAACTTGTGTTTGTGGACAAAATCTCTGAATGTCCTGATATTTTTTGTGCAGACAAGTTTGAAGTTATATTTCGAATCTTGGCATCATGAATGAAAAATGCAACTTAAAATGAATATTGTCTGCCCTACAAAATGGGACAGCAGTGTGCAGGGTGCATATCCCTGTGGATTCACAAAACTCCATTGCTAAGTGAATTCATCCCTAACAAATCCTCCACAGATAAAGAAAGGCTAAACACAAGTAAACATTCAGAGTTGTACAATGTCAGCTGTGAATTGTGCTCGGTGTCACCTTTAAACTAGTGAAAGCATGATGTAGAAATTTACATAGAGCAGATGGTGTCAATAATGTGTCTTCTCCTTCAGGCTCCAGAGTTGTGCTCTACAGCCACATCGCCGCTCAAGACCCATCAGGAGGAGCAAAACCAGGCTCTCACACCACCAGGGAAAGGTCCCATAGCGGGCGTTCGCAGCCCCAGCTGTGGCCGGCAGCAGGCCTCTGTCCGAGGAGCCAGGTTACACCTGCCAAATGCTGGAGCATCAGGTATTTGTGGCTCTTTCTCACATACTCTGAAACTGCTGTAAGAGGAACTAAATGTGGATTCAACTTCAGTGTAGCTGATGCCCTACAATGACAGTGTAACTGAGGCAGGGGGTTGGGGGGCATTGATGTCTATTGAAAATAATTGAAAGTCATTAAGGTTATTTCTTGTTTTGTCATTTTAAGTCTACTTAATCCTCTGCCTGGTTTTAGGTTTACTCACTGAAAACACATGTGTTTTGGATTTTTTAAGCAGTGATTCTGTTTTCAGCCACATTGTTGTCTGCAACACAAGCTTTTACAAATCAACGGCATACGTAGGCCTGCATTAAACAGGGGATGACGCACCCCAATCAGTGCATTGACAGGAGGGACGTAATATTAGAGAACGTCTTATTCTCTGGGTTTCTCATGCGTGATTCTCAGTATACAGGAGGGGTAGAACGAGGGGAGATTGTCCATTAGTTTATCGATTGTGAATGGTGTCATTCTCTCTGATGTATTTAAAAATAAAAATTAAAAACTGCTAAAATGGGACTGCAAATATACCTGGGTGGGCTCAAGTAAAGTTTCTTTGTGAGAGAAACAACGTAGCTGTGGTCGTCGGCACAGTAGCTACTTGGTTTTTGTGTAACAAAATCTTCTCTGGGTTTTAATTGATTTGAAATCACGGTAAGTGTGTGTGCAGACAGTGCTGTGGTTGTTTTTATTTAACAATGAGAAGTAGTTATGTTGTGCAACTCTTTCCTGCTTCAGAGGAAATTATTTGATTTCTTAACAGTATTGTTAGAAATTCCCAGTACAAATAACCTCTTATGTTTGTTTGGAAATGGACACAGAATCGCTGAATGCTGTTCAATGGCTTCTTACATTGAAAATAATTGTCCTCCTCACATTACGTGTCTTACATCTTCCTCCCCTCTTCAGGTGGACGCAACCTCCCCCGCTCTCTGCTGGGGTCGACTGCGGGCAGCGACTCAGAAGGCGGTGTGTTTGCGGTCCCCACCACGCTGCCCCCCAACAGCTCGCGGCACAACAGAATGTTTTCTCCCAACAAGGAGGCTGAGCTCGCCTTCAGACAGCAGCTTGACTCTATCAGTGTAAGACAGAGTAATGCATTACACCATCTGTATAAAGACCACAGTGGCACATCGTCCACAGGCATGTGCACCAATGTAATGTTTTGTTTCTTTTGCAGATGCAGTCAGATCTTTTCCTTTCTAGACAGAGAAAACCACGAAACAGACAGCTTCGGAAACCACTTGTTGTTCAGGTAAGAGAAGACCAGAAAGGTGTTTTACCAGATCTATTCCATGATGTTGCAATGAACAACATCTTTGCCACTTTGTACAGTCAGATAAACTGTCACTTTGTGATGCCTTCTGACCACAAATGTACTATTAGAGACCTGTGATAAACAATATGGAGTAAACATAGTTCCTACAGGTGTTGAACATATAGCATAAAATATCAATCCTACAAATAAAATAAACGTTCAATTTGTTGTAGGAATGATGCAAATGTATATGTGTATGTCGGTAGGTCTTAAAGGTAGGCAGGTTAAAAGACAAACAGTGCATTTAGTTCAGTTGCTTCTGTGCTCCACAGCGAACACTCCTACCCCGAACTACAGGAGATACTCCGCAGCATGTCTGCTCCTTCTCCATCCTCTCCAACTCCTCTGCCACAGGTACTCTGCAGACGTCGGCATCCTACAGTACAATTTGTTGCAGAAGATGGAAACGTTTAAATGATTTTACTTTTCCCCATACTGCAGCATAAAACCTTTATCTCGTCATTCTGTTTTTGAAAATAGGCCCTTGAATAGCCTTATTTATGTGGTACATTGGTAATATGCTCAGCTAATGTGCTGTAAACGTCATTTCTCATTTTCAACAACTCCACATGTCTAGCTTTCTCACTTCCTGTTTCTTCCCCCAGGAACCGGATCTTTCCGGCCAATCCACACTCGCCTGGCCCCTTCCTCCCGCCCTCCCCCGTCCAAAGCTTCCCCCGCAGCTGCCAGCTCTGCAGCGGCCAGCCAGCTCTCTAGTACGCACTGCTTTTATTCCTTCATCTATTTTTCAGTTTTTCGCTGTTTTTATTAAAACGCTGTGAAAGTCTAGATGGAGTGTAATTAATGTTGTACTGTTAACTTGGGTACTAGTTTAACCTTTTTTGATATTCCTTTTAGCCGCTAGCCACTATGATAAACAGTAGCACATATTTTATTCCTTGTTTTGAAATTCTCATTTATTTAGATTTTAAAAAAAGACATTTTATGACATGGGCTCAACAAAACAGAGACTACAGAAAAAACAAAATAAAACCACTTAAAGAGAGTTCTAGTTAAAAGTAACCCTTCACATTACAACTCATTTGACAGCTACACTAACAGTTGGTAGAGTCCTAGTTAAGGCTTCTAACACACCACCAACAGTATTTTTCCCTCTGTTTCAAATCAAGCTTTTGTCAAATTAAGTTAGTTTTGGGTAAAACGCCATTCCTTGGATTCTCTGGATTGGATTCTCACTTTCAAAATCTATGAAAATGATTGGCTCCGTTACTCCAACATGATCCAGACTCTCAGTTAATATGGTTTTGAACAAGTGCTCTTTTGTGCAGGGGTAAAAGACATTCAACTACATTCTCCTCTACTCTCCTTTATGCTCAAATTGTTGCTGAGTTTAGTTGCTGGAGTTAAATATTTTGAAAGATGCACCTTCACATGCTTGTCTCAGTTACTGTTACGGTTCATTGTGAATGCGCTAACGTGACAAATCCCTTGTCTTTCTAAACTGTTCATACCCTTTCAGGTGCCATTGACCTGGCAGCTAAGTCTGCAGGCATCATCCCTGGCAGTCCCTGTCGGGAGCTGAGTTCTCCCTCTGTTGACAACAGCCCCCTGCTCACCGCCACGCCCGTTGTTGATGCTGAACCAGACTCTCAGCTCCTTCAGCACAACGTCCCAGAGGTCAGCAGAACACGTGAACTTACACACACGTAAACTAAGATTCACTTTGAGCATTATGTATTCTTAATAACCAGATTAGTAATCAGACTTTTGGTACTTTCATGAAGACTCTTTGAGTGACTTATCTTTTGTTATTATTATTATTTTTTATTAGAACAAGTGTAGTCTTAATGAACATAGTTGGGTTTCTCTCACTCCAGGTTTTTCCAGTTTATACTGTGAAAAAAGTGAAAATAGAGAGCAGCATTCCAAGCAGTGATAGAAAACATTAAAATTACCCCCCAAATACAAAAAAAACATCTCTATAACAAAATATAATCATGTTCCTCTTTTGCAAAACAAAATATGGTGTGTTCTTAGGTAGGCTTGAATCAACCAATAATATGACTATCATGACTCAGTGGCACAGAGATTCATTAGTTAGCGAGCTAGCAACAGCATTATATGTTAGTGTGTCTTTGGGTGTTTCCCCAAAATACCGCAGTTACAGGCCCACTGACTAGAATTTATTCACTTTGGGGAAGGTGGTATCTGTGACAGCTCTAGATTATGTGCAAGACATTTCAGTGGACTGCTGCAGCACCTACATTTATCATATGATGGGCTTCATCTTACTTTCCCTGACGGATGCTGCTACATGTTTTTAATGACATGGCTGCTTTTAAACATTAAAATCAAAATCCTCCCTACGTTACGCCACGCCTTCCTATCCTGTTTCACTTGGAAACATGTCACAATATGAACTCATCTGGACTTTAATATTGAAGCTAATACCGCAATTATCAGAGTGTGATGTTAGATGCTCCTGTCTGCTTCTTTTGTCCTGCAGGATACCACAAATCCTGCCAGACTATAATTAATAGTGCTATTAACCAAACTCAGATTCTACAAGAATCTGAGTTCAACAGACCATATTACAGATTAATGAAACTATAGTTATTTGTATAAATAACAGTTTCATACCTCTAGATCAGAAATGTGATCAGTATTATGGATTCAGCGCAGAGGTTGTCATTCCCGGTCACTGAACACCAGATCGCTGCTGGTTGAGCTTGGGGCTGGGGAATGCAGGCCATCTTGGTGGTGGAGGGCTGTGGTGGATGAGTAGCAGGATGAAGAATAATGGCTTTACTGTGTGGGTGAAGTGGGACTCCATTGGGAAATGCCACAGTAAAGTACATTTTCTAAGGTCCTATTCACAGATGGAGGTACAAGAATAAGATGGTGGCTGACTGCAGGAAAATGTGCCATGTTAGTAGTGTAAGAAGCAATAACATACAGCTGTTCAGTTGGGACCCACAACAAAAGAAAAGCTGCATTTTTGCTGTTTTCTACAAATTTCCTGTCATTCTATCCAAGCCTCAGATTTGTGACTGGTGTCCCTCATACTGTTGTCATGACAGTCTCTATCCCTGTTGTCCAGCGAGGGTCAGGTTTTGGGGCACTTTGCACTGAAAACTCATCTGTTGAGGAATTAAGACCTTAGAAAATCTAACAAAACGGCCCTGGTTGTGTGGGGTTTTTTTCCACAGAACGGTGTGCCTCCACCATCTCCTGGAGTGAGCGGTGGCGGGGACTCTCTCCTCTCTCCACCCAGTGTGGCCTCGCTTCTGGACATCTCTCTCCCTGGCCCCCCCGAAGAGGCTCTCGCCCCCGGAGACCCTCAAACACACATCAGTGACTCCATCATCGAACTCGCCATCAACTCTGCCCATTATGGTGCGTGCCTGTGTTCCTATTCTACATGCTGACATTTACGTGGAAACGTGAAGTGGGACATATTTATTTCAGTAAAGATGACAAATTGCAGATGAGTATTAGCATTAAATTAAAGTGTTTATTCTGGAATGACATTTGTCAATTGAGATGATGGTTTCATGAGGTAAAAATCTGTGAAATGTTCTGTTGAAGAAATATGTTGAAAAGCAAGTAAGTAAACTTCTGAGACATCAGGCTTATTGAACATTGTTTGTGTAATCTAATGGCTGTTTGCCTGCTCCGATGCAGGTGAGGAGGCTGCTCTCTCTCCAGCCAAGCTGGGTAACAGTGACAGCTCCAAACTGTTGGCCTCGTCTCCCTCAGTCAGCCCGTCCAGAGGCTGGATCCCATCGCCCAGCCACGACCCCCAGTGGTACCCCAGCGACTCGTCTGACTCCACACTGGGATGCCTTCTCTGTAAGCCTTTTTAAGTAAACATACACAGATACTATTACAGAGCTTGTTGTTGTCATTTTCTTATTTTAATTATTCATTGTTGCTCTACTGAAGGCCACTGTGTACCTCACTAGTTGATACACGACGATCAGAAAAATCAAGCTTTGTCAAATGGAGTGCTGCAGGGTTGACATATTTTTGTAAGGCAACCTGTAAATTAGCATTGCCCTGTTTGCCTCGACAAAAGGCCAATGGGAGCTACGCTGTCCCATACACTCTTTACTATGAATTGATAAATCTGCAGTTTGAGTTATAATAGTTTACAAGAACACGAATATAAACACAGCGTAGCTGTAAAGACAGACTAGCGAGTCGATGAGTTTCCATGTTTGGCGTGAGGATGCCCCTGACTACCTCTGTAGTCTCATTTAGCCACTTGTTAGCAGCCGCTAATGCAACCGTAAGATGGGTGAAAAGTTCACGGAGTGGAGTTACGGACTAGAAAAAAAAAAGTGAAAATCTCTTAAGCTTGAGTCAACCACAAACTTTATATCCTGACTTCAGGATAAGGGAATCAGAAGTGTAACACTGCTAACTGATTTCTGGATTTTAGGACTCATCCCTGCAGCACACTATTGGCTGTAAAACAATGCATACTGTCGTTGCTTTAAATACATGGCAGATGAAATCAATTAAAGGCCCCAATAAAGCAAAACATTTTATTTTGAGTAAAGCTTCACAAAGAACTGTTTGAGAATTCAAATATTAATTTTCTTATAAACAGAGAAGAACAATGACACAGCTGCAGACTTCCTCTTGCAGTGATGTCCTGTTAGTTTACCCTCTTCATGTTCATCATGCTTTCTAGTCACTGTCTCTCTGTTTGTCTCTCTTCCTTCCAGCCAGCATGGTCTCTCCTGATAAGGGCCGGCGGACCACCCTAACCCCCTCTGGCCCCTCCAGCGGCACGGCTTTGCTTGGTCCTAGCCTCCTGGACTGCAACTCCCATGACTCCTTTCAATCCCGTGGCCTTCCTGATGTGGCAGAAGTAAGTTGAGCCTTTTCTCTTCAACGGATTTGTAAGTGAAAGGATTTTTTGTTTAGACTTGAGTCTTCTATAAATTTGCAAATGTTTCTTTTTTTTGTTGTGTACTCTAAAAATTGGCTCCCTTGTTAAATGAATAGTTAAACATTTTGGGAAATACATTTATTCACATTTTTGTCAAGAGTTCGATGAGAAGTTTAAAACCAGGTAAATATGAAGCTATAGCCAGCAACCTATTAGCTTAGCTTAATTTAGCATAAAGACTGGAAACAGGGGGGATAGCTAGCCTGGCTCTGTCCAAAGATAACAATATCTGCCTGCCAGCACCTCTAATGCGCAGTAATTAACGGGCTATATCTCATTTGTTTAATCAGTAGAAAGACTGAAGTGTAAAAACTACAGTGTCCAGACTATTTCTTGGCTGGGAGGTAGGTGGATTTTATTATCTTTGGGCATAGCCAGACAAGACGTTTCCCCATTTCTATATCAGCTAAGCTAACCAAAACTGAAGGTGGTATTGATCTCCTCATTTAACTCCCAACAGAAAGCGAATAAGAATATTTTCCAAAGCGTCAAACTATTCCTTTAAATTCCAGAGGTCCCTGAGAAAAACAGGAGTTTTATCTTTGTTCAGTTGTCCTTGCCGTCGTACACTGAAAGCTGTTTGGTTGCGCTTGCAGATGGACTCCCAGCTTGCTTGTATGATGAGTGAGAGCAGCGTGGACTACATTGCTCGCTTCAATGACCTGGCTCAGGAGCTGGCTGTGACCGAGCCCTCAATCCCACCGCCCTGAGGAAGACCCGGCTCCACTGAACCACAGCCACCCAAAGGACACGAGTTGCCGAGTGACCCAAGGAGGGGTCTCTCCTCGCTGTCTAGACTGTCGCCACGCTGTCCCTTCTACTTTGGAGCAACGGCGGCTGTGGAGAAATACCAACCCCCCTAAAGCCATCCCTGCCCTGTTTGTAAAAGTGCAATAATAATGGTGAACCTTGACCTTTGTTCAAAGCGAGTTTGAAACGAGTTTGTTTCACTGAACTGTTGTTTAAGGTGAAATGCCCTTTAAAAACACTTTAGAAAAACAAATGCGTTTACAAAATACAACCTCATGTACAGGAAAATACTATGCCATATCTGAACAAAATATTTTCACTTATCTTTTATGTCTCCTCCTGCTCCGTGTGTGTGTGTGTGTATGTATGTATGAATGAGTGTGTTTGTATGTGTGTGTTTGTGTGTGTGTCTGTCGTCTACTCTCTCAGATCAAGCCCCAAAATGTGTAAATCCACCAAAATGTGCAGTTCAGATCCCAGCTGGGGGCAAACAGCCACCGGAAGGTGATTTTGAAAGTTATGGCAGTGAGAAAGCGGGCGCGAGTGGTGAGATAGTTGTTTCTATTCAGTTGTTGCTGTGGCCTCAGTTGCAAAAGCAGAGCACATCACAGCAGGGCAGGTTGAAGTCAAATCCTTTGATGCTGCCCTCCTTTTTCACGTGCTCTTGATCGGTTCAGGTTTTACAGATTGCATTTTAGGAACATAGCCTGTCATGTGTGTTTGGAATCAGGTTGGCAATTTCTTATGGTCACATGCAAAATGGCAGCTTTTTGTTGGTCGCTCTACAGATGTGAACATCTGCAGCTGCTACCCTTGAATTTTGTGCTGAAATCACATTGGAGTTCAGTGTCCACCACCAGTGGCTTCATGCAGTTTTCTTTACTTTTAATGTAAGTTGAGATGCAGTGGTGTTCAGGTTGGTTTGTTGCATAACAGGTCACTTATGTTTCACTTCCTGTTTCTCTTTTTACGTGTCAATTATACACCGAGACATTTATTTTTGGTCTTTTAAATAATGTTGTCGCAGCAGTTGTGAGTCTTCCCTTAGCCACAATGATAAAAACCATTGCTCATTTACTTTAGCTTTTTTGCTTGTACCTTGCACCTCAAAGAGGCAAGTCGAGTTGCTTTCAGTCAAAGACTCAACAGAGACGCCTGTATCCTATAATGTGACCAACTATATTTCGATTTTCATTGACAGTCAAATTAAAAATACACTCCATTTCCACAAAGTCAAGTACGATATAAAATCAAACACTAAAGCCACACTCCTTATTTCACGTTTTTCTGAGTCGTGTAGTCAGTCTTTAATCACTAGTAAAACCTTCTGATTGGTTGTGCTCAAAACATTAATTCCGCAGTGACTAGTACTGATACAGGAGGCTAACAACACTATGACTTATGTCAACATGATTGGCTTCTAAACATGGTCACCATCACTTTAATGTCAGCCCACTTTGTATGTGATGAAGTTAAAAGGAAATGGATGCTTTTAAGTTCTTTCTCTTACTTTCCACGTGTAGTTTCACCAGTGCGATGTACTGTTGTTCACAGCAAATACACACGTACCGTCAAACGTCAAGACTCGCTGCATCCAGATGTTCTCTAAATTTCAATTAACCAGCACCATCGATATGCAGTATTGTGAACATTTTGCCTCAACATGTTTAACTTCATCTGAGTGTAAATTGCAGGAGAGCTTTTGTTGTCGTCCCATCAGTGGGATTTAAAACGGTCTCCTTTAAAGCACCTTGGGGGCTTTGACTCTACAATGTAAAAGCTCTTGTGACGTTCATCCGTTTGTGAAAGGCATCTGAAAAGACTTTGTCTTGTCACGCTAGATAAGAAACAAGGATTATTCTTAATAAGGAATAAATAGAAGGTTTTCTCTTTGAATCTGGCATGTTTTGTTTTTTTTTCTGTTGGATTTATTTGTACAAATGTCAATTCCAGTATTCACTGCTCTTTTGTAAAATAATGTAAATTGTTATTTGGAGTATTTATTGTTAACATTTCAGAAAGTGTTTTGTTTAACTTAATATTAAGATGACATCTAAAAAGGAAAAACCTGTTTTAAGTTTGTAAAAGGTGTTTTTATTCTGTGTATAAAGATAGTTCAAAAACCTGCTTGTCTGTATTCCTTATATATACTTTGTGGAAAACCAGTTCAAATGCAAACTTTTATGTGGCCTTCAGGTTGTTACAAACAGCTCTTCCAGAGATGGTTGAGTGGTCTCTCTACTAACTCCATACTGAATCCCTGACTGTCCCCATCAAAGGAATTTGATCCTTTCACAGCAAAACAAAACAGCTCAGTTAACAAACCCAACAGGAATATAGACATATGGGGCAGGGCCAGTTGTGATCATCTGGACTCAAGGTGATAAAATAGCTGAAAACTGCTGGACTTGAACAGGAAACTAAAAGAAAAAAGATTTTTTTTCTGGATAGAGATGAGCAATATTTCCTTCCTCTATATGTATCAAAAGCACTTTATTTGAGAATCATTTTCAGCAGCGTGCTTTGTATGCCTCATAGTAGAGATGACCCAGAAACAACATACCAGGTGCTGAAAGACATGATCATTGACAAAGTGCTTTTTTTAACTGTAGGATCCTGTGCCAAAACAGCATGCACCATACCTTCATCAAATCCTGCTATTTGTTTGTACTGCTAGTATCAGATGCACAGCAGGACAGTGTCACATTTACAAATTAAATCTCATCTATTTTCAAGTCATTAAAATGTGATACTGCAGGCTTCAAAGGATTTTTCATAAGTGGGACAACAGAAGACAGCGAAAGGGAAAATAATTCAAAAATACTTCCCAGGCCTGACAGGTCATATTAACATCTAAATTACAGGTTAAACATCAAGACTCCTGAAAATAGATTACAGCTTGAGTATTTATTTGCAAACCAAATCCACGTCAAGGAGTCAGTTTGAAAAACGGCATCACATGCTCACAACAGCGCAGATTTCAGTCTTGTCAGTAAAAGACATTTTAAAAGGTAATTCCTGCAACAGCTGAACAACACAGCCTTACAACACACAGGCGTCTGGTTGGTTTCAGATGCTGGACAAGTAGCATTGCAAAATGGTTAACAGGTCACTGAAGAGATTCACGTCTCCTGTCCATGGGAAGCAGTCAGTTTCACATTTTGGTCCACGTGTCCCTGTCATGAGCCCCTTGGCCCTCTCCTGCTGCTGCATCACTCGTCTTTAGGTTTCTGCTCTTTGCGAGCGCGAGAGGACATGAATTTGAAGAAGAGCGCAGGCCACAGTGTGCGGAGGTAGATGGCCAGATTGGGCAGAGGTCCTGCCAAAATAACATCTTTGCTCCTCTGACGGACAGCCTTCAGAACGGCCTGAGCCACATCCCGGGGGTCCCATCCCATTGCTGTCGTTTTATCCAAAACTGAGAGCAGCGTTGAACAAACAGGAGACATGTCAGTAACACAGGCGAGTCAGCAGATGAACTTACAGAAACTGTTCAGATACTGTGACGGCGTTGAAGTACGTTGATGCTACTGACAGCAACGCACTTGCAAGCACCAGAAACGCTTATTTCCAGAGGAATATATACCTCGTATTTGTATGAATGTGCATGCAATTAGGAACACATGTATGTGAATCCATTTGTTTCCCTTTCGTTTCTTTTTTTTAACAAGACTTAACTGATTCTAAATCAATTTATTGTAGCATGTTTATTATTTCATTATTTTTCCAACCTTTTCCTAAAATAAAAAAGACAACAGATCAAAAACAACAGACAGACAAACCTTGAATAATGGAAATGCTTCGGTTAGACACACACACACCCCACCATGAACAAGTCATCAATTTTTCACTTTTTGACCCTTAAACTATGACCATTTAGTTGCTAAGCAATGCATTGTTTATACAAGTCAGTTGTTGTGTACAGTTGCATATTTGTCACACTGATTGATATTCTCTTACTTCTAGTGTAAACGCAGTCATGCATTTGTCTCACTGCCTCACCTCCGTACTTGGAGCCGTCCCCTGTGACAGCGTTGACTGACAGGTTGGTTTTGATGTACCCAGGACTGATCACGGTCACTGGAATCCCATGGCGCTCAATCTCGGCCCGTAAGCAGTCGAAGTAGGCCTGGGTGGCGTGCTTAGAGGCAGCATCTGGCCACAGTGTGTACAAACAAGAGTCCCGTTTCATCTCCAGTTAACCACACAGACTGAAAAAGCTCTTTGGGGACTTATTTGCTTTAACTGAATGATGAAGATGACTTACAAGCTGATCTGTAGGGAATGGCTATCTTGCCCTGGACACTGCTAATGACAACTATGTGCCCACTGCGCCGGCGAACCATGGAGGGCAGGAGAGCTGTGAACAGAGGAGAGAAGTGAGTGGAGAAACTGCTGACAGATGTAAAATACTGTGCTTCCTGTCCTAAGAAATCTGAAAATGTCCATGCAATGTTTATGCCTTTATCACTTCCTTTCCTTATCTGCACAACCAAAGCAACAAACCCATCACATGAGAGCTACGACCAAGTCACATAACGTTGACTCCCAATTCATTTTAGCTTGTAATGTAAGACCCTTTACACAAAGCTCCATATATTTCTGACTTTTTAAACCACCTATTCTGCTCAGATCTAGCAACCAAAGGCTATTATTACTCACTCACTGTTGGAGCTATATATTCATTTATTGATATTTAGTGTTGTTTAGTTTAGTATTTAGTTTTGTTAGTATTTAGATTTGATTATTCTGAATCAATTTATTTGATTTCATTATGATTAGATTTCTGTCAGTTTTCTGTTTATTTGTTTAGTATAGGTGTTTTCTTGTTTGTCATTTGTTGTTTTGTTTCATTTGGGCACGTTAGGGGTGCACCCGATGATATAAGTAGGGCTACGGTAAGGGACCAGCATGCACGTGGGTCGGCAAATGGCTTTTTACCGGAGCGGGAGAAGCACTGTGGAATGTCTTTGTTCTTTGCTTGCTCGCTGTTTGGTTAAATAAACCACGTTTTTTTGTTGAAATTGAACATTTGTTTGGACATTACGTTTTTCCCATCTGCGTACACCACAAACCCAGCAGTAGCCCTTTGATTTTTTATGATTTGAAGTTTGGTTTGAAATTTTTTGTTGCTTGGACAAACAGCTACTACACTCACCTTGAGTAAGAGCAATGGGCCCAAAGTAATTGGTTTCCATAACTTCCCGCTGAACTGAGATGTTGGTATCCAGTATGTTGCCACGGTAACTGATCCCAGCATTATTGATGAGGACATCCACTTGTCCATAACATTTGAGGATCTCCTCTGCAGCTCTGTCCACTGTGTCTGTGTCAGCCAGGTCAAAGACGACAGTGAAGGGAGTGTAAGTCTGGTGGGTGAACAGAGCAGAGGAGCTATTTCATACCTCGCTGCCATTATGAGACAAAACCATCTAGCTACGCCTGTATTCAAAGTGCTTTGAATTATTCTATGATTCTTGGAGTTTAAAAGTGAAAAAAAGAGGTGCAGAGTTGGGAGAACCTGTTTCTCTTCTCATGGAAAACAGTAGCATGCTCTAAGAAATAAAACCTTTTTGAATGTCTAAGGAGGAGTCATGATTAGTGATACGGCACACTTGTGAAAAATGAGACCCTACCTACAAGCCTGATTCCAAAAAAAGGGCATCCTCAAAAGGCTCAGTCGTTCACAAGCAAGGATGGAGTGAGGTTCACAACTTTGTGAACACATGATTGTGTAAATCATGTATGCAAATGATTGCAATGATTGATAGAGGGAAACAGAGCAGATAATCTGATGGGAAAAATCTACACACCTGCCGCTGCGAACCTGTTGAACTTGCTGTCAGCTCCTGGACCACCTGCTGCAGACGAGCTGCATCTCGTCCACACAGCACGAGCCGTGCACCTGCAGCATGGAAGACCCGTGCACACTCTACAAGACAGAAGATACACCTCTTGTTCATGGTGACTATCAAGCACTTGCACCACAACATTGAAACATGTTACTGTACGTTATATTGCTACCACCCAACTAAAATGAATGTCTGAATGTCATCTGATTTGCAGAAAGCATCTTCATGTAAGCTGAAGAAAAGAAGGAATAAGAGGGAGACCGACCTTTCCCCAGTCCAGAGCTGGCCCCTGTGATGACCACCACAGCATCCTGCAGAGCAGCTCCTTGTCTGAGGCGGCCAAGTATCCGGTAAAGCAGCAAGAGCCCTGCACTTGCTAAAACCAGCTGAAGCACTCCTCCTCCCATGACACGCTCCATGGCTAACAATCGCCCTGCAGCTCTTTGCAAGCTACCTGCAGAGACAAGCCCGAGTGCAACTGTTGATTTGCAACATTACTACATTCAAATCCATTGCTTTTGTGCAGAGAAGTCACCAAACAAAGGTCTGATCAGAAAAATGTCCCCCAAACATATCTCTGCCAGATGAATTGCAAGAATAGCCACCACTGTCAACATGTAAGACCTACTTTATTTTGGCATCAAGCCATAGGTGAGTCCTAAGCTCCTTAGTTCATTGACTGGTTTTATGAGTAAATACCATATTTGGATATAAAATGAATTTAAAAAGGGCTTTAAACAAGCCACAGTATGACCTTGACACGTGTGCTCTGTAAGCTCTCCAGCCCCCATCCTGCAGGGATTGTGAATGTTTTAATGTCTGCTGCATTTAGTTAAGCCTCTTCCACTTGTCCTGTCTCCAAAGCACAACACAAACAACCAGCATGGCAACAGTGACGAGCACATACAGAACATATCGTGGGCATGCGCACACACACACATACACACATTCAGTAAAGAAAGTAAAGCTATTTTCACATTCAGTGAATTTAGAGACCTCTTGTGCCACACTAGTAATGATAAGATTTATCTCTAACTGGATATTTAAGATCTCAGAGGTACATTAGCAGTTCATAGAGAAGTAAGCAGTTATGATATCCTCCATATTCTCAACAGATGCTGCTAATTTGTCCAAAAACAAGTGATTATACCAGCTGGATAAACACCAAGGTCAAATGGGACACTGTGGAAGAGCAGTATGCATATTCTTGTGTGTGTGTTTTAACAGTGGCAGCTGTACATATTTGTAATAGTGGGCACAGAGACTCGAGACAACAACTTCATGCTTACACAACAGGTTTCCACCATGCTGCATAAATCTTATTTGCGAGGAAAAGAGGCTTTTCTTTAAATAACTGGAACTACTGAGATTTAAATCCTGTTGTTGAAACCGTGCTGACAATAAAAACGCCCGCTAGTCAAACGCATCAACTAGCACATTTAGTTATACGTGGTTTTTCAACAATGGTGACAATGTCTATTTTCAGCTTTACACAACACAAAACAGGTTGGATAATAAAACACAATGAGCTTGGGAAGCAGCATACAAGCAAGCTAACGTCTGTGGTGTTGAACCATCTTTGGTTTGAGCAAAAAGTAAATGGCTGGGGAGGCTAACGCTAACGTTAGCTAGCTTCCACATTGTAGTGAACCACTAATTCACTCTTGTGTCCGTTTGTAGTCAAACTCACCTGAGTTACTCTCCTGCTTTACCAAACAGCAGCATGAGTCGGTGCTACAAACAGTTCCGGGTTCAGTTGACAGGGACAAGACGAGCGGTGCGCGTTTCGTGAGGGGCTGCCGGCTGAGTGCACCGCTAGGAATTGTGGGAGTTGGGGTTCCGGCGCACCAGAAGGGACAGATGGGCTCGTGCGCCCATTTTTGTTTCTTTGACATGAAACCGTTATGCCAGGTTATCGGTAATTATTCTTCTTGTATAGGACGACATAATCAGCCAAATAAACCCAGAGCTTTATTTTTGCCCAAGACAAGACTTTCCTGATCACACTTAGTTTTGATAGACAGACAGTTTGGGAATGTCTGACCTGGTCAAAGACCAGACAAGGTTGGAAAAAAGTTAGAATTTTCGTATTTATAGAAAATGATAGAGGCATTGATGAATAACACAAAACAAAAAACATCAGAAAAAACCTTCCATCACTGAACTGACTTGAGTGTATGGGTAAAACTTAAGGTAAATTCTCAGATTATCAAACACAAGGATTCCCAAAGTGGGCCCCGCAGGTCATAGATGGGTCACCATAACATTCAATTTGGCCAGCCGGATGTCTCTAGCAAAAAAAATAAATAAATTTTTTGTTTAAATATAAAATCAATCACTGTTCACCAATCGCCAGCACCCAGCAGTGCTGCTCTAAAATGGGTAACCAGCCAGTCCATCACTCAGCTAAACTCGTGTGGGTCAGCACTTGTGTCAGCTGACAGATAATTAGCCTGCTCTGGCCACAAATCAACAAACTGATGGGATTGTCTCAGGCTGTCCCTCTGTGCACTCTGCTTCAGTGTTGCTGTCTCTGCTCATCCCACAAAGGTATATGCATGTGTGTAGCAATGTTGAGAGCATTGGAGGATTTTACACACTCAGTGTGTATAAATGCTTTTCATTTATGCAGTTTCAGAATGACTGAATGGGGAATGCAGGGGCTGCAAAACACATGTCTGTGGTTTACCATGTCCAACACACTGCCAACCTGAACAAGGGCTGAGCTCGCAAACGTGTCAAACTGAATCTTCTCCACGGTGACAGCCAGCAGCCTGGGTCTCAGTCGTCTGAGGCGCTGCTTTCACACACTGTACGCAATTATCAAGAAACTATGCAATTTACCAATGTAAGCACCATTTACTGAGGTAAAAAAAAACAAAAGCACTTGTTTTAAATGTCAAGGCAAGAAAGATGACATTTATCAATATCAACAGTTGAACATTTCCATCAACAACTCAACTCTTGGCAACCCTACTGGAGTCATTTTAAACTGGTGTGAAAGACGTTTTAGCTCATTCCCTGTTCATGTCAGAAATTGACAAAATATTGTGATGAAGCAAAGGCAAGACTTTCACATTTTCATGATGGACGGCTACCAGTCACAGCTTCCATTAACATAATGTGTGATCACACCACTTACTGAAGCACCGCCAACGTTTTCAAACCTTGAAGCAAGTTAACAGATGGAGTTCATTTCTGATACACTGTTTAATGGAGCTTTTCAGGAATTTACATGAAATTCTCTTCAGGAAACTCTTTATGAACAGATGTACCATAAAAAGGTTTTAATTTGCTTATTTCCTGCTGTTAAAGAAATACAAGTGTTTGTGGAAAGTCACTTCATTTAAATAAGGATATTTAAATAGGATTTACTTTTAAATCAGTGACTGTAACGCAATTACTGTGACTCTTTGCATTCCAATTTATCATTCAATTGTTGCACGTCTTTGTTGTTTCACAACTCATCCTCCATTTCATCCATACTTAATTTTCAGCTCATTATTACTACCTCCTCTTAGGATAACACATTTTAAAACTGCTGATCTAAACAGCAACTCATAACAAGCACCATTGGATAAACAAGAAGAAACAAGAAAGTATGGATGTAGAATTTGCTGCATAAATATTATGTGTAGTGTCAACTAGTGTCTTTATTTATGTTTCAAATATGAATGTTTGGCTTGATTTCAATCTAACATACATTATTAGAAGCACATGTGAAATGTGACTTTCCAAAAGTTAGTATTTTTGTACTGTATCCAAAAAGGCCACTGAGCCACAGCATTGTCACATTAGATCTGACTTACACTATTTTCAACAAGAAAATCTACATGACCAAGACAAAATCTCAAATAATTGCAGCTATGTGCACTTTTCAGAACATCATGTAGAATCCATTTAATGAAAAAATTAAAATAAAATACAGAAAAGTGAGTTTGAAATATCCTAATGTTTAATGAAAGGGTGATGTACTGATCAGCAAGAAAGGGGTACAGTAAAACTACAAGGGAAAGGGGGAAAGAGCTTGGTACTCAAAACACGTCGGTCCGTTTCATCTGCAAAACAAGTCAGTCCAGAAGAACTGCTGTCATACCCTTGTGCACGAGCTTGTTGTGTGTCAAGAATGCAGGTGGAGGGCACAGGGGAGGAGGCGCAAGGGTACTACAGAGATAAGTGTGCTGTTGCTGTCACATAGAAGTAAAGGAAGTGTAAGGGAAAAACAATTCCTTCTAGTTTTAACTATATCCCTCTGATCGAAGTTCAAAATGGAAGCACCCACCACATGTGTGGAGCTAACTGCTGGGCCTGATCGTGACTTCCACTTTTCTTACATCTGGGGGTAGATGGGTTCTGTTTTTTTGTTTGTTTTTTCCTTTTTTCTGTTGGTTCTTAAACCCTCTTCAGAGTGCACTCATACCGCATAGAGTTCGTAGATCTTCTTGGCGCAATACGCCAGGGCAGCCAGTGCTATCGTATTATGGAGTCTCTTTCTGTGGATGTCGTCCCTGCGTACCAATACCACGGGCGTTGAGGAGGTGAGTGTATGCAGGGGCAGCCGCGAGAGTTTTTGGCTGTCATATTCCACCTGGTACTTGCAGCAGGGGTCAAATTGCCACGAAATCCCGTACAGGGCAGCACAGGCCACACTGAGGGCGCCAGCCGGCAACGCCACATAGCGCGAGTATTCGGGGGGCAGTGAAAGTGGCGTCAGGAGACAAGCAGCGCCTGACAACACAGCCGTCTTGTGCAGGCAGTTGCCCACGGTAATCCATCGGGCTGTCTCATCCCCGATACGTGTGGGCTCGATAACAATGTATTTATACTGGGCCTCCAGTGCCTGCTCCAGCTCATACTCAAACTGGTCCTGCGCATTCTCCCCATTGTAGATCTCATGCACAATGTAGCAGTCCGTAGCCGCCATCACTCCCCTGTGCAAAAAACAGAAAATCCAACAAGACAAGTGAGAGAAAGGATAGAGAGTAGAGTAACAAGACTCTGCAGATACAGTATAAGACTGTCTTGCCTAGGTTTTTACACCAATCTGCCCATTCTTAATGGACCTTTGAATAATTTTAGTCAACAATAGCTAAGACAAACTTTCCCAGCTGATTATTTTACCCAAATGGCTTCTCAATTAAAATTCCATAAGGCACAAGGTTTACCATGTCACAACATATAGCATATCTCTCACTACCATAACTAACATGTAATCCATAACATGCATATATAAATTAAACATTTGGTTTAAATATAAAAAGAAGGGAAGGAAATAACATGGCCTATACAATTTCTTCTCCTCCTGAAAAATATTAAGTGTATAATTTACTGTTTATGTGTTGCTCTTAATCAGTACTACATGGTACTGAACTAACTAAATGATTACAAGACTAATCAATTACATACAGTGTCTATGACTTGATACATTCTTGATTAAACGCTAATGTCTATGACCTCCAGAGTTTAAGATGTGATGAGTGAACTTGAGAACACTTTTACAACATTATGAAACCCATATAATTTGGATTTTTGAATCTATGCTATACACAACTCGACATTTGGATATCAGCATTTCAAATGCGTGTACTTGAATTGCACAAGTAATTTTGCTCCATATTATTTTACATGATTCATAACTATAGAATGGTAAAATTACCAAATGGCCATTAAAAGTTTTAAGAGGTGATTTGCTGTCAACAAAGTACCTCCATGCTGCGAAATGTGGAGTTAAACATAAAACGCAGTATCTGCGACTCTGTAACCAACAACTCTTTTGTATATTACCTTGACAAATAAATATCAATTAACTATATCCTGCTGATCGCATCGTTGAGGAATCGACTAATATATTCAGTCCTAACACCTCTTTAAACTGACATGTTTCCAGTTATTTATAAATTATCTTTAAATATGACAAACACATATGTGTGTATCAGTGTCAACACTCTGAGGCCTTCCATTACATGTTGACAAGCAAACCCTAACTACAAAAGAGATAGCAAGCTTATCCGGCTTCAAAGACAGCGGGGTATGGCTAAGTAGGTAAAGAACTTGAAGGCACATCGGATACAGTGAAAATCATTTTAAGATCACCGTGTGAATGACATCATGTACCCGAGTGTCAGTTAGATAGCACTGGCTAACTCGCTTGCATGGTAGAAAGTTGGAGGACTGGCCAGCTAAGTTGAGGACGGTTTTACTTTCAGAGCAGGTCGACAAACACAGCGGACAACACTGTTAGCTCCGCCAGGACTGAGTAGCATGTGAACCGTGGTATATCACGCCAGCGTTCGCACCCACATGCGGCTAAACTCAACTTTTCCCACCGGTAATCGGCTGGTGTGAAATAACCAAAACATCACATGAGCTGCTAGTTTGTTTCCTCGCTAACGTTAGCAAGCCGTGCACGTTAGCCAGCTAACGTTAGCTAACCATTGCATTAAATTCCGACTTGACGTGTTGGCATTTTACTTAACATCCCCAACGATATGCATGTTCGGGATCTGCCGAATGGTGACATCTACAAAACGATGTAACACATTAAAACATTTTCGTTTAATGGCCAAGATGTGGAGTAACTGACCTCTCCCTGCTTACTGGGACACCGCGCCTCCTTCCCAGCGACGCCATGTTGGAGATACAACCGTGATTGCAGTTGACGTATGACGGCGCCGAGCCTTCTGGGTAATGAAGTTTGTCAACAAAGTCGATGCATCACTTGAACACGAATGCGGACTACATTTCCCATGATGCTATAAAAACAGAGTACCTGCCGTTACGTCTTTTCTAACAGTACATTGAAGTTTGAGAGGTCAAGTCAGACATATTCTAAATAAATCAAACATGAAGGAACGGAGGTATGTTTGTTTAAAACATAATAATTACTGTATCACCGAAAATCAAATACAGGAGTCACTTAGACATTTAAAATTTAAATTAGCTAAGAATATTGCACGCATTGGCTACAACATACTATATACAGTATGAAATATATTGTCCTGTTCATTTCGTTTTGTAGTAATATTTGTCAGTATACTTCTGAGTACTTACCCATGCTGTGCCGTCGCGCGCTCTGTCTCTGAGTCCCCGTGCACTAGTATGGGCGGCCTGTCCGCGTGCTGTAACCTGAGGCGCTTTGAATGTAACAACTTCAATGTTACGTTCAGGAATGTCGGATCTGCCGAAACCAAAAGCTGCGCCTGAGACAACAGTTGTAAGAGCTTTATTATATAGGGAGCTAAATGACAGAATGGTAACGTATCAGCACGAATCCAATCAATAAAGTATGTCGATGATGCCATCTATACAGCTGTGATTTCTGAATGATGTTTAAATCATGGTTGCCCGACCTGCTATGGCCCTTTCAGGATCCTAAATATATAATATACCACTTAGAATCCCAACAGCTGATTTAGGAGAGACACAGCACATGCTTATTTGTTGGTAGGTAAATGGCTAATAAAGTCATGTTTTAATTAATCTGCTAATGAAAACAAATACAGTCGAGTAATCAAGAATGAAGAGACAAAGATGTTGCCAGGATTTTAGGATTTTAGGTCATGAGTCTGTGTCACTTCACTGCACCCTGACCATCCTACTCACTCTTAATTTTTCATATAGTATTCCATTTAACTGGTCAATTATATTGTCTGTAAATTTCATTTTCCACCTAAAAGTCTAAATGTGTTTCAATGCCATCTCCACACAACCAGGAATAAAATTCTGGTGGAGAGATCCTTTATGGGTTATTGCACCATAATGCATACTATTAAGGTATCAAAAGCGTTCAGATATTGTGTCCAAATGCTTGGTCAGATTCTAAGTTTGATTACTTATTCCTGGATCAGACAGTTCCTGATTGAAATGAGAAAATGTTTCCCTCTTGGGAGTACATTTCATGTAACACTGGTGCATTGAGCAGTTTGATATGTTTTATCAAATCAAAGGAAAAGGGGTCAAGAAATGTTTGTGTGCCTCAAAGTTACATAGGCACTGATGTCAAAGCCCAGCCCTAGTCCTATATTAATTAGGTTTGTGTTTGCTCAAAGTTAGCCAAATTTAAGAATGTTCAGTAAACTAAAGTTACTGAAATTAGCCTGTAAAATGAGTAACATAGACAGGTCGCTAAAAGCTCCAGAAAGACGTCACCTCAGCATCAGCTGTGGTTGCAAGGGCCCTGGATGCACACCTAAATTGCTTTCATTGACTGACATTTGGTAATACAACAGGACTTTTAACATCCACTGGAGTTTGAGTTAATGGGAGGCTGGTTAAATGTGGTGACTGAGGTACAATGTGTCTCTGCAGCACTGCATTGCAGTAAGGTAGCGTCTTCTGGGTCTTCTCGAGTAACCAGGAAATGTTCTGTGGTTGATGAGTCTTGAAGACTCTGGGTGTCTTTCAAATGGGAGAAGCATATTTTCCCCATGATCTCACCCCATTTGAGAAATGTCTGCCACTGCATTGTGAATGGCACACAAATCAAACTACTCATGTTTTCTGGTGGCACATTGCATTGAATTACAACCTCAATTTCAAAAAAGTTGGGACACTGGATAAAACATCAATAAAACAGAATGATGAGTGATCATTTACGGATTCTTTTTTCAAAACATATTGAAATAATAAAACAGTAAAAAGACGATATATTTAATGTTGTACCTCAATAAATTGGTGGATTTTTGTAAATATCTGCTTATCTGAAATGCAGCAACATACTTCAAACAAGTTGGGACAGTAGCAACTTGTTTGAAGTATGGAAAGTTGTGGAACGCTCCAAAAACACCTGTTTGGATCATTCCACAGGTAAACAGGTTGATTGGTAACAGGTGATAGTATCATGATTGGGTATGAAAAGAGCATCCTCGAAAGCCTCAGTCGTTCACAAGTGAGGATGGAGCGAGGTTCACCACTTTGTGAACACACGATTGTATAAAGCGTCCCAATTTTTTTGGAATCAGGGTTGTACAATGTCCACCAATTTGATTCACAATATTGTCACTAGATGGTGCCAAAAGTGAGTTTGAAGAAATCAGCAAGTGCCAGTTTCTCTTTTAATTGTTGAAGTTTTTTGCAGAATGTTAACATGTTTATTAAAGAGATGATGTACCTAAAGTCTCCAGATTACACATACATAGTTTGGAGTTGAATGTTTTGAAGTAGCTCTCTGACTTACTACACATGTAGTAATTATAGTTGTAAATAGTAATTATACCGCCTTGCTGACATGTAAAGTGCTAATCTGACCAAGTACAAGTGTTTTGAGGTGGACATCTTCAAAGTTGGCTGCATGTGCATCTTCCACTGCTCTGTTAGAAATTCATACTTTGACATTGATAATTTGATGAGTACTTGGTTTATTTATTCATAGACAACAAGAATGGGGAAAAAAAAGTCTCAAGCACAAGTAACATAGTGAGGACTGGTTCGCTTTGACGCATTTGATAGAGCCACATGCTCAAAAGCTCATTTCCAAAAAAACATACAAATACAAACAAAAAAAGACACCTTTAATACCTCAGCCTATCAATAGGTGTGTATCACCGAAAGGAAAGTTTTACAAAGGGAAAGTGGTTTCCTGCAATTACTTGTACGTGATTAAAGCAGACAGAGAGTCTGCCTTGCATGTTGATGTATGTCCTGCCAGAGTGTGTTGAGTAACCTGAGCTCATTTTCTTCTCAACACTTAAGATTGTCGAAAGCAAACCCTCCTGAAGAGCCAAAAAAAAAAAAAAAGGAAAACCACAGTAACCCCTTTTTTTGTAAGTGAAAGTTTTCTTTCATGATGACCTTTATCATTTTGACATGAGGTGGCGAAAGAAGCCTTGTGGGTAACAGAAAAAACACAAAACAGATCAAATGAGCTTTGCGCTCCGGCCATCCAGTGTCATTTCCCTGAATGACAGAACAAAGGACAGTGGACACTATAGAATGTAAATGCCCTGAATGTTGCAGTGCTGCTTTTGAAATGCTGGTTTGAGCAGAGAGATTTACCCATATCCACACAGAGGTGTGGAACCACACAGTGACAAGCTTCAGACCCCATTATAACATGCGTGTCTGTAACATTTAACAGCAGAAGAAGTGACAAGTTTTGTCTTGAGGCTTGTTCAGGATTGCACCTCCAGAGTTAGACAGCCTCAGTTTGTGTTCTTTGGTTTATAAGTCCCTGCATCTTTCATTGATTTATAACTCCAATTATGAACAGCATGTTTCTGTTATTGGAAAGAATGGAAGCAGATACAGCAACACTAGACCAAACTGAGAGTTCAGGAATATAAATGTCTTCAAAATACAGATTAGATTTTTAAAAATGACCCTTTTCCCACAACATTCATGCCTATACCTAAAAAAAACCCTTTTCTTTTGTCTTTTGAGTAGCTTGATGTTTCAAAGATGCATATCACCTTTTCAACCGACCAAATTATCATCTCAGCCCTAGAAACACAATTTCTTAAGAGAGGAGTGAACAGCAAATTGAAAAAAAAAACAAAACAAAAAAAACAAAGCTATTGAATGTTAAGAGGGTGGAGTCAAAACATAAAAGCCATCACCGTTTGCGCATCAGTGAAGCCGTCATTGCTTCCAACAAAACTATCTTGGAGAAAGACGCCTGGGTGTGTCATCTGGTAGCACCACTCACAACCAGTGAGTCCAAAGGAGGACAAAAAAAAAAAGCAACATAAGATCAGACTCACGTCTGTTCTCATTACATGCCTAACCCTGGCTTCCAGTCAGTGATAGGTGCACATCCTGAAGGTGTCTGCCTGACATAACACGCTTCTGCTTTGGTTAGTTCATTTGCTCATGGTTTTACAAGCCGACCAGCTGATTGACTTCCTGTTTTTGGTGAGTGTGTATCCCCGTGTTATGCACATGACTGAGCCATCAACCCAACGTTCAGCTCACGGACGTCTTTATAGCGAGATCATTTGTCCATGGAGTCACTCAATGTCATGTTTAACAACGCCTGGAAGGTCCTTTGTTGTATTATCAGCCTGTAACTCCAAAGCATGCTGCCACACTGTATTTATCCCCTGGGAGTCTCTTTCTCCTCTTCTCTGTCGGCGCGCCATGTAGGGTCATTGATAAATATGTTCAAAGTACTGAGGCTGAGGATTCTCTTTGACGTATTTCTGAATGTACCAGCAGGTCAAGTGGGCTTTCAGATCCTCTTCAACCACAAAATCCATGGCTGCCTGCCATCACAGAAGCATAAAATCACATCTACATTGTTCTGACAGGCATTTTATCAGACAGCATTTTAAATGGACCCTTATTATATTGTGCTTTCATAATTAAACAATATGAGTTATGCTTGAGTACATTTCCCCCATATAGGTGGTAAAATCAAATCGATCAAAAAAAGGTTAAAAATACAGAACTCTGATTTTCCATTGAAGAGTCACACTATCAAACTCTGCATATGAACACACTCAAAATGTCTATGGTGAAAACATTACAAATTAGGCCTGACCAATCCAAAGTTTTACCTTGGCCAAGTGCTTGGCTATTCCTCTCCCTCTGTAAGCATCTGGAACTTCAGTGTGTTGCAAGTCCACCGTCTTCTTCCCAACGTATTCATACAGAAGAACTGCACGATCATGAGATCCTGAGGGCAGACAGAAGCCAAGGCTCTCAGCTGTTTCAAGTTTGTCTCCACCCAACCCAGTTTCCTACAGTTTTCCAAACAGCAATTTGACACCACCTTGCTTGGAGATACTGATCATACTTGCATGCAACTGTCAATGTTTAAGGGCAAACCTGATACTGCAGTGTCACAAAAATTGAACACTGTGACAGTTGACAACCACCACAACACACTAAAACTTGTAGCAAGCCATCTACCTCACACATACAACACAATCTTATGATAGAGTAACTATCCAGAGCTGAGTGTAAGCCCACTGGCTAAGTTTAGGTTATTGATCAAGTTGCAATAGCAGCATTTATTCTACATAAAGTACTCCAACATGGCTGCTAAATATGAAAAGGCATGATTAATATGATCTCAAAACAAGAGAGTACCATGTGATGTGGTGCCACAGTCATTAAACTATATCTTAAAGAAAGAACAGGCCCTAACCAGGTACAAATAAGTGCTTGTGGGAAAGGATAATGTAGTTTTGAAAGAGAGACAGATATTGGTGAAGATCTTCATTAGTGAAGAATGGCTTCCAACTTCATGCTGTAAACACATCTCACACAGCTGTAATGCACATGACCATGTAAATTCACAGATGATCATAAATAATATAAAACATTCAAAACACTTAAAATACCTGCATTTTAGTTTATCGTAAATTACAAAGGTTCAAATACCAAAAACTAAGGGCAATTAGATTTAAACAGAAAGAAGTGCCCCAACCTATATAAGGCTCTGACTCATAAAACACAAAGCATTTTCAATCAAGGAATTAGACCGGTGGATGATTGGTGTTTTAAGCATGCCTTGTAAAGGTTGGGGAGGGGAACTATCTTGTGATAAGGCAACTTCACTTAGAAGAATAATTGATGATCAGGAATGTCTTTGAGCGTGGACGCTATTGAAGGTTGCATAATTGTTTTCAGGAAAGGAACGACGAAAATGTTATCGTCGTGCCAAAAAAAAAGAAAAGACAAAACAAAGCTGCTGAAGTTACAAGTCGAGGCACTGCCCTCTGTTCAAACAGCTCCTGACACGAAATACTGTCAAACAAAGTGATGACATTTTAACTACATGAAAATAAAAACGCCTCTGTGTCTGAAATGGCAGCTGGAGTTATCAATAAGGGCACGACGACGATTCTGGCAGCAAGGAAAGCTACACCAACATCTGAGCTAACATTAGCTAGCTAGCATGCTAATGTTTACATGTTGAACTTACCATTCAGTCTTATAACAAACTGCCGACGCTTTTTATCGTGTTCCACCTGGATCTGAGAGTTGTTCGCGTCGAAGGCGTTTGCCTGTGTTGCCTGTGCTGCCTGTGCCATAGTAGCTTGCTACAGCTGACGATGATGGCTATGCTACCCCACAGTGTTGCTAACCAGAAATGGCTACATGAAATGATGAACGGTTAAAGCAAAATACTTCATCCAACGAAATCAGCTGTGAGGTCACGTGACACCCAGCCAATCAACGCCGATGTTGACAGAGGAGGAAGCAGTGCCGATAGATTATAAAATATTATTGCAATATAAGTTACTATTACACATAATAATAATGACGTTAATGATAATAAGCCAATAATGGTGCTGAGAGGAGAGACACAGAGTGTTTGACGCCAGAAAGAAGTGAACCCATGAAACTTTGAGACCGATTACGAATGTTTCTCATGCTGCATTCAGGTCACGTGGGAAAACAGCCTGGATGTGAAAGTGCAGTTTTGTCATCACGTTCTGCCGACGAGTTTAGTTCACTTTAATTAAGTGGTCCAAAGATGAAAGCAACACCTATTTTGAACATTAATTAACACATTTTACGAATATATCAGAGCTCCTGAAGTACAGCCATTATTTGATTGTAGTATTAAAGGGAATTTGTTCAGAGATTGAATAGAACTGAAAGCTACAATGCGCCAACTTTACCTATTTCACTCAATCAAAATAGTATGTCACATTGAATATAGGGAGACCAGACATGCAACACTTGTCACATTTCACTGTCTTGCCAGTAAAGCTCATATGGAATAATAAAAAAAAACAAAACAGATATATAGTGTGGAAAACTGTGAGTCCGATTTGCATGTTTGACAAAATCTAAAATTCATACATTAATATTACCTGATACTTTCAATTACAGCTACATAGAATTGACAAGAGATTATGTTAATAATATATTGTTAAACTCTAGAAATAAAAAAGGTCAAACAATTTGTCACTTGCCTCAAAATCAGAAAAATTGCTGTGATTTTTTAAATAGCCTTTTTTGTTCCCATCTGTGAGCCTTAACACCAAATAGAATCATTTACACTTTTTGCTTTGACCACATGCACTTACATGATTAATTAGTTCAAGCACTTCAGCGCTAATTGCGTGATGATTGATTTCTGGCCATATAAACAGTGCTTTTAGTCTGACAAGTGGTGGTTCAGGTCAGGTCACAACTCACAGGTCCACAGTGACAGCTGTGTTGCTGTGTGCAGATGAAATGTACACAAATGCAAATCCTTCTCAGATGAATTTAAGAGTTCATGTTTTTCTCATACTGCGGATTTTACTTTTGTATACGTTGTCTTGATATAAACATGATAGACATTTGGAGTATTTCTAGACATTGTTAGCAGGTATGTCAAGATCACCAAATTACAGAGTAGTAATCCAGTTAAGCTGTTGGCCTAATCCTGCAAAACTCTAATGCAGTATGTCAACTCTGTATGGGATTATGTGTGTCTCTCCATGTGTGTCTGTATTTTTGGGACACTGTTTTATAGACTTGTTTGTGATTTCTTCCCTCTGGTTTTTGCCAGAGTGAGAGGGAGAGCACACCTCTTTTGCAGATAATATCTGTGAGAAGTTGTTGCTTATTTTAGTAGTCTTTTAGTAGTGTTTCATTGTGCTGCTGAAGATGATGTCCAAGAAGCAAAGGTAAGTCAGCTCTCTAGCTGTTTCCTATATAATGTAGAAAATTATTATCAAGGCATAATTTCTTCTGAAGTGGGTTTGAATTAAATCTCAAACAGATGACTACGTTTATGGGACCACACCAAGTTAATAGCAATAAAGTACATGAGAAGCATCGTAATGAGAAAGAACAGTGAGCATGTTCAATTCTTTATGGACAAAATGTTCTCTTTACCTCATACCTTCTGTTTCTACATGTCATCAGTTTACTGGCAGCAAATTTTCTCTTTCTTAATGTGAGCGAGAGGGATGTGGTATAGATTAAAACGTGTTTCAAGCATTGCTCTCTACATTACACTCACACAGATCATTTTAATGTTTCCTGGCACCATCCTGCAGACTCTGGGCTCTAATTCACCACATGTAAAATGCTCCTCCATCTCCTCTGAATTTATCACAGCGTCCCAATGTGATCAGCAGCTAAAAAGAGAAAAAGACTATGTTGCTGCAGTTGTTTGACAACCAGTATTTATTCTTGCAATGCATTTTAGAGGTTCATATTATTAAGATGAATCCTTTGTCCTTTCTAATACCCAGCATCATGAAATAACAATTTCTGCAACCTGGAACTTATATAATTGTGTCAGTATAGTAACTACCATGTCTGTTACATCGGAAAAGTGACTGCACAGATCATCCCTTCCCCAATCATCACCGACGCAGATGTTTGCAGACCACATATTACTTCCATTAACTTGGGCTACGTCCACAAGCTGTACTTGAGCTGCTTTACCAGTAAACACAACACGTTTGAATTTTTTGACAGCGTTCAGTAAAATTATTATGCATTCTATATGCATATATAATATTTTTTTTGCAAAATAATAGTGCAAGAATGCAGGATGATTTGTGTTTACCTGTCTTAATCTCATCTATAGCAAGTGGCATGAGACCCTGATAAACTCCAAGACCAACAAACCTACACCGAAGACAGGGGGAGCGGTAAGTTCCACATTCACTGCTTTGGTAATTTAGTGATGGTGACATTGAATAAATGAGATAAGTGCATTCAATTTTGTCTGAATAAGGAGCCACTCAGAAACACAGATGACTGTTTAATTACATTGGGAATTATAATAGAAAGGAGAAATGTGTGTGACAAATTCATAAGGATTACACAACATGTGACTTTTGAAATATGATGTTACATTTTCATTTTTCATTCATTCTTCTAGAAAAAATATATCCTGTATACCAGGATTGCTGCACTGGAAAACATGTGGGGTGGATACAAGCGTATGATTAAAACACAGCCTTTAAAAAAATACAAGTGAGGCATTCAAAAGGGGACAATAAAGACCTTGATTAACTGGTCAAATCTGTCCCACTTTATGAGATGCAGCACAGAAGTATTGCTCCAATGGTTTCGAGCTGTGGAATTGGCTCATCATTTACTGGATCATGAGGTCAAATAAGATCCCCAAAATATTTTCGAGTGTCTGAACCTGAAATCATACTCATCAACTAAGTTAACACATAACCACAACAACTAAACCCAGAAAAAGAGAAATTGTTCATTCTGCAGACAAAAAGTTGTTGAACTTGACACATCTGTTCAGTTTTTTTGTCAGTTTTCTCTAGGCAATGACAGAAAAATCATTGATTCCATCATAAATAGTTTTGGCAAGTATCTTTTTGATGATGAAGAACAGCATCTTACGGTATGACAACTCCTCCTTCCTCTTGCAGCTAATGCCAACTTTATTTATAGAAGTGTTTCAAAACACTGCAGTATATTAATGTTCTCTATTGTTCATTTAACATGGACACGGTTTCCTCAGAGTGGGTGCATGTTTTTGCGAGATGCTCATGCATTTGGTTTGATTTATATAGCCATTAATGGCAGAAGATCAAGTCAGCGTGGTAACAACCTACACAAGTCGCTAAGTCAGGGCTCCTCCAGCCTCCTCTAATTGATTTCTCTGTCTTGCGGTCCGGTCACAGATTGATTGCCTCTGCAGTTGGTGAGGTTGCATCTGCAGAGACTGGAATAGACCGTCTGGGTCCGATGGCTTTCCAGTGCTCAAGTGTGATTAAGTTTAATGTGTGTGTGTGGTTGTCCACGATCGCAGCGTCGGTCAGATGGTACTTAAGCAAATTAAGAGCTCTTGTGAGGATTAAAAGGTCCTCTCCAGTGGTGATAGGATTGTATGTGTCAAAGAGTCCTAGTTGGGATGGGGGTGAGCAGGAGGTGCGATGTTTGACATTCAAACATCATCATCCTCAAAAGTGAAAAACATACAGAGGTTTTTCTTTTTATGAACTTTTGTTCTTGTACAATCACTGATTAGTCTTGCTGTCTTCTTCTCTCTCTCTCAAAGGAACAAGCAGCATCAAAGGCACCTGTATCAAGTGGAGGTAAGCAGGCTGGCAGCAGTATATCTAAAAGCAGGGTTAGCTATGGAAGAAGCAACAGCCTCAGCAGCAGAGGTAGTGACAAAGTGGCTGCCGGCACTTTGAAAAGAGGCAGCCTGAGCCATCAGGGCACCAGACAAGCGTCTCAACCTGCCAGACCGGCTCTCCGCCTCTGCAGCAGCCGGAGCTTTTCTTCCCTCCACACCTCCTCTCTCACTGCTGCTCCGTTCATGAGAAGCAGCCGCTCTCTCAGCAGACTCGACCAAAGATCCCCTGGAGACGGTAATTTCATTCATGTTTCATTCATGTGTCATTCTCAAGTATGTTTACAGAATATTTATCCAAATTAAGTTATATCATAGTCAAAAACCCTACACATTTCTAATTGTAAATATGGTGGCTGATATCTGTTTTGCTATTTATTAGTGTTTTCTTCAGCTGTGCCATGACAAAGAAGAAAACAATGATAAACACAACAAAAGCTTCTCAACTTGTTTTATATACAGCTGTTGTTTCTTTACTGCTGCCTCTGAAACAGATTCAGATGCAGTTCCAAGTTCGCAAGTAAAAAAAGGACAAACCACAGAAAAGAAATCCCTGAGTTCTGACCGGCTGTCCTCCTCCTCCGAGCAGATCAGGTTTGTTGTTGTTTTTTTAAATGTATTTCAGAGGATTTTTTTCTTTTTATGGTTGCTCTGTGAAATGCTCTCTTTGTGCTACAGTATATTTCAAATGAGTGACACATGTCAGTGATCTGCAGTCAGTTATAACCGTCAACAAACTGTTCCATTTATGTTTTCATCATTGAAGGGGTAACAAAGACTGGTGTCGGGGTGATAATGCTGAGAAGATGAAAACAAGCAGCTCCTCTGAGCCACCTCAGTCTTCCTCCTCTTTGGTTTCCACCGCTGAATGTCATCATCACTGCAACAAGGAAAAGAAACAGGTACATTCAGTTTTGCATTTAGCCTGTTTTTATGAATACACATTCTAATAGTTTTCTTAGTAAATGCACATGCTGGATTTAAGGCCCTGCTGCCCAGAAATGTCAAGACGGGGGTCTGCTTTTGTCAGTCTCTACCGAATCAGCATATTACAGACATATATTGATTGTTCTATATCTTCTTGCGTAGTTGATTGTAACTGACTGTCCAGCCTGGTTTCATGCTGGTTACTGAATGTATGGCACATCTTGGCTCCAGTGCTATTCACCATTTCTTTAAATCATCCTCCTATGCATGATTAATTGTCTTATGAAAGATATATCATTGACGTTAAAATTGTTCTTCACATGAGTGAACACATGGTACAGTGATATAGATGTCTCCATGTGCTCCTCTGACAGGCATATATTTAAACTTAATATAAAATATTAAAGCGCTGGTGGGGGACCTGAAGTTCAAGGTGTCAAATGAGGACCTAAAGAGAATGTAAATCCTGAGGGAAAATTACAATTTAGATTCTGTTCTACTTACCAAACACATACATATTGTTTTCATAGTCCTAAGTTTGATGCCTACTCACAGAGCTATCATTTGATTTAAGCTATTCAAAGGCCAGAAAAAATGGCACATTGCCTCACTGAGTGATGAAATCTTCACAAACTGGAGCCAATACCTGGATTTATGCCTCTTTTCTTTCTCTAAGTGTGTGTTTGTGTTTGCATTTGTGCCAGTAGGATGAAGCTTTGCTGGTTTGTACGTTTGCAATGTTTCTTACACCTTGGTAATTTTCCAAACTTTAATTAAGTGAGAGTCACTGGAATATTGTAGAGCAGGAACCACAATCTCTAGAGAATGACCTAATTAAAAAAAGCACAAATAAAGTTTTGAATGCATGAAATTTTAGACGTCATGTGCAGACTGTCACTTTAAGTACAAGTTGTGTCGCAGTAGCAAAATCATAATCAAAGAATACCAGACTTTAGTGGTGCTCAGAATACTTAGCTTTTCTGTCTTCATCTTGCCATTCAAATAGTAGTTTTTATGTTTCCAAATTAATGTCCTTCCCTAATTTCAAATTACTTGGAGACAGCTTCAGTATATGCTGATGACCCTATGTCCTTTGTTAAATTTTAAGTGTTCAAATTTTTATATGGCTGCCTTAACATTTAATTAATTGTTTTATTTTTATTTTCATGTGCTTTTAGGGTACTAAGTCCTCCACTGAAAAATGACCTATTAGTTGTTCAGTGACTCCATATCTTAAACTCATTCTGAAGTGAATGAGGAATCCAACGCTTTAGAATTTAAATACAAGCTCCTTATGCTCCTTATTAATTCTTTAATTTTGGGGTGCAAAATGCCAGACAAACTGAATGATGAGTCACTTTAAGTAGAGAAGATGATTTGTAAACCAAGAGGAAAAAAAAAATCTCAGCATCAGTTAAACCCTCTTTCCTGTGCCAGGAGTTGAAACGCTCGTCCCTTCCTCGTTACCGCCGGCTCAAACCCCTCGAGCGCAGAGATGCTGAAGCCTCTGCTATTGTGAGTCTGATCATGACACATTCTCCCAAGATTTATTTACGTTCTATCACAGACACTGGCTGCTTTACTAGTAAATGTCTCGGCATGTTTGAGACTCCTGGCTATTTTAGTTGTTAGCATGTATAAAAAACAAAAATCTAACATTTAGATAACAATCAACACAAGCCACGATTATGATATATAGTATTTCTTGGGTATAAGATGCTTTGCTTCCTCTTCAGCCTGACCTCCTCAACTTTAAAAAAGGATGGATGATGCGGGAGGATGCATCTGGACAGGTGAATTGGTCAGTTCACAGTGAAATTTTAGGAGCAGTGGCATGATTACAGGTCTGACAATCGTGTTCTGTGAATGTTCCTCCTGTAGTGGCAGAAACACTGGTTTGTCCTGACTGGCCAAGTCCTGAGGTTCTACAAAGATTCAGTAGCTGAGGAGGTGCGCTTTATTCTGTTATAATCTGAAATAAATGTAACTTTACAGTTGGAGAAGAAGCTCATATGTCTGTCAGTATGGACACTGATCCCAGCGAACTTAAATATTTAAAAAGAAAAATCATGAAGTCTTCAAATACCAGACACTCAGACATATGACGCTCTGCTCAACATTAATGTGAGTGACTGTCTGAACGCAGGTTTATGTTACAGATATTTGTTCCCTGATTGTTCATTTCAGGCAGCTGATGTGGACGGTGAGATAAACTTGTCCACATGTTTTGACATCACAGACTACCCAGCTCAGAAGGACTGTGGTTTTCAGATTCATGTGAGTTCAATAGTTGCTCAAATTTACAGTCAAATAGATGAACAATGCCTCTCATCATTCAGTGAGTCTGATAACATACTGTATATTATCATATTATCATGTGTTCTATGATATGTGGCAAGTGTGACAAGGGAATAATAAAAAATTAAATACTTGCACATATTTAATTAGGTATGGTCAGCTATGTAGATTTTTCCTCTTGTGATCTCTCAAATATGAATGATTAAATATTTAGAGCATCAAAATAATATTATTCAGTTGCTACACATGCAGTTAGGCAGAATAGTATGTAGCCGTGTCTAACCAATCAGAATCACGGATCTTTAAGCCTGTCTTTTGGTTGAAGCTGCTAGTTGGTGCTGGAAAACAATGGACCCGCAGCTCGTTGGTGACTGTGCTAATTTAGGCTTCCAGGAATGTGTCATTCTACGCAGACTGTTTGGTGTGGGTGAACATTGTGGAGGCGAAATATATCGGCACCGTGGTTTTTCGCTGGTACCATAACATTCTGGAAAAAGGTGGATTTTTTTGGTTTGTGTCACTCAGATGTTTATGCTGTTAAACGTGTGATTATCCTAAATATCTGAAGCAGGGATCCACATAAACAAAGATGAAGTTCCATGACTTGGTTTAGGCTCTCTGTGTTTTTTTGTGAGAGTTCATCTGTGTTGGGGAAGCCGTGTCCTCTTTAATGTTGTAATGATGCATTTTGCACAAAAGTATTTTCTGCAAACCCCACTTCCTGTTTCCCCCTTTATTTTGTGAATTATTTATTTATGTGCATAAATGCAGTCTTAGCTGGATTTCACTTGATCTGAAGCAACAATGCTTACTTACTGTAACATACCTCATTCATGTAGGTGTGCGCTCTTATTGCTCTGTGGTATTACTAGAGATTCTCTACATGGCAATCACTTCAGTTTCAATTCCTAACTACTGTAGTTTTACTGTATGTGATATTTACTAATTTCAACAAAGTATTTAACATTGCAATTTCCTGATACCACGCCTGCCAATATTCCTGTTTTCTTGCTTTACTGTGTTGTATTTCATTGTTTTCTTAATATATATATATATATATATATAATGATCCATTACCTAATCACCACTCTGCACATGTGATACCTCCTCACATATTATGCTACATTTGAGAAATGGAGTCACAAGACAAGTTGAGTACTAACCATAAAACAAACAAACAAAAAACAAAGCAGGAGAGGATAACATTTTTGACATCGCCCAGTGTTGAGGGTAGATCAAAATTATCCAACTTCCTAATGACCGTAAATACAACTGGAAATCAGTTTTTAAAGCCAACACATCCACTACCTTTCACTTTTAGGTGGGTAATAAATACTATTTCGCATCCCACAGACTAGAGATGGAGTCTACACACTCTGTGCTATGACCTCTGGGATGAGACGCAACTGGGTCCAAGCAGTGTTGAAGAATGTGAGGCCCAGTCTTACACCTGACGTCACAAGGTAAATAGAGTTGTTCTATTTTATTTCTAAAAGTGCTGCATGAGTGGTGTCAGATCTCTAGATAAAACGTAATCCACTGTTCCAGATCTCATGGGATCTGCCTTTAGGACTGATTTCCTTCAGAGTTTACATCATCTTAATTCCTTCATTTTATGGATGTTATGGGATTTTACATACTTAACAAATTACCCTTTGTGTAAAGAAGCTTCTTTTGTGTTCCTCGCAGCTCCCTCCCAGAGCAGACGACTCAACAGAAATCACAGCAAACAGACTCACAGTTGGCTGAGGGTCTGGAGGAAGCTGAACACTCAAACAGCTTATTGCAAGAGCACAAAACCAGTGACTGTGCAGAGGAAGCTCAAAAACAGCAGAAAGGACAGGAACTCAAACTGCAGATAGAGAGAGAGCAGAGATCTGCTAATGAAGGCCCTGCATCAGCTATGATCTCCTCGTCTCTTCGATCCTCCTCCATCTCCCACGAGGCCTCCCCTGCTCTGCCTCCCATCAATCCTCCACGGCAGGTGGAGGAGGGCGAAGGTGCATCCTGTTATCAATGTACGCTCCTTGGTGCAGCCACACAGACTGGTGTGTCATTGAACAAATACAATGAAGATAATTTTAATTTGCTCTATATTTTACTAACCGTATTTCTGTCCATAACCCTCTGTGCACCAGGTGAGACAGATGCATCATGGTGTGTTGAAGGATCTAGAGGTGACAGCTCCGCTTCCACAACAATGCTGTCAAATGTTGAGCATTCAAATGAACGTTTAAATGTGCCGAGTCAAACTGAGCAGCAAGATAAAACCACAAGCCAGAGTGAGGAGGAAGAAGTATCAACAAACATCAGCTGTGAGTGCATGAAGGTGAAGGAAAAGCTGCTCTGTGAGCAGCACACTGGGCAGCTTGTCAAAGAGGTGAGATCATTTTTGAGTACAAACACTTACTAAACACACACACACTAAACACTTACTAATAAGGTGTCACAAACAGGAAATAATAAGCAATAACAACCGGAAGTGCACACATAAAAGAATCACCCGAATACATAAAGTACCTGTTTTGTGTGATTTCCTTTCAGCTGGAACAAACACAGAAGGAACTGTCTCGACTCCAGCAGGTAAACAGGATTCTGCAGGAGGAGCTACAACAAGAGAGAGAGAGTCATCCACAGGTACAACACAGAGGACACTCAAACAAAGAAATATTCACTATTTTTTAGCAGCACTAAGCAGCCTGAGGCTTATGCACTCATGGTCCCTACCATAATGTGAATATACACACTGTCCTACACTGATAAAAGGCAAGTCAGGTTTGCTTTAAGATTTATTTCTGGAGTCCGTAGGTGACTAATTGATGTAGCAGCACACAGAAAATGTTGCATATTAGATTCTAAAATATCAGCATGCAAAAGACATTTTGTCTTGATTAAAGCTTGTCTTGTAGAATGACCGTCTTTCAAAGTCATCATCAGATCAAGTGCTGGCTTTACAGCGGCTGCAGAAGATGAACCACGACCTCCGCTTTGAGCTGGAGGCTCAAAAGAAGAGTCAGGAGGAAGCCAGAGAAACTGAACTACGGCGAAGAGTTGATCTCTTAGCTCAGCAAGCACAGTTACTGGTCACAGGTGATGCTACAGCACTTGCACAAGCCCATCTAGAGCAAGATCGCCGGCGCTTTCATGAGCTGCAAGTGGAGTGGGAGCGTTGCGTGGCCTCCCTGAAGACCCAGCTGAGCACCAGTGAGGAGCAGAGGAAGGAGGCTGAGTCGCGCTTCAGACAGCTGCAGCAGGAGCTGCAGAGTTTCCACAGTCTCCAGCAAGAGGCTGGTCGCTTGCAGAAACATCTCCAAGAGGTGACAACTCAGCTTCATGCCAATGAAGAAACACAGGCTCAAAAGGAAGCTCGGCTGCAGAAGCATCTCATGCTCCTTCAAGCCAGTCAGGACAGAGAGCGGAGGAGCCTGACCGCTAGCCTGATGCAGGCAGAGCAACACTCACGGGACCTTCAGGAGAGACTGGACAGGGCTGAACAGCAGGTGGGGAGCCTGAATAAGACTCAGACATGGACCAGAGAAATTGAGAAGGCTCAACAACAGCTTCAAGAGGAGCTAGCCTGTACAGTATCTGCTGTGCACAAACTTCAAGAGGAAAGAGAGCAGCTTGACCGCCGCTGTCAAGAGCTGCAGAACCAGTTATTTGAGGCAGACGGGGAGGTGAGCAGGCTGCAAAGCCGCTTGAAAACAGATGAGACACACTACTACAATCTTGAGCACTCATATGAGAGGGTTTGTGAGGAACTGCAGCTGGCGTTAGGGAAGGTGCAGCAGAAGGAGTCTGAAATGCAGGATATACGAGAGGGCTACGAGAGACTCCTGGACAGGAAGGAGCAGGAGCTGAGTGAGGTTCTGCTGAAGATGGAAGTCTTAGGTAATAGCCTGGAGGAGACAGAAGTGAAGCTGAATGAGGTGCTGAAAGTTTGCACCTGTGCCTCCTCTCAGGTGAAGGATGAATCGTCAGAGCCTGGTATGCAAAATGAGAAACAGCAACAACAGACAACTGATCTTGTCGCTGTAAATGACAGCAGGCCAAAGGCAATAGACAGTGGCTCAAATGTCGTGGAACCTGCAAGAGCCCATTCTCGCTCCATTGACTCATCATATCAGAGCATTGTCGCTGCAGGGGATGACCCGGAAAGGTTTATGTCTGTGATCCAGACGCTTGAAAACAAGCTTTATGTAACAGAGGAGAAGTTAAGGGACATCATGCAAAGACTGGAGGAACACCAGAGTCACATCACCTGCCAGGACCCCCACCTTTGCTCCCAGCTCACACGGAGCCGAGCCACGGCTCAGCACCTCAGTCTGCTGCTTCACAGTCAGGCCAAGCAGAGCCAGCGCTTCGCCCAGGAGACAGAAAACCGCTGCAGGATGTTGGTTGGTAGATTTCAGGTCGCTCTGAACATTATACAAGCCTGCAGAGACAGGCTTCAAGCCACTCCACTTAATATTTCAGACTTTGAGAGGCAACTAGCCACTGTCGCTGCCTGCCTTCAGCAAGGAGAGAAAGATGCAGAGAAACACCAGCATGAATCACGTAATGCCAGCAAAGGAGAGGACAAGATCCTCAACGATGAGACATTAGCTGGAGCTGAGAGCAACTTTCATGCTAAAAGTAAACTCACCAATGCATTACCTACAGAGGATGATATGGAAAGTGTTGGGAGGTGTTTAATGAGGGAGCTGTTTGTAGTAGAAAAAATGGTGTCTGTCCTGCAAAGACAACATGGCATTGGACAGTTGTCCTTAATACCAAGAGAGGATGAGGGGGATGTAGCACACAGATACAAAAGCATAGTTTCCCAAAGAATAGCCTTAAAATCAGAAAACAGGTCTCAGTCTGGGGGAGAAGAATGTGACAGCAATGAAAGGGCCATTGGTACAGTGTGTGCTGAAGCAGAGCTTATTTATGCTGCCTTAAAATTTCAGCAGCAATATGAAAGCATGACTCGGGTCAATAATGAAGAAATGGAGCATCAAAGGAAGGATCTGGCAGATATCAGTCCCCCAGAGTTGGCTCCTTATGAGGAGCAAGTGCAGGACAGAGGTTTAGAAGGAGCTGCAAAACCAGCTGAAAATGATGACAAAAAGGCAGAAGCAGAGAAAGCTTCAGACTGGTTAGAGAGACTTATCTTCCGGCTGCAGAAAAGGGCTAAATGCTTACGCCAGCTCTGCCAGGAGACTTCTGATGGCAGTGGAGTAGAGTGTAGTATGAATGAAAACTGGGAAAATGCTTGTGCAGCTGACTTAAATTGGATGCAGGAGCAGGCAAAGTTGATTTATTTGTCAGACAGGCTGAACCTGGATTTGGAGCAGGAGCTGCAGCAACGTGAGGTGTTACAGGACAAACTTCAAGCTTTGTGCAAAGAGCAGGCTATCACATTAAAGGATGAGCAGGAGGCTTTTAATCACACCTTATGCCAGCTTCAGGAGGACAACAGTGTATTAAGAGAAGAACTAGAGCATGCTGAGCAAAAGATAATATCTGTTGAGACTGGGAACCAGAGACTTCTGGAAGACATACGGAAAATTGAGGATTATCATGAGGAACGGATGAAAAAACTCGAAACTGAGTTTCAAGAGAAGATAAGGGGACTACAACAGATCCATGAAGAGGAGATGAAACACTTGCATGGTTACTACACCAAGTCTTGTATTTCCAAAGAGAAACAGACCAAAACCTGCAGAGAAGCACCTGCTTTGACTGTGAGTACCTCCTCTGTGCCAGACCAGACTATGATGGAGAGAGAAACAGAAGAGGAGTTCAGGAACCAAATGGCGAGAGGTGATGCAGTGGCCATGAGAGAGACTTATCAGAAAGATCTAGAAAAACTTGAGGTAACTAAGACCTTTTTAATTTATCAGATTCTTGGTCTTTAACAAGGATTTTTTTTCACCAATTTCCATCTTTATTTGTTTCACTAATGGTCCAGAAAAGTCATAAGTCAGGAAACATTTTGTCTCTGATTCTGTCAGAAAGGGAGACCGTACTGTACCTTTTACTCATTTGGAGCTGTTTTTGCAGATCAACCATGGTAAAAATGTCTACGTCATTCACTTTAAGTTTATTTGGAAATCTTAAGTCTCATACGAACCCTTTAATTTTAACCTTTCAAGATTTATTGCAATGGGAAAACTACTGTTCTTAAAGAGACAAACACTGGCGAGTACAGTACACTTAAGTGTGCGTTACTGTATCAGTTTCTTCATCTTTGTTGCTGCACATTTTTAAAATTATTGAATGATCATTTGTGCCTATTTACTTTAATATATAATATACTTTAAAAAATATATCAAATTCAAACAATCACTGCTAAAAAAAACCCCATATGACATCAAAAACCAGTAACAAGCTCACATAACCACTAAACAACACTATGGATTCTCTCTACTTATATACATGTATAATGTATTAATAGAATTTTATTTTTAAATGTCATTGTAGGCGTCCCGTGCTGAAGGGTTCACTGCTATGGAGGAAGTGCACGGGAAGTTGATAGGTGATCTACAGCAGCAGCATCAGAAGGAAGTGGCAGCACTTCTGAAGGAGAAAGACCAGCTGCTGCGGGAAGAGACAGCTGCCACGATGGCAGGTAAAGAGGAAGCCATGCAAAAATAGGCCTATTAAGCCGAAACAAGCACAATTTCCCTCTTTTTATTCATTTATTTATTTGCAGTTTTTGCAGAAGTTGTAACAGCTGATCGCAAACAATGAGCTCTAGTACAGTAAGTGAGCAGTTTATAAGGCCAGTAAAAAAAAAGAAAAGAAATAAGATTTGCTTTACAGGAAGTTTTTGTGCTTAATGAAAAGTTAGTCAAAAATCAACAGAAATGAAGTTACTCAGGTAAACCGTGGTAAACAGTTATGCAAGTTGTCACATGTTTCTACAGCCATTGTAGCCATGAGGAGAGCCCATAAACAGGAGCTGGAGAAAAGCCGACAGTCTCAACACATCAAGGAGAGCGCTGACGTCACACAACTGCATGTCGAACATGAGTGAGTGACTACTGGTCCTTTGACAGCTCTTGTTTTTCCTCCTACACCAAAGCTCCTGACAGACAGCTCTGTATATACAGCTTGCTCTATTACTTGAGCATTTCCTGCAGGGCCATTGTATTGGATTGCAGTATATTGTAATGTGCACCATAATTAGTACAGTTTATACAGTGATTTACTGTGTATGGTGCAGAATGACTACAGGAGTTACACCTGGATTTTGGGTTTTATTTTTTTGAACAATTTTTTTTTTTAGTTCAAACAGAATTGAAAATATAATCAGCAACATCCCTTGACAGCAAAATTCACCAACTTCAACATGAAATCTTGGAAAAAAATGGTCACATACAGATAAAACCTCTTCACCTCACTACTTTCTTTACTCCACACCTAGGACAGATTAGCTTCCTGGGATAAACTGAGAACAGCAGCAGCAGTAAAGTTAACAGAACATTGATAATTGACAATGAAATACTTCACAACGTAACTTACATGATAGCAGTCCATGTAAGTAACGTTGTGAGAGAGCCACATGGACACAGGCATTCATCTAATCATTGGAGCAAATTCTGGATTTGAATCCTGAATTCATGTTTAACTTGGGAAATAAGCTCAAATAACGAATTTCAAACAGGCTGGTTGGGAGCACATTAAGCACCATGTACATCTTATCAGGACATGCAAGTGTTCTAATACAACTCTGCTCACTCAAAGCTTTAGCAGAAAGAGATTTACAAGATTAAAAAGTGCCAAACAGTAGGAAATAACTCACAGTATTCCCATTATTCAGTGCAGTCATGATCGTAGATGCATTCTGATGTTGCTGTTTTCGAGTCTTGAAAAGATTTTTCCCATTTTTTTTTACAGTTGGTCTCAACATTTGTCTCAACTTTTCCACAGAAGAATTAATCAACTGTTACTAGCAATTGGGCCTCTGCTGGGAGCTATTTTTTATCTTATTATAGCAGCTTTTTAACTTTAATATTTTAACCAAATATCTATCACTTCCTCCTAGTAAAGTTTCTCCCAGAACTCTGCCCACTTTCCTGTACAACCTCATCTGTGTTTCTGATTTCCACCGCAGGAAGGAGATCCAGTTGTTGCATAAGGAGCTTGAGGCGTTGTCAGTTCAGCACACTCAGAAATGCCTGGAAAACTCTCAGCTGAAGCAGGAGCTGCAAGACGAGAGACAGTCCTTCATGCAGTGCCAAGAGGAAAACCAGGAGCTCAAAAAGAAGCAGGTAGAAACACACACACACACACACACACAAAAGGTGTCTCAGACAGAGTATTTGATGCATTTTTCATTTGTATTCACTCAACGTAACTACATCTCGATGGTGTTAACAGTGTGTGTGTGTATTATTTATCAGCGTATCTTCTCTCTGTCATCCTTTAAGAGAGAAACAGATGAAATGTCTCAGCTACATTTCTCACTAAATGGGAAACAGCCACATGTTGCCCCTCAGGTTAATGACTTCTATGAGATGGAGGTAAGTGTCTGGAGTAGTTTAACCTTTATCTTGGTACCACATCATAAAATCTCCCAAAAATCTGTCTAGCTTGCAAGCTATTGATTTGATGAATCCAATGTGAGGTTAGTTGTACGTATGTATATATATAGAGAGAGTGACAAGGAAAATTGTAAGAATGATACCTTTCCATTTGCATACACTGTTTCCCCTTTACTATGACACACTACATGTAAATTACAGAGGATCCACAATATGTTCTTTATGATAGTGTACTGATGTACTTTATGTTACAGGTGATTCTGCGGGCGAGGGAGGCAGAAATGCAGTTTCTCAGGCAGGAAGCTCGCTCTCTCAGAGAGGAGTTGAAGATTGCTCGAATGGTACCGATGTCTCTTTAAACATGCTGGATTAAAACTGAGTGGTATTATAAAACATGATGTTAACAATGTTAATTCGATAAAGTTAGCAGCGTACCATTATACCTAAAGGGTTTTCATGCGCTGTATGTTAAGGATGCAATTGTAAAACCTGCTACATCTGTGGCCTGACAGTCTGGTATTATATTTATTACTTATATGAAAAGAGAAGTTTCATAGAAGTAAAAAAAAACACTAATGTGTGTTTGTGTGTGTGTGTGTGTGTGTGTGTGACAGGACAAGATATATGCCCAGAACAAGCTCAAGGCCCTCTACACGAACAGCCAGGATGAACCCTATCATGATGTCAACAAACTCTGTGAAGATTTCAAGTTCGCCACTTGGTCTCCGGGCAGAGACGCCTCAGGACAGAGCCCCGGTGAGACACTTTGTGCACATTATGAAACCGAATGATAACTTATGAGATTTCTTCTCACTCACACATTAAAGTGTTATGACATTTTGGTGAGTGAACATGCTGCCTATTTTGATGTGAAGCCTTTTTGTGAAGTCTTTTGTCAGCACCTGCTTGACTACATGTATGTTTGGATCCACCTCAAAGGAATAGTTTTGGGAAATAAGTGTGCGCTCTTCCCGACAGCTAAATGAGAAGACTGATACTGTCTGTACAGTAAACATGAAGCCACAGCCACGAGCCGATTAGCTTATCTTAGCATAAAGACTGGAAACAGGGAGAAACAGGCTGACTATGCCCAAAGTAACAAAATCCACTTACCAGTACCTCTACTGATCTCCTCATCAAGTAATTGAGTAATTGCCTCCCTCTCTGTGCTTCCTACCTTTCCTTTCCTCAGATGACACAGTTACAAACGCTAGTAATGCTGCTCTTCTGAAGAAAACAGAGAAATCATCCCTTACACGTCAGATCAGAGGAGTGAGATCAAAGGTAAAGTTTTTTGTCAGTTAATCCACCCAAGACGTTCCCTTCATATGAACCAGTTTTAACCATTTTTAAACCCTGACCTCACAGTGTTTCAGTCATACTGATATCTCCTGTTTTCCTGATGTGTTGTGTGTGTTTGGCTTTGCAGAGTTTAAAAGAAGGCCTTTCTGTCCAAGAAAGAATGAAGCTGTTTGAGTCTTTCTGATCCAAACAAGACGAGGAGGTGGAATCTCCGGTCAGTACAGTTTAAAGAGAGAACATGTATTTTTATTTTTGTCTATTAAAGTGTCAGTAATTTTGTCATTATGTGTTCTATTATGTGACATTTTTAAATTTGTTTTTTTAATTTCTTACCGTGTAAAATGTTGATTAGCTGTTATTGGTTGTTTATGCGCTTTGGCAAAAAAAAAAAATTGTGTGTGTGTGTGTGTGAGTGAGTGAGTGAGTGAGAGAGAGAGAGAGAGAGACGGAGAGAGAGAGGCATCAGAATACTACTAGAGGGAGCAATAAACACTGGCTTTTCTAGATAAACATTTCTAAAAGTTTGCTATAAAATGTAACAGAGCAATCACAAAGAAATTATGTTCATATTTTAGTGCTGAGTACATTGCACAGTAACTTATAGACAAACTGCCTGTGTTTTTTATTACAAAATAACTCAGTGTGTTACATCAGTTGTATGATAACTGTTATTAACATATTCTGCCACTAGATGTAGCACAAAACAACATTTACTCTCCTGGCAGAGGAAGAAGAGATGATGTCAGCGTACCTGTATCTGTTTTTAAATCTTAAAATCTGTTCTGAATCTGTTCTGAATGTGACCAATGTAACCAAAAATATTTGAGCTGCGAGATGAAATAAGTGCAAGAATTTTAGTGACTGTAACTATTTTTGATCAATATATGGAAGTATTAGTTGTAATGGATGAAGTTTTTGTATTCTGGCATTAATACAAATACATTACAAATACAAACAATAACGTTTTTGCATCCTTTTTGTCTGTTAACCAAATACCAAAACACATTGTTCATGTTTCCCTGTTTCCCTCTGACAATATCTGATCTGAGAAAGTGAACGACTGTGATGCTGAAAACGAACTTTCAGCAAAATCTGTTGTAAGATACATAAGTGACACATTAATGGCTTATTATCAACAGTATGGTGAAAAGATAGGTAGTCTTATTGTCCCAGAGGTACATTTGTTTTCACAGCGAGTGCATGTCCTACACAGAAATATACTGATACACAATGCATGAAATATTGGTCACATTTATACATAAACATTCATCCCCCTGAAAGCATATCTGCAGTTCTGGTCCTCATCATGAGATATAAATATGAGAAAGTCTCTCCTGACAGATTGAGAAATTACAGGTTACTAAAACGAAACAAACAGTCTAATGATTTGCCTAAAGTCATGAATGTAGTTCACGTCATGTGTTGCTAAAACCGGCCTGAGAGCATGCCAAACTCATGACGTCCAATGGCAAAACTGGATCACTGACGCTTACAGTAAAGTAAATTGTCCCAAGTGTTGACATAGCTGATATGGTATTAACATGATACGACACAGCCCGAGGCGTGGCTGTCTGGTCACCAAAAACCTAAACAAAGACCTCTCTCGCCGTGTAGCTCCACGGCACAGTAGGAACCTCAGCTCTCAGGAGCCCTGGCAGCTAATGAGGAGGCTGGTGCAGGAAAATACTGATGCCTGCTCTCGTGTGGGACACACATAATGCATCTCATTAGTGGAGCACAGAGCCTTCATGTGATAACGCACTTCAGCAGGGTCTCCAACATCAGGCCAGCTGTCATAAAGGGTATCAGAGCGGGCAGACTTTTTTTAAACCACCATTGCTGAACATGCTGTTGACAGATAGGTAGCATGCCTCACATTACTCAGAGATATGTCACAGCTTGCCTCAGTTCACCCCTAACTCTTGTGAACTTTGAATTACCCAGAATGCTGCATGGAGAGCACTCATGAGTGTGTTGTCTTATTTTATCTTAATTATCTATTCTATAGAAACACAGGTCCTCTGTTTGATTTCTGTGTACAATTGCCGTCATACCTCTCAGTGCCCTTGCAGAAGACCTGATCTTGTTGCTCTCTTCCTTGGAGTCATATTCCTAAAGAGGAACATCGCACCTCATTAAAACCCAACACTCATCTTTCCTTCCCTGCGACTCCGGCGTGTGACACTGCAGTCATGTGAGCCGACACTTTGAAAGAGCAAAGCTGATTCTGATATCACCCATCGTGGATATAATTTTGCACCTGTGAGCTTTTCTGGCAGGCTGTGACAACGTAAACACCATTTCTGCATTTACTCTCTGAAAGTCAGCATGGCTTTTACATCAGGTAAGATTTTTCACCCTAAAACACCCCAAGAGTGTGATCCCAGACTGGGCAAGTGGAGCTCACAAAAAAAATAAGTGCATGAAAGTTTCTTGGAAATAGTAGTTGGATAAAATAATCATAAATCAAGGTCCACTTCTTACTTTTTTTTGAAAGCTATGGAAAAATCTAGTAATTGAACTAGAACTGGAACAATTAGTTGATTCATTGATTAATTATGAAGTCAAGGGAAAATGTGGTGATCTGCCTCCTTGTTTTCTATGACTGGAAACTGAATATCATTGGTTTCTGGGCTGTTTTTCTCACTCTACAAGTATTTTGAAAAGGTTACCTTGGCTTATGGGAAACTGATTGACCCTTGATTGTTCCACAATTTGTTAACATAACCTAGTCAATCAAAAAAAATAATCATCAGATGAACCGATAATGAAATGATAATGAATCCCACCCTTTGGGGTGGCAGTAGCTCAGTCTGTAGAGACTTGGATGGGGAATCAAATGGTAGCCAGAGTACAGTGTGGAGTGTGAACTGTAGAGGTGCCACTTCACCTACTGGGCACTTGAGCAAGACAGCAAACTTGTTTCCCTGGAGTCCCGACTCTGTGGCAACCACTCTGACATCTCTAGTTTCGAGTGTAAAAAATGAATTTCGCCTAGCGGGATTAATAAAGTGCTAAATTTAACATAATCTCTGAGTTGAGTGTATTCTCTCGTGTGTTTGATTTTGCGAACTAGGCTTGAATTTGCCTCAGTCTAATTTATCAAGTTTAAGAACTTCTCTCATCTCAGAAATAAAAAAAAAATGCCCATGCATACAGAAACTTTTTTTGCATGATTGGAATTTCAAAGATTCAGGCTGCCAGGTTATTTCTGCTTCCTGGTATGAGTAGGCTGCAGTGTGTACAGTAGCTTTCCTGAGAATTACGTTTCTGATTCAAACAATTGTATCTGCAAAGTTGGATGACTTCTGTCCCTTAAACCAGATAATTTCCTTTCTAACATATATTTTTTAAGTCTTCTTAATCTATATGGATAAACAGACATGGTTGACTGAAACATGATCTAATTAAAATTTGACAAACATGTTCATTAATAGCTCTCTCATGGCTTTATACTCATGTGCTGTCATTCAATTCATTTGAAATTTCTTCACTGTTTCCTCGACATGGGTTCCTAAAACTAATGTGACATAATGTGACATCATTTACTCTGATTACAACATGTTAAGGCTAATAAAAAAAGTTCTCTCAGTTTGTTTCTGCGTTCCTTTGTGTGTGTGCAAGTGCACCTGCAGGGTTTTTTGAGAGTCAAGCTGCCCTACAAACGCTCCCGGCCCTCATGACTGATCAGCGGCTGATGCAGAAACACCAGTACGCAGGTGCACCTGCTCAGGCTGCAAAAATAAGTGGCCCATTTAGTCGTGCAAAGATCAATTACTGCAACCGGCACAGAGGCAGCTCTGATCTGCACCGCCTGCTTCCCCAATGACACGTTTCTGCCGGGACCACAACTCTTATTTTTCCTCTCACAAGCGACACAGGTCTGTGTTTGTGTTTTCAAATTGCCGTGAACCTCAAGGAGCTGCATGGAACTGTTTTTTTCCCAAATGGATTTGGATCACAGTGTTACAAAATCATGTCCAGAGGCGTGTGACCTACATGCAATTTGTTTGCTCAATCTCAAATTTGTCAGTGTTTCCATGACAATGGATAAATCCTACATTGTTCACCTGAGTTAAATATAAATTTGGCACCAACATCAGTTTGGCAACACCAGCCACAGCATGAAGGTGATGAGGCTGATTGGTATTTGTGGAGGCACGTCAATACAGTCAGCTCTTGCATGTGATGTAAGTAAAGCGAGTAAGAAACAAGCAAAGTTTGGTGCAAAAAGATGCGCAGATGCATATTTGATGAATATTTCTATGAGTTTTGGAAATCTTGAAAGGCCATAAAAAATTATCCAATATAAAATCAGTAACAATAGGCACGAACATCTTATTCAGCAGATCAAACTTACATGTTTAATTACACTGAAGATATCATCTATGCTATCTCAGTATATTTTTTGTCTTTCGGCAGCTGTCAGATGGAAGTCGATCTGTTTGTGGCTGAGAACAGAACAGATTAAGACATTTCAGTGATGTTAAACTTTTCATCTGGACCATAACGCACAGCGAAACATCGCATGTGGTCAAAAATGGGCCCAACACTCTCATGTCTTGCAAAATTAATGTTAATGTGAGAAAAAAGAAACATCATTATCCACCTGTATGAGGCAGCAGAAAGGTTTAATGAAAGGTATTTTATTGGATGCAGATGTTGCCTCACAGTAAAAGCCAACCCCCAGTCCTTTCTGTGCACTGCTAACGTGGTCTCCTTGTGTCATTTCACAAGGTGAGAGCACTTTATTAGCATGAGGCAGGATGTTGATTAGGCTGGTCTGGAGCTTAACTAGAGCAGGGAGGTTAGTGAACAGCTCCCTAAAAAAAAACTCCTGTGTCTTGTGTGCGTGCAGCATTTCTTTCTGTTGGGTGGGTGCTCAACGCCTCTCTTCCCCACTCAGGTTGCTGTTGCCGGTGTTGGCTGCCAACAGAGACTCTCTACAGTACCTCTGGCGTTCATGTTTGTTCTCTCTCTTCCTTGTGATCACTGCTGTGATTCACAGGCCTGCAGCCATTTTATGGATCATTTTGTAGGAAAGTTAGATTTATTCCTAAAATGTTATTTGAAACAAGTTTTTGTCCATTGAAAAAAAAAAAACAAACGTTCACATGGTGACTGTAACCTAATGTGGTAGCAATTTACAATGAGTAGCAAGGTAATAAGCACTCTTGTTACCTTGTTGTACATCCTGAAGTGGCACCTAACAACAGGGTAATACACAGATAAAATCTCTCCATTCTCACCATGGCACATGGAGCAGTTAACAATGATAACAACAGGAGGGAAATAAAGTGCAGAAATATCTTAAGGTGAGAATGGAGCACAACATCACAGCAATAATTTGATTATGCTAATGGATCTGTGAGAGTGTGCTTAGGCACAGCAATGCTTTGAGCTAAAAGCTAATGTTAGCATGCTAAAACACTCAGAATTGCAATGCTTCTCACAACAGTCAATGCATTAATCATTGCTGGAGGTAACATTAGGTGGGGTAATACCTTGTTGAAAAAGAAGGAACTACGGGGTAATGACAGGGTAACGGGATACTAATTAGGATTATAATAATGAGGAATTGCTAGGTTCATGTTTTCACAATTTACATGGTGACATCAGTGTGTTACATTCACTTTCACCTTAGAACTACTGTCAGTATTCATAAACTGGGATTTCTTGCCTGCAAATTGAGTTTCAGTGTAATAACCCTGACCTGATTCATGGTAATGTGATGTTGTACTTATTATCATATAATGACAGAAATTAAACTTGAACATTTCCACTGATATTATCCGGTCATTTACTCACTGACATTGGTATTATGCCAGTGTCACCTTGATGTTCCCATTGTTCCCTTGATGTTACCCCATTTGCTATTATGGAGTGTTGTGTGTGCTAATGCTAATGTCAACTGAACTTTATGTGTTGCTAAATGTCAAAGTGATCATGTACTTATTTAGCTTTGCTAGTTTGATCAAACAGATTTTGGTAAGTTTCCTAAAGTTATATATGCATATACAAATTTTATTTACTAAATAAGACACTCCTATTTTGGAATTTTGGATTGAGCATAACTTTCAGACAGCGCAGTTAATATAGCATCAGATTTTTGTACATGTTTCAGTGGGTCAGTAAAGTGCGCACACACACACACACACACACACACACACACACACAAACACACACACAGTTTAATATCTCACCTGACCTCTAGCCACCTCTCTGGCTGTGATCATGACTCATTAAAATGTGTTCTTTTTCCAGCTGTAATAAACTCTCTTCCCTGAGTGAAAGGACAAAATTAGCTAAACAAGCTCATAGATTTTTTGCAAATGCTTGTACCATTAAGATCATAGAGAGTTAACGGCAGATAAATGTATCGATTAACTGTGTGATTAATTTTATTCGGAACAGCAATCACAGGCCGTGTCGCAGATACTGTATACAGCGATAGATAATAGAACAATGAGCAGGAAGTGCAGAAACACACAGCAGGAGTGCTATGGGGACTGAACTAAACAGACGGTACACAGTTGTATAATAGGAGTACCTGCCATGCTCCTGATCCTGAGTGTCCTGCCAGAACTGCTCATGTCTAATTGAGCTTTGAGTAAACATCCTGTGCTCTGACTGGTGTCTTCTACACCACACAGGGAGAACCACAACATGACAAGACACTTGAAATGAATCGGGGGAGTGTGTGCTGAATGTATGAAAGGTGGTAAAAGTGTGATCAAACACTGCAGCCCGGGCTCCGAGTGTGGTCGAGCCTGGCCCACTTTGTCTTGCCGCAGTGAGGCGGCCTTTAAATAACTCGCCGGGTCCAAGGTATCGGCCGGGCTCTCTCTGTCCCTATAGCACACTTCACATCCCCATCTGGTCTGCCATCTCCTGACTGAACCCATGACCCATTTACATACAGGGCTGACACCACAGTAACAGTAACATAGTGTTGATGTAAAGCTACAAAACGCACTCACACACACACAAAGGACATTATATGTTAAGGTTTGAAATGGGCTGTATAAAAAGGATTCTTATTTGTTGCAGTTAAAGCCTAACAAGTGTTACATTCAGTACAGATCTTACTGATGCGAAAAATAATAGTACTTAAATGTTCATTTCTAACAAAACTATTTAGTATGAGAGTAAAAAATCTGGAACTGGTGTTCCTATAAAACAGAATGTGGTCAATTCTTCACAAATGTTCACATCCTTATGGTGATCTTAAATTGTTTTTTATTATACACTGTACATTAACACTGCATTAAAATATATCATATCTTACATGTATTATATGAAGATATACCAGTCTCCCTGCTTTAGTGAACACAGATCTAACAGCACCAACACTCACCAAGGTCAAATATTTTTTCCTATTATAATCAGAAAACTGATACTCAGACTACCGCGGCTTAGCTTCCTCGGAGGCCGTCATTTTCCAGTGTCACACACACCTTCCACCCATCTCTCTGTTCTTTGAACGCCTCTGGTGAATCTGGGTCAGGCCAGTACTGGAACTACTGATCCTGTTTCTGTCCTGTGAAACTCACAAAACAATTAGAAACTCCTGGATAGAGCAGCGCGGCGGCGGGTTGTTACAAACCAACATGGGGTGTGTTGTAGCTTGTGCAGTGCACATTACAGAAAGATTTGGTATGTTTGTAAATCAGTTGTGGTTGCACAGAAGTACTGAGTGACAATGTATGTTCGTCTGCTCTATGTTTTTTTCAGGGGGGTATCCCTCCCCTTACTGTTTACACTTTTTTAAGTCATGCTAGCATCATAGCCTTAGGCATGGCAGTGTGTGACTGAAATATCGCCATAACATCGCCATTGGATGGATTGAATTATGATTGCATTGCATTCATGGCCCCCAGAGGACCAGTCTTACTGCTGCTTTGGTGATCCTTTGACTTTTCCTCAAAGCCCACCATGAGGTTGTCATTTTTGCTTTTTAGACTGAAGTATTTCAACAACTATTAATGGATTGCCATGAAATTTGGTACAGATATTCATGGTGTCCAGCAGATGAACCATAATGAGATGACCATTCTGCTAGCACCACCAGAAGGTCAAAATATCAATTTGTATTGTGAAATATCACCTTCACTTCAGTTGAATTATTCTTTCTTGATTCCCATACAGGAATATTAGTTCTTTCAATATAACCGTTTTAAATATTAGGAACAATGGGCAGCCACAACATACTCTAAACTCCCGCCCCTGGCCCTGCCACAGCCAGGAATCGAAGGAAGGACATTCCTGCTGTGAGATGACAGTGCTAACCACTGAGCCGCCGTGTTGCCTCAACATTGGCTTCATGGATCAGCTTCATGGATTGGCACAAAATTTGCCACACTGACATTCATGGTTCTCTGACGATGAAGACTCATGACATTGGTGATCTTGACGTTTGAACTAGTGCCATTAGTAAGTCAAAAATTCTGTTTCAGCTCATGACCAAATAGCTGCAAAACTGTTCGCATACCCAGACGCACCAAGTAGCAAAAAACAGATAGGCCTTGCATGCTAATGTGCAGGCAAGTGAAGGTGGCAAACATTACACCTGTTTAACATCAGCATGTTAGCATTGCAATTCTGAGAGTGTTAGCATGTTAACATTAGCTTTTAGCTCAAAGCATCACTGTGCCTAAGCACACTGCACAGCATAATCAAGGGAGCAACTGCTTATTGGCACTGTGATATATATACCTACAAATTCACTTCATCCAGGCATGCACACACGCATAGGACAAATGAGTGATGTTCAGCAAGAAACTGCCTACATGTGCTTTTCAAGTCCAGTGTGTTCAACATGAGCTGCCTTTGAATGAGTCAAAATGGACACCACACCACCCACTCTGTGATCTATTTGGTTTTAGTTAAAATAAAGACAACATTACAGTGTATGGTGTGAATTATTTATTTATTCCTATAGATACATATGCAATGGGTAAACTTGACCAATAATGAACCCATTAATGCACCCAATCCTTTTCATATAATTCAATAAAATCTAGACAAATCAGTGATTGAATCAGTGACAAATGAACTGTATGTCTGTCTAATACACATTAGTCTCGAATTAACCAGCTGGTTCTTTCAACTCTGAGCATTGCTGACCAGCACTGGTAGCAACACTTGGTAGGGGAAGAGCACGTAGCCTCCAAATGCCAAATATCTACAGTGACACCGTGAAAGGGAGGGGGAGGACGAGAGCTGAGCAGTGAGCAATAGTTCACTGGATGTGGGATACAGAGTGGGATCTGCAGCAGAGCAAGATCAGATAGCAGATATACTAAGAAAGTGTGAGACTGTCGACTGCCCGTGACTCTAAAATAAGCTGTGAGGAATTGATTTTTTGATTGGATTGGACCTTACAGGCCATGTGAGCCTTACAGACATTTAATTTGACTGTGATCAAGTCGTTGTGCTATTTTCAGTTTCAAAATTATGACTTCAGCGCTCCACTAAAGTCGTTTTCTAATTTCTTGTCTGTTTCTGATCGACTGGATATCAATCGAGCTGTAACTTTCAGAGGACTTGACAGTAGGAGTGATTGTAATGTCCTCCTCACTGAGTGGAGGAAGAGACGTCTTACAACTAGGAGGCATAGACATGATGGTGCTCTGTGGCCATTTACTTTTCTGCCTCAGGAGGATAGAGTGGTTCTACCCGTAACAGAAGAGAAGACTTGAAGGAAGCCTGAGGAGAAACATGCAGCAGTTTGGTTAAAAGACTGGGAAATCTGGAAGGAAAGGAAAGTTGGAAATCAACAATTATTGGGACCACTTGCGCACAAGGTAAGCTGCTTGTGATTGTAGACAGTAAAATATCTAAATGGGCTATAATACTGTAGCCAACACCCTTCCATAGATTACCTAACCCGTGGACTGGCTCTCATTGTTCAATTCAAATACATTTTCATTGAGAACCGTGCCTATAGTGAGCAACGTCAGCAGTGAAATAGAGTAATCTCTGCTCTCTGCCCTGCACTGAGATCACTGCACAGCAGGCAGAGTGTGGCTCCTGTGAGAGCTGAGGAGCAGTCGCACAGAATATTAGATATTAATATCCTTTGGACACTCAACATCCTGCTTCCTAGCAACTAGAGCATTGAGAAAGAGCAACTGCTGTGTGAAACACACCCATACACAAACACTCTTCATCGATAAAAAATGCCAGATTTGTTGTTTTTCTCATCCTGGATTGGAGGGTTAGAAACACACCTCAATTTGAATCTGTACAGGAAGTGCATATTAAATTCATTATCTACTTTTTGAACAGCTATATCCATGAGTATCCGTGGAGGGGACACCTGCACAGCAGCCTTTATGACCCCATTTGGAAGTTTTATTAAGAATGAAAGTTGCTTCATAACTGTCCATTCTTAAAGTACTCAGGCATATTATCTGTTGTTTGAGTCCATCTTGTCTCCTGAAGAAACTAGTCGTCTTAACGACCTCAACCATGTTTGCTGTTCTGACTGTATGCAACCAATCTTATCTTATCTTATCTTATCTTATCTTAACTTATTACCAATCTGATCCGACAGAGTTCTCAGATATTTTAAAAGACTAACAATATAGTCATAATCAAACATGATAATAATGATCTAAAAGGCAATAGTAAACATGTCGCAGCCAGTTGCTGACCAACACATCACTTTATGTTGACCTTTAGTTGACTAAAATATCTCAGCTACCAAATGGATTGGCATGAAATTTTGTCATTTTGTCAGACATTTGTGGTTCCCTGAGGATGAATCCTAATGACTTTGATGATGCTTGATTTTTACTCTAGCGCCAGCATGAGGTTAAAATGTGTGCTTTTGAGTGAGAAAGGTTAAACTCACAAGCTGAGTGATTACAGTGCGTTATCTTCACAATTTATGTCATTCCCATCAGCTATCATACCTAGTATTGTCACTGTGACCATGCTAGCATGGTGAAGTTAGCATCTAGCTCAAAGCCTCACAGAGCCTCTAGCCTGGCTGTAGACTCTTGTTTCATAAAGTTGAGTTATCTAGACTCTATCAGAAATGGAGTTTGGCTCTGAAATATTCAAGCAGTGGGACTATAAACCTGTTTCTAATAATGCCCTGGGATCACAGTTGTCTTCCTTGATGTAATGCATCTCTATGTGAAACAGGATGTTTGGAAGGATTTTGATTGAATTTATCGGAGGCCAGGACAGGGCTGGATCACCCTCAGATCTGTAATTACATTTCATTGGTTGGAACATTTTGTACAAAAAATGTAGTATACTGTATGAAAAGAAACCCCAGGTACTTTACATGGAGGTAAGAGGATTATATAGTTTTAGAATAAAGTTGTGAAGGTTCATTTTTAAGACTCTTTTACCCGAGGATACAAGGCATAAACATTGAAAAGGCACTTTATGGAAATTTAAAAACCCATCATTCAGAAAGTTAACTTATTAACAACTTTGCAACAGCTTTCAATTTTACCATCAACACAGCACAAGCTGCATGTGCTAACAGCTGCAGTTGGGACTGGTCAGGATGAAGTTCTCCTTTCTTTAAAAATATATTTTCCATTAATAGGCCTGTCGTGATCCCATCGATTCCTACCATCAAAGCATTTGTATCTGAAGCTGTCTCTTCTATGATACTTCTGCCCTGTCTTTTTCAGCCCATATTATTTTCCAGCTTAGCCTCACAGGGGAATCACACAGCCTCATCACAGTACTCCAGTGACTCTAATAGCTGTGCCAGCTGGAGGAAACAGAAGATACGTCACATAAAATGGCAGGGCATTGGATTAGCTGGCTATTTCTGTAGCTTGTTGATCAGAGAAACATGTATTGTATACACCAGAATAATTTCCCACAGAACAGGGGAGAAAGAGAGGTAGGACGGAAAATCAAATGTGGGCTATGAAAGGACATACCACAAATGAAATGTAGTAGGTTTACTAATGACCTTTCAGCAAGGGTAAATATCTTACCCTGAAAACAAGTTTTCAACATAGAGGGCAGTTTGAAAATCAGTTTATCACTTCCATGTTTGCCTTAAATTGTGCCCCACAAATCAAAACAGCTTCAAAGATACAAAGATTGTAAAACTGTAAAATTACATTGATCAATAGCTTTTTGAGAGGAAAAATAATCAAAAGAGTTGTTACTAAATCAACAGTGGGAAATACAGCTTACTTAACGCTTTGTAAACTGGCAGCTGTCATTAGACAGCAGGTCTTAAAACTACAAGAGCTGACAATGAGTGACTCCTGAGAGAACTCTAGAAGTACATCGAGTAGCAGAAATCTATCCTTGACTAGTAGTAATAGTAGTAGTAACAAGTAGTTATATTCAATGAAGTGCTGGAACAAAGAGATGGAGAATATGTGATATTCTTCAACAATGCAGAAAAACGAGAACTGGAAGTGTACATCATGTTCACAGAGCACAATGCTTCTGCTGAGGTCAGAGGTAGCAACAAGTTACTAATGTACTGCTGCAAAAGTGCAAACAAATATATCACACTAATGTATGGTTGTTGTAGGTAAATTAATTAATATTCCACTTCTCAAGTGATATCCATTCACTTTACAAAAATTACATTGTGAACAGATAATAGATAATGTTCTATACTAATATTTTACCTGTTCTTCCTTTACAGGAAACCAGTTTACTTCTTCAACTTTCAATTCCATTTGACACTGACAGAGTTTTGGACAGAGCTGTGAACTTCCTGCGAGCCTGGTCAGTTTTGTATGAACCGGGCTGATTGCGTGAAGCCACGTGGCTGTGCCCCACGGAGGCATGAGTTTGGGAAGGGCCCACCACCACAGCTTCGTGTCCTGTGAAGAAGAAGGCCTGAGACTGAGTACCATGCCTGCTGTGGGCAGCTTCGGCAATGGCAAGATTCACACGAGACGCAAATACCACAGCCGGTTTGTCAGCAAGGCTGGCCAATGCAACATCCATTTCTCAAACATGGATGAGAAGTCGCAGCGGTACATGTCTGACATATTCACAACTTGCGTGGACATCCGCTGGCGATACATGTTCCTGCTGTTCAGCCTGGTGTTTGTGGTGTCCTGGCTATCATTCGGCCTGGCATTCTGGGTCATCGGCCACCTACACGGTGACATGGACCATCCCGGAGGGGACGACAGTTTTGTCCCTTGTGTCACGCAGGTCAACACCTTTGTTGCAGCTTTCCTGTTCTCTATTGAGACCCAGACAACCATTGGGTATGGAGCTCGTTGTGTGACTGAGGAATGCCCGGCTGCTGTTTTCATGGTGGTGTTTCAGTCCATCATGGGCTGCATTATCGATGCCTTCATGATCGGTGCCATCATGGCTAAGATGGCACGACCCAAAAAGCGTGCAGAGACTCTACTGTTCAGCCACAACGCCGTCATCGCTTTGCGTGATGGGAAACTGTGCCTCATGTTCAGGGTTGCCAATCTGAGGAAGAGCCACATTGTGGAAGCTCATGTGAGGGCCCAGCTCGTCAAGCCCCGTTACACAGAGGAGGGTGAATATATCCCCCTGGATCAGATTGACATGAATGTAGGCTATGACAAAGGCACAGACCGCCTGTTTCTGGTTGCACCCCTAACTGTCATTCACGAAATCGATGAAGAAAGTCCACTGTTTGGCATCAGTAAGCAAGATCTTGAAACATCTGACTTTGAGATAGTGATTATTCTGGAAGGTTTGGTGGAGGCCACAGCTATGACAACGCAAGCACGCAGCTCTTACCTGCCCTCAGAGATCCTGTGGGGCCACCGCTTTGAGCCCGTCATCTTTGAGGAGAAGAACCAGTACAGGATAGATTACGCCTATTTTCACAAAACATTCGAAGTACCATCCACCCCCAGATGCAGTGCCAAGGACATGGAGGAGAGAAAATTCCCAACATCTGGCGCCAACTCCTTCTGCTATGAGAACGAGCTGGCCTTCATCAGCAGGGATGAGGAGGAGGAAGAGGGAGATGAGCAGAAAAACAGGAAGTATTCATTAGAGCTAATGACTGAGCAGGCTGGATGTGATCAAATGTCCTCTCGCAGAGAATCAGAGATGTAACTCCTGGCTGTTGCTTGTTTAGTTTAGTTTTTGGGATGCAGAGCAATCACAGTATCACACGAAGAGCCCTATGACTGTCATTCTACTGACATGAGGAAAGACATTTCTGCTGCAGGTGGGGAGAAACATTTCTAATCTCTATCATACAAGCAAGGACGAAACTCATCAAGTTTCTCACTGGATTAACTTTTTGCTTCCCTGGGATGGTTACTGAGCTTTATCGAATGCAAACAAAACTGTCATGTTTCAATTTTCAGATGCTCCTGATAATAAAGTGCATGACAATAGCATAGTTTTGTATTAATATTTTGAGAAATGTTCCATAGTTTTGGTGAGGCAATCTCTGTAGGTGGTCTTCACAGACCTCAAATAGGGGATGGACAACTGAGTGTGGAGTGAAAGTAACACTTTGCAGATGACTTTTAAAAAACTGAAATGTGGGGATATTTCTCCAGACTGGTTTGGTATAAACAGGTGTAGATCAACAGTGGATTTTCATCTAAATAGTATAACTTATGTGATAATAAGATAAAAATATTCTACATTATACAATGTAAATGGGAGACTTGATTAGTTGGCATATGCTCGACTGATATCCATACATTGTATGGACTTCATGTAACTATGGGAGACACATGACAAGGTAGAGTTGTAAACAGTTCCATCACAAAGAGGGAAAATAAAGTTGATGGTGCATCATACACTGATCAGCCACTACATTAGAACCACTGACAGGTAAAGTGAATAACACTGATCATCTCTTTATAATGCACAGTTCTACTGGGAAACCTTGGGTCCTGGCGTTCAGTGGTAGTACACACCGTCATGGCAACAGTATTCCCTGACGGCAGTGGTTTTAGGCACAAGACAAAGAGTTCAAGGTGTTGGCTTGGGCTCCAGTCTCCCCAGATCTCAGTCCGATTGAGCATCTTTGGGATGTGCTGGAACAAGTCGGATCGATAGGCACCACCTTGCAACTCACAGGATTTTAAAGATCTGCTGCTAATGTCTTGGTGCCAGATACCACATAACACGTACAGAGGTTTTGTGTCCATGCATCAGTAGACCGTCTTTTGTTTTTGGCGGCGTGAGGGGGACCTACACAATTATTAGTCCTTTTTTAGTTTATTAATTTGTGAGGGACATACACAGAAAAACACTGACAATCGCAGAAGCAGTCTCCAATGTACTGTACACGTGTATATAGCCAAAGGTAATTCCCAACACTAGTCTCTTAAGGGACAGGGCATTTTAATGTTGTGGCTGAACGGTGTATGTCATTTGTGCATGTTAACAGTGAACACTATTCATCTCTGTCTTACCATTTCAGCCAGTGGGAAACATTTGACTTGGGTAAATGGTGTATGTAATTTATTTCTCAGCAGTTTATCACAAACAATAAGTGTGTTCCCATTCACTCATTGTGAATGTATTTTCAATTTGATTAACTTTAAAGCTGGATGGAAATTAAAACTCGAAACAAACTCTAAAAATTGCAAAGACTTTACCCTTGGCTGGAGAATTAGTGCCACCAACTGTTAATCCCAAGGCGCTTGAGAGCGATAGATGGAAATACAGATTACTTTGCAGATTTTCTGCAAAGGGAAATAGTTTGCACTACATTTGATTTGAACCTGGTAAATTCAGTTTTAAGAGACCACTGAGCTTTTGCGAAGCCCCACTCCTCTTGGTTACTTTTGCTGTTCCTGTCAAACTCTGTTTTCAGACAGTGGCAGACAAAAACAGGCTTATCACCTCTTGCAGACAACCATCTTTATTTTCAGCAGAAATGTTGGCTGTACTGCCAGATTTCATCATCACTTTTTAACTACTACAAGATGTACATTGGACTAATGCAAGGGAAACGCTTTTTAGGATCAGGACTATCAGTGCTATCTCAGCAATGTCTGGTATGCTGGCATGTAAACTAACTCAAATCCAAGAAACAGCACAGAGCCGCTAATATTAGCCGGCAGTCCGGTACATGGTAGCATCCAGGTCCAGTTTGTGAACAAGGCTTTCACATAACCGTAACATAACGTGTGACACCACACAAATAACATAGTTTGAAATGCTTCTGGGCTTGGAAGTAGTACTGGGTTAGGTTACATACTGTAGGTAACGCTAACAGCCATGCTAACGTTTGCAGCTTGCTCAGACAAACACACTGGTTGTCCATTCCTCACACACCTGCTCTTGCATATTTAGTTTTGGAAACGCTGAGGAAACCCACCACCCTTCACAGTCTACAAATGTAGACCGTTTGAATATATCCTAAGCTTGAAATGCCTACTGTGCCTAGTTATGGGTGCTAAGCTATGCTTGCACAATCGCTGGCTGGGTATGGGTTTTAGTAAATGGTTAACTGAAAGTAATTTCTCAGTTAACCAGGGAATAAAATACAGCTCTATATTTTACAGTGTACACATTTTCTCTTTATAAATGCTGAGAATATATACATTTTGGATGCAGGTCAAAACAGCCTTCATCATGACCTTTGCAAACCTAAAAATGACAAAATTAGAAATAACCAAAGACAAATAACAAATTCCTCAAAGTTCAGCCCTTTATGGTAGCTTAGGATATAAAACAAATTAAAAACAGGAGAATCTAACTGTAACCCCTCACATATTTGTTATCAAAGACTTGACACAATTTTGGAGGGCTCCCACAGGCACTAAAGGGGTCTAATTAAAGTCATGTGTCACATGCATGGCACATGGGAGACAGAGTGGAGTAATACTGCGACATATCTGTGCTCTATATTAAGTTAAAATCCAGAAAAACAAATATTGACCTAGGGGATGCTCTGGCACACAACACAAAGTACAGAACTGAAATATGTCTTCACGTGCTTGGATGTCAATATAAAGCCAACATATGACTCTTGAATGTTTTACATGTTCATGGGACACGTTTCAGACATTCACATGTTCTGTAATCAAAATAAATCTTTTAGTGATGGTAAAATTAGAATGTTTTTACAAGCTCAAACTCTCAAACTATATTCTAACTCATGATTTAAAAATGATTTAAATCATGCAACTGATGGTGAAAAATGAAATTGAAGAAGTAAGAAATCAGTCTGAAGATTATGTTACAATATAAAAAAATTCTACAAACCTTTGATAGATGCACTTTGTATATTAATTTGGTTCTCCAATTGAATTCATTGATGTCATATAACAGTTTATGTTGTCTTTCTATGTTCTTGGCTGGTGGCATACTTTTTTCTTTCTTTTATAATTAATAGGACGAGTGACAAAGATATTAGGTCAGCCTGGAGTTTCACATATCCCAGGTGAGATGAATTTGTTTTCCCTCCACATTTCTCAAACTAAAAACTCCATGCGAGATAACTTATATACCTGACTGCCATTTCAGCAAATTTCAGCACATTTGTATTTATATCTTGCTGACTTATGCTGAAAAAATCAGAATAGGCTTGCTCTAGAAAACAAATGGTGGTCCCTCTGCCATTTGTGCCAAGAGCGCACGGTGAAGGTCTTCCTGCATGTATTGTGAGAGGGAAGAACTCTAATTTGTACATTTGTCTGGCCGTTGTTGTAAATAAATGTATTTATTTTTTTTGGTTTTATCTATCTGGTTGAGTTAACAATAAACATTAATACATTATTTAAAAAAGAAAATGTATTAATAAAATGTTTCTTTAGCGAAGCAAGAACTCAAATACTCCCTCTGCTTTATGGACTGAAATAACGTCTGCTGACCTCTTCTCGTCTTCCACTAAATGCGATTGAAGGGAACTTCACTCTGAGTTGCACCTTGTTTTCTCCTCACAGAGTTTTAGTTTGTTGTGTGAGACAGCAATTTAAACACTGACAGACAAATAAAGGAATTCTCCTGTTGATTACCACAATAAAATATATCTCACAAAGCCAACCGTTTTCTTTTTCCTTCATTGTGGACAAACACTAAAAACCAGGATGATTTTACGAGAAGCGTCTACTTAAGGTATCTGGTGTAGAGTTCTAATAAATAAGTGCAGCGGGGAGAGAAAAGCGGGAGCGAGCTGTTTGACAAACACAGAGGAATGGACTCTAATTTATGGCTGTGATTCGGTTGGGTGGTATCTGGTTGGGGTCAGGGGTTTCTTCTTTCACTCTTATGCAATCAATCAGGCACGTCTTTGCATATGCACAGACAAGACTTGGCAGTCCTGCTTGATTTCACTGCCCTGTAACCTTGAACACTGGAAAAGAGATCACATGCACAAGAGCACACACACCCAGAGCCTAACATAGAATAGCTTTGGTTAAATTGCCCAAAATCTGTGTGGGCTTCTGCGACATGACTGTATGTCACCTGGCATTTTTGTTGATTTAAAAACACAAGTTTTATTACTGCTATATTATCATTAGTCATATGAAAATTAAGCAAAAGAGCTCAAACGTGTGTGTGTGAGACATCATATCCTGGCATCAACAAGTCCCATCAAAGTGACATTTAAACAAATAAACTGTTCTACCCTGTCATGCATTAAAAGTCAGGAAGTTATCTTGATGAATGTATAATTTCCTACTTTAAGAGTGCTGTACCCTCTGAGATGTGTTGTGTGATGGAAGGAGCACTGAGAATAAACTGGGATGCCTCTCACCCACTCGGCAGTGTTGGAGGATGAGAAGCCGTGGAGGGTCAGTCTTCCAGCATGCAGAGTGGGCTGTTGAAAGGCAAATTCAGCCTTAATTGCAGCGGCTCTATTCTTTGCTGGTTTCCCTCAGCTGCCAGAAGGAGATGGAGGGTGGAAAAAAAAGCAACATGATGCAACAGCTGCACTTCCTTTCCTAAAGCCATAACTCCAGACACTTTAGACCTGAATCATATTCTGTGAGCGATCAGTCCAGACTAAGAACACTTCCGCTTCCTTACTTTAGAGCTACGTAATGCTACTGATGGAAAATGTTGCATAGCTTCAGTTTAAACTTTTTGTCAGGAACTTAAAAAAGCAGACAAGACAGTTTTGTTATTTATTTAACTCTGGTGCTGTAGACCAGTGGACTCAACAAAATAATGAGCCACAGAAGCTGCCAAAGCAGCAAAAAAAAGTCTTTTTCAACAGGTTGATTGCTGTCTTTATAATGATCAGTGCAAAAGAAAAGCTGCAAACAAACATTTGCCTTTGTGGTGAAGTTTTGATAGACAATGGCTATTAGTTGACAAAAACTGCATGCTCTGCTGTGGTTCATTATTGTCATGGATATGCTAAAGAATGTCAGTTGCATGCCTCCATGTTGAAAAAGATGCTCGTTTGCTTGATGTGTTTCTTCCGCTAATGTCACCTCTGATGTAAAGACATTCGCTGCTGGGAAATGGGCGTCCATGTGGACGATTGGCTGGAAATAAGAATTAAATCTTGTCGCCCTTGGCCCGGGGACAGTGACAGCTCATCAGGACAGAACAAGTCAAGGGAACCACTCTTAGCATCTTCTTGATATTATATTGCAGCTTCTCTTTCCATTCACAGGATCATCAGATAGCTGAGGCAGAGTCATGCTATTCTTCTGAGGGGTGTGGAGAGCTTAAAGGTTAGAGGAGTGAACTTGTGACTGGAAGATTGCTGGATGGAAAAAACCCGCCCTGACTGGGAATAATCTGATAGAGGAAACTGGTTTTAGACATTAGGATGGATTAGACTGTAATTTAAACTACTGTCAAAGTGAAGCTGCGAAACGACAACTGTGTTAAATTTCATTTACTTAAAAAAAAGAAAAATCAGTGTTTGCCTGTTTTACTTTAACCCCATTATTTAAGCAGTATACAAGAAACACTACAATGTAGTTGTGAGAGGGAATTAGAATAATACATGAGTAACTGGTGTATAAAAAGTTGATAAAAGGTTAAACACAGTAAAACAGCTGTAATCACATTTAATGATAAATGATTACACACGTTAATAAATCCTGAGTGTGTTAGGAAAAGTATTTATGAACTGATTATACACAAATCATTCAAAGGCATATTATTACGAGAGTGAGTTAAATAAATACTTCAAATTTTATATTCATTCAAAATGTGTATTTCATATCACTGCTGCTATACTGTACTATATTATGTGGTGGGAATAAATAAACTCAAATAATGTACTAAATGTAATTAAGTACAATTTTAAGGAATGAATATTTCCATAATATTTCTGCTACTTTTTACTTCTACTTACAGAGAAATGTAGTACTTTTGACCACATTTATCACCACTATTATCTGACTGCTGTGCTTAGTTATTACTTTTAAGCTTATGAAATACAATTCATAAACTGTTTTTTTTCTACCCTACTCCTCTGATTAATCTCAAGACCAACCAGATGTACAGTATTTTGTGACCCTGTTTGGTATATAAGACTAGTTCTACCTTAACCAGCTACAACAGAAACCTTCTGCTTAAGTAATGATACATGAGGAATAATATTGAATGAAGGATCTTAATACTTCTTCAGCCACTGATGTTATTGCTAATCACTCATTATCTCTTAGAGATGCGTCACTGGAGGAGTTACAGTTGTTGACAAATTTAACTTAAAATGTGCTTACAAATACATTTTAGTGTGTTATAAACCGTTAACTGGTTAAATATGAGATACATTGGTCCCTTTGGTATGTCTACACACCGAGGTTGTTGTCAACATGAACATGAACAGAGCTCAAATGTCCCTCGAAGCGCATTGCCTTGACGTGATTCAGCAAACATCAGTCACAGGTGAAGCTGGTTTGAATTGCATTTAGTCCATCAGACCTCTTAAGAAATAGCTGAAGCCAGTATCACTGACCATCAGAACATATGAGACTTCACTGATCATGTAACTCTTTAAGTTATTTTGCTTATGGAGACATTCATCGTCCAGCTGAGCACATCACTCAGCAGTAGTAGCTGCTCCAGCCTGGACTCCTGCAGACATACAGTATTTGATTACAGCAACAGGCTGATTGGATTACAGGAGGCACTGACTCAAATACCTACAGCAAACACAGAGCAACTGGAGAACTTCCTATTGGAGATGAACAAGCAGAGAACACCAACCATTCAGAGCACACAAACACCAACAGGGTCAACCCTGGCCCCTAAAGGATGCCGTAAATTCAAAAACTATCCATAACCCCCTGGTGCAATCTCCTTCTCAATCTCCAATAGCAACCATCCACTCCTTCTCTCACTTTCTCTGTCAGACTGATGCTGTTTGTCTCCATCTAACAGAGATGTTGTGTTTGCTCTCCCCCTCTCTGGTGAATACAGTATATCAGGTGCTCCTGATTCTAAGCATGTTTAAGTAAACCTAAAACCTTTTCAGCAAAAGAATCCTTTATCTGAACTTGCAGACATGACCCGAGAGACCAGTCAAATGTTTAATCCATCACCTCTCAGAACTCTACACCAAACTTTGAGTATATCATCAAATGTATCACTGTATCAACTGTAGAATGAGCAAACTAGTTTTATTGAATGGAATAAATTTTCATAGAAGCTCTCCAAAAACACACATTGTTGATGTAGTTGACTTCCTAACTCTGTATTCTATAATTAATAATCATTTGGAGATCAGAGCTATTTCAATAGACTGGCTGACAGGTTCTTGAAGCACCTCTTTGCTGCCCTCATGTGGCTTAACAATTTTCTAACATGCTGCATGCAACTCTCCCTTACAGCCGAATCACAGTAGATTTATGCATTAAAATGAAGTAACATTGTAATGTATTTCTTGTTCATTTGTAATGTTTTATTTTCTTTTGTGTGTTGCAATAGTCAATATCACAAAACAAAGGATGACTTTTTATATTTTATATATTTTATTACATAAATGACATAATTTAGACAATCTGGCCCGTTAACACAAAGACAGTGCTGAACATTACACACATTTTGGTTGGGTGGAATTGCAGAGCCATGCACTCCTTTAAGTCCTCCACTGTTTGAGGTTTATGCATGGGTTTATGTACTGTTTATGTTGTTTATGTGTTTGTTTCTATAATCATTTGATTTGACCAGACACAGATGCCCACTCATTCTCCCTCCCTGGCCCCCCCTCGGCACCCCCTCCCCTGCCCAGCCCTGTATGCAGAGTTTCCATTCAGCCCCAGTTGGGCTGGTCTTCATCTGTAAACGACAGGATGTCTGTGACCAGGCCAGTGCCGATGGTTCTGTTTCCGTCTCTCAGAGTGAACCTCTGGCCTTTTTCCAGAACCATCGGCTGGCGGAGCGTGAGCGTCAAGGAGGTGTCCTCCCCTGGCATCACCATTTCCTGAAAGACAAGAACAACACACAGGAGAGCGGTTAATGTCCTGCAAAATCCTCATGTTGTATTACATTTTTTTACAATTGGTTTATGATTAGTTTATGTTGGGAGATGTTAACTTTGTTTTTGTTAATTGGTGTATGCCAAAACCATATCCTCACTGGGACAAACCCATATTAAGTGACGAGAAAAATGCTGTAAAATAATACAGTCCTGCATTAAATGTTACCTTTGCTAAACTTAAAATTATTATAACTCTCTCATCCAAAAATGCAGCTTTGCTTGTATCATACTGCTTTCACAGATTAGACCTGAAACATCATGAAGCTACACAAAGTAACACTAGCTACATGCACCAGCAGGGTGAACTGTTGGGGATGGGATTCAAACTTGACACCATTTGACAAACATCCATTTACTGACAGACACACACACGTGCGCCCATGCACACACACCTTGTCAGTGGGCAGAGTGACTCTGCAGGCCATGTCCCAGGTCAGAGAGAACATGACGGGCATGAAGTTGGAGACAAAGGGTTTGTGTCTGCCTCCCTCCTCTTTACTCAGAATATACACCTGAAATACAGGAAACAGAAACACACACACAACAGTGTTTCCTTTAGTTTGTTATATATTTCATTTTAAAATAGAATTGGTTTGTTAGTAGTTAAACACTGTTTAACTGAGTGAATGCCCTCAGAGTCATTACTGTGGGCTGATCTCCCAGTTTGTCTTTGAAACTGCTCTTTGACCATTACAACTGATGGATTATATACAGTCATGTAACAGATGTGATGTTGGCCATTTTGATTAACTGACTGTTCAAAACTATTACTAATTAATCAACACAGCGCTCTCAGACCTGGGCTTGGACTTTCTGGTGAGGCTTGATGGATCCTGGTTTGCACATCACCATCCCTCTCTTCACTTCCTCTCTCTTCAGTCCTCGGATCAAAGCGCCCAGGTTATCTCCTGCTTCTGCCCGATCCAGAGACTTGTGGAACATCTCAATACCTGAACACAACAGGACGGACAGCAAGGTGAATTTCCTGTGTATACACCAATACTCCAAACCATTCAGTGATCCTTGGTACTCTGTGTAGAGCTGCTACATTCCCAAAAATTCAACACTCATTTACTCAGGGTTTTCCTCAAATTAGTCAATCTTCTGGATATGTGTCGTTTTTTGGTTCACAGGCTTTGTAAACAGCACAGGAGCTCCTCAGCTGAGTTTTTGTTGCCTTTTTTTTTTCACTCACCTGTAACCACTGACTTGAAGGCACGATTGTGGCCCACAAACTCAGACTCGTCTCCTTTCTTGATGACACCCCTCTCCAAAGTGCCCGTCACCACCGTACCCCTGCCTGAAAGACACAACTGATAACTCTCAAATTTCCTGCGATACAGCATTTTACTGCGAAAGGTGCAAATCATTTCACCACTAAACTAGAGCTGCAAAAATTAATCAATTAATTGAGTAGTTGTCAGCTATTAAATTAATGGGCTACTAATTCGATAATCAATCGGTTTGAGTAATTTTTTCAGGAAAAAAGTCAAGATTTCCTGGTTTCTTCACTTCTCTGTGACAGCAAACTGAATATCTTTGGTTTGTGGACAAAACAAGACATTTGAGGACATCATCTTGGACTTTGGGAAACACTGATCAATATCATATAATAATTCACAATTTTCTGACATTTTGTAGACCAAACAACGGAGCGATTGAGAAAATTAACAGATGAATCAACAATGAAAAGCAGCTCTACACTAAACACAAGGAACTACATTAAAGTTGTGAATTTATCAGAAGAAGAAATTAGCACCAATATTCCTCCTTAACTAGGTATAGCACTGCAGTTGGGTGCTGACACAAACTGTATGCAGGCTGCATTTCTTGGAGTTTTTCATACCTGGGATGGAATAAACCCCTTCAACAGGGAGAAGGAAAGGTTTTTCCAGCTCTCTTTTGGGAAGAGGAACATAAGAATCCACAATGTCCAGCAGTTTCATGACTGCATTCGCCCCAAGGTCTGGCTCTCTGTTCTGAGATTAAAAAACAAAACAAAAAAAACATTCGGAACCCATTTACACCTGGTCTTAAAATGCGATCTGTAAAACAGACACACTATTCAGATAAAGAAGGATAGACAGAAAAATGCATGGTAATGCAAGGAGTAAATGAGTTATGATTGGATTTCCCTGACCATATCTGGAGGTAGTTTGGCTCGCATTATGTTGGGATCTTAGGTGTAAACGCAATCTGTATAACATGCTGCCATCCATACACAACATAACACTAATACAGATATTTGCTTTTAAATAAAACAACAAATTGTTCAAATTAAGAGAGTGAGCAAGCGAAAAAAAGGCTGACAGAGACATGCCTCTAATTACTAATGAAATGTCTATTCTGTGCCATGAAAGCACCACAAGATGCATTATTCAGCAGAACTAAGTGAAAAAATGAAAGCAGTACATGAGGGAAATGAATGATGTACAGTAAGAAAAAAACTGTGTGTGATGCTCATCTTTGCACCTAATCTGCTGTTAACAAGACGTTCAATGTATCTAGTGAGATTTGTCTGCCCGCCAGTACTGCAACAAACTGACACAAAGAAAGGAATAACTTATTGTTCTACATTTGACAAATTGACAAGAGGGGACCCGTAATTAAGGGTTCATTGTAGGCAGTGTTTCACAAAGTTTAGAAAGTTTCCCCAAACTCAACAACTGGGGGTTGATTTGCCACCACCTCAAATTACTCAGGCACAAGTTTGGCTCGAGACAGAGATCCGATCTCAAGGAGGATAATGAGAATGCATTAAAACTACCAAGTGTAAACACAAAGGCAAGATCGGATCATTTATTATCCAGATAACAGACCCGGATACAGATCCCATTTTAACACCAGGTGTGCATGAGGTGTCAGTCAGATCACATCCACAAGCCTCACATCAGACACTCAAACTGATTTTGTTGACTGGACAATGATTTTCAACTGTAGCTAACTGATAAAAACCAAGCAACTGAACTAAACACAAATTACTGCCAGCCTTCCCCTCACCTCCAGGGCGCAGAGGGCTGAGCCAATCACAACGGGTGTGTTCTCGCCATCATAGCCGAACTCCGTGAGCAGCTCGCGGATCTCGATCTCTACCAGCTCCAGCATCTCCTTATCTTCCACGGCGTCTGCCTTGTTGATGAAAACCACCACATGCTCGACACCTATCTGCCTGGCCAAGAGGAGGTGCTCTCGTGTCTGAGGCATCTGGCCATCGGTGCCCGCCACCACCAGGATGCAGCCATCCATCTGAGCTGTACCAGTAATCATGTTCTGAAAAAGGAAAGGGGTAAGGTAAGAAGAGGTGATTAATTACATTTTTAAGTAACTTACAAAGTAAATAAATAAATATGTTTGCAATACTAGAGATAAGCAAGGATTTTGATCAGCTAACATAACAACAATGCTGCATCATGTTCAGCACCTTCTAAGCCAGGTTGGCTGTACAAGTAAAGCAGGTTACCTTGACATAGTCAGCATGACCAGGACAGTCTGTGTGAGCATAATGTCTGTTGGCTGTGGTGTATTCTACATGAGAGGCGTTGATGGTGATTCCTCTGGCCTTCTCCTCGGGGGCATTGTCAATGTCTTCATACTTTTTATAGTTAGCACCACCAGCATCAGCGAGAACTGAGGACCCAATGACACACCAAGGTCACATTTCTGATTTCTTCTTTCACAAAATGAGAAAAATGAGGTCATGATATATTTGTTGTTTGTCAGTGGAGCCAAATCAGTCTCTCAATCAAATTACATTATTCAGTGTGTTTGATTTTTGGTCCTCTGGGCAACTGTAAGAGCAAAAGCTTGGACATCAGTTATTCTACCTTTTGTGATGGCTGCAGTCAGGGTTGTCTTGCCATGATCAACATGTCCGATTGTTCCGATGTTCACGTGGGGTTTGTCTCTGCTGTATGTCTTCTTAGCCTCTGCAGCAAAGGTCCGCCGACTTAGAGGCACAGCACACTACAAGACAAAAACAAGATTTTGTAATTGTAAAGTTGCAAAATCCATGTTAAACAGTCTGTAGACTGCAGTTTGTGTGCAGGCTCACCAGTTTGAAGGAGCTGTGCAGGAGGCTCGGCGAAGAAAGCTGAAGGGCTGAGAACAGAAACTCAAAATATGAAATGCAAGATAATGACTTATTATCAGGATAATCCAGTGTAGTTCATCCTATAATTCCATCACTGTGTGTTCCAGTAAAACGCTTCTTGTCACAGTACAAGCATACATGTTTGTTTCAATCAGTGCAAACCTCTGTTGATAACGATGACTTCCTTACCCCACTGACACCAAGTGCCTCACACATCTTTGTTGACTGTCCAATCAAATTTTGAATTTTACAAATGTCAGGAATCAACAGGGAAAGCGTCATGTTATCAAAAAAAAAGGCCAAGAAAATCGGTGTGGGACTATGTCAGAGATTTATGTCAGATTTGAAACCATAACGTACTGGTTCCATCAGGTAGCTGAGGCAGCAGCTGACATTAAGCTAACAAAGCCATTTGAACCGGAAAGGAAGACCAGAAATTGTCACTCTTTCAATTAAGATGCTGTTACTTTCAAACAGTAGGCTTCGGTACTTTTCTGGCCGTCTATGATATTAGCTGGTTTCAATCATCATCATCGATCAGTCTGTCCTTATCCTCGGCTAACTGTATCGTAAGCTAACACTTGGTAACGTGACCTTGCTCTACGGGAGAGACAGCATCATCTCTTCTTTCCACTATAGGTTATATTTCTAGACACACAAACAATATATTATGGTGTGCAGAACAAACCAGAGTGCCAGGAGTCAACAAAATGTCAAAAATGCATGCAGAGTCACATACTACAAAAGAATCAAACGATTTTACCGGAGAAACATGCACGCAGTCCCACAAGCGCCGCCATCTTGGACGGTTAGACAACCCAAAGATGGTAAAAAAATCAAGACAATAAACCGCTCCAGGCAGCAGACTTGCGCTGCAATAATAGCGCAATATCTATAATATAATAATTTTATGTTACAACGGTACATCAGGTCTCGCTACTGCTACTACTATTACAAGTACTACTAATATTAACGGTACTGTTATTATGCATTATTATTAGTACAAACTAATTACAACAATAATAATAACAATAATGATGATAATACATATCAAATATTATGTTATTACAGTCATTTAATAAGCGGGAGTGCCAAGCAGTAGTTTTGGGATACCAACGATAGATCAGACCAGAGCTGATCGTTTTTTAATATATCTTATTTGTTTCTCTGGAGGAAAATTACTTTTGTGTTGTTGTCGACAATTCTAGAAAGCTGCTCTTCTGCTTGAAGAAGTCTCATACGGTACTCCTCTCGCTTACTGATACTCTCTGAATGTCGCACGTAAAACGCCGCTGATTTACCTTAAATACGCTAATCTGGCGGAGTTTGCTGTTGTGTCCTTTAAATACAAGGCCATATTGCCGTCAGTTTGACTGAATTTAGATTTTTACTGTAATAATAAAAAGCAAAGCGTGAAGTGACTTTAAGGTGAGACAAGAGGGTGACAAAAACATTTTGCTTGCCAATTTGGTCCAAGGTTTACGGGGAAGCATGGCAGCCTCCTTGCCACTCGTAGTTCAGCTAGCTAGAATGTTCTAGCGCATTCATGCTAGTGTGTTGAAAGGGGGAGCTAACTTGTGTTCAGCTAAGAAAAGAAACCGCGTGTCCATTTATTCAACACAGTTTTATAAGACTCTTGAAGAGGTAAGTTGGGAAGAAACCAATTCTGTCAAGGAGAATCAATGTTGTCCGCAGGCAAACCAGTTGTGTTAAGATCGGGTTATGTAGGGCTGCTGTGTTTCTGTACTTCTGTTTTGTTTTTTGTTATTTGGCATAATTCTAGTGATGTTAACTAATGAGCTATTACTACTAAACTTCCGAGAAAGCGGTCCTACAGGTAGAGCAAGGTTAGTGTGCTAGCAAGTCTTTTAAAGATATGTCTGCTGTGTTTTGGGTTCATTCCCCCAGGTCCTGTCTGGTACTAAAGCACTTCATGTCTGGAATCCAGTTGTTCTTGTCTTGCTGATTTTCTGTTTTTTCCTCTTCAGCTGTAAACGTCATGGCAGAAAACAGTCAGAACAGGAGATATCCCCAGAACCTCCAGGGGGTCCTGCAGCTGGCTGTGGAGGCTGGCTCAGCCGCGGAGGGACCTGCCCCTCTTGAACCAATGTCAGAGGAGGTGAGGCTTTGGTTAAATTTACAATCTGAGACGGCTTCAGGTTTACACGCACACACTTCGTCGGGTCCATACTTTCTAGTTAACCTCAGTAAGTGCCCACAGGACTTAAGAGCAGTCTGATAAGGAGACATATGTGAGTAACAGGTGCTGTTTTTTTATTACACTGTAACTCCTGTAGCATTTGGGCTAGCTCCATTTACTTGATATTGAGATTACTTTGAGACTGTTTTAAAACGACTGTTCCATCTTTGGACCCATGAAGACCTCTACCTTGTATCATCATATTCTTTCCTTGTTACAGAGGAAAATGTGGCTGAGAGAAGCTCTTGCAGAAGTTTCCAAAGGGCAGATGGATGAGGTGCAGCAGATGAAGCAGTGCTTGGCTCTCTTGCGTGAAGAGGGAATGAGCGAAAGGCAGAGAGACGGAGAGGAGGAGAGGGATGAAGAGGATGGAGATGAGCGGGAAGCAGTCTTTGAGATTCTGTCGGAGTTGTGTGAGAACCTGGACAGTGCTAGAGGTTTGTAATGATTGGCATTAGCGTTAATATTTTCCAGGCAGTGTATACATCAGATGTTAGCATGGACCAAGAGCCACTAGCTAGGTAGAGCTTATGGTTAAAAATACTATTTATTGGCTCTAACCTGACTGTTTCCCCTTTTCCTCTGCTTCACAGACCTGATGGTTCTTGGTGGACTGGATTTGTGCCTCTCCCAGTATCTGTGTCATGCCCAAAGTGGGCTGAGGTGGCGTGCTGCCGAGCTTATCGCTTCCTGTGCCCAGAACATGCCGCAGGTGCAGGTCCACTTGCTCAGCATTGGGGCGCTGCCAAAACTGCTACAGCTGACAGACTCAGACCCCCACCCCACTGTCAGAGTAAAAGCGCTCTACGCTGTATCATGTGAGTATTCAATATTAAGATGACTAAATACTCAATTCTGTCTACTTGAAACTGGCTAGTTGTGATTCTGAATAGTAGTTTAATCAGAAGCATTTACTAGTTTTAAGACAACACTCTTGCATTTGTGCCGCTTGACTTTAAGCATACAGTCAATCTCAGAGCCAACCTCTTTACTGTGTCCTGTTGTGTCTTGAGGTCTGGTTCGAGAGCTGGAGGCCGGACTCCAGGCTTTCTTGTCCCACGATGGCTTTTCAGTGCTGATGCGAGGCATGCAGTCAGAAAACGAGAAACTCAGGACCAAGTCTGCATTCCTATTATTCAACCTGCTGACGTCGCATCCTGAACAGAAGGGTAGGAAGGAGAACGACACTGAAGTTAAACTACAGCTGTGCATTTTTTGATCTGGTAATACTACGCTGAGGTTTTATTGCCTTTCAATGAAGAGATTCCTCTACAGTGGAAGAGGAATCTCTGGGAATCGCTGTCTTTAAATGAGTTAATTTGCAGTCATTTGTGTAAAAAAATTAGATATGAATTGAAATGAGAAAAAGTAGCTTCAGTCAGGAAGGGGCCTCCATTCATTTTGGCAGTGGAGGACATGGTTAACCACTTCACAGTGTTTGAATATAGAACATTATCTGTTGGTTATGTCAGTAAACTTGTGGGATACTTTAATAGTAAAGCTCTCAAACATTACTGTTCACTCAGGTTAGTTAGTTCACTCGAACCTCCCTCTTGGGTTGCAACCATCTTATCTATAGAAATGTATTTAAAAATAAATGTGTGAACAGCCATGCTCTTCATTCCCAGGACTCATTTTCACAGTTCAAAAATCTGCGCTGAACTGGATAAAAGAGCCTTTATGCACAGTGTGCTGCTCCCTCTGCCTGGAACCACCTCCAGTTGCAGTAGATCAAAAATTGTAGAATTTGTCCTCTTAGTGAATTCAAGTCATTGCTGCAGACACTGAATGGTCTCTGCTCAGGCTGCTGATGGTTTGGGGTATTTAAGAAACTTGACCGTAGTTATTTTTAGTTGTTTTTTAAACAGCTTTTGGGTGGTTAGGTTATTTTCTTCGTAACTCATTAACATAATTCTGTGACTGAATCATATCTATGTTATTCATGATTTTATGTTTGCATATCTGTTTGATTTTTTTTTTTCTGCTTCTTCCCTGAACTGATTCTGGGACTCATTCACTTTGATCTGATATTATATCTGTTTCCTCCATCCTGCAGACACAGTTGTCTCCATGGGTATGGCACAGCAGCTGGTGGCTGTTCTCCGCACACCACACTCACCTTTCCACGAACATGTACTCGGCGCCCTTTGCTGGTAAGAAACACTCTCTACCTTGTCTGTGGGGATTTCATTTATCCAGATCATGGTACTTCTAAGGTTCTTCCAAAGGGCAACTGGATTTTGTTTGTAGTTCTAGAAGACGTTTTGTTTAAGGTCACGTTGGGCCAGGGTAATAGACTAACAATGGGTGGGTCCTGATGTGAAGGGGACTCTCCACCATGGGAGACCGAGCTTTTTCCTCGGCCGCACCACACCTCTGGAACAGCCTCCCATCCCAGCTGAGGGCTATTCAGAGCCTAGACTCTTTTAAATCAGGCCTTAAAACTTTTTTTATTCAGAAAGGCCTATGAATGTTGATTATGAACTGATTTTAACCAGTTTATTGTTTTCATTGAGCATGTTTTTTTTTGTTTTTGTTTTTTTGCTTGAACTTTTTTGCTTAACTTTTTAACTTTGTAGCACTTTAAGATCCTGCCAATGAAAATTGCACTAGAAATTGAATTTATTATTATTATATTATTATTATTTTTCCACCCGACCATCATGTGAGTCATCAAAGGCACCTGGTTCTCGGAGTGAATGGCTGTTGAGCTGCCTGGGGAGGGACCTGAGTATTGCCATGTAAGTGGTTATTATAATAGTTATTATAAGTGGTGTCTTAGGCCACCCCCTTGGGTCAGTGAGGGTCATTCCAGTTTGACATGGATGGACCGGTTTCTGCCTCAGGGTGTTGTTGGGCTTGAAATGCACAGGAATGTGGTGTTTGTTAAAAATCCTCCTGGGTTTTTAACAAACACCACATTGCTGTACAAACTTGTCCACCCTAAGGACAAATGCCCAGGAACAAACAGAGCAGTGTGGTGTATGCAGTGAGGAGTGCTCTGACTTTGGAGAAACAAAACAACCGCTCCACAAATGGTACAGCACAGAAGAGCCAACACCTCGGGTCAAGACTCAGCAGTCAATCTACATCTGAAGGACAAGGGACACTCCTTTGAAGACAGTCAAGTACGTATTCTGGCCAGGGAAGACAGATGGTTTGCAAGAGGAGTGAAAGAAGCCATCCATGTCAAACTGGAAAGACCATCACTGACCCAAGGGGGTGGTCTAAGACACCACTTATAATAACTATTATAATAACCACTTACAATGCAGTACTCAGGTCCCTCCCCAGGCAGCTCAGCAGCCATTCACACCAAGAGACAGGTGCCTTTGATGAGTCACATGATGGTCAGGTGGAAAAACGCCTCCCCTTCACACCAGGACCCACCCACTGTTAGTCTATTGACCCATTAACACCCTGGCCAATGTGACCTTAACGACTCACACGAAAACCAGACGGGTCCATGACTCTGCAAGAGGATAAATACCTGAGACTTCCCACCAGTCAGTTAGAACTGAAGAAGCCTTTTGGATGAGAGGGAACATTGTCTTCTAGAACTACAAACAAGTCCAGTTTCTCTTTGGAAGAACCTTAGAACTCTCCACCTTGCCGTATTCACCCCTCACAAGTTGACATTAGTTCATGGTTCACATTAGTAATGATACCGTTTTGCTTCTCTGATGTCTATCTAGTTTGGTAGAAGACTGTCCACAGGGTCTCAGAGACTGCAGGGATCCCGCTCTGGGTCTGGAGGAGTTTCTCAAACAGCGATCCAAAGAGCTCCAAGGAAAAGAGGAGTGTCAGGTAATTCCCATGTCTTTAGCCTGATGGTGAGAGATGGTAAACCAAGTTTATATTTGTATCATTCAGACCTAAAATTGTGTTTAAGACATTTTTTATTTGTAAAGGAACCAGGTGCGATAAGGGCAGTTGTCTTTTCTCGTCTCCAAACTTCTGCATGGAATTCTAGGCCAATGAAGATATTTGTTTAAAAAAAAAAAATCATAGTCTAGGATTAGGCTTAATTCTTGAACATGACACAGCTTTTAAAGTCCCATTCTTTTTTTCCAACAGGAACAACTGGACTTCTGTGAGCGTTTGAGGGTTACATGTTTCTCCGGCCAGCGTTCAGAAGACAATGGGATGGATCGCTGAAGCCTTACTTACCTCACCTGTTTTGGTTTCAGTGTGCAATGATGTAACAGAACATTCATGATCTGGTTCATGGAAGCTAAGATACGTTATTGTCTGTTACGACAGATGCTGTCCATATTTTGCACGTTATCCAGGAGCTGGATTTTACTGTGTAAATAACTCTTAATGTATAAAATCCTTTTTCAAGTCAGCTGTTATTTTCGTCCAGTTTTCACAGTTCTTCATATCTTAAATCTTACATCTCCATCACAGGTAGTATGTAAATAATGATCTTGTTCATGGTTCATATTTACACCTCAGTGTTAATTTAGTTACATGTACATCTAATTTTTTTAATTGTTGTATGTTAGGGTTGTCTGAAGTATTATGGTTTCATTTTTGTCTTTCAAAGCATGACTCAGACATTGTTTCTTTCACACCATATTTATTTATTATTAACAAAACAAATGGGAGTATTTATATCATCTCATGTCCAGCTCACAAGTGGGAAAACATTGCCACCACATGCGCCACCTGCACATAAACATGGTTGTCTCTGATTAAAATATTTTTGACACAAATCACAGAATACAGATGGTATTGATATTTATTGGATTTCCTTCAAATGTGTTTGTAGACTGTGATAGTTTAAAATGGCATGCCTGCTGGTACAATCATTTAAATATCAAATACAAGTTGGAAATACATTAACATTTTTGAGTTGCAAGCTGCTTCTGTCTACTTATTTTTTTTTAACTTAGTATCGTTCAAGTGCTGACCATAAGCAGAGCTGACCTTGTTTTATTTATCTTCCTCTTTTCCCATAGGTAAGGGGTTCCAATTAAAGACTCAAAGTCCTAAAATAAGTATTTATAGGCAGTTTTAAGATTTTACCAGGGTGAAGGAGATACTTCAGACTTTAGGGATGCAACATGGATGCTGTTTAGGACCGCTTCCATTTTGCAAAATCATCCTTGTATTCCACTGCTTTCATATCGCCCACAGCTATTAGAAGCTGTGCCAAATAATATGTCGCCATGACAACAATCTGGCCATGTGTCATTGGTGCCACCTTGAAAACCTGCAGAGCCAGTGTCATGTCAGACAGCATGAAGGACAAACTTCCTAACAGTGTTGCTGTGTGACGGGTTCTGATGGCTAATGTCCCCATTAGAGTAATTAAGAAAATGTAGACCCCCACAGCTGGAATGAGCAGATCTGAGTCTGGCGCCTTCTGAAGGAATGGATATACGTAGATGTAGAAACCTCCTCCCACCATGAACAAAATCAGAGATAGAAAACGGGTCCAGGAGGAAGAGGAATATGCTGCATAACGACTGGAGAGGAAGGTGAGTGAGTACAGCAGATGAGCCACAGCAAATGCACCCATTCCTGGAACAGATGTGTGAGATGTTACGTATCATTAGGGCTGTAACTAACAATTATTTTCATTGTTGATTTGTCAGTTGATTATTTTCTAGTTTCATTAATTAGTTGTATGGTCTAAGAAATGTTAAAATGGTGAAAAATATCGATCAATTATTCCCAAAGCCCAAGATGACGTCCTCAGTGTCTTTTTCCGTCCATGACCCAAAGATATTCAGTTTACTGTCATAGAGGAGTGATGAAACCAGAAAATATACACATTTAAGAAACTGGAATGAGACAACTTTGACTTTTTTTCTTAAAAATTTACACAAACTGTTAATCGATTATCAAAATAGTTGGAAATTAATTCAGTAGTGGACAACTAATCGATACATTTATTTATCGTAATTTAATACTTTTTCAGTAATTACATTTATCACTATACTGTATATCCAATGCACGTACCTTATACTGTTAGCACCTGTTAGGCTTATAGCACAGATTTCACTGTTGACTGTGACAATAGACAAAAATCCCCAACATGCTGCTTTATTTGCATCTTGAAAATTCCCCAATTTGGGCTTCACTCATGTACAGACAAGGCACTTACCATGCAAAAAAAGCTCAGGCCATACCAGGCAACAGTCACCAACAGCAGAGAAAATCAGTCCTCCCCCCACACCCAGGACACTCTGACCTCCATTCCAGCTCAGCACTACTGCAGCCAAAAGGAGTGTTGGTGCTGATTTGACACCTGCAGCCGTGATGGACGAGGGCAAGTCAGGAGTCCAGAGGTAGAAGTATAGAGCTGCGGACAAAAAGAAAGGCAAGAGGGAAAAAAGGAGAGCCCAGGACTGATAGAGAGGGAGGAACAGAGAGGAAAAAGGAGGCACGGCACAAAATACATTTTCAAGGGTAGGCTGAATGTTTATCCATTCCACATGGAGAAAGCTGTAGTAAGGAACATAACAACTGATCAATGACTGTAAGTTAGAGTAAATGGTTTTCACCATGATTTTACCATATTTCTCCTCTGCCGCCTGTCAAAGGCATCTGTGTCAAGGATGTCCATCGTCTCAGAGTCAGCGGCTCAGGCAGATGTCTCAGTTGTATAAAGGTGTGGTTTGTCACCTCCTATCTTTTTCTGTCTTTACAGTTCTGCCTTTACTGGCTTGGTTACCAACATATCGTCCGCAGACGTTCTTGTCTTGTTCTCCGGTCTCCCCGTCTCGAATCTCTGCCGTCTCTCTTAGTCTGTTGGCATTTCACACCAATGAACTTTGGACCGATCCTTGCTGTCCGATTACACTCTGATAATCAATGTTCTCCCTGTTTTGAGTTCTCATGGACAAATGGCTGACCTTTGACCTCTCCAGCTGGAACGCATTGGTGACATCGACACACGAGGGGCAAAGTAGAACCAGTAGTAAACTCATACATGACAGGGTTGTTTGCTGGTAAACTTCTGATTGTTGATAATGACAAACTAATTGTGGGAGAATTGCCACACTCTTACCAGAAAGTGTCTTCCTTTGGGGAAATCCATTGAACCTGTTCGGTGAATGAACTGTTAACTGTTAATCTCTACAACATCTATGACAACAGAGATGCATAGATTTGATGGAGTCACTACTGTATGTTGAGGTTGGCAACACCAACCAAGTAACACCTTCCCATTGTCATTGGAATTCATAATGTGGAAGCAGAAATTCTGCTTCTGCACACGATTATTTGCCATTGAATGTGTTATATGTGATGTATGACACTTAAGGAGGTTTGTGATCAACAGGCAATCTTAGTAAAGAAAAAATAAATCTTAGGTTGTATTCAGTGAGTTCACTAGCCACACTGCTTCAGGTTTCCCCAAAAAGGTGAACACCATCCACTTAATATTGTAAAAGAAGAAACATCTGTGCAAAAGCAGAGCTAAGGATATAAAAGCAATGTCTTTGATTTAAAATGAAAACAGAAGGTGGTTTCATTGTAGTTCTTTGTTGCACTTTACAAGAGATTCTGAATGCGTCTGAGGCTGAAATTGTTTCAGTGGATGAGGGAGTTGCCCACTATGTGATTATTCCACACATGTGTGCACTAACAATGATTAACTATCTCTGAGTCAAACTTTGTACTGTGCTTGCCCACAATACCTGGAGTTGTGGGCCGGTCATTGTGCGTCAAGTTGTGAGAAGCGCGGCTCTGGAGCTGCGTGGGATTATCTGGTGAGTTGAGCAATAAATACTTAGTGTTACATTGATCAAGAAGAGATTGAGTGAGATCAGGAAGTAAGGTCACAAGGTCAAGTTGCAGGTGAATGTTCTGGGCTTTTCTCAACATGTTTGCTTCCTCAGCGACGGACATGGCAACCAGCTCTTCCTCCCAAAGGATTGGAGTAGTAGGATATGGACATCTAGGTCTGAACTCCCGATTCCAAACTTCATGCACACTTTATGATATACAGCTGTATGAATCTTCCACTAAAATGTATTCTTCTCATGTCATCTTCAATCATATAAAGGCCAGTACCTGGTGGAGAGGATCCTTAAAGATGGGGCTGCTCTCGGTCTAACTCTGGCTTTCGTTTGGAACAGAAATTCTGAAAAGCTCAAAGGTTTAGTTCCTGATGAGCTCATACTTGCTGATCTATCATCCTTTGCAAACAGGTGCAAACACACACATATGCATTACAAACCCATATGCAAAACACAGTATAAGCGTTGTATATTATCTCTGTGCTGCCATAGACAACATGCACCAAATGTTCCATGACATCTTTTTTAAACTTCAGTAAATAATCACTGTGTTTTACAGGCCATGTGACATAATTGTAGAGGTGTGCCACCCACAGATAGTGAAAGAATTTGGGCTTCACTTCCTGTCTCAGTGTCATTTCATGGTGAGATCTGGTTTTATTTTTACTGTCACTGCTTGATTTTGTTGTTATTTTTTTTGTTAGTGACAGGTATCAGTCTTTTTAGAGGTGTGCTTATGTTTATCAGTTAGGGTTTTATTTTCAATTGGCTGGACCTGGCTGGATCTGTTCTAAAGAGGAGATGTAATTATTATTGTCTATTATAGTCTTATCAGAGTAAAGGTGGTAGCATTAATTTCTTATGTTGTCTCCAACAGATATGTATGATCTCTGATCAGAAATGTTTACATGTATTTATTCCTTAAACTGATAAATAAAAAATAAATGTATAAACTTGGCACTGTAAGTACTGTTAATTGCAGAATTATGGAATCTTCTTTTTATGCCCTTGTGTGTCCTCCTCTCAGGTGGGCTCTCCCTCTGCCCTCTCCGATCCTGATCTGAACCAGGCACTGCGTCAGGCTGCTCAGCAGTGTGGTAGGACCCTTTACGTCCCCAGCGGTGCATTATGGGGAGGCCAGGACATCCAGAGGCTGAATGACAGTGGGACCTTGAAGGTAACACTGGGGTAGTGCAGGTGTGGCCGGGGGGGACAGGGAAAGGTAGGCATGCAGTTTGGTTTGGTTTCATTAATTCATGTCATGGCTCCACTGAAAAAAACGCAGAACTTTACAAGAAAAACATTGGAAAAAGAAATTACACAACAATTTCAAAATTAAGAAACATAAATAAATAAGTGAAATATTTCTGGAATATATCAGGGCAGTGAAACAAAGGCAGTTGGCAGTCATTGTGGCCATATTATTATTGTTTTGTTTGCATTTTGTTTTTCAGTCTAAGTAGTGTCATTATATGGCCTGACTGCTGTATGCAGTGTTGAGTTTCTCAGCCTGCTGGTCCTGGCCATGGGTTCAGCCAGCTTGTGCTGGTTCCTCAATGTCTTGGCTGTGCAATTGCCTCGTGTAGGGGGTACCAGGTCATGCAGGGGGTGTTGCTCATCATGCATGTCCCTGATTAACTTCACTGCAGCCTCCTCCCTCCTGATCTGGAGTGATGGTAGGGGTTGTGAAAAGTTACCAGCTCTTCTTGTAATGATTTTAGAGGCACGTGTCTTGACCCGCTCTAACTCTGCTTGTTGTTTTTTTGAGCAACCCACCAAGAGCGCTGAGCTGTATTTGAGGCATGGCCTGATGAGAGTGGTATAGATGGTGATGAGGTCATCTGCAGGTAGACCATATCTTGCTATAACGGTGAGATAGTGCAGCCTCTTGGAGGCAGTTTTTACTGCCTTCTCAACATGCGCATCTCCGGTCAGCTTTTGATCCAGGTGGTATCCCAGATATTTTGTTGTCTCCACAACAGGTACCATCTGTCCCCCCAGCACCAGCGGGGGAGGTTGTGGGGGGTCACGTGCAAAGCATATCCGTAGCTCAGCTGACTTTTTCCCATTTAACATCATGTTGTTCTTTGCTGCCCATTCGCCCTGCCTTTGTGCCTCCAGGCGCATTGATGTGTCTGTCTTGATGTCACATATGGGGATTGCTCTCGACAGCCCAATGTCGTCCGCATATCCCACATCAAGAGTGTCCTCGAACACAGCATCCCGGGTAGCCATATAAAGGAGGAAGACATATGGGGAAACTACCCCCCCTTGTGGCACCCCCGATGTAACTTCAATCCAGGGGCTATGGGCCCCATTTGCTACCACTCTTTGTCTCCTCCCTGTGATGTAACTGTGTATCCAGGCTGTCAAAGATGGGCACAGTTTTAAGTCCAGTATGTTTTTCATCAGGGTCCCGTGATCAATTCTGTCGAACCCCTTTGACATATCTGCCAACAGTACTCTCACCATTGTTGGTTTGGAGTCAGTTTCAGTGAGCCAGGTCTGCATTGCTCTAACTAAAGCTGTTGTGGTACTGTGCTTAGGCAGATATGCGTAATGATTTTTACACATGTCGAGCACTGTGGGCATAAGCTTTTTTAAAACAAACCGTTCTACTGTTTTCCCAACACAAGAAATTAGAGAGATGGGACGCCAATCTGAAATTGAGCCGGGGTCTTGGCCTTTGGGTATGGGACAGACATTCGACTCTTTTCCATTTGTCCATATGCCAGATGTGTGATGACCGGGGCCAGGTCCTCTGCCTGTTCTTTGAGCAGCCATGTTGGAATACCATCCGGCCCACTTGCTTTCATCTCACCTATGCTGCAGATGTCATTTTGTGTGAGAGGTCTAGATGAAGGGGAAAAGTAGTAATCTGTTGTTTTTGTCCATGATTTGGCAAAGAAGTTCTTTAGAGCTTCCGCAGCTTTGTTTTCATCTACTCCCTGTATTTTGATTCTTGCATCGGATGATTTAGTTCGTCCCAGGCCATTATTTATGAAGTCCCACCACTCCCAGCCCAGTGACCAGTCTTCACATGGTTTAGACCAGGGGTGTCCAAACTTTTTTCATTGAGGACCACATTCAGAAAAATATAGGAGGGGCTGGGCCACTTTCTAGAGGTGAGGTATATAGCTTCACCTTTAGTGTATTAAAGTTAGAAAAATCAATTAAAAGTTGGTCAAATATGCTATATTGTTGAATATGATTACAGAAAAAACTGCCACAGTACACAGAAAGAGTAGTGACAGAACTGATGGAGCATTATTGATGTTTGTCGCACGTGTACCTGCATACTAGTTATGTGCATGCATGCTTATTAACACACGGATACTGTGGAATATATTTTTAACTCTAAAGTGGGAAGGGCATTGCACTGAGTCAGAGCAGTCATCTGCCTTGAGCCTTGCTTTTTTTTTTTGGTTCTGCCATGTTTGGTAACCTGGGATGAATGTGTTCTGTGATTGTCCTTTTTTGGTGGGGCAGCTGCCTTGTTCAACAGTAGCTCCCCCTAGTGTTAAAACTAAGAAGTGCAATACACTCAGGCAAAAGTTCCAAGAGCGGGCCATATTCTATTCTAGTTTTAAAATTTCTTGTAGGCCAATTAAAAATGGACTGCAGAATAAAGAGTGAAAGGGAATTTAAAGACAAAATGGCAATTAAAGTGTTGTTTTATTCTAGTATTCTAGGACATGAGTGTCTTCTTGTGATGATTATTGTATTCTGATGAAACTCTGCTTCTTCTCCTGTTTTCAGGCTCTGTTTATAAGAATGTCCAAGCATCCATCCTGCTTCCGGCTGACGGGAGATGTCCTCTCTGATTGGACGGAAGGAGAGGGCCGACGTGTTTTATTCAGAGGCTCAGTGGCAGAGTTGTGCCCACTTGCTCCGAACAACGTAAACACCATGGCTGCGGCAGCAGTGGCAGCAGGAACACTTGGCTTTACTGGTGTTAAGGGAGAGATTGTGTCTGACACAGCGTGAGTCCTCTGAAATATCTAAATATCCGTCTAAATAAAGCCTTTCATATCTATTCGAATCATCCTGTGCATACCTCTTCATGCCTTAGGTTAAGTGATTATCATGTGGTGGAGGTGGAGGTGACTGGGCTTGGTGGCTTCTCAGTACACACAGTGAGGAGGAATCCAGCTAAACTTGGAGCTGTAACTGGCAGTGCAACATACAACTCTTTCTGGAATAGTTTACTTGGTGAGTCCTGCATGGTTCCCATAATGCTTTCTCAAACAGATCCTACCAACTGCCTACTCACACTGGAAGAAGTACTTAGATTACATACTTTAGTCAAAGGAACAATCTAAAAATACTTCATTACAAGTAAAAGACCCACATTTAAATTCCTACATTAGTACATAAATATATAATCAAAGTGCATCCTTTAAGCATCAAAAGTAATAGTACTGGCTCTGCAAAACAATACCCCACTTATGTGATTCCATATCGCCATATTGAATTCATCAATAGTATGTTACTGGTGTCCCTGGGTGAGGTGAAACTAGCAGAACTAGTTTTAGTGAAGTTTCACTAGACTACTGTCTGTCCAGGAGGTATTTGAGTCCAGTTGGTCCTGTGACAAAAGGGTCACAGGATGAATCTGAAGTGTTGGGAGATGATTAATGGTGTTGGAAACAAGAAAAGGTAGTTCTGCAAACGTTTGTATATATTTGGATTATTCTTTGCTTTATTTGTGAACTAGCAGATAATGTTAACTCTGTTTGGCCTCATGCAATTATTTTAAATGAAATTGTTGAAGAGGTTCAGACGTGGAAGCTTATCTGAAGTGTGACAGGGGCCTCAATGAGACACTTTTTTTGTAAGTGGTCACAAACAATACGTGTTTGATCTTTAACAATGTTTATGACAATGATTATCACGTCTTTTCATGTAAAATCTTAATCTGAAATGTAACTAGTCACTATAGATAAATGCTGTGAAGTAAAGTTACATACAATTGAAATACTCAATTAAAGTGCAAATGCCTCAAAATTGTACTTTATGCACAATACTTGAGTAAATGTACTTAGTTATGTTCCACCACCATCTACTGGTAAGTCTGTTGGAAGCAATGACATAATTGTTAATAATTTGTAATTAATTAATGATGTAATTACTGTCATGAATTAGCTGTTTAGGTCAGAATTAGATAAAAAGTCTTGACTTTGTTTGTGTGAAAATAATTGTTGCCAAGGCCCGTTTTTACCCTTTATATTCTTTTTTCTAACAGTTTGCAAAGGTCACGGTGGCCGAGTCTACTTGTGCTGAAGCAGGAGAGAACGCTGCAGGATTAGCCACAACACAGCAAGAAGATCCCCTTGCAGATAAATGCAGTTTATAGTGGTGTAAATGGCTTGTTTGTCACTGGAACAGTATGTTACTTAGAACTTGAGAGCGCACAGACCCTTTGATATTTGTGTCCCAATAAACTGCAATGATGCAAAGAAAGACAAGCCATTTATCATTTGTAAAACACTAATATTTTATTTATTATAGGTTCATCTGGTGCAAGATTGCAATAAATGATAAAACTCTTGCAGGGAGTGAGAGGTCACGCCCAGTAAAACCATTTCACTTGTTCCATTTAATCAAGACGTAGGACACTCTAGCTCCTTTTCCGGTTGTCATCTCAGGACACAGTCCCTTTTTCTTCCTCTGACTGTCTCATCTCTATTCCTCTCACAAATAAATACTTGCCAAGCCAAGGGGAACACAGGAATAACCCTACCCACACAAGCACACACACAGACAGATAAAAAGGAGTGCGAGGTCATTCATGGGTGATCGTCACTGAAAGGCTGCGGCACAATAAGGCGCAGAAAGAAAATGAAAAACACACACGCGACACTGTTCTCAAAATGAGAGGACTGGCAGCTTTTTGTTAGCTTCATGCTTTTTGTTTTTGTGTATTTGTGTGTGTTCTCCATTTAATTTCCATCCTGGGACATTTTGAAGTAAACAAGGCATTTGAAAGACAGCAGAAGATGCTACAAGGTGGACAGTTTGTGTTTGAAGCACTGAATCATTATCCCACTTTTCAGCTAAAAAAAGAAAGAACAGGTGCTCTTTGTGGGTCCTCACAGCAACTGACACCCTCTTTACATCATTTTTTTAAACCAGGAAAACAGCTGATCCTGAGTGTGTGACGACTACCAGCTGGTAAAAAAAAGGGGGGTTATGCTATTTTCCCTGTTCTCACCCACCTTTGAGTCAAGTATAAATCCCCTCCACACTCTTATAATTTCCTGTTATATGTTCAATGCTTTAGATCTACCTATGTTATCCAGTGTTAGTACACTACAAAATCCAGCAATCCTGATTTGTTGTCCATGTTGAGCTGTCATGAAGTCCTTTCTAGCTGCTGCGTCTACTCCACAAAGCAAACCAATGGTTGCACTGCTGGTGTAACTGAAAAAAGAACATATCAAACCGACAGATAGTTTTAAAAATTCTGAGGTACGTGCACGTTGGGAAGACACTGAGAGTGATGCAATTTTTCACAACAAGCCGATATTAAATTCATCACTCGCGTTCACACAACTGCACTCGTTTGTAAAGTTTGTGAGTGCACGGATGACTTTAACGCTTGCCACAGATAAGGTTTCAATAGTGAGGTTTAGCATGTACTGCATGTGTGTGTTTGTGCAAGTGTGTCAATTTTTCTCGCTTGTGACACCATTGCTGTTTCCGTTGGCCGTCTGGAGAACGGACGACTTGTTTTTGAATGGCAGGGCGTAGGGCTGGCGGATGTTCACCCGGTCCTTTTCTGCTTCCAGATCCTCGTCGTAGCGCTCGTCTTCATCGTTGTCCTCGGCCTCACTGTGGTGCGGGGAGGAGTGGCGGGACAGAGCCGGAGATGGTGGCACAGAGGCTGGTCGAGGGTAGCGGAAGCCCGAGGTCTGATGATGAGAACCAAAAGGTGTCACAATCTCTAGCAGCGAGTGGAGGCATAAAGATTTCACTTCCATGAATGCAATAAATATTAAACTTACTGAGGTGGGCTCATGAAGGTCATACACATAGGTGTCAGGGAAGGCTTTAGCTAGGGCCATATGACGGGCAGATATATAATACTAGTGCAGAACACAAGAAAAACAACATTAATTCATCCTGCAGTCGTCAAATGCACAAAATGAGTCGGTTGGGTGTGGGAATCTCACCCGGCCGAGGTATCTCCAGTCCAGGAGCTCGCTCAGACGCTCAGTACGGTTCCTCTGGATGATCCGCTGGCGCCGGCTCTGCTTGCAGAACTGAAACAGGAAGGAAGTGAGCTGGTTGCATGACTCGTCGACCCCCCGAAACCGCCGGTCCAGGATGTAAATACCTGCAAAAAGAAACAGCATAATGTGAAAGAAAGCAACAGTTATGCATGTGTATCTTCCTAAGGACTCATTTTGAGAATCAAACTGAATAGAATTGAATAGATAAAGTTTAATAAACGCACCATATGCTGAGGGGTCTGCTATATGCTCCTCCATGAAACAGCCAAAGCCTGATAGGTTGGTTGAGATTGATGGGATTCCCATGACTGTGCACTCAGCTGATGGGGACAGAAACAGTTAGACCTGGTTAACGCTTTCATAAAACATGCCTTAACACATGAAAAGACCTTGTCAGCGTGCATGAGTCGTACCTGGTGTGTAGCCCCAAGGCTCATAATAAGAGGGGAAGACGCCAAGGTGGCAGCCTCTTACAAACTCCTCATAATCCATTGGAAGTAGAGGAGAGGTGGATGAAAGGAACTCTGGATGGAAGATAATCTATAGGAGGGAGACGCCATTCAGTATTGGAGGCAGATATATGAGCATTTACCGCAGCAAACAATGAGAAGTCACAGTTTGGAACAATGATCATGGCAGGAAGTTGAATCATATGCACAGGTAGTGATGTACCAGCAACCACACTTTCTGCTCATCCACACATTAAATGCATGTATCTTAGGCCATTTATGGACAGCTGACATACCTTGACACGGTCAGCAGAGCTGTTAAAAAGACCAATGCGGCGAACACAGTTCAGGATGGGGTCGCTGCTGTCCTCCAGCATGTTATGGGTGCAGATTGGCGGCTGGCATTGTCTCTGAGTCGCGAAGATGGCACGCTTCATGATGGTGAAATCCTCTTTGTCCAGCATTTTCGACACATCTGGCAGCTGTCCACTGATGGAAACGTGTGTTTTAGACTTAAAGGAAACTTGCGAAATGCCAAGATCAATCAGCTGGGTCCTCGTTTGTAAGATGTGTGCTTGGGTTTCTCCCTCATTTTCAAAAACAACTACAACAGAATACTTCTTAGCATGAAGAAACTCAACCAGCTGGTTGCATATCCAGGTCTGAAGGGAAACTTTTGGATCTTGTTTATCAAGACTTTTTGATTACATGGGTTGCCTCCTACTTTCTTTGAACTTTTTAATTTTAATATGAGTTATAAGACAAGTCATTCCACTCTATCAGGTTTCATATAGTAGACTGAAAGAGGTCAACTTACACTAAAAGCGACTCATAAAGTTTCTTTCCGAAGCGTTCCTTCACAGTCTGAGCAGTGTCCCTGTTAGGGATGAAAATAAAGAGAATAATAGAGAATAATAAGAAAGCAGGAAACACTTTTCCAAGTTGAAGTCAACCAGTCAGGTGATCAGTATGGGGTGTAGCACTTTGGCTGCACTTTTAGTTTGCTGCTCCATCTCGATGCTTCACCTCGCATAAGAAGAAACCTCACCAGAGCTGTTTCCTGACTGCTTGGCCCTTCAAGGTCTCCACGTTGAAGTTGTTTGTCCGAGCCGGCATGATGAAGAACGCAATGACGGTCACGTCGCTGTGATTGACCTGCGACAGGAGGACCATACAGGAATACGGGGTTAAATATATACACATGGGATTCACCTTCCTCCTTCTCCCAAAAACACACATAAACACATGTGCACGTCCATTTACACAACTACACCGACGCACACTTACTCTCAGTAGATAGTTGAGTCTGGCTAAAGCTTCCAAGAAGATGTCAGCTCCTTTGTTGGAGAACTCATACCTTCCAGCGATGAAGAGAAACAAACACTTGTCCAGGTTGAAGTCGAGGTGCCTGATGGTCAAACCAAACACAAACTATATCCTTGCAACTAGCAGGAAAACTCAGACAAAACTACTTTTTTAAGTTCTTAAGTTGACCGTGCTGTGAATGTTGTGATGTGTGCTGTGTCTGACCCGTAGAAGTGTCCCCTGACAAACTCTTGAATCCGATTCTTGCTCTGAGCGTGGAGGTTTTGAAACTCGTGCACGGCGGAGAACTTCTTCACGTTGAGCCCGTTGGGAGTGACGATGTCTGTGCGGGATGGCAGAGATTAAGCAAGCAGAGAGACAGAGGAATCAGTTTGCTAAATACGCTATATCCCCCATACGGTAAGACCTGCTTGCCTGCACATTGACAAGTGAGGACAGAGCGAACCGTCGAGGAAGTTTCTGAATTTCATGCATCAGTCCACCTCCACACACCTGGTTTCCTCTTGAGGAGGTGCTCTGCCTCGATGGCTGTGATCTGTGACACAGTGGTGAAGACATGGGCACAGTGAGCAGCCGCCCGCTCCAAACAGTAGCGGTGGTAGATCTGTCTATCACCTGCTTCCTTGTCCACGTTGAACTGAATGAGACCCAAACAGGAGAGAGAGTCTAGTGACGTAAACTGCTGGTAGAATATGTAATTCATCATATTTTTAATAATCCTGTCTGATTAAGTATTTATGTTTCATTTACCTAAAGATAAAAGCAATCTTTCCATTATTTTGTGCTTGTTTTATTACATTCCTGTGTAATAAATTGTGCACATACAATACCTCTGCAAGCTTGTTATAGAAGTCCACATTTCCAGCACACAGGTATCGTCCCAGCAGTGTGGCGTGAGTGGTGAAGATGGTTGCGATGGGCAGCTGTCTCTGTCTACACAACACCAGGCCCAGGCCGGCCAACCACTCGTGGAAATGGGCGACAATGTGCTGAGGCTCCTCACTCTGGGCTGCATACTGCAATATGCAAGAAAACAGGCTCAATGAGATAAGATAAGATAAAACTTTATTGATCCCACGCTGGGGAAATTTACTTGCTACAGACAGCGAGAGGTAGACAAAGAACTAACAGACAATAAAAAGGATACAAAATAAAAACAACTATATATATGTATATGATATAAAAAAGAAAATAAAAAATTGTATTGCCTTGCGAAGGATGGCTGAGTTTCATGGTGGAAAATTTGCACATGATATATATATATAGGACACACATACACACCACCACACATTCAAACATACCTTGTTTTCCACAGACATACGCAACCTTTTCGGACAGATAATCTATCTACTCTCTGCACATAAACCCGCACCGTTTAACCTCTCCTTTACACACAAAACAGCTAAAACATTTTACACTTCATTTTAATAGAAATTCTTGTCACTTGTCTGTTCTGCATGTGTGAGCCGCTCACCTCTCCCAGAAGCCATGCCGTCAGGAAGCCGAACAGCACGGCATCGTTGGCCTCGCGGTCGAACCACGGCACTCCAATGTCACAGAGCTCCCACAGCTCGCTCTTCCAGGTGTCCAGAGACCAGGCGGTGAACCCGACATCAATCAGAACAACGTAGGGGCTGCCCTCGATAAGCCACCGCCCAAAATAGACCTGGGGGAAAATGGAGAAAAGGGCGAGAGAGGGAAAAATTACTTTGTGCCACACTCCACCCATGGAGGAGGCCATAATTTTCAATTATCAATACAATTATTCTGAGCCTGGGCTGCTGCGCATGGGGCCCACACTCTTCCAATTATCATGATATCATAGTGATTTATTAATCACTAAATGAATCATCATTTTGCAAGAAACCCAGTATAAGCCACTGAAAGAGTTGCAGCTGCAACAGCAACTCCTATTTTTTGTTAGATTGATTAATCAGCTGTTAAGTTTTACCATGTTTTTATATGGAGATAAATAGGCAGGTCCTTCTGTTGCTAATCTGTGTGCTTTATTTGCAAGGCGCACATCCAGTTAGCAAAAACACATTTTAACACCACAAACCAAGATTCACCTTGATGAAACATGTCTTTCTGACACAGAAACTAAACTGGAATGCAGACTTTGATGTACCAATACAGTAATAATCCTTTAAGAAAAACATGTTTTCAGCCACACTAACTGTACTGTAGAGCTGGTCTGTGGTGACCTTACAGGTCACGTGATTCAAGGTACACCAGATAGGCTTTGTTGAAAGGACTGCACTATCTCTAAAATAGTACCATGACCACCCTCAGCCTTGACCCACAACTCCACAGCCATTGCGGAGTGACACAGCACAAAGCGTTAAAAGTATCTCTCTCTCTCTCACACACACACACACACACACACACACACACACACACACACACACACACACACACACACACACACACACACACACACACACACACACACACACACACACACACACACACACACCAACAGCTATTTATGGTGTATGTCGTGTGTCTTTGAGAGAGGGAGAGACAGAGAGACACTGATACAACCCCTAACCTTTACGAGGAAATGTCACAGGGTTTAGATACATTCTCTGGGACGGAAGGCTGAGCAGAGAGTGAGTGCGTCAGGTATGAGAGGAGGGCTAAGGATGATCTCTACTTTAAGAGTAGTGCACATTCACCACACATATTCACAAATCTCACTTTATAATCACTCTACATACAGAGTGTGTACTCTGACTGTCCTTGAGTGGGACATACAAATTTAACTCAGAGGTGTGTGTGTTCACTGTGTACGTGTGGCAGTACCTTACACCCACTGGAGTTCATCTTGTCAATGGTTCTCTTCAGCGTGGGGTTGGTGGGCTCAATGAGCTCCACCTGAGTGCGCACGTTGCTTTCCACGTAGGGACCCACCAGGAAATAGTTCTCCCCCCATTCCTCTGAGGTCAAACGGGCTTTGGTCTGGATGACGGTGTAGATGCCTCCAACTTCACACACGCAGCAAACACACCACACGTATGTACACAAAGTCAGGACAAAGATATAATGTGATTCAATCTGACATTAGAATTACCTCTGCAAATAAACAAGGTTAGATATGATTTATTTTTATCTGTTTTTATTTTATTTTTTCTTTCATTCAGTGTTCATATATAAACATATGTATTTTCATGTACTTTAAAAAGTGCAGACACAAATGCACACAAGCAATGACCAAACACTTGCACGCACATACACGCAAACAATGTGACTGTGCAAAAAGACTCACGTCCCCACAACATGAGTAATGCACGTCCACACACAAAAATACTTGCCTTTGTTGGCGACCTCCCACGCAATTTCAAAAAGAACAGCGTTCTCTAAATCAAACTCCTCGTCCCACTCCTCCAGTCCTGACAGGGACGTGACAGACAGGCTGCGAGCCAGCGGCATGCTGGGTAAACACAGAGCACACTCAGATGAGATAAGAGCACCTTACAACTGTGTATACACAGTGCTTGATTGCCACTTATTGGACTTATTTACCAAAAGTCACTGATGTGTGAACAAATCACACTTATAAACACGGCTTTTACAATGAAACCTGTTCTTTGTTCTTATTTCTTTACAAATAAATTCAATCATATGACATCAACCTTGGACATGTTTTGTACTTTTTTATCAGGACATGCTAACTTTACACCAATTGGCTGAGAGTGAAGATTTTAGTTGTTCTCTATCTTATCAGTGTTATCTTAAGTGTAAATTACTCATTTATTTCAACAATTTTACTTTCTCCTGACCAACATTTCCTTACATAACTGAAAGAAACCAGTACTGTGGGACATCAGTGAACCACAAATCCTATTTCATAACACCATTACATTATACTACTGTGGCTACCTTTCTCAATTGTTTTACAAACTTCATTCTCTCAGCTGGGACTGATGAGGGAAAATAGCAGTCGTCATTTTTCTGATAACTCATGTTAAATTTTTGCTTGTCTTATAGGAAACAATGGTCTAACACAACAACACTGAAGTGGTACATCATGTATTAGGGATCCAACATACGTGTGAATGTGTGTGCAATTGTATGTGTGATGTATATAATCTGAGATGGTCTAAGGGCATCTTCTGGCTACTAATACGACTACTTCTAACTCAATAACACACACACACACACACACAAACACAGTCAGGCATACCACTAAATGTCTTTTTATAAACAAAAACTTCAAGTTTGCACTGTGAATTTTTAATCTCAGTTTGGTTACTACACCAGGCCTAATTTATGATGGTCTTGTTTTTTTCATTAGTTATTCTTGTTTGGTTTTAATTTTTGTTTTCTCTTCAGTTTGCCTGTTTCTGTTTAGTTTTTATTGTTTAAAAATATTTAGGCTTAGTTAAGTTTTTTTTAGTTTCAGCAGTATTTTTTTTATTATAACATGGGGAGTATTTGTCAGAGGAAGGATTTAAGAAGGATAAGAATATATATTATAATACAAACACAACACAAGACATTACCTGTATATCTTGATTTTATTTTAATTCATTTTTTTCTTCTAAAGTCTAGTTTTTATTTTTAATTTCTGTTAACTTTAATGTTTTTTCCGACGTAGGTGTAGTTTTCATTTAAGTTTTAGTTAACTATAGTAACCTTGCACCAGACATGGGCTATAACACCGTAGCTCATGTCAGTGCAACAGAAGAAATTTAATCAGTAGAGACAAAAAACATAATTAAGGGAGAATGCATTTCCGCTGACAGAGACTAAGATGCACTCATAAAACAACTTTGTGTTTAGTTTCTGCTTGCAGAAATGGTGCAACCTCCGGAACAAGTGGGGGAGTGGCGTGAGAACAGATGCAGGATGGTGGAGGAAGGCATTGGCAACAGCATGGATCAAGTATAAACTTGATCAAGCCGTTTACATTGTGGCACTTGTTGACATCATATGAAATGGTGTAACTGCCTGAAGTTGAGACATGTGAAAAACTAAAAAAAAAGTGCACAACCAGGATTACACACAGACAGAGGGGAAATTCTCCTCCACAATTCGGATGTTTTTTACACTGATCACCAGAAATTCACCTGTATGTACTCAAACAATGAGCTGATCTCAAAGTCTGTAGTAACTGATGGCAGTGCGCAAATGTGACACGAGGAGATAATGACAGACATGTAAAAATATTCTGACATGGTGTTTTCCCACAAAATAATAATCCTTAAAATTACATCTACTCCTCCTCCCCCATTAAAAAAATCTACAATGTATGAATATGCAAATATTGCTCACTTGAAAAGTTTAACTGGACACGAGATGTCTCCCACTTCACTGAATTCTCCACCAGAGGCTTCAGGTTTCCACATCACACTTGTGTAAGTCGCATACTGAAAGGTGACTGGCTTCCTAGACGTGATGTCACAACTTCATGCTCATGTGGACACATCTTAAACTCAGAAATAAGCTAAAGCACAGAGAAACTTTCCCTCCTTCAACAGATGAATGTGAAAAACAGTCTCGGAGTGTCACACTTCCATCATTCTGCAAAGTGAAGCTCAAACATCCGGATGAACTAACAGGAGGGGGACTTTAAAACGAGTCTCTAACTTCTGCAACAGCATCTGAGAAGAGTATTATAGTTATAGAAATAAACATACGAACAAACCGCCATCTTTAAAGTGTACTTAGAGAATAAATCCCGCAGTGCTGTAACTGAACTGCTGCTCATTTCTTGGGGGACCCCCTGGGATTCCCTCGGGCTCTCAGTAGGAACCCTCGCCTGCCTGGGACACCACTTCATGGATGCTTTGCCATGGACGACTGACACTCACATGGACATGCAATCACAATAATGCCCTTGTCAATGTTCTACAATTTAATAAACATTTTGATTTGTTGTGTCTAGTGGGCCTACATATCTGACAAGACCCCCTCTCACCTCCACCAGTCCCAAATCGAGCAATGGAGGGCGCGTTGCACGCCCACCTCAGGCAGCAGCTGCTCGTCCAAAGACTACAGGCTAACCAACAGCAGGCCACCCGGCTGAATATAAATGCTGCTGAATGTATCTCCTGGGTTTTCTCATGAGTTGAGGAGCGAACGTGACATCGTGCAGGCACCCACTGCAACCCAGTTGCGGAAACGCGCAAAGGACACAGCGTCCTGTTGTGCGCCCATTCAGGAAGTATTCAACAATTGTCATCGTGGAATATAAAAGACAGACTCACCCTTCGGTTTTTCTCCTAACCTGATGAAGATGAACTGCACATGGGCAGCTGTCGCAGTCAATCCAAGAAAAAACTAAAAACCAGAGCAGCGGACAGTGAGGAGAAGGGGGCGGCGGCTTTGGTTAAATACCAGCGATTCACATTGGTTTGATGCATTCGCTGTCATTTCGGGGGGCAGGACGCCCATGAGCTGAGATGCAGGAAGAAGGTTGGGTTGCTGAGCGCTCTGCCGTGGTATTATTCATGAGCTTCACTCCCATTGGCATCAGTCTCCTCTTGGTCTCCGCCTCTGTGCACAACGTGACGGGAACTGGGCGTTTTCCTCCGCCGAGAGATGCAATTGGATGAGCAGATGTGAATGGGAGTTGCGGTGCTTCGTAAATTATCATTTCATCCATGCAAAACAGGGCAGTCACGGGCTACCGAGCAACTTTTAGAGAAGAGCAAGAGAGTTATTTATAATATCATCAACGGGTAATGGAGAGCATAGTTTTGAGAATACAACGTGACCAGTGACATTAAGACACCCAACCCCTCTACATATCTCTGTGATCTATGCTATGGCAAACAAATGGGCCAAGCGGTCACCGTCTATATTGGTGTAGCTCCTGGAAATATGTGGGCGGCCCTCTGGTCACAGATTTAGTATATTAGGCCCCCAATTGCATTAACAAACCGCACTGTTCAAGTGTCACTGAACACAGCACTGCCTTCCATACAACTTTAAATGTGTTGTTCTGTGTTACAGCGTGACCTCTGACTGTGTGTTGTGTGTCTGGAGGGAGAGACAGGAAGCACCAGCAACTTTAAGGGATAAGTACAGACACACAGTGGTGAGTGAACATAGAGACACATGTTCCTCTGCCCTTTAAAGTTTTACTTGCTGATATCTTAATAGTTATTGATTTGACTAGTGTGTCAGTGTATGGGATGAATGGTTTGTGTGACTGAATGGTCTTGTCTTGATCTTGTGTATATGCAATTTGTCTCAGGCCTCTTGCAGACTTTCCAGGCTGATGAGACTCCCTCAATAAATAAAGTGAAATAAACCAACACTCAAGTTAAGTGACTCAGCTCTGGAATATGGAATCTAAAACCCCGTTTTCAGATGTTTAGACTACATCTAGACTTCATCCCTTTGTGTGGATAGTCCATAAGGTTGCACACTGAGGTCATTGCACCAATGTAAACATTGCCTTGTAGAGGGCTGCAGTCATATCATTAGATGATTATATAATTGCACATATAATTTATTTAAGACAGAACAATACATTTCTTAATTTAACTCATTTACATTACAAGTTGAGAATATACTTATCATCTTATTGTCAAAATAAAACAACTCAGAATAATCATATGGATGTGTAATTTCATGCCTTGAACAAAACTAAGAAACAACAAAAATTTTAAGTATGCCAAATTATTATTCTTAGATGCAGTCAATATGAAAACAAAATGGACTAAATAGATCTGTTACACATGATGAGATCTCTACAGTTGTTCAGTCGTTTTTCCCTCCCTCGCTGCTCTACACATGCTGACGTAATTTTGCCGGGAACACACGGTCCTTTTCAGCGACTGGGTAATGTCAGCCCGCGTCCAACTTCCTCCTTACTAACCGCCGTGTTTGAGCCTTACCAGTGTCGTCATTGTCCATTCCTTTACTATTGGGCCGAGTAACAAAGCGGAAATTTTCCGCGCTTTCGTCGGTGAAAGTTCACAAATTGAAGAAGAGTGGCGGGAGCCGCTGTTGTCAGCTGAGGGGTGCAGTAAAGAAACAACGTTGTTAGGTATTTAAAACTTCGTTAGAAAAGCAGCAGGCATTGATATTTGTCTGGGAACGCTGCACATTGAGATCAGTCCTACGTCTTGGTAAGATCGGCTATGGCGCGAGACTGTTCTGTGTTTACACTCGCGCTTGCTAGCTTGCTGCTGTAGCTCGTTACCAAAGAGTAGCAGCTTCCTTAACTGTTAGTTTGATCGAAAAATAACTTGACAGAAACTTTCCCGCTGGAATGGTCAGTCCGACAGAGCGTACAAGTAACGTTGTAGTATTAACGTGTCGATAAGTTATCAACAACAAAGCACTGAAAAGCTTCACAGGGCTCAATGTAGCAACTAATGTTCCAGTAGTTAGTTGTAATGCTAACTGTGTAATGTGAAATGACGTTAGGAGTACAGCACCAACCATGCTAGTTACATGGCTAATGGGGTAAGGTTGCAGTATGTGCAGTTCGGAAGTCTGCTTGTCATGTGTTGGATCTTAATACCAACCACATGACATGTAGTTTATTACATTTCACCTCACCTTTACGTTTATGTTTTAATGACATTGACAACAAAACATGATTTAATGCAGCGTTATCAAATGCATTATAGTCAAGTAAGTTATCATGGTCGTGTTTCGCTCTTTCCTTTTGAACCTTGTCAAGTCTCTAGTTAATACTGTTTTGCTTTTATCTTGTTATTGCATTTAAGCGCACTTTATCCAGTCCACTGAAAAACACCCTGTGTTTATCGTATTAAATGCTACGACACTGTCATCACTGACAGCACTGTACTTGTTTCACGAATTATTTGCAGCGAAGCCCATCATAACCAACACAGTTTCTAAACATGTGCACTTCATGCCAAATATATATTTAATATAAATATAGTAGGAGAAATAGTAACACCAGCCTAGTTAAAGCATTGTGTCTTTCATTCTGTCCAATCTGTCATATGTACAGTATGTCTTGGTTGTCTATCAGAGTGTTAGCTTTCTTTTCAGATGGCAATAATAAGAAGTATTAGGAATTTGGTATTCTGATGACTCTGCCTCATACTGAATATGTGTAATATCTAATCCTCCCCTCTACCTTTATGTTTCTTGTAGACATGAATTATAAAAAACACAATGGGGGCCCTGTCATGGGCGGTGCGTCCCAGGCCAAAAGGGGTAAAATGGCAGGCGAATGGGAGGACAGTCCGTCGCAGTTTGAAGAGGAATTATCCATGTTTGACGATGCAGAGATGGATGCAGAGGAGATGGAGGGGCAGGCAGGCCATGATGTTATTCCCGTAGGTGGGTGCTGCACAGCCAACCACGCAATAGGTGGCATAAGTAAAAGATATTTCCAGTGTAGGAAGAGATTGTTGAGTTATTTAAATGACATGCAGACCTGTTTCAAAAATGGTAAGGGCTAACAGTTAAGTTTTAAGTTGTACGTCGTCTCTACAACTCAATTATTATACTCTGTAAAAGTCTAATCACAGTACACAACTAATGTGATGTCTTTATGTCATATACTTTTTCTTCTTCTTAAATAAGCACAACTACACACACTATTTATTCTTCAGAACCTGTAGAATGATAATCATATTTATTTTACAGCGTGGTTTTTCTCTTTTTAAGGTAAGTTATTCGTTTGGCTCGAAGCTCTAACAAATCATCTGATGCCTTGAATAAATAAAGCATGCTTGGCTTTGTTAGCTGGCATTGGCTCCAGTTCCCCCGCAACCCTCAAGGATAAGAGGATATAGCTAATAAATGGATGGATAGCTTTGCATTGTGAATAATGCAGCTGCGTGCTAACAATAAATGGCAGCTGTGGAACTAGTTAACTACCATTCCAGGAAATTGCTCTTACTGGGCTGGTTCAACTTCTGATTTATATTTGATTAGCTCTTAGCTCTATATGTTCATATGATAAATAATGCACGTTGGTTTTACTTTTGTCTTTCTTACCACCTTGTTTCTTCAGGTGATCTCTTCTCAGCAGACCTTAACCCTCGTTGGCGGCGGCCTCATGCCCCCTCACTGGACCCATCATCTGACACTCTGGTGTTCCAGCAGATTGATCTTGATTATTATTTAGGTAATTATTAAAAGAGGACATTTGTTGAAGCCAGATTCAAGATTACAGAAACTTAACTATGTGATATTTGCAGTTGTTAACAGTATGACTATGATGGAGATAATATTGAGGTGACTCGCATAGATATTTTTTCACCAAAATTTGACACAGATTTGAGTCTCAGAACCATGGACCTGACACAGGTGTCTTAGAGTTATCCTGGCTTCTTCGAAAACATCTCCACCTGCTCAAATGCTGTTGCTGTATGTTGGTTTCCATTTTTGTGTGATGCAGGGGCAACAGTGGCAGGCATGCCCGGCCAGTCCCAGGGAAAAGTCCCCATCATTCGAATGTTTGGGGTGACAGACAGTGGCAACAGTGTTTGTTGCCATGTCCATGGTTTTGCACCTTACTTCTATGTTCCTGCACCAAGTGGTGAGTACTTATAATTATATTTGTGAATATGAACACTATGTATTTTGATGACACATTTATGTAGTGCAGTACCTTTTAGTCAATTACTAATAAATATTCTCTCACTAGAACATATTTCTTTCTTGTGAGTGTGTCACTTCTGAATGATTTCAGCTTTTGGGGGATAATCATCGAATTAATGTTTCCTTCTTCTTGCTTTGAAAAGGGTTCACTTCTGCTTACCTGGGTGAATTTAAAAAAGAGTTGAACTCTGCTGTCCTGAAGGACATGAGATCCAATAAGGACAACATCTCTGTCACAGTGTTGGCTGTGGACATCACCCGCAAAGAGAGTGAGTACCAGTGATGTGCTAATGCATGTGCATCTGTCGTTCACTGAATGTAAGTGTTTCAGACAATTTGCGAACACAAGTGTGTTCTTTGGTCAGATTATTGTGAACTGGGAAGCTGTTCCTAGTTACAAAAATCATAATGAGTAACAATTTACATGCCAAGTACAGTGACTATTCTTTTTTTGTTATGATTCATGGTGTTAACTTCTGATTTCCTTTTTCCTGCAGACATGTATGGTTACCATGGGAAACGTAGTCTGGATTTTTTGCGGATAACCATGGCGATGCCCCGTCTCATCGCCCCAGCAAAGAGACTGCTAGAGCAGGGCTTCAAGTTCGGACCTTTCTCCTTAGAGCATTACCAATCCTTTGAGGCCAACATAGATTTTGAGATAAGGTGTGTGTTTGGGCTGTCTAAAAATGGTACTGGAGATTTCATAAGTTAGTTTGTGGAGGGATCAGGTTCAGGCAGTGCAGAAAGAGTTTGCTTTGCCAGGAAAATGTGATTATTCAAGTCTGAAAAGGTCATGACAACAGAAATGTTGTCATAAAATCTATGATAAGGAACTTATTGTAAACATTGCTTGTGTGCTCATAACTCACACAATGAGCACAGAGGAAGGAAAAAGCAACAGTTAAAAGACTGCACACAGAATGTTTTCTAGTTTCATGTAAGCAGACAGATTATTGTGGACTGACTGATATGTCTGGCTGCCTGCCTGTGTTGGCAGCTGACTTACTGCAGTCTGTGTTTTTTTTAGCCAAAGAAGAAAACAGAAATATGGAGATGAACCTCATTGAGAGGCTCATTGAGATTGAGATGAGATTCTTTCAGTTATAAGATATCTGTACCTCAGAGGATATTTATCTAGGTTTATTGTTTTATGAAGTTTAACATTGTGGTCTTACATTTGTCAGGCTTTTGCAGTGTTTTGTCCTCTGTGTAACTTGAAAGCCATATTATATTGTGTTGCTGTAGTGCACATATGTCAAACTGATTCCATAAAGGGCCGTGTGGCTGCAGGTTTTCGTTCTAACCAAGGAGGAGCACAGCAGGCCAACCAATCAACATCAAGGGATCACTTAGTTATCAGCTGAAGTCTGAGATCAGCTGATTATTCGACTCCAGCCTGGTGTGGTCCTCCTTAGTTGGAAAGAAAACCTGCAGCCACACGGCCCTTTCTGGAACCAGTTTGACATGCCTGCTGTAGTGCATGTTGACATTATTACAAAACAGCTGGGGAGTAAATGCAACACTGAAGCTGTATTTTTCAGCTGAATGAGCCTCTCTCTGTTGTCAGGTTTATGGTGGACAGTGATGTGGTGGGATGCTGCTGGATTGAACTTCCCAAAGGCAAGTACCGAGTGCGTGAAGAGAAAGGCATGGGAAACACGGATTCTCAGGAAACTGGCAAGGTAGGTATAGCAGATCAGCAGTTTACCTCCCTCTTCAGTGCTTACACATAAAATTTGTTGTTAGTTTTCTTGAACGTTCCCCCCTGTTTTTGTCCTTTAGGTGTCCCTGTGTCAGTACGAGGTGGATGTGGGATGGACAGATTTGATAAGTCACCCTGCAGAGGGAGACTGGCAGAGGATCGCACCGCTCAGGGTCCTCAGCTTTGACATCGAGTGTGCTGGAAGAAAAGGTGTGTTTCTTTTTTTCACTCTGCCATCCTTATTATACAGCATGCAAGTTATTACACCTAACATACTTTTTGTATAGGAGGCCCAATCATACATAAGGAAAAGCGAATGCAGAGTTTGACTCTGGCTCTTTTTTTTCAGGAATCTTCCCAGAAGCAGACAAAGACCCGGTGATTCAGATCGCATCTATGGTGCAGCGACAGGGTGAGACAGAGCCCTTCATTCGCACCGTGTTCACCCTCCAGTCCTGCGCCAGCATCGTGGGCTCTCAGATATTGTGCTTTACACAGGAGAAACAGCTACTGCAGGTATACACACTGGCTTCAGTAAAGCACTGGAAAAAAACATTCTGGCATGATTTCCTCGTTCCCTTTTCGAATGTCTTGTCGATCATCTGTCTTGTCATTGTGCGTCTTTTGACGGCTTTGTGAGCAGAGCTGGGCTGAGTTTTTGAGGACAGTGGACCCAGACATCATCACTGGATACAACATCCAAAACTTTGACTTCCCCTACTTGCTCAACAGAGCAGCTGCTTTAAAGGTTAGATGGAGCCACATTTGTCTGCTACTTCCATGCAATACCAAGGCTTAAAATCACCATATTGAAAGTAATGCACGTAAATTTCTCCCCCGTTTATTCAATGAAGCAAATTGTGTTGTGTTCAGGTGAATCTCTTTCCCTACCTCGGCCGAGTGCGCGGCATCAAGTCAGTCTTGCGAGACCTAAACTTCCAGAGCAAGCAGATGGGCCGCAGAGAGAACAAGACCATTAACATGGAGGGCCGGGTTCAGTTTGACCTACTGCAGGTAAACTTCATCTGCAGCAACTTACTATTATATATCATAACCACAACAACATTTAAGTTACTATCCAGTTAGCATGTGGTGCATTGCTTAGGTAAGAATGTTTTCAGGACAAGACACTGCACACTGACGACAGTCTGACTGGTGTGTTTCTCTCAGGTTCTCCTCAGAGACTATAAACTGCGCTCATACACACTGAACGCCGTGAGTTTCCACTTTCTGCAAGAACAGAAGGAGGATGTGCAACACTCCATCATTACTGATCTGCAGGTATCTGGAGGATAGCAGTTGTTTTTAAGAGCTCTGCAGATTCAATGGCCTTGTTAATCGGTATTTAAACACCAACATGAGTTGGCACTGTTTTTTCTCATCTATCCTTCCCCTTCTCCATCACAGAATGGCAATGAACAGACCCGTCGTCGCTTGGCTGTCTACTGCCTGAAAGACGCCTACCTCCCACTGCGCTTGCTGCAGAAGCTGATGTGTGTGATTAACTACATGGAGATGGCCAGAGTGACAGGTGTGCCTCTCACCTACCTGCTCTCAAGAGGACAGCAGATTAAAGTTGTCTCTCAGCTGCTGCGACAGGTAACAAAAGCAAACACATGGGTCAGTTAGTCAGTACATATAGATTTAAGAATGGAAATCATAAGTGTCTGTCCATATGTAGGCCATGAAACAGGACCTGGTCATGCCTGTTGTAAAAACGGAAGGAGGAGAAGACTACACTGGAGCGACTGTCATTGAGCCAGAGAAAGGGTATGTACATCTGCTGCTACTGTCGGTTTACGACTTCTCTCTGCTCTTGGTGTTGATGGGTTTTGGTATGTGCAAGCTTACCTTTCCTTCACCACCTCACTGTGTAGGTATTACAGCGTTCCCATTGCCACCCTGGATTTCTCCTCCTTGTATCCATCCATCATGATGGCTCACAATCTGTGCTACACCACCCTGCTGCAGAAAGGCTCGGTGGAGAGACATGGGTGAGCCGACCTTTTCTTCAATGTGTGTGTGTGTGTGTGTATTATCTTGAAAATCCAGGAGAAATGAAGATCTGTTTTTGTGTCATTTTGCTATTTCCCACCTTCCTAAGTGAAGTTTAAAAAGGCTCTGAACAGCTTTAGTTTCAATAAACTTCGTCTTCTTGCAGTTGGAATGTGTTTTGTAAAATGTGTCACAGAATCTCTGAGCTGAAAGTGATTTGCCATATACGTTTAGCCAGACTTAAGACTTATTTTGGTTGAATGTAGAAAACTATCCACCGAAACAGAGACACAATGATACAACTTCACCTATTTTAAATGTGTTTATGTGTAGTATTAACATGAACTAATGTCTGAAGTGGTTGTGTGCCTTCAGCCTCTCACCAGAGGACTTCATCAAGACTCCAACAGGTGATATGTTTGTGAAGAGCTCCATGAGAAAAGGACTTCTACCTGAGATCCTGGAGAACCTGCTGTGTGCCAGGAAGAGGTTTGAATCGTTCAGATATATCACAAATTGACCTGAACTCTAGTGAAAAGTTAGAAATTCAGCAGCTGGCAGTAGACAGTAGATGACTTCAGTCCCATGATGCCTTGAATTTGAACTTCCTGTTAAGATTTTTAACATCTTGATCCTCTGATTCGCAACTAGTGTTTAATGTGTTTCCTCTTGCGGTAATAATGTAATAATCAGTTTGTCCCACTGTCCATCCACAGGGCCAAAGCAGAGCTAAAGAAAGAAACTGACCCTTTTAAGAGGCAGGTGCTGGATGGTCGACAGCTCGCCCTCAAAATCAGCGCAAACTCCGTCTATGGGTTCACAGGTGCCCAGGTGGGCAAGCTGCCCTGCCTAGAGATCTCACAGGTGAGCACTTGACTCTGGGTTTCATGTTGGTATTAGAGTCAAACTGAAATTACATTGCAGGTGTGACAGAAAACAAAACTCTCAATATTTTTATGTGCTGAAAATGACGTTACGACTTTGGACTGATTCTGTTGTTCACACCTGATGCAAGTGATTGCACAGGATGTGGTCTTGCCAGATCTCTATTTTACATTATCGACCAGTACATTAAGATTAGAAAATGTAGTCAGAGCACAAACGGTAAACAACAAAGATGTAGAGCAAAGATTAGTGTTGAAATAGAAGCCACAGCTCCATTCTAAATAAAAACCTAAATCATGAACCACACCGGGCTGTGTTTCTTGCTGTTTTGTGGAAGGTTGACTTAGTTTTAGAACACCCTTACAGCTGTTTTGGGATGAAATGCCTTGCTCAGTTGCAGTTATTGTGACCAGGCATCGAAACTCATTGCCTGTCATGTGGCTTAGGATTTTCCTCCATGTTCAATGAAAACTTATTCCTGCACAACAAACTTTAATGATGAACTTATTTAAATATTTCTTTATCTCCTCATCCAGAGTGTCACTGGTTTTGGAAGACAGATGATTGAGCAAACCAAACAGTTGGTGGAGTCGAAGTATATCATTTCCAATGGTTACCAAGGTGATGCCAAGGTGAGGAATACATGGAGTTGCACCAATACTTACCCAAACTCCTCCCTTTTTTTTTTTTTACCTATCACCTTCATTAGTAAACATATCAGTTTTGATTGATTTGGTGCTTGTTGTTGTTTTCAGAGGACCACCTTTGTGTGGGTGTTGATTAAATGTCTTTTTGTATCTTTTAAAGGTCATTTATGGGGACACAGACTCCGTCATGGTTAAGCTTGGAGTTGCCACAGTAAGGGAGGCCATGGACATCGGGAAGGAGGCAGCAGAGTGGGTATCGTCCCACTTCACACCGCCCATCAAACTAGAGTTTGAGAAGGTACCATGTCTGCCCCTTTGATTTATCAAAACACTTGTCCAAGTATTTCATCATCTGTGAAGGTTGTGATCGAGTGTTTTCTCTTTTAATCGGGATGGTTAGAGTGGGTGGAGACATCTGAGTACTGGAGTAACCCTCGTGAAATGATAACACCACCATGATCCTCGTGTAGTGTGTCAAGGAACAATTAGACATGTGTACAAGATAGAAATGCAACAGCAGTTTAAAATTGCAGTGAGCTGGGATTTGGGACACCGCCCTCACAGCTAACAAGAGCTTATTTTTGTCACCTCCACAGGTGTATTACCCATACCTGCTGATCAACAAGAAGCGCTATGCTGGCCTCTATTTCTCCTCTAGCGCAGACACACATGACAAGATGGACTGTAAAGGCATTGAGACTGTTCGCAGAGACAACTGCCCTCTGGTGGCTAATCTTATCAACACCTGTCTGCAGAAAATCCTCATAGATAGGTACACACACTCTGTACATAATGCAAAATCAGTTCAAGATTTTGTGCATTTTCAGTATTTCATCTGTAATTTTATTTGGACATACTGAATAGAACACCATATTTGATCATGCAATGTAAGATTGTAATAGGAACTTCTTAACTTTTCTATCTGTGTGATCTTGGAATTATTTTATCAGATTTTTGGTGTCTAAACTTGATGTTCAAATGCTGAGCCCACTTTCTGGCTAACTGCCTGGTTGAATCTAGCCACGCTATGAGCCGTTCATTTGTCGCGAAAGTAATCACAGCGGATGTGATGTTTCGTCAGGGATCCCCAGGGTGCTGTGGCTCACGCTAAAGAAGTGATCTCGGACCTACTGTGCAACCGCATTGACATCAGCCAGCTGGTCATCACCAAGGAGCTGACACGCACCGCCCAGGAGTACGCTGGCAAACAGGCGCATGTGGAGCTGGCTGAGAGGTCAGATTAACCACACTTACTTCAAATAGTACTCCAAGGGAAGGTGTTTGGGTGTGTGTGATATGGGTGTTGAGGATGAGCCGATGTTTTACAGAATGAGGAAAAGAGATGCCGGCAGCGCTCCAAACCTGGGAGACCGCGTCCCATACGTCATCATTAAGGCTGCAAAGGGAGCCGCTGCATACATGAAGTCGGAGGTCTGTAGTGTTTGATGATCTGCAAATAAGCATCTTTATTTAATTTGTGCATCCCCCTCTTTCTCCTTTTATCTATCCTGATGAGAAAACCACATGTTGTTTTAGGACCCGATCTATGTGCTGGAGAACACCATTCCCATTGACACTCAATACTACCTGGAGCAGCAGCTGTCCAAGCCCCTGCTGAGAATATTTGAGCCCATCTTGGGAGAGAGCAAAGCAGAGAGTGTCCTCCTCAGTAAGCGCTCAAACACACACACACACACACACACACACACACACTCCCACATCATAGTCTTGTTACTACAGTTTAGCCAGTTAGCTGACACTCTTATCATCATCAGTGGTTTATTTGCCTAGTAGTGAACTTTTAAGTGTAACTTTGGAAAAAAAATAATTAAGTCATTTAATTTATTTTTATCACTTTCATCAAAATAATCAGCATTATATTTTTCTGTGTCATGTGCTGAGATCTAAAGGGTGAAGTGTAACATCGCCAACATGCTAACAACCAAACCAAGTGTCAAAGCTGCTCATTTCAGTCGAGATATTCCGTGTCCCAATAGATGTAATATAGATGTGCTTGTCAAATAAATGAGACTTGGCGTGTATTATCTTCTCAAGCTTGAAATCTAAACTTTGCCGGTGATTTCCTGGTGTCTTTCAGAGGGTGACCACACGCGCTGTAAGACTGTGTTGACCTCGAAGGTCGGGGGCCTCATGGCATTCGCTCAGAAGAGGAGCACCTGCATCGGCTGCAAAGCTGTGCTCAAGACAGATGGTGTGTGTGTCGTTAGACTTCAATATCCACTTAATGAAGTTGGGTATCACTTTTTGGGTGGGAGCGGCATTAAAGAGCTTTATTGTGTGTCATTGCAGCGGCTGTGTGCGATTTCTGTAAGAAGAAGGAGTCTGAGCTCTACCAAAAGGAGGTAGGCAAGACGACAGATGACATAATACTTTCATTTGTTGATTTTTTCCACAACAAGGGCTGCAATTATCTGGTTGCAGACAATGTTTAAAGAAAGATGTAAGGTCTCAATTTAATACCAAATCAAATCTAGTCTCATTTTGTAATAAATTACTTTTGGGCTGCTATAGACTAGTGTGCTGGTTAAATTGTGATTTTTGTCTTGGCAAGCTGACTGCTCCAGTAAAGCACATGCAGTTAATTCTTCATTAGATCGTTTGTTTTATTTAGTTTAATTTGTTAGCATAAGAATTAAGGGGCTGATACCTAAAACAAAAATTTTGGTTGTAAATTACAGATCTTTCACCTGAATGCACTGGAGGAGCGTTTCTCTCGCCTGTGGACTCAGTGTCAGCGTTGTCAAGGCTCCCTCCATGAAGACGTGCTCTGTACCAGGTGAGTAAAGCACATGTTTATTATAACTGTGTGTACTGCAGAGTGACGGCTGAGCACGCAGCGGCAGCCCTTCGTGTCCAGTAACACTGTCCTTCCTGTCTCCTCCACAGCCGGGATTGTCCCATCTTTTACATGAGGAAGAAGGTTCAGAAAGATTTAGATGACCAGGGCAAGCTGGTGTCTCGCTTTGGGTGGTGAGAGGCACACACACCCTCTCACTCCTTATGTGCCTCATTTCAGATGACCTTGGACTCTCTTCTCAGTATCTGTTATGCCTTTTGGTGCTTGTAAAAATGCATATATATCACACTGTTTCTATGTTTTCTACTATGAATAAACTGACATTAAGTGGTGTCTTTTTGTAAAATAAAGTCAACAGCAATCTCTTCCTTTTGGGGTGAAAAGTATGGTCATTACTAATTTAACAATCACTGCAACAGGCACATTGGAAATGACAACATTTACATACGTACAGGATGCTGGACCACACAGTAAACACACATGTGACGTGTCCTGTGCGTGAAGAGGGTTACATTGTATAAACCTGCCTGTTCAGCTGTACATGTCTGCATTCTCCAGTCGTAATTTAATGTCACAGTGAAAGTACACACTTTAACAGAAGTAATAAGAGGAACTTCACTGCCGTCCTCTTCAGCATAATTGCCTGTCAGACCTCATAAACCGCAGGTCTTTGTCACCACTGATTTGGAAACCCGGAACAAAAACGCTGATCATTTCTATCTGTTAAAGGCACAAAATGGAGGTAATGTTTGTTTTCTTCTGTTGCTTTGACCTCTGTTCTTACAAAGTGCCTGGAAAGACTGGTTATATCATATAGAAATTGCAACACTCCTGCTGCCCTTGACCGAGCACACTTTGCCTACTGTAGACGATGCTATATCACCTGCTCTGCATACTGCTTTAGTACACCTTGAAAAAAAAAAAAAAAGCCTGTCAGAATGTTGTTATTGATTACAGCTCTGCTTTTAATATGATTGTACCATCTAAACTTGGTCCTGGCAACTCTGTCTGTAATTGGCTGTTTATGTTTCTGAGAGGCAGGTCCCACACTGAGAGAATAGGTAAAACATACTCCTCTACATTAGTCCTCAGGACAGGGCTGCTGTCTCAGTCCCATATTGTACATATCTGTTTACACATGACCGTGTCGCCCAACATGACAACAGCATCAAAACTCATAGAGGACACCACAGTGACTGGACTAATAAGCGCCAGTGATGTTAGGGCCTATAGGAGGGAAGTGGAAGATGCAACTACAAGGTGCAATGATAACAACCTCCATAAACATCAATAAGACAGAAGAAATCATTGTTGACTTTAGAAAGATCAGAGGAAATCACATTCCTGTTTCCATCAGTCATCTGTTGAAATTGTGGACAGTTTAAATGTTTGGTTTACAAATTAGACGCTCTCACATGAACTCGACACCAACCGCATCCTCAAGAGGGCACAGCAGAGGCTATATTTTCTGAGGGCTCTCGGGAGTTTGGCATGAATATCAAAACCGTTATTCTGCTGCTCAAACTGCTTCAAAGGAGTATAAAAACGCAAAAATCACAGGCATGAAACTACAACTTCATAACATTTACACCATTCATTGCAAAAGGAAAGCCCAAAACATGATTAAGGACACCAGCCACTCTGCTCTTGTTGTCTTTGCTACTTCCATCTAAAAAGTTTACCAGTCACACACACCACCCATCTCAGTAATGCTTTCTTTCCATAGGCAGTCAGGTTGCTGTGGAGTTTTTGCACCCTTGCTCACATTGTTGTCATTGTGTGCTCTCTGTATGAGAGAGCCAGGGCACAAAAATTTCATCGCATTTCTAATACACGACTATAAAGCTGAACTCTTGAAAGACGAGATCCACAAATTACTACTACAATTGTGTAAGTTCTTCTTGTATTTTACATGTTGTGAAAATACATTTAACCTCCTGAAAACTCCTAAAGGAGCCATCCTGGATAAACAAAACAGACAAGACGTAAAAGCTAAAGACATTTACTTGTTCGTTACAGCAGAGTGCATTACAGATTTTACACAGCTGTCAGTGAGAGACTTACTGGGTTCAAATCACATCTTTAGAGTCACTCTGTTTTAACAACGGAACTACATTAAGTCCAGTTAATGACACTGCTGCCGGTTTAACACCATAGCAAAGCAGGAATCCTTCATGGATGGATTCACTGATGTTGTCTTTTAAATCGGGGGAAGATTTGTAATGCTACAAAAATAGAAATTTAACAACCCAGTACATTTAGGGTGATAGTAATTATCAAAGAAGACAAACACTGCTGTAAAAAAAAAAAAAAAAAAAAGATGCCCTATTGAATATCCTTGTCATCCAGCACCAAGTCTGATCAGGACTCGCTGTGTTTCCCACCCACACTGGCTTCAGCATCGTTGTGGTTTAAATGTGGTACCACATTGATAGCTGCACATGCTATATGCTGCTCTGGCAGAGTGTGGTGTAGCAACAGTGCTTGGACACAGCGATGTAACACTGTAACCACCAGCAATACTGGGTGTGACTTAACAATTGCATTAAATGTGAACTTCAGAATACAGTGTTACTGTGTGGAACAAACAGCAGGGCTGACACTTCGAACAGTAAGTTAATGATGGCTGACATGACGGATGCAGGCATCACATCTCAAGCAATCATTTGACACAGCTCTCGGTTTGTTACTCCTCAGTTCCTGATAAAACACTATATTCCTGAGTAAAATGGCACAAACTTAATCCTAAATTCTACCAAACAGGAAATCAATAAAGTGCACCTAGGAGTCTCGAACACAATTCTGAGGCTTTGATACTGTGATGAGCCTATCCTTAAAAAACATTTTCATTGGAATGTGATCTGACAAACATAAAAAACTAGACATTGCTGTTGTGTTTCAAGCCCCAGAGGACACACTAACATGAAAAAAACACGAGGGGAAGACACATTTTTCCTAAACTTCCAAAAAGTTTTGACCAATCATCTGGAAGCCAAATGTTTAACAGCATCCTATAGGATGCTACAACACTGCTTTCACGTAATTTTTGGGGCTTCATGGAGACAGATGTGTACCTAGCAATTGCATACAAATTAATCACAAATTTCACCACTCTAAACAAAATGTCCAGTCCTAGAGATTTGGACTGAGTCACCTGATGTGACAGTACATAGTGTGGTGACGCACCACTGTGAACCCTGACCCCTATATAGTCAACAGAAGCTGAACTGAACAACACTGACCGAACAAATTACACTTTGAAAAAGAGAATTATCTTCCCAGACAACTTCTCATTTTGAGTCTTGGGGGGAAAAAAATGTTCTACCAGAGACTCAAATTAAGTTTGCACAAATGCTGACCTTAACCAAAAAGAAGAAGAAGATAAAAAAAGTTTCTAGTTGTTTGGTCATAAAAAAAAAAACAAAACTAAAAATAAACCCTGACTGGATTCGCAGCGTTAAATGACACTGCACAGTGGATGAATTAATGGCAAATCTTGTAAGTGGAATGTGGGACAGCAGTGAAAATTGATTTTGCCACATCTGCCTCCTTGTCCAGAGCTGTGCTGGACGTCTCCAACGTGGCAGAGGAGGCGCAGTGTGTGAGGGGGAGCATGAAACAAGTGCTGTAAGGGATGCTGCTGGTGTGTGGGTGTGTGTGTGTTTTGCTATAGTATTATGCAACGTCTCTGAGTGTTCTTCTTGCTCTTCTTGTTGCTGCGGTTGGTCTCCTTATATCTTCTAATCTCCCGCACTAGCGAATAGAAAGCTTCCTCCACACCCTGCGAGACAGAAGCAGAATAATGTTTAAATTCAGCTAAAAATGTGGATTTGCGGATGTCTTATCTGCTCATACTAAGCTCACGCATGCTTTGGTACAGACTAAATGCAGGTATTACGGTCAGGTCCTGCGTACCTGTCTGGTTTTGGCAGAGGTCTCCACAAACGGTACTCCGTAGCTTCGTGCCAGCTCCTGCGCCTGTCGCGTCTCCACCGTGCGGGTACTCAGGTCGCTCTTATTGCCCACCAGCACCATGGGAACACTGTCACTGTCCTTTACCCTGTTGATCTGCTCTCTGAGGAAGAGACACAACAAAGTGCTTGTTACACTTAAAGATGATAAATCTGTGGGAGATATCTTTGCAACACTTACTGTTTTCTTCTATGTTGCTTTGTGTGTTTGGGTCAGTTACAAAAGGTGAACCAGATTCTAGTGTACAGATGACCCCACATAACTTAAAACCACACTCGGCACGTCTATAGATATGAGCTACAGATAATTGTGCAGATAAAAGTGCGGTTCTTGCTAATCAGGAAGCAGCCTTTGTCTGAAGATAACACTATACACAGCTGGATTACTGACTGTACCTTCTTCCAGCTGTTTTTTATTACTGGTAGTAGTCATCTTGTACCTGTAGAGGTGCACGTCCTCGAAGGACTTGGTGTTGTTGATGGCAAAAACACAGAGGAAGCCCTCTCCTGTCCTCATATACTGGTCCCTCATGGCGCTGTACTCCTCCTGACCTGCAGTGTCCAGGATGTCCAACAGACAGGTCTCTCCATCAATCACTACCTGTTTTCTGTAGGAGTCCTGTAAGACAGCATCAACATGATCATACAAGCAGTACGTGTGCCAGTGGACTGCGTCATATTAATTCCCGCATTCCCATGACACACACGCTGCGTCATGTAGCAACAAGCCTCGCTGACTGGAATTTTTTGTTATGAACTTGCAGAAACCTGATTTTTTTGTTTTTTTAAACATTCAGCAATTATACTGTTAACTGTCATACAGCTTTACACCATTAACGCTGTCTCAGTGTCTCAGATTTACAACCAACTTCTGATTTTTACGCAATAATGTGAGAAATGAGATTACACTGCAGAGTTAACTGCTGATTTCTGTCTGTTAGTGGCAAATATTTGACTCTAAAAGAGGGCTGACAGGGGAAGTACTGCCAAGTCTGAATCAACTTTTAGAGGGTTCTGGCTGACAGGTGCTGTGGATTTGTGACAGCATGCCTGGTGTTTACTATGGCGCCACTATGCTTGTAAAGTTTTTCTTGTCAAATTAATTTGACAGCTACTGTTACCATTCACTGTGCAGATTAAGATTTTAGACACAAAACATATCAACAGTTTATAAAATATGATGTATTACTACAGGATGAACAGTCAAGCAGGTGAAATTAGCTTTGGCCTAAACCAGCTAAGATCTTACATGTCTATGGCTCAGTAATAATAATCCTGTAATTTAATATAAATGATAATATGACTGACACTGTGCTGCAAAATGAACTTTTGATATGTATGTAGATGTTGTTGGTGATACTTTTATTTAAGTTATAGTTTGAAAGCAGGGCTTTTCCCTGTAATGTAGCATTTTCACATATTTCTATTACTACATTTATTTACATTGGCAGACTTACAAGACACCAAAATACTGATGCACTGGTGAAACATTTGTCAGAGACCACAACCTCTTCCATATAACATTACATTGCAAAGAACTTGGTCTCCTGCCACAACACTGTAAAGGGCGGGGAAGGGTTTAAGCACATTTCCCACCTCTTGTTGTTCAAGTGAACTCTTGATTTGCAGCAGTGGCACAATGATGAACACATGAACGTGAACATTGTTGTAACATACTTAAACTTTACACAGGACACTGTCTGATGGTTAGTTTCTCACCTCAATGGTTGGATCATATTCATCAACGAAGTGGTTCTGAATGAGCTGGATGGTGAGAGCGCTCTTCCCCACGCCTCCTGCCCCGACCACCACAAGCTTGTACTCGGTCATGCCTGGAGAGGATTAATCCAGCAGGTAGCCGTTAGCCAAGCATTAAGGTGAACAGGAACAAATCTAACCAGTTGACACTGCAGTCTTCCTGCCCACACTGACATGGCGAAGACACTGACCCAGATTTCTGGATACTGTCCGCTGACGTTAGTTGTCTTCATGTGAAGTCTTCCTTACAGTTACTGAATCGGTATGAATGAGTGCTGTTGGTAAAAGTGGGACTTGTTAAAACGTACTTACCTTTGTGTCGGGTGTGTAACAGTCTCTGAAATGATAGCCGATCTTACGAATGAATAAATGAGATTAGCTTGCTACATAACGTTAGCCTGAGACGATTTCCTCATTCAAAACACGTAGGCAAACTTCAAGATCTGTCCGCAACTTGTTTTTCTGTTTTGTTCACGAAGTATGAACTACAGGTCTGTAAAGCAACTATTAAAAATCTAACTTCATGTTGTAAATAAATTAAAAGCCTGAATTCGGACGACTTCCCTTAGTCTTTCCTTTAGTCTCCATTGAGGTTCATTGAAAGGGGAGCGTTTTCACGTTAATCCCCCTCGTCAAACAACCAATTATACGACAGAATGCAGACAGACGTCGCAGTCATCCAATCAAAGTAGAGTTTTATCTTATAACCCCGCCTATAGCTAGCAGAACTATCCAATCGTAAAAAGAAGTAGGCCTAATAGGGCGTGGTCTCCCAGGCAAGCTTCTGCCTTCCCACAGATGGCTCGTCTAAACTCCACATCTTTCGATGGGTGGACATCTACTCTGATGAGTGTCACCGTGAATGAAAATGTAATCTGTTCAGTATCAAGTATCATCCATCCAACATTAAGAATTCCACCATCAAGCAATCAACTCCAATAAACACTGTAATAAAATCTGCATTGAAGTGCGTATGTTTTAGCTACCATCATTCAAACACTGTACAGTGAGCAGACTTATGACCATGCTGTCTTGTAATTATTTTAATTTAAACGTTTTTACCGGAAGTATTAGTCTGGTATTGTGTCTGCCTTGTTGCCTATTGTCACTTGGTGGAGTTTACGTGAGAGCTGGGTTCGAATGAGTGTTTGCTGCCCTCCAGTGGTTATAACAGGGAATTACACTACTAAATTTAAATTCGTGGCTTGTGCGTAGTAATAATCATTATAAAAACGATCAGTAGTCATTATTAATAACAATAAGACAATGAGTAAAGTTACTGTTTTAATTCACACTCACTTCACTTGTTGTTTTCGTCTACAGCAGACAACTGTAATCAGTAAAAAAAACTTTTAAAACATGCTACCTGCCCAGCAAAAGTTAACAAGGAACTAGCTGGTGTACATAGTTATGCATTTTCAGATAAAGTGCCAGATATTTCCCTCGGGAGTTGGTAGAAACCAAAAACTTAAACCAGAGTGAATATTGGACTTACATTCAACAGGTTGGGTGCAGCTACTCTCTAAATTAGTGCTAGCGTTGCTCTGTGTGCTGGATATGTAGAACAAGCAACAGTTTGGTAACAAACTCACCAAATCAACTTGAAGTGATAACATTTTGGTGGAATGTTTTCTACTTGTTCCTGCTGTCCCCAAGTGGCCCAAAAAATGACATATTGCAGGTTTAAGAGCTGTTTTCATAACAGTTAGGACTAGCTCACCTTTAGTGACTTTGCCATGTTAAAGCAGTTTAAGGCTAATGTGTGTTTAGAATCATGTGTGTTTATTGCCCTCTAGTGGGCACAGTGCGCAACACTTTATTAAATTCGTCAAAAGACCGGAGATATGATTGATAGTGACAAGACTGTGGGTGATATTTTTCAAAATAAATACCAAACTGACGCAACTACCACTTCCGGACAATTCTTTAAAAATAAAGGCCAACATAAAGGAATCAGAAACGAACTAACAGAAATTGATTCTAAAGAATTCTTACGACGAGATGATTATGAAAATCTGCAAGGACTTCATCTTACTTCCATGGGAAGCTGAGTAATATTATACAAATGACACAAATTAGATATATATTTAAGTAAGTAGTTAAGAGTATGAACATTGCAATATTTGCAAGTGTATATGGGTTTCAAGCGCTTCATAAAGGTTTGCATTTAGCCGCACTGCACTGGACACACACACACACACACACACACACCCACACACACACACACACACACACACACACACACACACACACACACAGAGCAGGCATCATGCCCCACCCTCTGATCTGTCATACTTCCCTTGTCTGTGACGTCCATGTTTCTCCCTCACTCTCCCACTGAGTGCATCTGCTCTCCCATCTAATCTTTGCCTAAAATCGCAGAGATAATCCTGCCTCCATCTGTCCTGAGAGAAAGACAGAGAACTGACATTGCACTGCAATGATGTAAAAAATTCAACGCCACATTAATACGTCATCATGCTGTAGATAATAAATCCTGATGACATGATTGTGCTGAAATAGTGACATCATCTTAAATTGTTTAAAGTTTATTATACACAAGAATATCTCACATATACATTTTTTATACATAGAATATTTTCCACATTTTTGCATCTTTAAATATGATCACTTCCTTTTTTATTTTTACACTGATTCCCACCACACATTTCATCAAGGAGGAGGACAACATTGGAACATCATAAACTGAGACAAAGAGAAACTTGATTAAAAATACACCGATACAACACTTAAAAATGAAATTGTTCACAGGAATAATCATTCATGTCTTTTAGACATTTCACTCAAAACAAAATGATAATTTGCCTTAATCACTTTTTAAATAATTTATTGACAACCCTCATTTGAATCAAAGAAAGTATTTTTAACATTCCAGCAGTGTATTTTTTTTTCATAAATTGAGATCAAATCACAAACCCTCTATAACTGAAATATAATTTGCTTCTTGATCTGAAAAAGAGCCATCTGCAAATGTTGTTTTACATGGCAAAAAAATGATTGTGTGCTGGTATAGCCTGTGAGTGCACACAGAACTTGTGTGAGCACGTGTGTGCGTGCATGCATGCACAGGTTATTTCACATCTGAGTATGTTGGCTCTATCTACTGTATGTGCAGGCGCAAAGAGTTGAACTGTGCAGCTTGTACAATACGGCAGTTCCTCTCCTGTATGACAATGTTAGTGTCCTCTCAGGAGAAGCACCTTTTTGGCTCTTCACTCTGTTACCCAGCTGTCAGTGCATAAAGATGGAGAGGGTGCTGCTTTTAAAGGGCATGAGAGGAGCTGCGATTGACCATGATTGTTAACAAACCTTAACACACCCTCTGCTAATGTATAATAGTAGATTCTTCCTAATCCCACCTTGTTTCCATGGGTGCGCTTCACAGCGACAGCCATGTAAATACTAAATAGAGTGCCACCACTCCCTCTGCACATTGTGCATGGTGCACTTGACTGTGCTTGCATGAAATTAGCATCCTGTGTGTTTGTGTGTAAAAGGAAGAGAGCGATGGCGGGGTACTGCACCGCTGTGCTCATTAAAGCATGCTCACCGCACAATGTTTCAGCACCTGCACCCAACACAGCAACACACTCACTGTCGCACAAACACACACACACACACATAGACAATCTGAAAAGCTCTGACCCACCAATTCAAACATGACTGACATGTAGGTACTAAAGACATGGAAACAGAGAACAGACAGAGAACATCCTGTTAAATACGGAGAGGAGGACCGAGGGAGAGGCAGCCACAGAGACACAGAAAAAGGCAGAAACGGCGGCAGCACGTGCTGTGATGCCCGGGAATATTATAACTGTCGTTCCTCACTGGTTAAGCAGCGGAACAGTTAAGCAACTATTACACTCTACTTGTCATTCTGGGCCACCTCTCTAATGGGAGCATACACACCAAATGGAAAGTCACAAATGCCAGATGATTACTCATGTGACCCATGAGCTGGGCTGGACGTGACCTAGTTAGGTCAGACCCAGGTGAGGTTCAGCTAGACACCACATGCAACTTAGTGCACAAGCTCAGACACACACCTTTGCACATTCAAATGCACACACAGGAAGGGGAGCCTAACAAAAGCTTTTACAGCTTTACCCCCCCCCCCCCCACACACACACACACACACACACACATACACAAAATGTACAACACACCTTTCTTCTGTTTGATAGAATAGTTTGAAAGTAGTTTAAAACATGACACATTCTCATCACATAAATGAGCCCATGTTGACTATTCCGAGCATACTTTAACTATGCATGCTTTGGAAACACAATGTTTCCATGACAAAGGCGCATTTAGTTTGTGTATCGATTTTCAATACACAAACAATAGTATTTCTATTATGTCTGAGAGCCTTGAGAGTAATATAGACTGGACAAAAGCGTGTGAGCATGTACAGTAGTGACATTAGATTTTGTATTTAGTCATTTGGACGGTGTTGTAAGATCAAAAGCTTTATGTTTTAAATCTGAGGTCCTAAAGGTGCTTTCCCAGCAAAAAAGTGTGTGGCCTACGCATTAAAATTGAAATACTACACAATGCCAATGGCTAGGGAGAGTTGCTATACAGACAGAAAGCCCACCACACTCACACACACACACACAAACACACACACACAAAGAATCTCCTCCGTGATGTCATGGAAACAGAACTCCTGACCAATCACAACGAGCTCAGGACCAGGCAGGGAGTCTGGGATATGACTTCAGTTTTTATTGTATGTGTTTGTGTACATCAACCACTCTAACACCTGCATGCACATGCCTACACACACACACACACACACAGCCACACACCCACACACTCACACACACACACACACACACACACACACACACACACACACACACACACATAATCTCACACACAAACATACGATGGAATGAATCAGATCCATACTTTTATATGTGCAATTGTAAATGTTGTACCAAAGCACACAGCAGGTCCATTCAGTATCGCAGTGACTCTCTTACAGTCCCATCCCCCAAACAATCCTCCTCTTTTTCATTATCTTGTTTTTTTTTTTAAACATATTAGTCTTCTATGTCAGCTCCCTCTCCTCTTCTCCCCCATACATGTAAGAGTTGTATCCAGGTGGCTGCACATACTCCTCAGACTTATCCCAGTCCGACACCCACCCCGGCCCTGCTCCTCCTCCTCCGGCCCCTCCTCCGTTGGAACCAACAACCGGTTGGCTCATGGCCCCGTACTGCCCGCCTCCACGGTAGAGCTCCTCTGTCTCATTGGCCAGTTCGTCCTCATTGATGATGCCGCACTTCTCCTCGCTGGTGTCCTCTATGTCTGCCCATGCCTGCTTTTCTCCTGATGCGAAGAGTCCTAGTGAGCGAAAAATATGATCAGTGCTTGGAGACTGGGGTCTTCTGTACATGCCTCACAAAACACTACATTCAAAGTCAGGTCATACCATAGAAAACCACTCCTCCGTAATGAACAAGGGAAGCTATAAGGAAGACATACTGCCACTCTTCACGTGTCTGAAATGATGTGAAAAGGTGAGAAGCATAGGTGAGTTCAGGACCAAGTTCTCATTTCCCATAACATATTTACATGTGGAGATGCAATACATGGCATTATAAAGTGAGTATAAGTGAATGTTTTTTACCTTGTGTTTGGTCATGGCTCCCACTATAAGAGGACACACCATTCCAGATAGTGTTCCTACCCCGTTTGAGATGCCCATCAAGATGCTGGCATATCGAGGGGCGATATCCAAGTGATTGACGTTAAACCCTGAGTGAGAGAACAAAAACTGTGCATTACATAATTTCTTCCAGGTTCTAAAGTGTTTATTTTTAAACAGCACTACTGGAGCAGAATTTCATAATCATAATAATAAACTTTATTTGTATAGCACCTTTCATATAACAACTGCAGCTCAAAGTGCTGTACAACAAAGGAATCACATGCAAGTCCTTCACACAAAAAAAGAATACAATGAACAGAAACACAGGGATAACTCTGGGCTTCCACAGTTAAATGAGAAGATCAATAGGCCTCTCATGTCTCTAGGCTACAGCAAATATGTTGCTAAAGCCAGCTGCAGGTTAGCGTAGTATGCATAAAGACTGGAAACAGTCTTTATGGGCCAGGCTAACTAATTCCCCTGTTATCAGTCTATGCTAAGCTAACAAGTTTCTAGCTGTTGCCTTATACTGAATGGACAAGTATGAGTTTCTAACTCTCTGCAACAAAGAGAATAAGCGTATTTCCCAAAATGTCCAACTACTGCTTGTAAACAGGGGCAACAAACCATTGTCAAACCATTGCAATATCTCTCAAAAATGGTTGATTTAATCATTTCTACTGAACCCAGTCAGACCTCTGCACCGTTAAAAGGTGATTTAACAGTAGGTTTGATTAAATCAGGTTTTTTAGCAAACTTGTCTCTAACATCTCTTACCTGAGATAGCAAAACCACTGAAACCCACAGCGAGGACCAAGAAGGAAATGGCAACGCCTTTGGAGTGAGAGTATCCCACCACCAGCAGGAGAGTGGCCTCCATCCCAAAACCTGAGACACGTCCACATAAACACATCAAACACTGGATGTACTTTAATAGTGGCTTCATTATCAGCTACTCTGGTTGATATTTTGCCACACTTTGCTCGAATAGATGTTAAGTTCAGTGTCAGACTTGGAGATGTTTCTCTCTTCTTTTGTGGTGATTAGAGTCTCAGTTCCTAAAACTGATCTCTCTCACACAAGCACAAACTCATAGTATAGTTTTCTGATCTTTGACATAAATTTGAGATGTTCTTGTGCAAACTTGGGTGTTATTCTGTTTCTGCTGGTGAATTACATGCCTCAAGCTTTCTTTATCCCCTTTGTCTCTATTCCTCCTCACCCTCCTCCCACTGTCACCCTTTTCTGTGTGACACTCTCACCTCCACAGTTCATGAGCTTCCTGACGTTGGTGGTGGACATCAGGTTGTGGGTTCTCAGGTAGTCTGCCAACTGGCCTCCAATGGGCACGATGATTGTCATCACCAGATGGGGCAAAGCTGACACCATGCCCACCTGAAAGAGGAAAGGGGAGAGAGAGAGAGAGAGTGTGTGTGTGTGTGTGAGAAAGAGACACGAGAATAGCATTTTCATCACTGGACTACTGGAAACAATGGGAGGCTGATGGTTGAGTTATCAGTATTAAGTATTGATGATAGCACATTGATCTGGATGATAGTAAATGTTCATGCTGATTAGTGAACCTTTGAACTAAATGGAGATAATGTTATCTAAATGACAACATAAAAGATGAGAGGACAGGAGGGAACGTGTGAATACTCTGGGATGTTGTGGTGGTCTGGGGGTCTAGGACGCTGATCGTATTTCCAATTCAGCAGGGAACACTTGTTTAATGTCGTCTCACCTCTACACTGCCTGCTATCAAATAAAAGTAAAATACCACCAAAGATACCACTTTGGTGGCTTTGTCGTGCCACCACTCAGATTCTTTTTAACAGTCTTATTTTTGCATTAAACATGGAAAACAAGATCATTTCTAAAGAGAAACTACAGTTAAAAAACAGGACAACGCTAGTTTACCAAACCTAAATGTATTAGGAGGGGTTACTGTAACCTTTACTCTCAGATGCTTCATAGAGATGAGTCTGAAACTCTGTTCATAGTTTAATTATCTGAAAATGCTTGTAAAATTGTGAGAATTCTGCTGTTTTTCAGCCTGGGTTTTATTATTTTTAATTGTGGCCCTTGTGACTATGGGTCATAGTAACGTTGCTCTCGTCAACTCCAGTGTACAGATTTGGGAAATGTGACTCAAATCCCAAATACAAGCCCCCTAAAGCTTTCCAAACAAAGTTAAATTTTACAGAAACCATTTAAAATGCTTGAAGTGATGAGTGCACAGTCATTATGACCCATAATCACAACAATAGCCCCAGTTATGAGAATGAAACCTAGGCTGAAAAATACCAGAATTTCCCATTACTTCCAGTTGAAGCCTGAACCCCTCAGTGAAACTGCACGTGGCTACAGTAGGTGCAGCTGTGGGGGGGTTTCCATTTGTGAGTATATAAGGGCATTTGTGAAAAACTGAAGTCTGTATAGCTGCATAGATGATACAATCTCACCTTGCTGATCTCAAAGCCAAAGACTTCTTCAAAGTAGGCCGGCTGGCTGATGAGCAGCAGGTAGAAGGTCCAGCTCCTGCAGAAGTTGGCAACAATGATGGCGTAGACTGGCATGGAGGTGAAGAAGTGTCTCCAGGGGGTTTTAAATTTCTGCCACCAAAAGGAATAAAATATTACTGGAATCCAGAATCCACTATCTGTGCCTGAGCCTAGGTTTAAGAGATTCTCAATATTAGATTGATCGGCTATGCATGAACATCATAGTGCCGTACATGGAGAGGATTAAGAAATGCCGCAGACTCTCCGATTGCATCTTCAATGTACTTCCTCTCCTCCGGTGTGATGGTGGGATGGACTGCAGGACTCTCATACGACACCAGAATCCAAAACAAATACCAGAATATCCCAAAACTGCCTGGGAGAGGAAGAGAGACAGCAAAAGACACAGACATGAGCACAGCAGAGAAAGAGCAAGAGAGCCAAAGTTCAAGCATACAATAGAAAGAGGGAGAGAAGAAGGAAAGGTAATATGGAAGGTACACCTGAATGCCTGATGCAGACATATGTAAATCCTAGAGAAGCAGGGTTGTATGAGGTACTTATCCATAGTCAGTGTGTTACCTACAGTAGATGGCTGTCAGCACACTCCCAGTTTGAAAAAGCAGACAGGAGTACCAGCATGAAAGCTAAGCAGTGTGAAAGAGCTATCTGAGGTAAGGTAAAGCAAGTAAAAATATCCTAAATATGACATACTCTTATAATGATTGTTATTATTTTAGGTGGGCCTGTTATTAGGTGGCTAAAATACATTTTGCTGCTGCTGCAGTCCACAGCAATATACAGCTTAGCTTCTGTGCTGCTACTCTTGCTGCCTCTCCAAATGGGCGTGCTGACCGCCAGCTACTGTGGATAATACAGTAACTATGGATAAGTACCTCATACAACCCCAGCAGTCATAGTGCAGTTTTAGGCAAACACATATTTAAAGGAAGGTAAGGATACTAACCATATACATAGAATACTGAAGGCCACCCGGTGTATTGCACCAGTATCCCAGCTAAAGGCATGGCCACCACAGCCCCCGCATAGGATCCTTAGGAGGCATCAAACATAAAGAGAATTAGTCATGTTTCCTTATCATCACATAATAATTTGTGCACTCAAAATACTTAACATATGTTGTTATTAAGTGGCAATAGAAATCCACATGCACAGCACTTTTAAAATCTAAAACTTTGCAGGAACATTTGGCAGCTCCATCGTCACAACCTCATGCTCAAGCCTACGAAACTCAGCTCTAGTCGAGATCCTGACGTTTCTACAGAGAGCAAAGATATTGAATTTTGAGGAAACATGTCAGTAAACGTAAAACTTTACCACAAAAGGCTGTTGTGGCTAATCGACTTCTCTCAAGAGGAGGCGCCCACTTGGCCCAGATCCCGTGGCAAGCTGGGTATGATACACCCTGAAGGTCACGACACAGTCAGGGAAACAATTATGCATGGAGGAAAAGTCTTACACACAGTCTTGCAAGCACATGTGCACACATACCTCAACCAGGCCCTGGCATATCCTGACCAGTATGACGCAGCTGTAATGGCAGCGAGCAGCAGATGGGATCAGCATGTTGAGGGTGGATGTGGCCACTATGGCAAATCCAAACACTCTTAAACACACACAAGACAAAACAAGCTGCCTCAGACTGAATATTCAACAGTAACAGCGACAGCACAAGAATGACAGGAAGAAGAAACCAAAGCTCCGCTGACCGAGATCACAATGCCCACATTGGAGACTAGTTGTAAATGTGAAAACATTCACCTGTTGGCTGCAAATTTTTGACATATAAAGCCGCCTGGAATCTGTGTGACGATGTAGCCCCAGAAGAAGGAGCCGTGGATCATCCCCACTGTCTCAGGGTCCCAGGTGAACTGTGCAGCCTGGAGGCAACAAGATATATGACTTCAATAAGTCATAACTTTATTTAACTTGAAGTTCAGCCACTTTAAAACAGAGGAGATAAGTGTTTCTACAGTTCACACACACAGGAATATTCTTTAAGTCAGTCAAACCGAAATATATCTGTCTATCAAAGCATGAGAACCACCTCATTCAATCACCAGTTTGGACTATTTTGACGTACTTGCTACATAAATCTGGTAATCTTTTGGCATAATAATCAATAAAAAAAGAAGGTACAAATGTACAGTATATACATTATGCTTAATTTGTACCAGCCATGCTTACTTTATAATAACATGTGGCCTGAGATCAGTGGTTTGGCTATCATTACTTCTTTGTGTGTGTGTACGGGCTTTAATCGGGTCCAGAGCAGAAATAAAGCAGATCATAGAGATACAGAAGCAGGCGTACATGTGAGGCTTGCATGCAAACATCTGTATCAAAGACAGACACAGTAAAGGTGAGCCCAGAAGCTCTGATTTCTGCTTTGCCACTTACCACAAGCACTTCCTTGTTGCCTTTGTAGACTGTGTGGTCATTGACCATGCTTACAATGGCGACGCCCAGGTTGCACCGGATGCCAAAAGAGATGCAGAATCCCAGGCCAGACAGGATGGCAATGATGTACCGCCTCGGCAAGCCGAAGCAGGTACAGTCCACCACCGGCAGCTCCTTCTCCTCCACCAGCTCAGGACGGCCCTCTGCTGATAACTCAATGGTTTCTCCATTGGGCTGCCGCTTCTCGATCAGCCTGAGAGAAGACACCATACATTCTTTACACAGCCCGATTCGGATGATGTGCTCGAACCGTGCAACACTGCAAAAATATATTATGTGCATAGTTGTAGTTGTTGCAATTTATAATTTGCTGATGCATGCAAGTACCTGCTCATTTACATACTAAAATGCAGACTGGCATATCACCTAAAAAAGCCATCAGGGACACAGAGACAGTCATCATGAAAAAGCGGGAAAGGGGGAGAGGTGAGAGTGAGGTGACACTTCCACTGGAGACAAAAACTTGCATAACATGGACAAGGTGGCTCAAAGGAGTATGGGGTACATTTCCAGTTCAGGTGAGCCACTGACGCTTAAAAAGAACTTTTTGCAAGTAAAAGCTTGAAATGCAGGAAACATGGTGGCCTGGCGTTAACATAAATCTTCCAGCAAGACGATGATCATTTTTTACGTGCATTTTGTGGGGATGCTGTGTTATTCTGAGACTGTGGCAATGAGAAAATATATCTTTTCTTCATGTATGATTGAATTTTGTACAATTGGCTTACTTATCATAGACTCTCTCTCTCTCTCTCTGTCTCACACACACATACACACACACACACACCTCCATGCAGACAACATGCGCCATGTTGGGGTCGTGTCTGAGTCAGCGCGTCCCAGTGTGTGGAAGCAGCTGTCACTAGCCGAGGAGCAGAGTTAGCCACGACAGCACATTCCCCCAGTGTCCGCTCCTTCAGGACGCCCGGGACCTGCTGCCGTGCTGGTGCTGTTCAAAATGTCCACTCTCTCAGACACAAACAGGAGCTCTCTGACGGACATCTGACCACGTCATATTACTGAGCGCACAGGCTTGTGCCATTACACTTCGAGGGACTATGAGGTTGTTCAGGCAGTGTGTGTATCAGTGCACAGACATGAAAAAACAGAGATAGTGAAGGTAGAGATTGGCATATTTTTTCATCTTCTAGATGGCCTATTTAACAAAACATACACCACTAAATAGGGGATGTGCATGTGGAATAAGGAAGTTTATTAGAAAAGCAGAAGCTTTTACAGCTATCTGAACTGAAATTGTATCAAGAGCAAAATCGATATTTGATGCGTTTTTTTTTTCCCAAAAATAACATCTATTTTATCAAGCTTTAGCTTTTTGTCTAAAAGTTTTGGTCAACCAGGGAACTCTCGTGTTCACCTTTAAATAATTGTGGTTAATTATCAATTTGTCTTAGAAGATACCAAAAAAATCTTGTTATTTTAAGCTGTTTCTCTATTTGAGCGGGACCATTTTTGTCAAATGGCGAGTGTCACTTTTTCCACAGGAGTCAAACAGAGAAGTCAGGAGAGCGGCCATCTGTGTATTATAACCTCCACACTCTCAACAACACACCCCCACTATTAAACACTCACACATGCATATGGCAGACCTAAGTACACGCTTGCAGATCCATTTTTCTCATATTAAATCAGACATAGCGCCACACTTTCAGGTGTATATATGTTTTAACCTGAGTGTTTGTGTGTGTGTTTTAGGGTATGTGTGAGCTCACAGCGAAGTGAGTCGTGTGTCAGCCGTCCACTTTCCATTGGGCTGATCCAGTTAGTCAGTGAGCTGGAGAATTATGCACAGAAACAGGATGCAATCACCACAAGGATTTGCTCCATGTGACGAAGGATGGCTGCATTTTTGAAAAGTTGAATTTGAGCTTCAATTAGTTCCCAAAGCAAGTGTTTACTGCATCGAACGTTGCTCTGTTTTCAAAGTGAACATTCAAGGCAATTCATCTCTCTGGGGCTCTCAGCACACTGAACCTCCAAGATAACTTATTCACGCACGCCAACACAAGACAAGTCAGACTCTGACACTGGTTAATTATTGATGTGTTTTTGGGTGAGATAAATAATTCACTCTAGCTTTTACACCATAATCTGTCACTAGCTATCTATCTGTTAGCCTGTATGTCTGCTTCTCTGCATATACGCTCTATCTCATTCGTCTGGCCGTTATGTTTCTTCGTTATGCACGTGGATTTCACTCCCTCCCCATTCCCACACAGCCGACTCTGCGTAATCTCTTCATACGTCCACGCGATCAGTCAACAAACAGAAAAAAGGAGGGTTTTGCCAGAATAATGAAGTATCAATTAAACCTGTGTCCATCATGATATATTCTTGCCAAGTGAAACACAACTGACAACAGAAAAGCAATAGTTTGTTAAGCAACGGTTTGGAATACTAAGAGATTAGAGAGGCTGCATCCTCTCTCTCTCTCGCTCTCTCTCTCTCTCTCTTAATCTGACACAACATTCAGATTAGGATTACAAAAATGATTTACTTCCGGAAATGAATATGGACGAACAGACTAGCGCTGGGCGTGGTTCAGCATGCTTCCCTCCTCTATCACGACACACTGTTGAGCTCATGCTGGCCTTTGATCCAGTGTTTTAGTCCTTTTGGAAATCAGATTGCTTTCTATTCCATGTGGTTATATTGTGTTTCAAGTCAAACATTTAACAATCTAAAATGAAATGTTTGCTTTTTTTTTTTTTTTTTACAAACACATGTGTAGGTTAAGAGTTGTGTAAATATTCTACATTTCAGATTTGAGAGACATTACCTGTTTGACTGACTTAGTGGTCTCTTCATTAGCACATGCAAGGTGCATGAAAGGTGCACCGGCTTCTGGACATGCGCACCACAGTGCATTAAACGCAAGAAGCAGAGAGATGAAATTGTTGCTAAATCTTTAAATCAAAGCAATAAGTGGATCAAAAAACTGATGTGACTCAAAGGAGGCTGTGTGCATTTTTTCTGTCGAATCAGTTGGCTGTGCTCACACTGCTGTCCGCTCTGTGCTGAGCAAATGTGCTGACTTGCCCCCTGAGTGGAGCTCATTAAGCCTCATGACAGATTGCAGCCTGACACCTACACATACGCTACCAGCTAACGAGGCTAGCCCACAGCAAAAATTACCGTTAATTACAGATGCTCCTCACTAAAGGGCAATCTCACCCAAATGCGTGTGGTGAGTGTCTCAAAGCAGATGACTAACTGAGGGTGTCCCTCTTTCGAATGTGTTGTTTTAATGTGACGATAAAAGGACTTACTGGTTATTTTGCAAATTGCTAGTTCTTTGATTAAGTAGAGGAATGAGGCACAGTTCAAAGAAGCCTCGTCCCTCGACATTGGCCTTCGTGTGAGGTTCACAGCTACTCTCACTAGCATAGCGAGGACCTGATTGGTCTCAGCTGGCAACAATTAATGAGCGAGAGAGCATGGGCAGGCAGGAGTCCCCTGACCTCGGGCTCTCTGAGATATCATAATTACAATAGTAACAGGCTCAGTGGAGACACAGTAACTACTCACACCTCAAACTGAGCTCCTATCTGTGCTTTTCACCTGAGCACGGGAAGTTCAACCACCAACTTAAAACCTGCACAGAAAGCTGACTCAGAATGCACAAAGTCAGTCAACGCAATAAAGCCTGACAAATGACGAGACTTCAGTGTCTTTACACACTGGATTTGAACTCATAACTTGTGAGAATATCTTACGAGGGCCAAATAAAACAATGAATAGATATTAAGTCAGGCTAACACTAACGATTATATTCTTTAAGCCGATGATATTTTTGCAATTAAACAAAATTATTAATCATTTTGTTTATAAAACATCCGAAATTTGTGGAAGAAATATCCATGATGATGCATTTATGCCATCTTTTAATTCAATTAACAGCCCAAAATCCAAATATATTTAGTTTGCTCTTAAAGAAATCCTCACATTTGACAAGTTGTGACAAATGTTGCCATTTTTGCTTAAAAAATGAAAACTACTACTTGATCATCAAAGTAGTCGCAGATTATTGATTGACTAGTTGAATAATCAAATAATCAACTAATCTTTGCAGTTCTCAAGCATTAATATGCAGCAGGAGACCCCAGAGCCCACACACACTGCTTGTTCTATAAACCATGGAATATATATATCCTATATGATGTGAAATTCGTCAGTATGATAGACCATTATTCTTCTTCAAGCAGGTGAAAGGAAGCCACTTCTACCAAATATACCGTTTTCATATTTGCTGTTAAATAGTGAGAAAACATGTAAATTTGTGATCTTACAATAATACATCAGCTCTGACAAACTAACACTGGGACTCTCACGTGCTGGTTGGTGACCTGGGGCTTTTGTTACCGTGTATATTAAATTCACCAATTCACAGAGCGTTCTGCGTAATCCTCTCATAAGAGGATGATGGAGAGGGAGCGAGAGACAGCGAGGGAGGCTGACAGTAAAAATATTATATAACGCCAGACGTCCTGGTCATTATATGTCCGCATCCCTGTGCTGAATTGATCCTCCATTGTAGCGTATGTAAACCATGCTTTTCTCTCCTCATGTCAGGCCCCCCACTCTAGTCCTCTTGTTGAAAAATGATTTCCCCCTTTATTTGCCCTCTATTTGCAGTTGAGGTGTTTGGAAATATGGATAGCAGCTTGAGGAATTTTTTAATTTTCAAATTGGAATTTCTGCTGTTATTTTGTAATTTCGATAGTGGTGCCGCCCCCTCCCTCCACGAGCCTCTCACTCTCCCTGAAGTGAACAGATTGGGTCTCGGTGGGACTGTGTCACCCAGGGAGACACCCTCCTCCCTATCCTGTCACACCACTTTTTTTTCTCTGTGTCTCTCCTGTGGACACACACACACACACACACACACACACTCACACACACACACACACACACACACACACACAATGTTCAAACACCCACACGTGTGACCTTCATAGACTTACGATCTAAATACTCGCATAGTATAACTCAATCACTGTGTGAGTGCTGCCTACATATTCACACACATACACGCACAGCATCTCACTTTACTAGACAGCTAACAATGAATGAACTAAGATACATACAAAAAAAAACTTCTTCTCTTCCCTTTTCTTTGCTTCCCAAATCTGTTATGCACCACAATGTTAAACCCAACAATGCATGGATAAAAAGTATCGAAGCATTACTGACATCATGGGTACAAACAGCACTGCTGCCAGTAACCGGGCATGCTGAGCGGTTGCAGTTGTCTTTCCAAACTGCTGAGCTCTGATGGATCCATCATCTTTGTAGACCCTTCAATAAAAGCCCATGTACCTGTTCCACATGTGACACACTGGCATGAACAGACAGAAAAATAAAAGATCAAGATAGAGGACACAAGCGTCACATTTGGTGTCCTTTCAAATTCTTCACTTCTCCAAAAGCACCCTGTCAGCCCCCAGGATTCACTGAGATGCGTTTTTTCTGCCTCAGTTACAATAACTGCCAGCACAGAAATCATCTTTTCACCTGACAACCTTGCACTTTATCACTTCCACTGTCATAATCACTATCACTACTATGACGTGGCCACGTGTGAAAATTGATTTTTCCTGTGCTTTTTCGTTCCACAGGACTGCAAGACTTTTTTTTTTTTTGTTATCATAAGTATTTACCTCTGGCTATCAGACCACCCACAGTGTAAAGGTGCAAAGGTGAGTTAACTGCAATGTCACATTTCACAGGTTTCCCAAAATGTCATAAAACCCCCTTATTCATGAGGAAACCCCTCTGATTGTGCACATGCACAGAGAAGCAAAGCCAAGTAGAAAAGCTGCCCTGTCTCTGGGTGTACTTAAGTATTAATGTCAAGAACATGGTGCAATATATAATACAACGAGTCACAATAATTTTAAGAATGCTGTGATTAAAATGATGCCAAAGAGTTTGCAGTCCTTGCAGTTTGCCCGAGCCTAAATGAAGCATAGTTTCATCCCATTACCATTTGAATGTTGAAAATGTAGCACTCTGCCGCAAGTAAAATGGATTAAAAATGGATAACCTGTTACAGTATATTCTGTATTGCCTTGTGCGTAGTGAAACACAAGCTCTCCTAGTGTGGCCATCCTGCTGATGCAAACAAATGGATGATTCATTTAAATGTCTTTCAATACACCTATATGTGAAAGTATATGAGACGCAGAATGGGACACTATTAGAGAATTTCACACTTACAATCAAAATGGTGATGAGAGGATGGTTGTAGTCTCTATTTCATGCAGTGCTGTGGAGTAGTTCCTTGGCACGAGGAGATTAATAGATTAAATTTTGGTATTAATTTGAAGATGTTAAAAAAGGGAACAGCGAGAGCAGAGATGTAGAGTGCACTTGACCTTACAGTGCTGAAGTTTATGCTTACCTAGTGGAGTTTAATATAGAAACAGGAGATGCATTCTGATGGAGAAAATGTTTAAATAATAGATGAACTCCTGGCTGCTTTCATCAGGAGGGATTTTGTCTGAGAGGTGGTGAGATTGCACACAGACACACTCATCTAGTCGCACAGTGGAGGGATGTCCTCCGTTGAAGATGCAACGCATTAGCACATGCACACATTCACACACAAACACAGATGCATAGATTTTCCACATTGATTTCAATGAAATATTCACTTTTCCTTTTGAAACAATTGCCTGTACCCAACACTGTGGCTGCATGAAACCAGAGTTCACTGGCTAAGCCGAGGAAACGCCCACTAAAACCAATCTGGATCCAATCTGATACATCACATCTCTCACAGCATCAGCTGTGGCCGTGCACACACGTGGCTCATGACCAGTAAGAGAGAAAAAGCCTGAGATTTGCATGTCCGTTAAGCTGGGACACCCCGATAGGCTGAAACTTGTCTGTGCTGGTGTCTCAATGGCTCAATGGATGGATGGATGGAGCGGCTGGAGGAAGTGACATGGGCTGGGATGGAGTGAGTGGGAGGGGAGAGTTTAGGGATTTGCGTGGCTCGACAGCTGGACTGAAAAACAGGCTATTTCAGGACGGGATTTATACATTTGGTTGCTACCTCAAATCCTGAGAGAGCGAAAGCTTAAAGCAATGGTTATTGCATGAGGTTCTATCAGTGTCTATAATCTCTCTTTTTTACTGAAATATTGTCAGCACACCCCTCTGTGTATTTTTTTTTTCCATTTTCCATATATCCAACACTTAAATACACATACGAATAAGAGACATCAATGATGTATGTCCATCTTTTCTTTAAAAATTACACCAACAAGGACATGAACAGGTCAAGGTCTGCTTCTTGATAACCCATCTCAAAGAGCCACTGTATGTGTCATTTCAAGGCTGTGCAGGTGATACAGATGCACAGATTTGGGGCTGCAATTATTTCAGAAAATGCAACAAAAATTTGTAAAAAATTTTTGTCCAACCTACTGTTCACAAACCAAATACGTTCAATTTTCTATCTCACAAGACTGCAGTAGAACAGAAAAGCTGGAGGCAAGAAACACATATTTGGACGGTTTGCTAGAAAAATAACTCAAACGATGAAACAGTTTAACATTACTATAGTGGTTGTTAATAATTATCATCATGATGTCCTGGGCTCATTTTGATGAGTTTTAGATGGTTAACTGGTAAATTGAATGAATAATGGGTTAGGCTCAGGACTCATTGATGAAAGAAAGGCAGAAGTAACTTTTGCCAGAAGATGTACTGAAATATTACAAAGAAGATTAGATAGATAGATCGATAGATAGATAGATAGAGACTCCATCTGATCAACACTCTCGCTCAGCCAGGTCGTGCCAATAACGCACGAAAACATTATGTAACCACACTTTCTTATACTGAAGCACCAATATACTCAGTCCACTATGAGCTGGACCAACACTGACAAGAGCATCAGTATCATTCACGATTTTTTGAAGAAAGGTGTGCAACAAAGCATTAAAGCACAACGGGAAAGCCTCCTCTTGGTCCCACATGCACTCTACAGCGAGTTCACTGCACTTTGACTGCACACTTCTATCAAGATAACACCATCACTGACCTCTCTGGTAGTTTCGATCATGATTTGTTTTTACCTAATAAAAATGAGCTAACCGTGAAATGACAGCCAAACATTTTCTCCATCACTATCAGATGGTTACACTCACTCCACTCAATCATTACACTGTGCGCTGCGCAAAGCTGGACTTTTGTTCTCCCCACATGATGTCTGCTGCTTGAACCCGACAGTCGCCTCCTTTCCTTTCCCACTTTAAATCAACAACGAGCAAACTTTTTCTCCACTAGAGTTACTGGTTGGAGGAGGGAGGATGGGGACGCACGATGAACTGCTGCGTCCCGCTCAACGGAACTGTCCCGCAGCAAACGCGTTAAAATAGGGAAAAGTCTGAGTTGGAGTCGGGATTATTTGAAATAGGTGTGTACCTGTGAATTTTCCCCAGAGTTTTGCCCGCGACCGCCTTAAACCTGTCTGGTCGGATCTCCATCCTCGCAGCTTCTTGACCCGGCCGGTGTGCTGATGTCCCGCGCGCTCTCCAGTCCTGCCTGAACGCGCACGGTCCTCTCTCTCCCTCTCTCTCTCTCTCTCTCTCTCTCCCTCTCTCCGTATTTCCCTTTCTCAACCCTCCCCACCCACACCAGCCTCCGCTTCTCTCAGATGGGCCACAGAAAGGTGTAGGCCTTTCTGGTTCACTGGAAGAAACAGGACAGGACATCTGCACTGTGAGAATAGATATGATAGAACAATTCTGTGAATAATAACTACCATCACCTTGAGAAGATGAAGTTGAAAATAGAGGGCAAACTTACTGACAATTGGGCTGTGACACAATTCGTATTTCTCATTAATAATTGTCTGTTTTGTCTTAAGTGGTACAATTTTGCCATTTCTTTGTGTGCAGCTTCTTTATTTTGATTTTTTTTTAAACTTTTATTCAATTTTTCTTTTTTTCTTAATATGCAGGGTGTTTTCATCTCTCATGGTTACTGTAAGTGAGATTTCTTCATGAAGAGTTCAGCCAGACAGACCTGTAATGAAGGGACTTGTCATGCACCTAACAGGCCTACAGATAACAACTTGACTCTGATTTTGAACATTTTAATGAAACGCTTTAAAGAACTGAAAATCCAAAAGCTTTACTTGATTTAAAGCTGAGATTTTGTGTGAGTATACAGGAAATACATGACAATTATCTGCACAACAACATGAGTGTTGAAAGAATTAGACCTGCACAGGTATCAGCGGCCAAAATATGTTGATCCATGAAGTGCGATCCCACCAAAGCCCCAGACAAATGCACTTGTATGTGATCTGAAGAAAAAATTGTCGGTAAAGTTAGACATTTCTACAAATTGCAATTGCTACTCTGTCCATCTGCCATGAAAGTATTTTCTATTATTCAGTCTACTGAACCTTTGAACAATGTCATAGTCACAAATTTGAAACTTCTGTAAGGGCCTTCAGCTTTACTGGAAAATTAGAAAACCTGCACAAATATTTCTTTAATGCTTTCTTAATGTGAATGAACATAAAAAAAAGTCCATGCATAACAACCAGCACATCCAGTCAGGTTGCTGCCATCTAGAGGTTTATTTAAGTCTTCATCTAGTACAGTAAAATATTGCTACACTGAATACATGTACATACATTACTGTGGTCTCATGAGGTAATATGCTACAAATATAATGCAAAATAAACATATTAACATCTGTCCTTCCACATCCAAACTAATTTACAACAGAAATGAACACAAATGTTCAGACACACACACAGCTAAAAGTTAAAAATACCTATCATAAAGCATATTTTGTCCGTTGCTGCCATCTTCAGTTTACCAGCCACAGGCTAACTCAGTCATGACTCCCACATGAAAAAAGGCCTCAGACAAACCTAGTTTGATAGCTGGTCAATTATTCTACTACTCTAAATCCTTTCATCAAATATAGCAGCTTATTCCTTTGTCATGTACTTGTGTGTGTTTTTATTTTCTGAACAGCATTAATGCTTCAGAAAATGAATTGAAGGAGGTACAATGAGGAGCTGTAGTTTCATAAGTACAGAATCAACAAAGCTTTTGATTTGAATGGAAAGGCACCTTCAGAACTATAAATATTTAAAACAGCTTGTCAACATTGTAGAATATGAAAAATAGGTGCAACCCAAAGACTCTTCCTCCAGTAAAGAACAATTCTCTTTATGACTGCCGTCCCTTCACTTTGCAGTCTCTCTCGCAGGCTCTTGCTCCTACGCTCTCTGAAGTTCAGCATTTAAACATTTCATCCTTTCACAAACAACTACCCTCCCACAGCCGTGCTCACACCCCCGTATCTTGTTCCTCGTCTTCCTCCTCTTGCTGGGGCAGGAGCCGGTAGTGTTCGCTGCCCATCGGCAGGAAGGCTGTCCTGGGATGAGCCTCGGCTTCCTCGGAGGGGACGCGGTGGTGGGAGTTGGAATCCAGCGGCTCAGTGGAGCTGCACTTGGTGTACAACTCGCGGTGGATCTCCTGGCAGCCTACCTCCTCGGAGCGAGCGCTACGGACCCTGTGGTTTTTCAGCATGGAATGGATGTAGCCAATAGGCACAGGCAGGCTGGCAACGACTATAAGCATGACAATCATGGCGAGGGCCCAGTTGGGGTACTCGAGAGTCATCTCAGACGCCTGCAGAGAGTAAGAGACAGAGCATGTCAGGAAGAGAAACATGAGCAGGCATAATACTGCTCAACATTAAACCATGTTTACCATAACAAAATTACAAAGTTAAGATTAAATGATTCCTGTAGGAAACAGGGTCTTTATGGCAGCTAACAATAACATGTCCATAGATGAGAATATGAAAAAGGTTTAGCATAGTAGTAAATTAAGACTAAGACCTACAACAAAATAATCACATCATCACAACACACTAAAAGTAACATGAATAAATACTGAGTTGATCATCCAACATACAATTCAACAGTTAGAAAAAAAAAATCCAACAGTCAGGAGAACAAATACGCAAACAGGTATCTCAGTGAATATGTCATATGTATTGTAAAGTATAATTAAATAATAATACAAGCAGTGGTCCAGCATCTTACTGTGCTCTGATTCCAGGCAGTGTACGTGGGCCTTTTGAAGACCATGCGCAAAAAACTGGCAGCCAGAAGAGCAACCATCGCCAGCAAACAAACATATTTCCACAGATATTTGTACACCACTGGAGGGCGCCATTTGAGCATGACTTCGATGTCATCCAGGAAGCTGCAGTGATGGAAAACAATCTAAATGAGACAAAATTGCTGAATAATAAAAGCTGTCAGAAGTGTTGGTTTCTTACCGATCGGTTCCATAAACCCAGGCCACACTGATGGTTTCGAAGACGACCACGATGACTAGCGGTAGTGTTGCAGAGTAGTCATCAAACATGGTCACAAAATAGTTGCCTGAGCGCTGGGTGAACAACAGTCCCAGTAAAAACCCCAAAGCACAGCTGGACACTGAAAAACAAAGAAAAAGCCAGATAGTCTTAGTAAATAGTATTACCTGAGAAATCATGTATTTGTGATATAATACACTAATGTATTGTCAAAACCTTGTCAGGAAAGTTCTTTTAATAGTTCCTGGCTGATACATAGGCATTCAAACAAAAACCTGAAGTGAGTGTAATACAGAGCATTGTTGCAACATTGTTGTTACCAGTGAGAAGGGTCCGGTGGCGCCCAAGGAGGCTAAAATTGTCCATGAGAGGTGTGAGGATTCCCTGCATGGTCCCGAACATGGTGCTCAGGCCCAGGTTGAGCAGCATTAGGAAAAACAGCGTGGACCAGAAGGGGCTGGCAGGGAAAAGGGCCATCACCTCAGTGAATGCTATGAACGCCAGGCCCGTCCCTTCAACACCCTGCGTTCATACAAAGGGAAGACAGTAAAAGGTAGAGGGAATAAGTCTGAGCACGAGTTTTACAAATGTTGACTGAGGATTGCAAACAAGGCTGGTGGCTCCATGCAGTTTCAGCCGATAGCATCGCTGAAGCACTGCTGTAGTAGTTTCTGCAGCAGGGGGTGAGGAATGTTTTTTTTCCCTGCGCCACCACGGCCTCACAACCAGCGTGCTACTTCATTTCATGCTGAACTGATTCAGACTTAAAGCAACATCCGAAACTGCTTTGCACATTCATGGCAGATCAAAAGCTACAAATATGGCAGAAGGTGGCCTAATACTGTACAGTATGCACCCGTTGTGGTCCATTTATGAAAAATATACAGTAAAAACATATTCAGTACAAATATCTACTCCTCCTTCTGCACCTGTATTTTTGCAGTATTAAATTTTTTGATCAAATAAACACAGTTTGATAACATGACGTTTAGTAACCACTTCCTCTGTTTCTTTAGTTTCTCCTTTCACTCTTCTGTCACAGCTTGCTTCCATCTCTCCTCGACACCTACTAGTGGATACAGTGTCCCATATGTTTTCTTCCTCTTGCCAGCTGGATATTTTACAGTACATCACAGATTCCTTAGGGGTCCAGGGAACATCAGCACTCCATCTCCGTACTATTGTTATTGAAAAGTTCACCTCCCTGATTTTTCTCCTAAGCAAGCCAGCGTCCTACACCTCATGAAGCAACCTGTGGTGATCCTTTATTCTCTCAAAAACGTGCTCTTGAATAGGCAGTTGTACCAAAACTTCCTTCTTGCTACTCGATTTAACTTCATTTGTTAAATAGTTCTCCTGGAGGTACTTTCTGGTTTTATCTCTGTCTGAAGCATGTTATGACTTTTGTCTTGATAACCTGCATACAAAGAAAGTTAAAATTATATTTCAAGAATACCTTTTTCATCTCGTCCTCCAGACTGCAGTCAGTGATGTTAGGACCCATCGTGGAGCCGTGGTGACTGTACCACTGTCTGTATTCAGCTATAGACACAGAGCTTGGATCTGTCGTGTTGATCCAAGGCCAACCAAGTGCAACCAAGTGCTGGTTAGATTCATGGGATGCCATGACGTTTAGAAGACCAACATTTCTGGAAGAAGTTAGAATAAAACCATAAAATATAAGAAAGGCAATGTTTGCAGTGAAAAGCCATTCACACCAATACTATGGTTAATTGTTAAGGTTAATTATATCACAGATTATTACACACCATTCCACCCTTGGATCTTCTCATACTGTTGTATTTCATGAATCTTTGATGGTCAGTGCATGAAAGTGTCTTCAATACTGAGTAATACTCTTACATTTAACAACAAAAAAGTGACTGAAATGGACACATATTGAAAGCAAGAAGGCATTATTTTCTTCCCCTGGGAAAACAAATGATTTTACTTCACTTAAAGGGTATGTTCTTTGAGAATACTATATTTTTAGTAAGTTCATATACAATTATATAATACTGTATGTAATACATACTCATGCAAAGTTATGAGCGTATGTGAAAGCAGTTATTTCGCCAGCATTAGAAATTATTTGGTTAACAATTTAACCAAATTATCAGTACCGATGACAAAATTCACACACACGCACACATCCGTACTCAGCGACACAGCGTAGTGCGATGTTCTTGGCACGGAAACCCAGCACGACGAAAACCACGAGCGAGGCCAGCACAGATGTCATGAAGTTGATGCTAGAGACCATCAGAGCGTCCCTGTGGCAGTTGTTGTGGACTGGATTGTAGGAGGAATAGGCAATAACAGAGCCATAGCCCAGTCCGAGGGCAAAAAACACTTGTGTAGCAGCCTGCCGCCACACCTGCACATTACCCCAGATTTCCAGCTGAGAAACACCACAAAATAAAGCCTCATTAGCTGAATTATTGTAAGAGCTAAAAAACTTCATTCATTACATACATTTACTATTTGGCATTCATTAGTTAAAAATGAAAATCAAGTGAAGAAATCTAGAAAAAAAAGGCAATGTGATTATGATCAAACACGTGATGAAGGCTGTGCTTACTTTAGGATAAAACATATAGGTGATCCCGTCTATTGCGCCGTCCAACGTCAACCCTCTGATGAGGAAAATAAAGAGGACCACATAGGGAAAGACCGAGGAAAAGTACATCACCTAAGATTTGGAAAAGAAATGGAGGATGATTTGATGATGTGAGTAAGAGTATCATTATTGACATGATATGCATGTATTTAAATTTCCATAGTCACACCTTAGTTTAAGAAAAAGGGATGTTACAATTGTACCAGGTCTCCCATGAATCACTGTCACTGAGTGCTTTCTGTATGAAGTTTGAGCAAGTACGTATCTCTCAGCTTTCACAGAGGATTACTGGTACCTGTCAATGTGGATTATGATGTGGACTCACCGTACTTCCAAAATTGGCTGTATTTTGTCACACTGAACTTTGCTGCCATCTACTTGATTTTAAGATTTATTGCATTTATTCTGCCAGGGTCAAATGCCCTATCTTGCATTGTTAACAAAAAAAACAATTCACGTATCCGCCCTGTGATTTGGATCTGCTCCAAAATGTATATTTGTTTTTATAATTTCTTCCTTCGCTCACGTTACACCCTTCGAACAAATTTCATGAAATCGGGCCAGTGGTTTTCCTGTAATCTGTGCTGACGACAGACAAGCAAACCAAATTGAAAACATGACCTCCTTGCTGGAGATAAAAATGACAACTCACCATTTTACAGGAGCTATGTTCCAAGTTTTTTTTTTTTTTTTGACTGATCTTTAAAAGTGCTGGTAGACGGATTTGTTGCTGTTGCACAGAACCAGTATCAGTTTCCCCTTGTTTCCAGTCTTCATGCTGAGCTAAGATAACTGACTTCTAGCTGTCACTTATATTTACCAGACAGATGAAAGTGGTCTGGATCTTCTCATCAAACTCTCCGCCAGAAAACGAATGAGTGTATTTTCCAAAATGTCGCCTTACTACTTCAACAATATCATAAATGTGTGTATGTTAGCTGACTGTTCATATAGGGATCCCTGGGGCTGGGGTGAAAAAGAGAAGAGACGTTAACTTACCTTTGCAGACGACTTGATGCCCTTTATCATAGCCAAGGAGACGATTGCCCAAGCAGCCAACAAACAACCTGTCATGATGAGGTTAAACTCTCCGGATTCTTTGATGGAATTGGTGATGTTCAGGGCTTTCCGAAACCAGAAATACGACGTTGGAGAAGAACTTGCACATTCCTTCACTGGCGATTGAGGACAGACACTAAACACCTTGGACCGGCATGATTGTGACATCTCACTTTGATTAACATCTCAGTTGTTTCAGTACCTGTGTCATTGGTGGTTACATCAATCGGACACTGCTCCCACGGCAGAGGATACTGAAAAGAATTACCCATGTAGAACAGGCTCCATGCGATGATGACATTGTAGTAAAGAGCCACGTAAAAACAAACCTAGAGGAGAAGAAAGGGTTCATGAATGATTGACTTGTATTATCAATATTTACATAGCAAGTTCTTAAGAATACAGAAGGGGGTTCTCAAACATACCACTCATAGATCTGCATCTGATTTTTATTCAAGGTCGAAGGTCCGGAACGATCGGCGTTAACAAAATAACATTTAATCAATTAATGCTGCATCTCGTGATTGGGCCAGCAATAACCCCAAACAGATAAGGCTCTGTCAGTTAGTCCATACTTATTTTGACTCTTACAACTACATTGGTCAAGTGGAAGAGGAAAATGTGCACGTTTTCTGAATTCATTAATATTGTGTAGGCCAGGTGGGAAGCTGTACATCTTTCTGTCAAAACTCTTTTCAAGGTCAAAGATCGATTAACCAAGTGGTGAACAGCAAACCTCAAATGACCTAAGGTTGACTCTTACATGTAGATATAATGGATTGTCTAACAGAGCAATGAGGCTTTTTGGAAGGAAAAACAAGTTTCTAAAAAGAAAACATGGGCGTCTAAGCATGCAAGTATACGTCTGTGTGCTGCATGCGCACAGAATGTTCTTGTCCATTCTGTGTTTGCCTTGTCCCGTCTGTAGAGAAAAGTGTTACGTAACAAACTGCCAGCACTACAGCGCACCGCCTCTCACATTACAGCATGGCAGGATGCCATCGTCCTTTCTTAAGTATACACACTGTATGGGTAGTGAAAAAAAAGGAAGGTGTTTACAGAAAGGTGATAAAGAGCTAGTATGTGCTATGGCTTTTTAATGAGACAAGTGGCTTCTGAATCTTTTCAGTCTGGGGCTCATATGAAAATTACCGTCTTTGAAACCCTAACATGAAAACCCAGCTTTCAAACCAGAGCTATGAGTTCATTGTTAAGATACCTTGCAGAATATAGGATGGAGAATGGATTCCTTCCTTATTTTGGCTGGCATTTGCCTCAACTAACAAATAACACAAAGTCGAAACACATGAAGAAACCCAGAAAACAACATCACGAATAAATACAAAATATCTGAATCCTCACCATGCAGCTGGAGTAGCCGATCCCGGCCAGCTTCGGGGAGATGTGCTTCCAAACGCCGATGCTGCCCTGTCGAATGCTCTGGCCAGCAGCAAGCTCCATGAAAAACAGTGGAACTCCCACAGTCATTAATAGAAAAACATACAGCAGCATGAAGGCCCCTGGAAGAAAGGAAGGAAAATTTTAAAATATGAAGGCATAAAGCATACACACACACACACACAGCTAAGTTACTTCAGTTTGTACATCCCTTCAAAGTTTTTTCACATCTCTATGTTTTCTCTGTAGTTCGCTTCATTTCTTATTTTGAGCAATATTTCTTTATTGCTGTTTTCCAGCATCATAATTCCCATACAGTATAAAAAGGTAGAAGTTGTCAGCTGCTGGTCTGAAGAGAGCCACCGGGATGATCAGTCAAAACCACTGAGCTGAAATGCATAATTCTCTCTTTAGAGACACTCACCTCCTCCGTTTTGGTGGCAAAGATATGGGAACCTCCACACGTTCCCCAGGCCCACACTGAACCCCACCTGGGCCAACACATACTGGACCTTAGAGTCCCATGCTGGCCGGTCTTCATCGGCTGTCTCAGCTCCATCTGGGTCGTGCACGGTTGTAAGCTGACTTTCAGACTGGCCCTCGCTGAGCCAGGCTCTGTCTTCGTTGCTGTCCAGCGGTGGTTTCTCCGTCTCGCCATAAACAAAGAAGAAGACTGATAAGCTTAATTGATAATCAGTTGATTAAAAAAAGTTTCTTATTTACATGATGAAACTAAACATGTTATGCCAATAAACTTTTTTAGCACATGGGAGACAGATAACTGAACAGAACAGAGCAGATACCCAGAGTCCAACTTATTAATTCTCAGGGACCCCAGCAGTTTATAACAATATGCAGAGTTCACAGTGTTCAGGGGGACTGACTCAAGACCACTGAGAGTCCAGAGGAGCGAATGAGTGTGTGTATGCTAAACTCGGGCCTCCACACCCGCCATGTGAAAACACAACTGTAAGACACATGTGCGACAACCCACGCGGTTCTCCAATTTCATAATAAACATGGGAGATGTGCCCCACGTGGGAAAAAATGTGATCTCTAAGCGTTTTCGCACCAGAGGGACTTCTTCATAGTTCTAAAAACAGTTGGAGGACCCTTTTAGTATCCTAAAGGTCAACTTCCCTGTGGCGTCATAACATTCTGCACTTTATTGTCCATTATTCATCACCATAACTCAGGAACAGAAGGGGAGATTGTGACCATACTTCACATTTGGTCAGATACTGAATTAGTGACACTAATCTTGGGCGTCCACCTTGAAAGTTTGCTGATTGTAGAGATCTTCTGTGCTGCCGGGTTGAAGATGTGTGTGAAGCATCCACATTTTACAATTTGCAGCTCCTTTGCAGCAACATGTCTACTGCCATGGCTACGACTTTGTGTTCAATCAGCATCAGCTTTGGGGGCCAAGCACATGGACACTTCCAAAGAATTTGACCCTGTTTTCTGTGTCTCTAGACGGACTTACACACTAATAGACATACAGCAGTAGTCCACTACAAGCTCACTGGTTCTTCTGATACTGAGCTTCAAGTGATTGCCGTCGCGTCATATGATGAAAGTCTCCCTCAGTCCTCTGTGCTCCTCTGTAGAAACAGTCTCTAAGTGAAGACACCATGTTTCTCACTGGAAATTATTCACTGGAATCATTCATGTCAATATAATGACAACTTACATTTTATGGAAAAATACACTTAATACCTTTTATTAAATTCCTCCAGAGTCTTCACTACAGATATGAGTTTGGACAGACATGGATGTAAACTGCAACTTGACTGGTCGGAGGAAGCTGACAACAGCGAGGAGGTAATTCAAGTTAATTCTATTTTTAGCCTCACTCTTCCAAAGTCCTATCAGAGCTGTGTTAAGTTACTGCTGATGCAAACTTAACTTTTCTTACATTCACATTAAAACCATTCAACTGCCTAAACTCGAGGTGAAACTCAACTCAATAATGTCTAAAAAACAATTTTATTTTATTTTCCAGCTTGCTGTTACCACCAGCAACCACGGTTACCAAGGTGTGTTTGGTAGTAAGCAGATTATAGTAGGTTTACAGGGTCAAGGAGAGCATCATTCGGCATCATTACCAAGGAATTAATTATTATATGTGTTAGTACTGCGGTTTGTTGCATGAAAATTATCAAAACATCAAATGCAGAGAAAACATCGTTAGGTTTCTTTGCTCAGAAAGAATAATGACACTCCGACTGCAAAAGAGCGTCAGACAATCAGACTGCACATGACCTGCACATGAACTACATGCTCTCATCAACTCAGTCAACTGAGTGGGCAAGATCCAAAATGGTTTACATAAGCCAAACTGGCTTTAGGATATGACCTAGCTGGATGATTTGTATGTCCACTGCTGGTATCAGCTGGTGAGAAGGGAAAATTACAAGAGGTGTATGACCCAGAAAAGTATGTGGCTGGTCAGGACACATGGCCAGCTGAGTCAGATGATTTCAGAAATATGTATACACACATGCACAGAGGAGTGTGAGAGAGTGACAAAAATATGGACGTGCACACAAATAGAGAGGAGGGGAAGTGGAGAAGAGCAGAAGCCACTAGGCAGAACTTTGGGCGAAGGAGGAATAGTCTTGGGTGACATGTGGGTGGGAGTGGGTGGGAGAACCCACTGGGAGGTGTGAGGTTCACATTGGTTCGTACTGTGGGTGGTGCTGAGGTGTATGGGTGGACCAATGTCTTGGATATAGTCCGTAACAAGGCATGAGAAAGGCTGTTAGAATGTATTTCAACATTTTGAAGACCAATTTTTCATGGTCCAAAGCAGACTGCTGTAGTAGTGGTGTTTCATAAGTGTCAAACACCATCCAATAAGATTAACTGATAAGTCAGTAACTGGCTGCAGCCTCACTTAACTCCAGATCCAGCTAACCTTGAATAGTGATTGACCAAGGTGACTGGATCCTGATTTAGCTATATCACTAGTGAACTATTACTACAACTGATAAAATCTGCTATCAGAAAGCTATCAGATCTTGAATCAGAACCTCGGTAACGTAAACAAAATGCCCTTCAAAAGCAAAATGCCCTTCAAAACAGATGAAAATGAGAGATCAGATGCAGATACAGAGTTTGTGTGGATAAATACAGCATGTTTTTTCTTCGGTTCTGAGCCTTTGGGACTGCTGCATTTTCCACTTTCTTCGTCTTTTTCTATACTTGGCCAACCTTAAATTATCTTCTTGCACCATAGCCCCCTTCCCCCAGCACACACACACCCACCCACACACACAAAGCACACAGAGCTGGGACCAGAGAGCGGTTGTAAATTCTGTTGCCTATTGGTCAGTCCAGGTCTATCTCTGGGTACAGTTGGGAAACAGGCAACCACAGCTCTGTACTCAGTGAACAGTAATTGTAAATGTGCAAAAGCTTGCAACAGTGGTCCAACCTGCTTAACTAATCTCTATGTTTTTATATATATATATATTAATAGACAACTAAAATGCTTTTACAAGATTAATATAGTTGCACTTTGTGCAAATATAGTTAAGCTGGATCACATCTCCCGCAGTGCAGAATGTTTGCTGTAAAGTTGTTTTTTATCAATCAATGTCAAGGTATTTGACTTTTGCCTTTTTATAGATCTCTCTATTCTGGGCTGTGTTGTTGTTGTTGTTGTTGTTGTCTGGCATCTCATTGTGCTGTGTTTCATTCTCTATTATATTTTTTACCTTATTTGCTTATTCTTTGCTTTACTAACTTACAATTTACAGCATAACCAGTATCCACTGAAACAAGGTAAGGAGAGCAAAGAATGCTAATATTCAATTCACTTCACAAACCTTATTTGCTAAAATTACAAATGTTAGATGCTGATGAGGTTAGTCCATAGCTGGCCAACAATACTCAACACCACAAATGCACATTTTATGTCAAAAAAAAAAAAAAAAGAGTCAAAAGTGCAGGTTTATTTATATGTCTGTACACAAGGTAAACTTTCCATCTCTTGTACTGTGGTTGTCTATGGCTTCTGGAATAGAACCAAACTTCCTTGTATTTTCTTTACACAAAGGCAATCTAAAATGCATTGCTGAAGGCAGCATCTTAAAACTGTCACAGAGAACTGGCTTATCGGATATAGTTTAAGACAGTTTTATTTTTATAACAGGACATTCTGTGTGGCCATGAGTGACTTTTAATCCTCCACCTCCCATTGCTCCTATGGAGGGCCTCAAAGCTCCGTCCTGGGTCCTTTATAATCCTCCATTTGTAAGCTACCTCTATGTCAGAGCTTTCATATGGGCAACATCAGTTTCCATCTTAACGCAGACAACTTTCTTTTTTTTGGGTGACTCCAGCAACACAACACGAATGGTCAAAATATAATCTTCCTTTACAGGTATTAAAAACTGACTCTGTCAAAGCTTTCTTGCTCCTTCTTGGCATCTTCATCCTGTTGCATCAAAATCATATTCAGAAATCTTGAAAATTACATCTCTTTTTTAATACACTAAGAATCTGGAAACTGTCATGCACGCTTTCATTACATCTCCATTAAACTACTGTAACTCACTGTATTCTTGTCTTACTCAAGAGAAAAGTGCTATACAAATAAAAAATATCATCATTATCATTAAAGGATAGTTTACGTAGACAGGAAATTAGGTCTAAACAATCTGAAAAATCAGATTGCAAACATTTTGACAGATATTGTGATAGCAATATTGCATAAATAGCAATTCATTTTCACTGAAAAGAAATAGGTCTGATCTGTAGCCCGGGGCATCTGTGTAGCACCACAATGCTTCATTTATAATGGCATGTTGAGACACATTTAAACTTTATCAAAAAATTGCAGCTCCTGCCATTTGGATATTGCACTTGACCACACTGTGATTAGGATAATATTTCGATGAATTGTTCAACCCTACGACTAGAGACGCTTGTTCAGTCTTTCACATCACATCTGTATTTTCACTAAATCTCATCTGCCATCAAAAACAGATACATTGCTACCAAACACCGGGTTGTTTCTCAATAACTGTCATACTGCACTCCATAATAATAGAATAGGTACATGTTAGTTAAAAAAAATGCAAAAAGAATAAATCATTTTTAATTACCATCTAACTTTAATTGCTAATTGGACTTAAATGTACATATAAATACAGACTCTTCTTAGTATCAATGTCATATGAAATCCCAGTATTTAACAATTAATACAGTAACTGGAAAATTGCTGTATTTTAAGTGCACGTTGATTTTATTAGATAACCTCTAAATAATTACGGTCAGAAGGACATATTAAGGTTTTTCTTAATAGACAGAAAGAAACATCTGTACAATTTAATGCAATGCATTTTTCTTGTATTTCTTGCATTTCCTTTCATTTCTTTGGTATATTGTGTATTGGACTGCATTAAACCAAATATCTACAAGTAGAATGAGTATGAAAGAGTAATGTAATGCAGTTTTACAGCAACATCCTCAAAAGTGACCAGTAAGTTGATTTCCAACAGGTTCCTCATACCTCTGACTTGCGTAAGAAGAGTTGTACACATTAATGAACATGTTTAACTGGGGACTGTGGGATGTGCTATGTTACTTCCCTTCTTTAGGCTTGTACCTTTACTTTGCATCTGAATCATTTTCGTAAAATGTCTATAACTCATTCAGAAGCAATGGTGGACAGAATATGAGGGAAACAGAAGAAGAAGTTCCATACGCATGTAAGTGGCGATAAATGATTGTCACACAGGATGCAAAGCATGTTGTTTTATGTGTTCACACATTATGTGGGTAAACGCGTAAACAGCGTGATACACACCTGTGTGTGTCTCAGTTTGCAGATACCCCAACGCTCCACAAACAGACAGAATAAAGCCTCCTTTCACTCATGCTGCTTTACATGTTGCCCTAATGTTTGAAAAAGAGTTTTTTTTTCCTGTAAAATGTTTCTTTGGCAATTTGCCTATTCTGGACAAAGGAACATTTCTATAATGCTTCCATCTATCACAAGAGTAAAATAAACACTCATCACCACACTCTGTCACACTCACACAACTTTCATTCAAGCCAGCTGCTCCAGGATGAAGATCTGGTAACAAAACAGGAATGATAGAGCCAAAACAAAGCTGTCATGTCTTGTCAGCCTTTATAATGTGGTGTCAGTGCTTAAAACAAGTAGCTCACCAGATCTATTAGCCACCGCAGTGGCACAACTGCAGCAGGAAGCTCCAGTATATTATCAGATATAGTCCACTGAGATGTTCATTTATGTTTACTTAGTCATGTTCTCTACATGCCCCGGGTTAGGGCTGTAATTTAATCTAAGCATACATTTATCGAAAGCACAGGTGTACACCAGCAACATGCAAACATGTACACACACACACTGAAAATGCTGCCTTTCAGCTCTAATTTGAGTCTACATCCTCATCAGATCAATGTATCTGAACATAGAAGAAGACTTGCCATCAAATTCAACATTTGTGCAGTATTGCATCGAGTTGATCCATATTTTTATAGCACAGTAGCCTTCATGAACAGAAACACTGACAGAAACATATCTGGCCCTGAGCATGCTGAGCAGAAGAGGTTTTCCTGCGAACAAATGCACAGAAGATCAGCTGCATAGCAGAGATTACAGAGAGGCAAACCACAGCCTTAAAGCCTTCTCATGACTGCTTAAGTAACGGACAAAGGAGTGGAGTTGTTAGCGGTGCAGCCTACAAGTCCAAAACTTCCCACAAGAAAAAGAAAGAAAGAAAGAAAGGACAGTGAAGTGGAAGCGAGAGGGGAACAATAAGAGTGATTGCAGCGCATAAAGTCGCGATAATAAAGTGCAGATTAACGGTGTGTTGTGGACATACCATGCTGACAGCACGGTCCCGCACAGGACTGCGCTCTCCGCCGGTCCTGGTGTTGGTTCCTCCGCTCGTCCCTTTCTGACAAGACAACTTTTAACCTCGTCCTTTGCTTTTTGGTTTGGATGAAACTCGGGGTAATCGATCTGGTTTGCAAAGGGAGAAAAAGTCTCGACAAGCTAGTTTTGACAGCTTGCGGCCACGTTTCTCGCGTTGGAACAAACTCTGGCGTCGCCAACTCAAGAAGACGTGAAGGAGAGGTCAGTGCAGCTGGAGCCAATGGGAGGACAGAGGGGGCTGAACGGCCCGTCCCCAAAACGGTCAGCGGGGCTGGACGGCGCATGAGGTCACACACTGCCGTGTGTGTGTGTGCACTGGACTTACTGCTCTATACTCCATTGAACCAGAAAGAAAATCATAGTTTGAGCAGTTAGGGTACAATTAGCACAGTTCACACAAGGGTCGGCCAATTGATTGCACTGCAAAAGTGCGCGAGCTGTCTGCGCCTAATTATCGCCCAATTAACTCCCAAATAACCCCGAGCAACTCAGCCAATCAGCGCCTCGATAAGGCTGACGGTCGTTGCTTTCTGTGAGAAAGAAAAAGTCATGCAGTTTGTAGGCCTTTGTAAAATCCTTATCTGCAAACTTCTTCTCAAACAAATATAGTGGAGTCTGGGAAGTGTGAAGTCATCACCATATGTAATATTTCACGTTCCGCAGTGCTCATGTTGGTTGTTGTTTTAGCCAAAACATTTGTGCAACAAGAACAAGGCATATTGGCACAGAAAATAATGATGTAGGATACTCTTGCATAAAAAGCAAGCCTCTGTGGTCATACAGCTGAGCTGAACAAGTTATGCAATAAATGACCACCTGTTGGGTGAATCCAAGGAAAATATTTACTCCCCTGAAAATGTGCCCTAAATATGACCCTAAATACTTGCTGGCACAAAAGAATGAATTCAGGAATGCACTATTTCTACGTGTTAAAGCTTATGGTTCCTGTGATATATGTTGCAGACCAGATTATTTTCTGAGGGAGATAAACAACAGGATAAATTGATGCCATGAGTCCTCTGTTGTGTATTGTTGTAACATTTAGGGCCAACCCTTTATGCAGCCAGATGATACAGGGAATTTGTGATGAGGAAAATGTTTGATTACCATTAGAAAAGTTCACTTTTCCACCGTATACGATAAGGGCAACGGTGGGCAGTGTCCTCTATTTCTTTCTTTGTACGCCACTGGAACTGCCACTGAAGTGTCCTTCCACAAGTCAAAGCTTGGAATGAATGCAAGGCTCACAGCAGTACAGTAAATCCCATGCTAATTGTGGAGACCAAGTGAAAAGCTCTTGGGCTGAGATAAAGCAGACTACTACACTAATTTTGTCCAAGAACTTACTTGAGTAGTCTGGCTTCAATTCAAAGTTAGGGCAGCTGCTGAGAAAATCTTCTGTTCATATAAGCTTTTGTTCTATATCAACACCAGATCCTCTGAGCACCGGAGCTGCTGACCTGAAAATAAAGATAACTGACCCAAAGCAGGGAAAGGCTGTACAAATATACTGACATCCCACCAGTTTATTGTTTCTGCTGTAGAAAATGTCACAAAGGCAAGACAAGATCTGAAATGAGAAAGACTGAGAGATATCTTGGATTTAAGTGCTTGTAAAATATTAAATAAGATCCCTACATTTGCTGCAAAGTCGCAAGCCTTTTTCATGCCCTGTTATTACAAAACAGTATAGAATTTCATTTCCTGCTTACTGAGTGCCAATAGGGCAGTGTTGGCTGTGGCACCTACAGTTTCGTAATACCAATAAAGTAATAAGAGCTTAGTGAATGTCTTCAGCATGCAGTGCTTAAAGCTTTTTAGGACAATGTGCTGAAAACATGAATCTTACCATCAACTCTTTCTCCACCTGTGCAGCAGCCAAGTGACACACGAGGGGAGCTGCAGCAACAGATGTCTGGCCTGGAACAGCCAGTTGGTGTCACTGTTGACTAACAGCTCAGTTTTCTCCAATGCCTTGTCCTTATTTGCTTTAAATTCTTCTTGTATCCAAGAGTATCTAACGTGCAGTATGTCAGTGACTTTCTAGTGAAAGCTGTTAGAAAGGAAAGGAAGTTTTTAGTTTTAAAGTTTTAAACTGACGCAGGTAGGTCGAAAGAGCAAAACATTGTATCTCCAATAAAGTTTATTGCAAGTAAAAAGTGTGCAGGAGTTCTCGCTTCTCTTGCCTATGGACATTTCCTCCTGAGCACCTGTCTGCAAAAAACTGAAGGTGTGCATGAGCCTTTACAGTCAAGGCTGCAAATTGTTAAAAACCTGATGGAAACACCAAATGCTATTCCTGTTTGATGTTCAAATCAAACAAGTTTACTTAACTGATGCAATTTCTCCTTTGAGGAGAGTTTGAAGAATGATTTGCATGTAAAACTTTAGCTTCCTTTTATTGATATTTCTTGATTTGAACTTTTAATGACATGTTTCCACAACTGAGCCTTATCTTGGCTTTGTTATTATAATCTCAAACGAAACCTGATGTCTGAATTTGTGGAGGTGGGGAGGAAGAGTGCTTTGCATTTCTCGAATGGCATGAGTTACTGACCACATCATCCCCTTGGCACAAGCCACAGGCACTTGTTGATAGAAATGCCTGTCATAGGGAAGGAGAGGCTCAAAAAGATGCAGAGAGAAGAATGAGAGGGAGGGATTGCGTCTGAGTGTGTTTGTGTGTCAAGGATCTGACGAGAGTGAAAGCAGCACAGATTAACTGCGAAAGGAAAGCCAGACTTGTTTTTCTCGTTCCTGCATATCTCAAGAAGGTGGGACGTCCTCGTGTAAACAGCTAAGCTCAGTGCACACACAGCTCAGCACGAGGATTGTTTTCCGTGCCTTGGAATTAAACCTCACTAAAAGGTACAGTGATGTATCTCGATTTTTTGTGTTAACTTGTGCAGTGTGTGTGTGTTTGTGAGTTAGTGTGTGTTAGAGCGAGGGTTAGTGAGGCAGGTACACCTGTCATATGAAAGACAGCTGCCTTATGCCGGTAATATGTTGCTCAGGGGAGACTTTTGAAGCAACTTCCCTTCATCCTACATACATTAGAATAGTTCATAAATTTGTCTGTGCAGAAGTTGGTAAAGCTTGAAATGTTTTACGCATTATTCACTGCTTAATGTTGGAAAAGGAGGGATGGCAGGAAACACGCAGGAAGTTGGGGAACAGGGCTGAAGTAAAAAGCTACAGTGTGTGTGCACAAGCTTGTGATGAACTGACTTATATTCAGCTGGAACAGTTTTTCCATCAAGTTTCATGGTTGTGTCAACTGCATACCTTGCATGTGGTGACAGTGGTTTTTCCTGTTGTGTGTATTTGTCACTTACATGCGTGTGTGAAGACTGAACACTCAGCATTCTTACAATCAGCTTGTGGCAATATCGAGCCCTCATTCATCATTTTTTAAACTATTCAGATAAAGACAAGATGAGCTTGTTGGGTAGAGTTTATGAAAATCGATCGAGACGAAGAGCAAGATATGAGTCACATTTAGGAATACTCAGACAATGGATAGAGGGCTCATACAACATTTTCAGGAAATGGACAGGAAATCACGTGTTGGAAAATTCACATAAAATATGATATACAGGTAAACATTTAGAAAGAAAAATGTTTTTTATATAACAGAAGCATTTTTGCTGATTGTATGCATATGCTTGATTTTACCCTGTCTGCATCCACATATAATAGATGTCTGCACCACCTCCGGTGAGCCCTAGAAAGCACTCAGGTGTCCGGGTCATGATGATGCCAGGACAGCATCCTCCTCCTGGTGGCCAGAGCATCTACACACATTCTGGCAAAGGTATATCCATCTGACTACTATGTATGCATATATGTGAACATGTGCTGTTGCCACAAATAGGTATTTTTGCTCTGCGCATGTTATCGTGCTGCTTGGAGACGACCTTAAGTTTTGTTTGTCCATGTTTGCGTTAATGGCTTTGTTCTCCCTCTGCTCAGAGAATGGTTCCAGTGAGGAGTCAAGTCATACACCTCAACTGAATGCGGAGAGAGAGGTGGTATGTACTCACTTTACATATCCCTCTGTATTTGTTATATACATGTGGGGTTAACATGTTTATGAATAAAGCTTACAAGTAATTAATGAGGTTTTAAAGTCAAAGGAGATGGCGACCTGTGAAAAGAGGCTTAAAGAAACTAAGTGATCCATCAAGTTTAGGTCAGTTAACCACATACTATACGTCTGCATTATGACAGAAACCACTGTTTACACATGACGAAAGACACAACAGCAGTGGTGGTGAGGTGAAGACAGTCTGTAAAAAACAACTCCATAGCTTTTGCATACACATAACATAAAGTCTTGCGGCAGGCTGGGAGGGGCAGAGCCAAAAGACAATTTAATATTAATGTCTATATATTAAACAGTGTTTTTTGAATTTTCAATAAATTGAATATATTTAAATATTTTAATGTAAACTATGCCACGCATATGATGGCCAGAATATAAAAAGGACTGTAGCTGACTTCCCCGTGTTTACTGGCATTACAGTTAACCACTAACTTCTCGTGGCTCAACAATGGCCTTACTAAAACAAGGGTTTGCGGCTCTAGAAAGAGGTAGTGGGGATTATTTTATCAGTTTTTTTAAACTCCAGCAGGAGCCTGGGACCAGTAGTTACAATCTAACGCAATCCTGGACTGCAGCTCTGCAGTAAATACCACCCAGCAAAGGTTATAATGTCCCGTTTGCATTTGCATTTCTTCATCAGGAGATTCTGAACCACTGCTTTGACGATGTGGAGCGATTCATGGCGCGCTTACAACAGACAGCTGAGGCCCAGAGTGTTCTCAACCAGAAGAAGAAGAAGAAGAAAAGCGGAAAGGGCAAGCAGAAGGAGGACCAAAATGGTGAGAGTTCTTCTTCCATCCTAAGAATTAACAGTAGTCATCATTTAACTAGGATGGTAAAAATAAAAGATGCATGTAAACATCCCAGCCTGGCAGAACCTTCAGAAACAGACCCAAATAACAACATGTACAGCAGTCAGATGATGTGCTTAAGGCAGGTTCGAAGTTTGAAGAACTGTAGATCAGCTGGTGGCTGAGACAGACAGAGTGAAAAGTTGGAGGTGCTTGCTAGGCTGCAGGAGAAGAGTAGGGGCAGGGACCTGGAGACAAAGGCTGAATATTGGCACACTCTTGCTTGCTGGAAATGGGTCAACAGGCGGGTTGCCAAAAAATTCTTCAGGTAAAATTCTTGCCTATAGTGTGCATGGCCAAGAAACAGGACAAAGGCGCTGCTGGAGCTGGGGTCAAGTCAAACCAGGAAGACTGAGAAGCAAAAATATTACACATATTTTTAAAATTCAGATCATTTTAATCATTCACCAGCTTATTGCAATGGGCAGACAATGCACCAGGCATTAAGTGGCAATCCAGTGGTGTGAACATGGTAAAACTATTAATACCAGACTTTCTAAATGACCAGTTTGCATCTTATTTGAGATTGAAGATTAGTTAAGAGAACAGCAAACGATTCCTAACGTCAGCCTTTATATCGTGGACTCCTGTTTCCACATCAGCAGACACTATAGACACTCCAGTATATGTGAATGGGAATTTGAGTGTTTGTGACTATTGGTCTTTGCCCTGTGTATCATGGCAACATGGCCAGGGTGTTTCACAGGTTTCTGGCAGGTGTGTGCCAAGATAGGTGTGACCCTAAGATTAAAGGCGATGAATGTATGAATGTATTAATAATGAAATAGAGGACTCTTATTAGTCACCACCACTGGCATTGATTTTTAGGAGTACTTGCTGGAACAAGCTAGAACAAGAACTCCACTCCTTTACTTCAAGACTTTATTTACTGTAGTGTTTATTATTCCGTTGCACACATTTGGCAGCTTGCAAATTGTTCTCTATAATAAAAAAAAAAACACTTAACAAATGATACAGACTTTATAATATGTCATGTCTGAAAAATCAAGGCATGTATAATGCAGCCGGGATTGTGGGGTGGTTTGGTGTCTGTGTTTCTTATGTATCTTGTTCAGATGTTTTGGTCGTAGCTGTGACTGTGCTCTTCTGTGTGCAGATGATCTGCTGACCATGAAAGCTTGCCCGCCATCAGAGGAAGAATTTGTGGACGTCTTTCAGAAAATCAAGTACTCCCTCAGTCTGCTGGTAAGATTGAACTGCTCACATTAAGCACTGAGCAAGTCTGGACATTTACAGGTATATTTTGATAAGACCACTGCAAATTAAAATGGAAATGATCCCACATGCTGGTTTACTTAGGACCGTCTCAAGTCATCCATCACAGACCCTGATGCACCAGAGCTGCTGCATCCCATCTTTGTGCCTCTCAGACTGGTGGGTCTTTTTAATGTTTTATGCAATAGTTTCTCTGTGTATCTCTGTGTGATACTGACTGTGGTGATGTTCTCTTTCACAGATGGTGAAAACCACTGGAGGGCCAGCATTAGGCGCATCCGTGGTCAGTCCTGCTATGACCAGTGGTGCTGTTTCACTGCTCCACAAGCATCTGACCGAAGAGGAAAAGGGGCTGTGGACTTCACTGGGGCCCAACTGGACTTCACCCTGGTCTGTGTGTTTGTTGTACGTGTGTGTAAATCGTTGAGAGTGTGTTGCTATAACGGGATCCTCTTGCCATCTTTCCCAGCTCACACCTTGGCGTGTCCATTCCTTCATACTCACCTGCCTTCCTGGATGGGTGGCAGCCTCAGGCCTATGACTCAGCTGGCCAGCCTTTGGACGATCCCATCGAGTTGCAGCACAAACAAGATGCTTTCAGGGAGAGTAGGGCGGCACAAACTCTACAGGACCAAGCTCAACAGACATTGGAGGGTCCTGGTGACGGCACGGACGAGATGTAAGTCTGGAGACATTGAAAAAAGTGTTACAACAAGGTGTAATTATGTTTATAGCTGGAGTGACACTCCCAGCCAAATTCTTAATGCCTGCAATTAGCAGCATATTGCCTAATAAAATCAGTCTGGAGGTTGAAATGAGAATAACTCATTTCAGTGTATCTCATCAGAGGTTAAAATGACTGGTGTCTTATTCTGCTTTGTTTAATTGCTTCAACTGTTTTTCATGTTGCGTGTGTTTTAAATGACGTTTCTATTTCAGAGATGGAAATTCGCTCCCGCCTGAGGGTGAGAGACTTTACTGCTGCAGCTACGACTTTGTGGCTCGAAACAGCAGTGAACTCTCTGTGCTACAAGGAGAAACACTAGAGGTGCACACCCATAAATAGACTTAGAGGTGGTGACCCACCTATAAAAGCAGACATGGTCTTGGAGTACAAGCATGTGCTACATGCAGCATGTCACAAAACTTGACAGATTTCTGACTCATGTTTTCTGCAGGTAATTGAGTCATCAAAGCGATGGTGGAAGTGCCGGAATCGTTTTGACCAGATAGGATTTGTTCCCTATAATATCCTGGAGCCTCTGTCTGCTCTGAATAACACTGGGAGAGACAGCCCAGTGGAACGCAGAGAGTCAAAGGTACGGACGGACGGACACAGACAGAGACACACACACACACACCAGTGCTTCAAACATCACACACACTGTGGCTGTTTGTATCTTCCTGCTATTTTACAACAGAGGACAGCCATCTCCCCTCGGACAAAGTACTTCTCATATGCTCCACCAAGCCCAGTCGGGACCAGCACTCCACCTATTAGCCCCCTGCGACCAAAGAGCATGGTTTTACCGTCTTCACCGATGCATGGAGAAGACAGTGACCGAGGTAACATACCCACACATGTTGAATATCCGCCATGGTAAACCATAAAGAGGGGCTCGTTAGAATATCAAGTGAGTTCACAAACATGTTGAATCCCAGGACCTCCTTGTGTTCATCTTCTAAGAATCTGTAACCAAGAAACTCATTCAGAGACAGGGCAAATTATTAAAACATCAGTGAAATAAACATAAATGAATAGATAAAGGCCATAACTGAACAACTATTTTGTTCAGAATAAATATTTTGCTATTTTTTTCATGCCAACACAACACAGGGCTTTGGTGTGTGAACACCCAAGTGTTCCCAAATGAGCTTAGAGCACGTTAAGAGAGCAGATTGTAGAATATTTCAGCATATAACAGCAGCCGTAATTACACTGTTCCTCATCTGCTAAGAAGGTCCTGTCTCCGGCTCAGAGATGATGCTCCTTCTGGCCTTATGTATCTAAGAGAAAGAAGCTGAGTGCCAAGCTTCTGCTGCCAGGTTCACATGTGTAACTCCATGGTGCACCATGCCACATGAACAACAGTCTTCTGGTTGAATTTATCCAGGAAATTGTTGTTGTTAGTATTCAAAGGTCTGAATTATCAAATGTCCTGACAATTCATATCACAGAGACATACAGGAAAACCACATATGATGGCGGTGGAGCTATGATGGAGCTATTAAAATGTAAACTATGCTATACTATATTAGATTATATACTATGCTATGATATATTATATAACACTATACTATACAATACTATTCTATATACAGTATATTCTATACTATATTTTGTACACTTTGAAACTTAAAACAAGTAAATCGAAAATATTAGTCCGTAGCTTTCTCAGTTACATACTTAAAGACAACTTTTTTGTGCAGCATAGGACACAATTCATTGCACTAATTCATATTTTGATGTGGACAATGAAAATATTAATAGCATTTTTAGAAAGGGATTAAAAAATTATTAGGTGCACTTGAAGGCAGCTGGGATAATGTTGATAGTATGTACAGAGATAACTGGCCATAAACAGATTATGTGATGTGTCTAAAAATCATGAGACATTTGATTAACACATCCCATGAACATTTATGATGTAACAGTAAATTCAAATAGCCCTGGAGGTTAAGCACTAATCTTGAAATTGTATTTGCAGTCCTGATAATGAATGATGAGCTTCTTGAGCGGCTGGCTGGGAAAAGGGGCTCAGTCCGTCCAGTGGTGGTCCCCCGCACAGCTGACACTTCTGTTCCCCTGAACTACCACTCACCGTCTGCCGAGGTGGAGGCCTGGCTCACCACCAAGGGCTTCAACCAGCAGTGAGTGCGCATTATGTGTCTAAATGAACAACTCTATGCACGATGTAATTACCAACATTATGCTGAAGTAGTTTTAAGGATGGCTTTATTATTATACTAAATGACAACAAACCATGAGCACTGTTGACTCTGCTCTACCACAAAATTTCAAACAAGAAGTAGATTTGATTTGTCCTGTGAGATGTATGAGGGTGCTTATTGGACACTTGGGTTCTGCGTTCGCAGCTCATGCAGCTGTCAAAGACATGCTCATACATTTTGTTTAGTGTACAATAGCGCCCTCTCATGTCCAAATGTCCTCCCTGTTAACGTTTATGTATTGCACCTTAACTGGGAAGTGAGGGCTGAAATTAAACAGAGAGCTAGGGAGACATTTAGGTGCAACAAGAAAATAAAAAGTGATTTTTTTTTTTATTATTCCAGTTTAAACAACTGGGTTCTTCAAAGATACCCAAATCCAGGTTATAGGTGAACTTTTGACAATGAAAGCTCTCTGGTGGTGAACGGACACCAACACTGATTTTGCTGCTTTCTTCTTCTGTTAGGACAGTTCAGAGTCTGGGCATTTTAACTGGAGCGCAGCTTTTTTCGCTGAATAAGGAGGAACTCCGCATCGTCTCACCAGAGGAAGGTTCAAGGGTTTACAGCCAAATCATGGTGCAGAAGGCCCTTCTCGAGGTTTGTCCGTGTTCTTTTTTTTTTTTGGATGTCCTGTGTGCATGCGTGTGTGTGTGTGTGTGTGTGTTTGCATGGTTATGCTTGGGTCCGTGTGTCCTGGGCTAGTTGTTTGCTCAGCCTTGGCTGATGCACAGACTTGCGTCATTTGCCACATTGTTACTGACCTACATTGACTAAAGATTTTTCACATTTCAATTTACAAACCCAGAATGCATATTTGCTCTTCAGACCTTACAGATCAATGGTTTCAGTCGAGAGATTTTACAGTTGTTAATAACTCAGCAGCCGTCTCATCCTTGCTCTGCTATTAAAGGAATTTGTTAACGGGTGTCTTCAGGTGTGTGTTTTAATTCGACTTTGACAGCACAAACATTGGTTTAAAATGTGATCAGACAGAACTCACATTTAAATACATATGTGATTTTCAATTGACAGTTTAATGGACTACAACAGCTGGGACGCCAACTTTGAAGTTTGTTCAAAAAACAGTTTCTTTGATATTCCATCATTAAATCGCATTTTGTCTGTGTCCTCCGCAGGACGTGCGCAAAGCCACAGAACTGGAAACAGTGATGGAGAAGCAAAAGATGAAGATCAACCTGAAATAAGAGAGCGATGTAGTGTGACGGAGCTTTCTAACATCTACTGATACAGATGTGGCATCAAAGATTGATGGAGACCCTGTAAATGTAGTACATACAGCTGGATCCAGCTATACAGCCATACAACTGGATTTAAATCTTTAATGCTGTTACATCTCTGATGTGCTACTGATACAGACACAGAAAAGCAAACTGCATGGAAGGTAACGCTCAATCACTAATACTAATTGGCATTTTTATTTTTATGTTTTTAAGACGTGAGGGGTTTTAAACTTTTAATTTTCGTCAGAGTTTCAGAAAGTTATTCTTACCATTTGGTGTTCATCGTATGTTTTACAATTTTGAAATGTCTGTTATCTTTTGTTAAGGCAACATCTGAAACATGACAAGAAACACAAATGCAATGCAATAAACTTAATCATATACTAATTATCAGTTTGGTGCGTTAACAACTATGGCCTGAATCTGACTTTTAGAGCTATAAAAAAAAACTAAATTCTGACAAAAACTGCATAAAATCTCTACAGGACGGTCAGATGTTTGATTGATTCAGAGTTTTTATTGTTTGCACATGAAACTGTATTAAGACAATGTCGCTTGTTGCAGACAAATGCTGTTTTAGACCAACCTTACATAAACTTATGACATTAATATACAATTTTAGTCCTGACTCCCTCTATGATGTTCTGTGGAGACTAAAATATTTCACTGTGACTTCAGCTGCAGAGCACATCCTGACATAACGCACAATATAGAAACATATGGGATATATTCCTGTCAGTGTACTGGCTTGAATAAAAGATGTGCATTTTTGTATCATAGCTATGAGTTTACTGTTATCCTTCTTCCCATATTCTGACATACACAAGTTATATGATCAAGACATACAATTTCCAAAACATTATGTGAAAAATTCTAGATACAATAAGTAATTTCATAACGCATTTTATACGCTCGATGAGGATTTAAAAAAGCAAGTGACACTGAAGATGTCAACACACATGAAATCAAAATCATTCCAGAGCTCAATAACAGCAGGTGGAGGTGAATCACCATCATTCATTGCTTTGCAGCACAACACGTTCCTGAAGTATTTTGTACACTAACAGCACCAGCACTTTTTACACAGAGCAGAAATCTTAGTGTAAAGAGTAATCATCTGATTTAGGCTCAACTACGAACAACTATTTTCATTTCAGACAATTCCTTACAAAGTCTTGTACTTGCCTTGAAACTATGTAGCGTCATATATAATTTCTTTCACCTCACAGTGTTTTTAAACCGAGGTGAGAGACCTGCTCAGTGATTTCAGTAATGAAATTTACTTATAAAAATGCCAGTCAAGTAGAATTATTACAGAAAGTTTTCAAGGACATAGTTCAAGTGACGAGTTAGCTGAAACAACTTTGGGAATCTTTTAGCCTGTGGGAGCTGTGCATGATCATCACACAGCAGAACACTTGTCTTTTTGATCTGACATGAAGTAATATGTAACTTATTAGCTGTTTAGACCACCAGCTATTTAGATTACTGGTCACTGTGGATAAAGCCCAGAATGTCTGAAAAAGATGAGCACATCAAAATTGATCCATTAGTCAGAGCGACTTTGGTGATTGTGGGATACATTCTGATGTTGGACCTGTTTTGAGCCAAAATAATAATAAAAGAAACATATTTCAGCTGGAAATCAGCTACTGAGCCACTAACAATTTTTACATCTATTATTCATGTTTAATTAATTTATTCACATATCACACATGTTGACAAAATACTGTATGTATCAGCTGCAAGGGCCAGACTGACAAATGATTACTACACACATCTCATCCTGAGCCGAAAGGCAAACTTCTCCTATTGTGGCTGTTCAGTGAGACATGGAACAGCTAGAAATGTATATGTGTGCAGTTGGCAATGAAAATCTATGATTCTAACTGCACTCACTGAGGTAAGTTACTTGAATATCACTCATCATTTTCAATCACTGTGGTCACATGAGACCGACCTTTGAGCAGCAGGAGAAGAGGTAGTATCACTGATTCTCACTGCGTTCGGCTCTCAGCCTCTTCACATCTCGTAGAGGCTGGTCTGGTCACAGCCGTCCCAGTTCAGCAGCTCCTTTCCCTGAAACCATAGCTGGATCTCCCTCTGTGCCCCCTCTAATGAATCACTGGCATGAACCACGTTCCTTTAAATGACCCACACAAATCAACATATTACCTTCGAGTAACATGTAATACACTCACAAGTGGCGACACCTGGAAAGTGGCAGTCTCATGAGGTTATTGTTTAATCTTGTACACATAATGCAGTCAAATGGCATCATGTTACCTGCTGACATGAACGCTGAAATCTCCTCTGACAGTGCCTGCCTGAGCCTCAGCTGGGTTAGTATGCCCCACCATTGTACGTGATGCCTGGATCACTTTGTGCCCCTCCCACACCTGCACAAAAGTAAAACACAAAATAAAAAAAAGAAGATATTCAAGACTCATTGAGATTTGTAGCAAGTTCAACCGAATGCAAAGGCAGAAATAATAAAAGAAAGAAGTAGAAATAAGGGAGCATCCCACAAGGATGCAGAAAGAGGAGCGCTCACCATGACAACCACAGGCCCTGAGGTCATGTAGTGCAGCAGCCTGGGATAGAAGGGCTTAGTCCTCAGTTGACAGTAGTGCTGCGACAGGAGATCCTCGGACACCTTCGCAACAGACGCAGCTACAGTTAAAACTTCACCAGAGAACATGCACATCACACAAACACATTTATTTCAGACTTCCGTACCTGCAACATTTTCAGGCCAACCAGCTTGAAGCCCCGCTGCTCAAACCTCTGGATGATCTGTCCAACAAGACGACGCTGAACTCCATCTGGTTTTACAGCTATGAGAGTCCGCTCCCTCACACCCGGAAGACCTAGTGGGACACACAGAATAAGACTTCCACTGACTTCTACAGCTCTGACACATGCACAGTGTAACCTACAGAGAAGAGAACAAATATTGACCCACACACACACTTACACAGGTTTGCATGTCAAACACAGATGAACTACTCTTTGTGAGTAGTATGAAATAGGCACATCTGATATTTTATGGATTTCGATGCTTAGTTGTAGTTGCGCACAGAAGAAACTGCAACACCAGCTGCTAATGAATGGCTCCGTGCTATCAATTACATACTCACGTGACGCGCCACTGGAGGAAGTCAGTCTGCTGGCATCTAACTTGAGGACGTTTCGTTCTGGGAAAAAGTTTTGGGTGTCGTTCATGGCACCGTGTTATACCCATTACGCACAATGCGCGCAGGCCGTTGGCCCGATGAGGCACACCGCAGGTCACTGTGTGAGTTACCTCCACCATCATCCCTATCTTCTGTGCCTCTAACCCAGTTCCAGTTCATGACCCCATAAATTTGGCAAGCGATTTTGTTTTCGCAAACGGCCCCGTTAAGTTCAGAACAAATAAACGCAGTGCATCGGAGGTAAAGTGTCTTTGACTCAGTGCCAAAAATGTTTAATAGGAATCTGTTTTCTAAATCTAAAGAAATAGATATCATGTCATCATCACACATTCGAAATAGACAGATGTTTTAAGTGAAAGTCCTGGTAGAGTCAATTGATCCTTAATGAACACCCGCACAACTGCAGTGAGAAATAAAAAAAATGACAAAGTAAAACCGTTACTGAGCGGCGAAAATATATATTCAGCCACTTACTTGAATAGCTCCTGTGCGCAGCAGCTGTGTGTCCATGAAGCAGCGCAGTGGGACACCGGGACAGCAGACTTTTAGCGGTTTCTTGATTCCCGAAATGAAACTGCTGAAGAATTCTGTTAAAAATGCACCGCTGCAACATGGCCGTGTTTTGACGTGTGTTCTGTCAGCCTCTAGAGAGAGAAGTCGACCCTCCTCAGTCAAAGCTCACCAGTCATCCCCCTGCATGCCTGTCCCCCTGAGTGTCACTCAAACTGAAACGTTTTTAACTCCAGTGATGCCAAACGTGTCAGCTGCTCTTGTCTGCAAACAAACTTGCAGACACGACCAATTTATTCCAGCACTGGCTGAGAAATGTTTCATGTGCAGGGACCCGTCTGATTCCATCATTAGATTTAGCAGTGAAGAGGAGTTATATGTGTAAACTTTTTCAGGATGTCTTGGAATGAAACTTCATCTTCACCCCAGCAGTTGTCTCTTTCCACAGCCAAAGAACCAAACGCTTACCTTACACTTCAGTTTCTACAGCTGGATCTTTGAAAACATTTTAGTTTGACAGCATGTCCAAACCTTAAAGCTCCAAAATTATCATAATCATGACGTGACACTATTAAAGGGGTATTGCAGCAGCTGTTCAAGGCATTGCCATGAAGGTAGTGGACTTGCAGAAGGGGTAAAAACAACAAAACGAACCCTCTTGGATTATTTTCAAAGCTCCAAAACTGTAGGCTTGTACACATTAAACACTCTGTGCCATGCAATTGCCTGGTCTTTCAGGCCCCACACAGTTTGTAAAGCAGGCTAGAGTGATTGTCTCCATCAGCCATAGAAGACACTGTTTTCAGAGGATTTGAAGTAGTCCCCAATAGTAAAGAACTAAGTGATATTGACGTATATAATTCCAGAGATAAAAATCTTAATGATTCCCAGACATTGAAGTCTGTTAGAGTTCCAGCAGCACTAGATGGAAGCTTAATATCTTGCAAAGACAATATCCACAACTTTTACATTAAATACATAACTAATATGTGGTATATACGACATCAAAATTAGATTTTGAGCCAAAAACTGTCTCTAATCAAATTGAGGGAGTCGAGCAACCAATTTCTTTGGCTGTTTCCCTTGTAGCCCTGTAGGTTGTGCTGTGTCACATGAATCTGCAGTCTGTCACTCAGCAATCACACACAGCCAATCGCACACAGTAAGAGAAAAACATAACCGACTGCAGCCTGCAGTCTTTAGACAGCAGCCAAAACAGATTATCCATCACCATATTATCTAAGTTCTTGGACGGAGGGACAGCGACACACACCAACACTGTTCGACTGAAAGAAAAGATGATGCAACATTTTGTGTCGAGTTTGTGAAGTTGTTTAATTGTTCTTCCTGTCCTATCTTCTGCATGCTGTGTCCCCACACAACGCTGGTCACATGCCACGCATAAAACCTGTCTGTTGATGCTTCATCAAGGCTTCCAGCAATTCACAAAATGAAAATCTGTTCTGCTTTATGCAGTGGCTCTGTCAAGACCCAGGCCAACTATCTGACTATTTGTGCATGTGTTCTAAAAATGCATGACTGAAAAACACTACTCAGCAGTTGAAGTAGATAAATTTAAGTTAAAAGCAACTTTTAAAAGATAAAACTGACAAACGTAGAGTAAAACAGTGTAAACATACAGAAAAGTCGTGAATCTCTTAATGAACCGCTATTCTCACAAACAATACTGTAACAGCACAGCAAGAGTAAATAAATTCATGAAATAACAAATACCTGAGTTTTACTAAAAAAGCACTTTATTAATCAAGCAGGTTTTCTCTTTTTCAGAATGGAATGATATGAAAGATCTTAAGTTGAGAGTCCGTCTCCTTTGGAGATGAAAAAAAATTGAAGGCAAAATGAATAAAAGCAGACATTTTAAAAACTCAAAATGAGTTGAAAGTGCTCAGTCCCAGCCCAGCTTTGTAGCGGAGGCGTGGGAAAGAAGGCCTGGCTCAGACTGCTCCAGGTCTGGGCGAAAGCCAACTGCAGACCAGGTTTACATTTCTTGCCAAATTATCATTGGCAACACATAAGGAGGGCGCTGCTTTTTAAAAAATAATTAGGCGCCAACCTTCTACAGTAGAAATCAAAGAGAAAAATCAGCAGCATCCTCAACCTCCAATTACTCAACCAAACAATGTGTATTGTTCCTTCCTATTACGTTGAATAGGTGGAGCAAAGCTGAATTGGAGAAGGAGTGTCGGGCAAAGTGGTCAGCACAGGCAGTCCTTGATCATAGTCGCTGTGTGGAGTGGTTCAAGCAGTCATTGTGCTATAGCTTGATGGTGCCAGTGGGCAGGCTACTATTACACAGTCTGTAGTAGCGAAGGTCATTCACCAGCCGCTGCACGCTTTGAGTGAACGAAGGCAAGTCCTTGAGAATGGAGAGAAAAGTTCAACAAATTAATTTACAGAAGGGACAGGAGTTCAGTGACAGTGTTAAGAGTGCAGAGAAGGAAACAATATTCAACACTACAGGCTAACACAAACACACTGATGCTAGGAGTGACACTGAAAATGCTCCAAATCCATTTTTAAAACATAGTTATACATGATTTCATTATCAAAGCTACTCTATATGACCAAAAGTCAGGGGACATCTCTAATTAACACTAATTATTGAGTTAATTATTGAGTTGAGGTGTTCCAGCCACACCCATTGGTAGTTGCATAAAATCAAGCACATAGCCATGAAATCTCCATCTACAAACATTTAGAATATGGAATGGGCCGTAAAGAGCTCAGTGACTTGAAATGTGGCACTGTCATAGGATGCCACCTTTGCCACAAGTTGGTTAGTGAAATGTCTGCCCTACTAGATCTGTCCCAGTCAACCGTGAGTGCTATTCTTGTGATGTGGATGTGCCGACAACTGCTCAGCCACTAGGTGGTAGATGCTTAAAAATGTCATCTGTTGCATCATTCACTACAGAGTTTCAAACTGTCTCTGGGAAGCAACATCAGCACACAAACTGTGTCAGGAGCTTCATGAAAGGCGTTCCCATGTAAAAGCAGCTGCATGCAAGCCTCACATCACCATGCTCAAAGCCAAGCCTCGTCTGGAGTGGTGTAACACACTGCATGCTGCAACTGGACTCCGGAGCAGCAGAAACATGTTCTTTGGAGTGATGAATCATGCATTGCCATCTGACAGTCTGATGGACAAATTTGGGTTCGGTGGATGCCAGGAGAACACTAAAGTTTGGTAGAGGAAGGGTAATGGTAATGCGCAAAGCGAGGTCCATAAAGTCATGGGTACTTTGGTGTGGAGGAACTCGACTGGCCTGCTCAGAGCCCTGACCAGGACCTCACTGAACATCTCTGGGAGGAATTACAAGGCTGACTGCAAGCCAGAGCTTCACATCCAACATCAGTGCTTAGCCTCACAACTACTCTTTTGGCTGAATCCAGAGTCTTGTGGAAAGCTTTCCCAGAAGAGTTGCAGCTGTTGAAAAGGGGTTACCATATGGTTTTAGAATGGTTTGTATAGTGAGCTCATATAGGTGTGATGGTCAGGTGTCCACTGGGTTTTGGCCATATGTGTCAACTGGCAGCAAAATACACTGCCAGTGTTGGCTATTAGGTAGTAAATAAAGAAATCCCATAGGTCATATGTTAGCTTTGAAACTGTGATTTCAGTACAATTCAGTTATGTGGGATGAAAAACAATGTTAGTAAAAAATTGTACTCTCACCCGTTCAAGCTTGAAGTTGCGTGCGAGAACAGCTCGCTGGCTGGTGTCCACACCCTGGCAGCCATTGAGGAACTCTGGCATGAAGGCCGAGTAGAAGGCATCAAAGTCGACAGAGGCCATGTTGTAAATAGCAACAGTGATTTCCTCCTGAAGAAGGTCGTGACTCTTGTGGAGAAGGACCTGAAGCAGCACGTTGATGAAGTGGAAGAGCATCGAGGTCCGGAAAAGCTTCTAAAGCACAACAAAAGCCAAATAATGACAATGGAGTCACTGTAGCTCTCAATTAATCAGTGTGATTGTTGTCTTAATTACAGGTAAAACAATGTTATCAAATATATTATTAAAGAGTATAATTCTGTCTGTGGGGCTTCAGATTTTGTGCAGGACAGACAGACAGACTGGGGCCCATTCACTGTCGCTTTAATTACAAGGGACTAGAACAGGGGTGTGCCATATGAAATTGTTCACAATAACATCAGTATAATTCTTAATATGACAAAAAAAAAGTATATGATCCGACTTGTTGTGATGAAATACTGTTATGCACAACACAGCAAACATGGCTGAAAGTGAAAGTAGCACTGCTACAGGCTCCATAGAGGAGGAGTTGGTTTAAAAAAGGGGGGTGACTACAGTACTGTGGAAGTGGTTTGGTTACAAAAGATCAGATGCACAACAAACCATGTAACATGTAAGAAGTGCAAGAAGGCTGTAACAAAAAAAGGGGCAATAAAACTTATTTCACCACCTCAAGCAGAAGCACCCGATTGAGTACTAGGAAGTCAGCTCAACAGCTATTGTGTATTTATTTAGTAATATTTCTCATGTGGTCAAGAATATTGTTGTCTCAGAAATACCCTGAAATATCATGATACTATTTTATAGCCATATTACCACACCCTACAAAGAGCATTTTCTTTTTTATGTTTTTAAGTATCTTATTATATAAAATTGTAACATGCTTCCTACTAAGCACTGGGAAGAGGAAAAGGTAACACTGATCTGGGTGCTGCCATGTGTTCTCTGTCCTACTGACTGATAACCAGATATTATTTTTCAAAAAGGGAAAAGCCAAAAGGAAAAAAAAAAGAGACACCTTTCTGCTGCACCTTGAAAACACTGACGTATAAGCTCAACTTACTCTGTGATATAACTTGTGCTTGCTGTTGAGTGACTCCAAATAGGAGAGGTTCTGCTTGAAGATGTGGATGTCAGGCTGCAGGAAGGACTGCCCGAAAGCCTGGAAAAGACATTTCAGCACAAGTTAAGAAAATAAACGATGATAGATTTAACAATGGCCATCCAAAAAGTATGCCATACTTTAGCCACATGCATACACACACCTGCATGGCAGCTGTGAACTGGGCCTCATTTTCCATGGTATCTTCAGCGGCTCCTTTTTGGACACTTGTCAAGACTGAAGTTTTAAAGAAGTACCTCCAGTTTTGGTGGAGTATTTGGTATAGCAACTCAAACATCTCTGCCTTGACATCTGGGGAAGACCGCTATCAAAGACAAGACATTCAAAATTTGAGAACATTTCAGAATTCCTAAATGTCTTGTTTCCACTGACCAACTATTGATCTGATTACTTTATGTGATACCAGCAGTTTTCCACAAAATTCACATTAAAGAGCAGGTACATTTTTGCATGATTTCTAAAGGAAGAAGTGACACTGCATGCTAATTCTAGGCGCTAGCAAGCAAATCAATCCAGATGCAAACACAATCAAAGCCCAGGATCAATGTTAACTCAAGACAGGTGAGCACCAACTGACCTCAGCCACAACCGGGTAAACCTGTTCCATGCACAGAGAAAGGATGCTGGGCAGGAAGGGCTTGAAAGCTTGACCAGGCTCTTGCACCACCACCTGCAGGATTTTCAGGAACTTCTGCACCACTCTACACCCTGCACTGCCCTCTTGCAAAATACTGGCTGCCAGCTGTTCCCTGGACAACATACAGGTGACAATGCATTAAATTGTGTGATACCAACATTTTCAGTGTTTGTCCGGTGCAAAATCTTTGTATTGTTTGTACAAAATGTGAAGTTATTTATTTATTTTAACCTGGTGAACATGCTGAGGAAAGTGTGGATGATCTGTCCTGTGAAGGCAACACCCATCTGGACTCTTAACGCCTGAAACAGCGTCAAGAAGAAGGCCAACATCTCATCTGTCACATCTGGGAAAGAGAAGTGACAATTAACAAAGCTGGTCAGTCAGACAAACTGTTGTGTTTAAGTTTCTTATGACTTGGATAAATTAACTGCATTTAGTTAAATAGCTAATGAGTACAGCTATTTATTATTTCTATGCAAACAGAGTATGGTTTTGTTCTGAGCCTGGGACAAAGGACTCTTCTTAAAATGATAAAATTTTCTTTTACATGACCACTGGGATTTCGCAAAAAAAGTTGGGACGCTGTATAAAACGTAAATAAAAACAGAATACAATCATTTGCAACTGTGTTTACTGACAGTGGTCTTACAAAGTCTTCCTGAGCCCATGTAGTAACATCCTTTATATAATCATGTGCTCACAAAGTGGTGAACCTCGCTCCATCCTTGCTTTTGAACGACTGAGCCTTTCGAGGATGCCGCTTTCATATCCAATCATGATACTGTCACCTGTTACCAATGAACCTGCTATTTACCTGTGGAGTGTTCCAAACAGGTGTGTTGGAACGTTCCACAGCTTTTCTTTTTTTGCTCCTGTCCCAACTTGTCTGAAACATGGTGCTGGCACCAAATTCCGAATAAGCGTAACAAAAATCAATTAATTTGATGAGGTTAAACATGAATGATACTGTCTTTTAATGGTTTTCAGTTAGGTATATGTCAAAAAGGATTAACAGAGATTATCTCATTTTTGTTTTTTGTTTTTTTGTTTTTTTTTACACAGGAGCCCAACTGTTTTGAAATCTGGGTTGTATAAATTCTGCTTGCTACATTACTGATTATGACACTGACACCAAGTCAAGACAAAAGTGTTTAGACTGTATAATGACATTGATCTGGTCTTTTGTTACATGCAATGTTATCATCTTAGACATTTTCCCAGTACAGTGCATACTGGGATACTTAGATATGAAGGTACAAAAACCAAATGGATGGATCTTCATACTGTGATATCTTTTTTTAACTTGAGGTGGACAGAACTGTAGATGAGACACTGACCTGGCTGCTGAATAAACACTGGGAAAAGGGTGAGGGACACTTGGACAGACTCCTGAAGACTCTGGTAACAGATCTGACGTGACTTGGTGGATTCCCCAGAGATGCTGTCTACAATGTCTCTGAGCACAGGCAGGGTCTGCTGTATCACTGCTTTCACTGAAATAGAAAAAAGATGAGATTTGACATTTGAACAGGACAAAGGATGGTGGGAAAAAGGTGTCAGTATAATAAAAATATCAGAAAAAAAAGAAAGAAAGAAAAAAAGACTGACTGTTATTTAGATCCGGTTGCCGTGGAGTAATGTTCACAGTCGCTCTTAAAATACGATACTCTCGAGTGAGTGCTGCCAGGAGGCTGGTATGGTTGCTGGAGCGAGTTTGCCACTGCTGCTCATTCTCTGGTAAATTGGGCCACGGGAGCAGCAGCATGTTGGACAAAGCCCTACACACCAACATATGAGCCTGTGGGCACACACAAAGATACAGAGAGCAATTACTTCATGTATTGAAGACATTTCCAGAACTTCAAACATTTTTAAAAATCCACATGCTTTTAATCATGATGCTAGTGTAGTGGTTTCATTTAAAGAGAAATTGTGGACACAGAAACTGACAAATCATCCATCTTATGAACTATGTAAGTTCTATGAAGATAGGCCTACGCATCTACTTGTAAAAATGAATTAATTCTGGTATTTCATTTTTAGTACTAATTGAGCCAGAAGACATGCACAATAAAAACAACAAACATTTACCTCTTGGGGAAGTCTGCGGGTTTGATTTTCTGTAGTAATGAGGTTGAAGATGTTCTGAACAGCTGGCAAAGTGACCAAGAACACAGGCCGCACTGTAGACGTTATGGAAACCATCAGATGGCATGCTGAGAGCAGCAACTTTTCTGGTACCTGAAGATAAAGACAGAAGTGTTGAAAGAAGAATCATTTCCACTCTGTTTGTCTTTTCACTATCTAAGCCCAAAACTAAAACAAAACTAAACATATTTTTTAAAGTCACTCAATAGGTGCACACAAGCTTTAAAAGGGGTGCAAAATCAGTCTTAACTACTTGTCAGGAAATGCTCTTTCATATATTTTTTGACCAACAAAACAACAACCTCTTTACTAGGGTCCCAAAATCTTCTAGTAGCTTGTTGCATGTTACAGCGATTTGAAAGTCTGCTTTGTCATGTATGCTTTGTGTCTCACCATGGAAACGCTGTCGATAAAGCTGCACTATTACAGGTAATTAATATGTTATGTACAGGATGTGAATAAATGAAATTGCACCATTTTATTATAGTAACACTCCAGCAACACAAAAAGAAACTCCTGTCAACATGGACTGCAAGTTTTAATTGTTACTTAATACTTTCCATATAATACTGCCCCTTAATGAACCACTGTTTCAACATGTAGCCAACATCAAGTGTCCATGAACTGCATTTTCTTACATTTGACCCATGTCCAATTAAAATTTTATTTGCTGCAAATAAGAGATTCTGCATAAATCATATTTAAAAATGTTTAAATATTAAGGTGATATTTAATAATGACTATATCAAATACAAAAACAAAGAGTCAAGCTACCTTAGCTGTGATGAGTGGGCTACTGGCATCTATTGCAGACGTGATGAGGTTGATGAACTGGCTCTGATTTTGACTGTGGACCTCACTGTAGAACTGTGCAAGCCAATGAGAGTAGGCTTGCAAAGCAGCAAGGGACTGTGCATGTCTGCAACAAACAAAAACACACACACAGTTAATAATAACAATAATGATAATAAACTGTATTTGTATAGCACCTTTCATACAGGAATTGCAGGTCAAAGTGCTTCACAAGAAAGAAATCACCTGCATCAAGTGGGTGGTTTACATAGAAAAGACAGAATGGATGTAAAAACAGACAAAAAAATCAATGTAAAATAAGATGGGGAATAAAACCCACTTGATAATGATATTAAGGATGAAAATAAAAATGAGGACAATGCATAAAACCACACACTAAAATACTACATAATAGGTAAAAACAGATTACATACAGAGGCTATTTTGTTAGTGAAGAACAATGCAATGTTCTTCACAGTTTGATGTAGAGAACTGTAGACAGGTAGGAGCTGCTGAGTAGCTGGTCAGTAGTGGGGAATAATGTTCTGGGGTTTCCAGCCTTCCCTAATAATCTTGGAAAAGTAATCCTTTCTTGCCAGATGAATTGCTTTGTTAGACAGTTATGGCTTTGCAAGTATTACAGTTAACTGTGAACCCAATTGAAACACTGACTAAAACATACTTTCCAAATCTACACTTTCGTTACTGGCGATATGTTTTATATGTACATTTATATATTTTTCATGTATTTATAAGAAACACTGAAAATATAAGATTTAAATACAATAAAGATTGGTCTGAATTTCCATCAAGCCAGTCCCAGAAACTATTCTGTAACTTCATTTTGTAAAACAGAAGTATTGGCAGCCAAGAACAGGAGGCAACTGCACCTTCACACTGTGCTGACAGCCAGGGCTGCTGTTCAGTGGCTTTTGTTAATGCTGTGAAATATGGCTGTTAAGTGTCTAAGTTCAAACAATCAACAGTAACTGTTCACTGTTCACACACTCACTTCCCTTTATCTCAGTGCAGAGATGTCAGTGACGCATTTGATAAGGCAATCTTTTTGTCTTGCTATATGTAAGTGAAGCAATTGTTCTTATATACAAAGAGTTTGACATCACCTTAGGGTTGAGGTTTGCTTTAAACATGCGATACTCACACATCAATGAGGTCTGGCTTGAGCACAGAAGGCACAGCGGTCTCCAAGTCGTAAAGGCTGGTCTGGGAGCCGTAGCAAGTCACTTCAACCAACCTAAAAAAGAAACACATGGTCAGTTTTGACATTTTGCCCTTTAAATGGAGCAAAAGAACAGTCGACCACCACTTATTATAAATACACACCACTTACTACAGTATGAAAAACAGTGAATACATTTTAACACTAAAAAATTTAAACAGCAACCAACAAAGTTAAGAGTGAGTTGAGATTTCGTAATACTGAATGCAGAATGTGTGTGAATGTGCAGAATGCCTTTAGTTTTGTTGACCTCATAATGTACGACCTAGAATCACTTCTTAATGTTTTGATGGAGTATAAGGCCACTGACCTCTCCACCACTGCCAGGGCATCACTGAAACGTGCAGCAAAGATTTCCCCGATGAAATGCTCAGCCAAGCGTCCGACAGCTTGCAGTAGGGAGCTAAGGTCCCTGAGAGAACAGTGAAGTCGACGGCAGTCGTTCTCTGCAGAGATATTAAGCCTCCGACCTGAAAGAAGAACATCATGACACGCCATCCTAACATTTTACTACATTGAATTAGTGTCACCAAATGTGGCAAAACGCAGGAAAAGAAAGAGAAATTCTGAAAAATAAAGGCAAGGTTACATACTTGTGCCAGTGGTGACAATAAACTGCTGCAAACCCATGTATACGTCCAAATTTTCTTGGAGGACTGGAAACTTGAGAGAGAAAAGAAGATAAAGGAGGCTTCTACTGAGTGGGATATATCACCACACATTTGAACATGTAATAATAAAATTCATAACCACATGAAAAGTATGAGGCTTCTTTTGAATATTCGTTTTAACCTATTAGTATATAGACACATCATGAAAACAGCAGAGTACAAACATGAAACATGCACAATACGGAATTGAAAGACAAAAAAGGAAAAGAAGAACCGTAGAAAAAAAGACTATTGGCAAATAGAGAAGCCAGTATTTTGTTAAACACTGCAAGTCAGCTCCTGGTATTTTCCCTCTTCTAGTTTGACATGTTGTTCTCACCTACACTGAACCAAAACATTGATTCCAAAACGCAAACTCTTTGCGTGACATTATCTAATAAAATTATGTGATTTATAGTGCTGTGCTAGGCAAATCAATTGTCTAGCTCCTGTCTGTCATCTGAACTGACATTTACTTGTAGAAATGAAGGGAAGCACTTGATTCTAGATTTCATATTCAGCAGTGTGACATGTCAGCTCTGAAAAAGTGCTCAGCGCATTTGCACTCTTAAGTTACAGTTCACTGTAAAATTGAAATTCAGGAGGAAGAAATCATAAAAGTGGAGTAAAAAGCCACGTTAAAACTACCACCAAAACATTTTAACTAAAAATTGACTTCCACTGGCTACTTTAATATCTAATCTTAAAACACCTTATTGTAGGTGTTTGTCATCAATTTTACCTATTCTTCATTTGCCAGTGAGTTATCTGGTATTGCAGCAAGATATATTAAGCATCCTTGTTGTGGATACCTATATTTTAATAAAAAATATTCGACACAATAATTTTGAGAAGTGGGTAAACTGTTGACAATTACTATGTTTGATGTGACCTGATGTACAATGTCAGCGCATACCTGGTAGACAATCAAGGCCAAGTGCTTTAGCATAATATTCAGCAGTCAGTATTGCTTTAAAATGTTGAGATGCTACAGTGTTCACAGAAATGTTTGGTGTTTAAAGGTTGTAGGAATTCATGCAGCTAGCAAACATATTTAGAACCCAGGAAATACTTGAAGAAAGTCTACTAGTGAAGCTAATTTGCACCAGTAAGAATTCTAAAATGGTCGTACTCGAGGGAAGTCCACCTAAAAATGCAAAATGTAAAAGTGACACCAACAATAATCTCTTACCAGAGTAGAGAATGCATGGGATGGGAGCAGCTCCATCACCTTGGCTACCACCTCCAGACTCTGACGCAAGTACCTTTGCCACTCGGTCTGTTGCTATAGTTACCAAATGAAGGAAGACATTCAGGCTTTGAAGTGAAAGATGTGTGCATGTCTTGAAGTGCTTAATACGCTAATAATATGATTAACTTCACATGGCTTCAAGAGACAGACAGTTCATACAGTATTATTTAAAAAGGTGTAACTGACAGACTGTGAACTATATGTAAATTGTTCTTACATCATCGTCCAGCGTTTCATCATCCAGCTCTTCCAACTGGGCCTGGTTATATCTGAACTGTATGCGATTCAGAACTTCCCTTAACAGAAGAACTAAGGCATCTTTGTACCTATCCAACCATACACGAACATATTACATTTTAAACAAAAGCAGCAACAAATACAGAACACCACATCAGGCACTTTATACCCTTGACTGTCAATATTTTATAAGGCTGCACTAATATGAGATCATTAATATTTTTTTGTTCAGTGTTTCAGAAATCCACTGAAGTTCAAAAGGGACAAATAGGTTGTATGAGCGACTTACCTGTTTAGAACACTTTCTCTGTCAGCAAGTCTGCTTTTGATTTTGGTTGTTAGAAAATCCAAAAAGACGCTCCATATATCCAAACAGGCAAAGTAGCCTTCATGGGTAGGCTGTAAATCCAACGAGAAGAAAGTTTTCTAATCTGTCAAAACTCATATTTTGCAGGAAACCTATAGAAATAAACAACCTTTGGTGTACTGCATAAACAAATGACTGTGACCAAATAATCAATACCTGGTTGAAGGTGTACTTGAAAAGCAGCGCAAGAAACTCCACAATTGGAAACTGAGGACTGGACTCAATCCGCCTCAAGTGAACACTGACAAACAGCCGCAGAAAATCTGTGAACTTTTCCAAGTAACTGCAAGATGAAAGAGAAAACATTAACAAAAGATTTAAGTTGCCACAATGATGATGATGAAGAGAATGTTTTTGCATACACAGTGCGTATGCAAATGACCTGTAGCAAAATACGAAACTCCCACCTACCACCTGTAGCACTCCGGGCTGAGGCCATCAAACAGTTGGTAAGCCGTAACTAAGACCCATATGTAACCAGTCAGTGTGGTAGATGGCGAGGGATTCAAACAGTTCGGTACCTTGACCCCAAGTTATGCCATCGAGCGCTACTGTGACTTAATGCATTTTAAATTTTTACATCACAACTACCTGTCACTTCATTCATGTTGACTGGAGACAGGGTTCCTGTTATCTGGTAATTAGTAATTAGTTTTTATCAGGAAAATCTGTTGATGTCCAACATATTTAAGGCTGTTGAAAATAACTGCCCAGTTAGTTGTGAAAATATTCTGGCTCAACATGCTGTTTTCCCTCACTGCTTCTCTGATGTCCTACCTCTCTCTCACTCCTCTCTCGATTGGGTGAACAAAGGGTTTATTTTGACCAAGCAACAGCTGATGCCGACTTGCTAAAACAGTGTGAATACAAACCAAGAGATCTCACCTCACCACAAAATTAACCACTCAGTTGCTGGTTAAGTACTAACCGAAACTGACTACTTCATACTTTATATTCTCAACTGGTCGGTAATATTATTTCTTTGAACAAGGCTGGGAGCCCACATTGTCAGAAGATGTCACATTACCCAGCCCTAATTTCCTTCTTGACAATACAGAGTGAGACTGCGGCTCGTGTGTCCGCACAAACTACACAACAACAAATAACAAGCTTGTTAGATAATGATTCAGATGTCACAGATGAGGTGAAGTGATCAAATGAAGGTCAATGACTTATGTCCAGTCTGCAAATCACTATCTTGCGCAACATAATGTTATGTCAGCAGCTTTTGGTTAGGACTGTGTAGAAACTGAGTTTGCCAACGATACAGACCAAAATCGTTTTAAGTTTTAAAGTTAGTTATAATGGCATGGTATTCAAAATAGGCAGAAAAAATAGGCCAGAATGACACACATGTGACAGACTTGCGGTACATGGCTGGATAGAGGCAGCGCAGGAAGCAGCAGTGATGAAAACAAAAGGTTATTTTGCAATACATACTACTGAGAAATACAACATCCCAACCACTGACTGGAAATTAGGTTTGAGTGTAACAAAATTAAGTTGCAGACCACATGCTGAAATGGACATGTGAGAGTACACTCTCTTGTCTGCAAACACTTAGACACAGTATGCAGAAACATTAGTGGCAATTAATGGACTGAGCAATACCTCTCATCGAGTTCCTGTAGGCGGCTCTTGACTGTATGAGCGTTATTCTCTCGTGTCAGCCTCTGTAGGAGAAAGAAGGTCTGCTGGAACATGCGCAGCAGGTACTCCTCAAAATCCATTGGCACACAGTTCTTTGACACAAGTTCATTCACACAGGTCATGGCGAGTACGCCAAGTCGGGCGCGATCCACCTTGTTGCCCTCACTCTGCTGTCCGTTTCGCCCTCCTCCATTTGATGTTGGTGGCATTGTCCCTGGATTAAGCTGCCCATTAGAAGAGGAGGAGTTGGAGGAGATGAAGGAGCCTGTCTTGGCCTTTGTCCGAAGATCACAGCCAAAACGTGCAAAATGGAAAATGGATGCCAGCAGGGTGGGTGTGATGCTTGTGGACAGAGGGATCCAGCTGAACAGGTGAGCCAAACACTCCAAAACAAGACAACAGAGCTGCTGACTGTCATTGTCCAATGTTGCCATGGGTTGGCAAAGCAGCTTTGAGTACTGACTGCCCTGAAACAAACTGCCCAGCAATTCCACTGGTAGATTGAAGAGACAAAAAAAAGGTCTTGTTAACACACAAGACAACAATGGACCGCTTAATAAAACGCTCCCTGTAGTCATAACTGCTCTAGCAGGTCTTTTCAGTTTTAGGTAGCTTAAGGACAAATCACTTACCACTTTCTCCTGAGGTGGGGGAGGGGGGTGGGGTCGAAGCTATGACACTGTGCTTGTCCCAATAAGTCTCCAAGATACCTGCAAAACAAGAAGTGACAAGGACCCAATTATACACACATTTTGAAGGTTTTCCACAAAAACATTCATTCTAATTGTCAGCCTCAGATTATTTTTTGGCAGATTTTATCCTTGGCCAAGTTTGGACAATTTTACAAGTCAGATTTAAACCTCATTAGTTGGTTGGTACCTCAGATGTGCCTTTCAAATTGGATTGGATTTCAGATTGTAATGTAAAGAAATATGTAAGATTGTTCTCACCTGTCAACAGTCCAAGCACTGTCGGTACCTGCTCCAGCAGAAGTTTACGAAGCTCATCTTTCCTGGCAACACTCAGGTCTTCTCGAGGACACGCAAGTTCCTCTGATGTGGTTTTCAACATCACCAACCCCAATGGAGCCAGAGCTGGGGACTGGATCAACTGCAGTTCACAACAGAGTGACACACAATAGCTCTATCAATAAAGATAAAGAACACTGAATTTTGCTCAGCACCAAGAGATCCTTCAAATCAGTTTCCAGACTGTTCCATGTAGCAAACTGTTCCATGCCTCATAGCAGAGGCTGTCCATTTAATCTAAAACAAAGACCATGTCTGCTACCACCTACCATAAAATTGATACACTTTTATGAAATGACCCATTAACCTTAAGACGACAAGTGAGACAAGATGCATCAGGATCTACTGTATGTGTTGTTGTTCACCTTGGCTGAACAATTTCCTGTGGGGAACGTTAATCTGTTACCTGTCTGCTCATAATCTGTTGATATACGGTGAAAGAGGAGATGCTTTTAAAAGGCAAACTTTTACATTACAATGTATCTAGGTAGACACTAGACATTTCCAATCAGCAATGGTTTTATTCTTAGGCTAGCCCCTTGCTGTGGAGGAAAAGGGAACTCCAGTGGAGACTTTTTTATTCAAATTTACCCAGTGTAATTCAATGCATTTTAATTTAGCAATGAAAGTAAGCTATTTCAGTCCCTCTTTGAACTGAACTGACTACAATGCTCTTTTTCAAATCTGTGCTGTGGCGCAATAGTCCCATCTACCAAGCAGGAGTATAATGTTGTAAGATTGAAAAAGAAAAAGAGAAAGAAAGAGAGACATTTAGCAAGTTTTTGTGGGTGGTAATATAGCACTTGTTCACATACAACCACATCCTCATAACATACGGTAAATACTTTTTTTGTAGACTTCAAATGCTAAATAACGAAAACACATTGCTCCAAATGTACAGAGTTAGATTAACAAAAATACACCTGAAATGCACTTTAAATAAATTTGACATATGTGCAACACGTAAAGGGAGAGGAATACGATAAAGCAACATCAATTAAGAACACATGTTGAGTAGGGGTGGGCAATATGGCCAAAATCTTCTATGCATGGTATACAGTGGCTTGAAAAAGTATTCATACCCCTTGAACTTTTCCACATTTTGTCACGCTGCGACCACAAACAAATATATTTTATTGACATTTTATGTGAAAGACCAACACAAAGCGGCACAAAATTGTGAAGTAGAAGGAAAATTATACATGATTTTCCAATTTTTGTTACAAATAAAAAACTGAAAAGTGTGGTGTGCAAAAGTATTCAGCCCCCCTGTGTCAATACTTGGTGGAACCGCCTCTCGCTGCAATTACAGCTGCAAGTTTTTTGGGGTATGGCTCTACCAGCTTTGCACAGTTAGAGACTGAAATTTTTGCCCATTCTTCTTTGCAAAACAGCTCATGCTCAGTTCAACCATGGTCTCATCTGACCCGAGCACCTTCTTCCCCATGTTTGCTGTGTCCCCCACATGGCTTCTGGCAAACAAGACTTTCAACAATGGCTTTCTTCTTGCCACTCTTCCATAAAGGCCAGATTTGTGCAGTGCACGACTAATTGTTGTCCTGTGGACAGATTCCCCCACCTGAGCTGTGGATCTCTACAGCTCATGGCCCTCTTGGCTGCATCTCTGATCAGTGCTCTCCTTGTTCAGCATGTAAGTTTAGGTGGACGGTCATGTCTTGGTAGGTTTGCAGTTGTGCCATACTCTTTCCATTTCTGGATGATGGATTGAACAGTGCTCCGTGAGATGTTCAAAGCTTGGGAAATCTTTTTATAACCAAACCCTGCTTTAAACTTCTCCACAACTTTATCCTTGATCTGTCTGGTGTGTTCCTTGGACTTCATGAGGCTGTTTGCTGACCAATGTCCTCTTAACAAACCTCTGAGGCCATCACAGAAAAGCTGTATTTATGCTTAGGTTGGATTACACACAGGTGGACTCTATTTATTTGATCATTCAGTAATCATCAGGCAACTTCTGAAGGCAACTGGTTGCACTCAGAGAAAAGGGGGCTGAATACTTTTGCACGCCCCACTTTTTAGTTTTTTCTTTGTAAAAAATTTTGACAATCATGTATAATTTTACTTCCACTTCACAATTGTGCGCCGCTTTGTGTTGATCTTTCACATAAAATGCCAATAAAATATATTTATGTTTGTGGTCGGAACATGACAAATTGTGGAAACGTTCAAGGGGTATGAATACTTTTTCAAGTCACTGTATATCGCCCAACCCTCATGTTCACTGTAACAGAAGCTATGGTTTTGTAGCCCCCAGTCACTGATGATTAAAACCTAGACTAAAAATATTACTAACCCTAACCCTATCCAATTCATCATTAACAGATACAAAATCAGCAGGTCTTACCTGAAGGGTGTTTGTAAAGAAATCATGGTAGAACATGGGCCAGTCCTGGCGACCAATGTCCACAATGACTTTGCAAAGTTTGTTTCGGATGAAATAGGGAACCACTTTGTGCTGAGCAAGCAGGAGTTTGGGAAGACAGCTTCGAATCTCCATCTTGTCTTGTGAAGCAACACCGATCCACATCTTGTTCACCAGGTTCTGAAAATAAAAAGGGCACAATTGGCTGTCAAACTGTGTCTGAGGGAGACCACAAATTTATACCAACATATATATTTTGAAACAGTTCGCAAAAATCTGTGAGAGAATGAGTAGATCCTTTGAATTACGATTCATTTAGCAATTTTTTTGAACAATTTAGTGCAGAGGTTGCATTTTCTTCCTTTATATTGACAGAGCCTTAAAAATTACATCCTAATCTATTGTTACCGATCATTTAAATTTACATTTTTTACTGACAGTGAGACATAGCAGTGCAATAAGCACATATGAAGCAATTTTACAGAATTAGACAATTCCAATTAAAATATGAACAAACCATTTACAATAAATTAAACTGAACTTAAAATGACCTACTGTAACCTTGCCTGAACTCAAACCTTTTTTCTCATCTGCATGAACTTAAACTGGGTGCTCGTTTGAGTCTAATAAAAAGCATCTCAGCAAGGGAGATTGCTGCAGAGGCGATTGCCTCAATTTTGTTGTGAAGGCTGAACATTCACTTTGATACCAACACTGGAGACTAGAATTGCCAGCTCAACTTCAGCCAGAGTTTTGAATTTGGGGAACATTTCTCCTTGGGAAGTGACCAGATGTCAGCAAGACTCTCTGAAAGTGGGATTTCCTGATCCTGCAAGTGCTCGCTTCTTTAGGGGAAAATCCTGCATCATGCCTTCCTTCTGCACCAGTGGCATGGCCCATAGCAGTGTAGCAATATAGCCTACCAATGCAATGGCTAAAGCCAGTTAGACAACAAGGTCATACATGTGAGATCAAAGACAAGACAAGACGAGTCTTAGTTAATTAATATGCACACTCACCACCAACTGGGCAGAGGGGTCTACATGTAGCTATGGACAGTGTTGCATATGAGTTACTTGACATTCTGGTAGATAGACCTCAGTGTTCTAATCCGTCAAAATGACAACCTTCAGACTTTTCCGTCATAGTTTAAAAAAATCGAACACTGACAGAAAATATTAATGCAACCCCTGATATAGTGCCTACCAAAAATATTTTTCTTAAACAAAAAAAAAAAAAAAAAACCCACTGCAAACATAATGCTGCAAATCAAACACCTAAATTTTGAGATGTCATTGCCTAAATTTAAGCACTGACATCTCTGATATGTAGTAAACAAGGTAAAAGTATGTTGATAGGGGATCACAAGATGTTTTGGCATTTTATCAGATGCTAAATGTATTGTACATTCAGGTAACTTGTTTTTAGAATCAAAAAATGAGGAAAGAGGAAAACAGCCTGAAACAAATTATTTTCTTGGTATCTATAAAACAATAATTTTCTCTGTGTACTGTCTTATTTTCAAAGCATAAAAAGGTAAAGATGGCCCTAGACAGGACTAAGTACTGAAATACTTATCTCCCACCTACAGGACTTACTTCAAATACTGTGAGGCTGTACATCATCACATACTCATTCCGAGTATTGGAGAGGAAGAACAAGCAGTGGCGCCACGCTCCAGTCTGCTGTGCAAAGTTATTCAGCAGCTCTTCTGCAGAGAAAAGGAAGTAGGCATGATCTCTGAGAGAGGTACAAGACAATGTAGTACTTCACCAGCAGACAGACGGAAAGTAACACAGGAAGTATATAAAAAAGCAACACAAAACATACTTTAATAGAAAGCAAATAATTTTAGGTCACATTAAACACTCTTCAGTGACAGATGGACCTACACAACAATATACTCCAGAATATAGTACATATAGTATAGTATTTGGGGATCCAGGCTTGTTAAGGTAGATAGTGTATGTGTCAACTGGGAAGGAGTATCACATAGGGATAAACCTTTACCACTTGACAAATTTTTATTCAAAGATAAAAGGCTCATGCACATTATCCTTTTATCAAAGAACAAGATGAGATCCACAACGTGATACATTTCACTCTGAATAAAAGATACCTTCAAATTTTAATTTCTTATGTTAAACTGAACCCTGGGGACAAACGTCATCAATTCAGCTTGATTTAACTTGTTTGAGTTTTCATTGTTTTAGATACAAGACCTGTGTTTTCTATTACAAACCAAGCTGCTCGAAACACAAACCTGAAAATACCTGCTTGTAATTTATAGTAGTAGGTTTTATGAGGCCAAACTTACCTATTTCTCTCTTTCGTTCATTGGTTGTGCAGCTGTGAAAGAACTCTGTCATAAGGCTCTCCAGCGCACGCAGTGATGCCTCCTCTGATGCCTAGTTGGTAATAAAAGGTCATGTTAAGCATAAACTGCACATTTAGCCTCTCTATTTGACAATATGCATTATCCAAAACACTGAATGCTGTATAGCTGTCATAATCATCTACCTATTAACCTGACAAAAATCACCATTGAACCAGTATCTGTTCAGTTGAGAATGACAGATTAAATTAAGTGGAGTTGATGTCATACAGTATACATGCACAGCAGACCATCTTAAGCCTCTCCATTCACCTGGTAAGAGCAAGAACCCCATCATCACAGACAGTTAAGAGAAAAAAATACAATCAAGTATCCTGTTCTAAGCATTTATTATGCAAAGTTCTCATCCATTATTTTGTTAACCAAGAATGCAAATAACATGTGGCTGTGTTGACTGTTTTAAAAAGGAGACGTTTGTATATTAGTGCATGCAAGCATATGTACGATCTCACTGAGGAGGGTCACTTGCTGAGCTGGAATTTACTCTCGCATGTCCACACCTGCACATACCTACAGTTGGTCAATGTTCAACTGTGCAACTGTTTGTTGTGTGCATTTAGGCATTGTGTTGTCAAAGTACAACTCACACAACATGAGAATTCTACTGTTCACAACGCAATCTGACTTTCTCATATGGTTTAGCATTGAGCTTTGCAGGAGAATTGCAGTCGAGTTGTCATTAAAGCAAACCATTTATGTTATATTAATTGCATTACTACGCCTTGACAGGTGGAGGAAGCTGGGCCCTGCCAAGAAAAACTGAGATAGCAAATTGCGATTTTAAAGAGCAGCTCCTGTGTCAGGCGTGTCTGAATTCCTCAAATAAGCCACAACTTGCCGAGGCTGAACACAACTCAAAGCAAATATTCGCTTTTGCAAGATGGGCGTCTTGTATCGTGAAATGGCTTAAACGAGCTGTCACAACCCGTGAAATACCTGGCCTCTCGCAAACCGTTATGTGACCTAGAAGACGTAATCGTTGTGTATACAATCATAAACCATTAGCTAACATGCATGTAAAAAATACATTGTTTATATATATGTACATATTTAGGTCTTCCTGTTCCTATATTCTAATCAAAAGCCTGTGCACCACGTTAGCTACTAGCATATAAAACAGGAAGACAACGCAACTCAGAACATAATGGACGTTATATTGTACTTACCATGTTTAGCTGGCACAGATGCTTTCTTCAGTTTACTTAGTCTCGGATTAATTGCAGTAATAAGCCAACATTAGCTACTTAGCTAGCCAGTTCTGTAGCTAACGTTAGCTAAGGTGTTGCTGGCTAACGTAACCGCAGATGGGGCTCATCATGGTCCACTCGCCTGCTTAGGTCGACACCGCACACACAACTAGCTTGCAAAGGTTGGCGTGGCTAACTTTGCTTACAATTACAACGTTTAACACTGAGTTAATGTTACCTTGCTCGAATAAAACGCGTTCGTTTACCAAGCACATAAGCTTAACATTGAATCAGCTATCTCAAACTGGCAGGTTAGCTGCATTGTCGTGCTATTACATTTACCGTTGTAAAATACAGAAATCTAGCTTTTGTGCCATAACTATCACTAGCTCCAGCACTGGAGAAATGTGCAACGTTAATTAGCTTTCTATTGCAAGCGTTTTGAAGCTAAGTTACCCCGTTGCTAACGTTGCAGCGGAAGGCTAACTTGCTAGCTTTTCTAGAAGGATGTAGGTATCATTTTCGTTAGCTATGTTAACTTAGCTGTCAAACGTTGCCATGCTTCTATGACTGTTGGTCACGACAACTTGTATTTACCGTTTCCAATTTTAAATCGGGTGAATATACACACCTAAGTTATCTATCGGACAAATGTGTAGTAACACCAAATATATAATACTATGCGCATTAGTTCCTGTTATTCCCCTTTTCAATGCTTAGGGCGGCTCAAGAATACAGCTAGCTTGCTAGTTACAGGGTTTGCTCCCCAACTTCCTCTTCAGCTGCAGAAAACAACCAACCCCATCAGCTTGTGGCAAGTCAGTCACAACAATAAAAGCACGATCTCCGGTTATATCTTTCAAACTACACCAGTTTTTGACAAACACTACAAAGACAACGTTTCTGAGTAACACTGGCTATCAGTGTGCACATGAATTTAAAAAGTGAGTGGCGATTAGTTACAAATTCAAGAAAAAATTGCCTGCTCAAAAAGCTCTGAAAATATATGAAAAATGTTATAGTATTGTTGTTTTTTTTTTTTTTTTGCTAGAATAGAGCAAGCCCAAACAGGGGCAAGGCCAAATACAGAAATATGGTTGTCATGCAGGGGAACAACGTTACATAATTACAAAAAAATGACAAGGGCAAAAGTATAAAACGGATATTTGGGGCAAGACAGCATGGAAACATACACCCCCTCTTAAAGAAACAAATCTAATGGCTGTTTGTCCTCCTTGGAGCCATGTATCTGTAGTGCTTTACTTCAAAAGTAGCCTGCACTTTTGGATTTTGCATTTAGATTTCTCTCCACCCCTCAATGCACCTTTTCTTAAGTATAGTATCCAGCTTAACATTGCTACTTATATGTAAAGTTAACTCAGTTTATCTTCAAAGCCATCATAGATCATGTAGTTAAAACCACATTTTGTTTGAATGATATAAATGCACAGCACCTGTGGCTACTTACAACTGACGTGTTTTAGTCACTGTAAACTAATATTCACATGTCCCAGCTCAGAATATCAGCCACAGTGGAGTTTCACCCAAAATGCTAGACACATACTTAGTCCATACATAGATTACATCAAGGAATGTATTAGACACAGGGATACTGTGTATACACTATGGGGTTTATTCAAGTGTTACCATCTGTTTGTGTGATTAACACTAGCCACCTTTGACATCCAGATCTTGAAGAGCCACAATCCAAGCATTTCAATGTTTTGTTCCTCCTACCTGTAGAAAACTAGCTGCACCATGGCAGTCAACATTTCCTCTGTAGTTGTTTAATTATAGGTAGGCCTGTATAAGAACATACTAAGCAATAATAATGAGTAATAGTCAACAAAACACTTAAAAAAACAGAAAATAACATTCAGCTGTGTGGCATTTTCTTACATTTTACTACTACAAATACTTATAAACTGCAGATGATACAACATTTAAAAGCTTGCTCCTCGCCAGGCAGGTAATTCCTAAAACTTCAACAGCATTCTTGAGGCAAAGGTGTGGTTTTCCTTTGATGTGAACAGAAAGTCTTAGCCAGGAATTTTTGGTTGAAATGTGGTTCAAACATTGCTGAAAAGAAATAATGATAGATCAGAGCATTTGTGCAAAAAAAAATTAAAAAAAATCATGTTTGCTCATAGCAGCGTCGCCTCACAGCTAGAAGATCCCCGGTTCCATCCCGCCTGGGATCTTTCTGTGTGGAGTTTGCATGTTCTCCCTGTGCAGCGTGGGTTTTCACCGGGTTCTCCGGCTTCCTCCCACAGTCCAAAAACATGCTGAGGTTAATTGATAATTCTAAATTGTCCGTAGGTGTGAATGAGTGGTGTGCATGGTTGTCTGTCTCTATGTGTAGCCCTGTGGTAGGCTGGCGACCTTCCCAGGGTGTCCCTTGCCTTCGCCCGAGAGATGGGATAGGCTCCAGCCCCCCCGAGACCCTGCAAAGGATTCAGCGGTGTATAGATAATGGATGGATGTTTGCTCATCGCTGTATGCTGCCATGTCTGCACCACAATATTTTGTCAGACACATGTGGTTGTAGATGTAGTCAAAATGTATTCAGACAGTCCAGTTAGGTTCAAAATCCTCAATATTCCAGTGAAGGATATTTACATATCTCATAAGCAGCATGTTAATGATATTCAGTAGAATTCCATAGTACCATTCAAGAGGGCAAAACACTACAAACAACCATGTAGCTTCAAGTGGATTCTTTCTCCTTAGTTAGTTTACTGTCGCTATCCGTAACTGTGTCATTTTTTTTGAAGGTGTGCAGTCTTTGTGCTTGCATGGTATATGCCCAGGCTCTGTCCACACCATGTCCCTCAATCCTGCAGGGTGTCCAGTCAGGTAAGGGAAAACGACCAGCTACCACTAAGGCATCATCAGGAAGCTCAGCCTGCAACTTCTGTTGCAGTAACGAAAGCTAAGAACACAAGAGCACAACGAAACGTACTGAAAATGACCCATAACAATGCATCCAAATGTAACTGCACCTCCACAATGTGCTGACACATTCTTCATAGATTTTTTCAACTAGAATCTAAAAAATGTAGCATAGTCATGGCACTCTTTTAATAAGCTCACCTTATTACTGTTATTACTATATTACTCACCACACTAGGAGCCAAAAACACTGTGATGTTCTTGCATCCTGTCAAGTCGACCTGTGAGGAGATACAACACAGGTGGTAAATAGGTCCATAAACTTTATTAAGAATTCAGCTTTATAAAATACAGTGATCATGTAAAAAACAAATGCTTTATTAGTATTGAAATTACTTTCATGAGGTCTGTAGTTGCTAAAGGATTTAGTCAATGACCAAATGAACCAAATAAAGTAAACCAGAAGGCCAACCTAGATCACTAGGAAAAAGTTATGTGTATGTCAATTCACACCTGTATCTGCTAATAAGAAACTATTTTGTCAGTAATTTACATGGAGGGAGTCTGATTGTTTTGTTCCTTTTCTTCTGGGATTGAAGACATTTCTATTCCAAGCATCATGTTGTTGCAATAATATATGGTTGCAAAGACCAATTACAATAATATTGTGAAATGCTGTCATTTAATTGTGGCTGGTGTAACTTAGGTGAAGCAACTGTTTGCAGACTTGAACAGGAGTGTTACTAAGGCCATAATAAAAGTGACATATATCAAACCTTCCAGAGATCCTCTCGTCGGTATGAAACTTTTTCATGATGGCCTGCTCTCCATGCATGAAAGCGGGCCAGGCGAACAAGCCATGGGTTGAGCTCATAACCAACAGCAGGAGTGAAACCCTGCTGATGGGCTTCCAAGACCTTAAGGGTTAAAAATGACCACAGTCAAAATCAACTGTTCACCAGTGTACAAAAAAGGAGCCCAAGTATCTTGATTGTACTTACAATGCGGCCATCACCAGATCCCAAATCTACAAGGCCTCCTTTTCGACCTCTCAGCAATGTCATTACATTGTCTACTTGAGCTTTGCTGGCAGGAATGTACGGGACCTGGAAGATATTTTAAAGCACTTCTGATAAAAAGAATGTTGTTTCTCAAACCTTTCCAGTACAGGAAGAAGAGGATAAATAGTTCTTTAGAGTGTTATGAAGATCAAGACCATACCTGTAGCTTCAAAGGTACTTTTCGGAAGCCAGGCTGGAGGATTCCCACCCACATAGCGTATACAGCAAGCCCAGTGCCAGCGGCTAACTGAGCAACACCCCACCCTCCGATATGCCTGGTCTTGAGCTCAGCAAAGGCCTCATCTGGTGCATCATCATCCATTCCTATATGAAAGTTGTGGTGTAGGGTGTAAGTAAAAGGTGTAAGTAAATCTAACTCTATTGAATATACTACAACTGACAGGGAAAGGGCTATGAAATATTTGTTCCTTTCGCTTTATGAAATAGCTTCTTCCATGATAGAGGGGCTTGGGGCCTTAAAGTAACAAATATCTATGATCTCTCTTAACACACAGTGTATGTACAACAATTAATGGCTATGCTCAGTGATTGCAGACTAAACTTTCATTTATTATTACATATAAAGATCTTTGCTGGGTTGTTTTCCCCATTGTTTGTTTATAATGTTGCTTTTCTTCTATACTTAAGACAGCCACTTTTACAAACACAACTTGGATGCACACAGTGTGTTCTGAATGTGTTTTTGCTTAGAAATAGCCGACTTCATTGGCAGAGGATGTATATTGGATCAGCTGATTGATGGGTGTCTGTTTGGACATGAACATTAACAATAGCGCAGCACACAACTGAACACTGTACTGGTATAGAAAATGTGCTAATGTATGTTTCAGACACATCCTTATGGAAGTTATCTTCCATTTCGCCCCATATCGGTGTACAGTAACAAGTGGTCACAATTTAACCTTACAAGATTTTAAAAATCTGAAAATTTCTAGCAGTTACAATAACTATATTATCATTTGTCTTAAGATACGTTGATCCAGCTTAGACATGGAGTGCACTTTTGTATTATAATCTGTTAATTTAGAGACACCTCTGCGACCGACACGTTGAGGATCAAATGCATGCAGTTATTTCATATCCAGACATCGCCTGACAATAAATACTGGCATGTTCATTAGAAAAAATCTGTTTGGCTTAACGTTATGCTACTGTATGATAAAAAAACCCAATACCTATGTGGTTGTAGTAATTAACTAAGTAATAAACAAGAAATATGTCGCTGACATACCGGAGTGCTGGCGGACACATTACCCCATAGGACCGAGAGGTGTGACCAGTCCGTCTGCGAAATATTCCGTATATTCGACAGCTTACTTACATCAGTTCCGGAAACGTGATCGTCATACTTCCATGGGCGACAGAGGAAGAATTTTAAGTGGTTAAGACTTAAACAAGATTGTGTAGTGACAAGTCAGTATTATTATTTACCAATTATGTTATTATATACATTGAGAAGAAATGCTGTCATGCTGGCTCCCCCTCCTCAGGCAGATCAAAGGTCCAGCTCAGTTACAGGAGCGCACCACTGACACTTTTGTACATACAAGGTCCTAAATTCAGAATAAGAGCTCACTATTGCTGCCATCTTCTTGACACATTTATGGGTTCTAATTTGTTACTATGCTGTATGGTCCTTGTCTTTCCCAATTTTAATGTGTAGTATTTTATTTAGCTAGAAAAAGCAATAGTATATCAGCACTCTGTTTTTATACATCGGTGAAAATAGAATGGTTGTTTGATTAGTGCACAATACTTTTATTAGAAATAGAACATTGACAGACATGAAAAAATATTTTTTTGTACAAGTTTTTATAAATATTTAGTTTCACAATCCTTACTATCAACTTAAACCATCGGAAACCAAAACCCAAACTGTACAAAGAAAAAAAGTATATTTAAACTCTGGCAAGAGGAACTGTCTTGGTCAATCACTGTTTGCATCATCACTGATGATCCCCTTCAGGTTGGCCAAGTCTGTTGCTCTTCTGTGCCCTTTGCTTTTATAGTTTTCCTGATCACTATCAGAGCTGGAGTTCAGACTGCGCACATATGTAGAGGAGGGAGGGTCGTGTTGAGGATGCCATGCTGAGGATCCTCTACGCTTAGGTCGACCTGAGAGAGGTATCCACATTAGCACATTTCATTAATCAAAATTTTCATATTTTACATGTGCAATTAAATGATAACATAACTAGTGAGTCAATCAATTGACCCAACCAGGATACAAACCACACTGATACTATACTTTACAGTATGTGACTGCTTCCCATTTGAGACCATTAAATGTAGAACCCATTTTTAAAGTGCAAACTATGCCTTTCATCCCATGTGTAAATGCAATCCCATTAACAATGTTTGCATTTTTTGGTGTACCCTATAACTGCCAAGCCCAATGTATTAATACTTGTACTCTTTTCGAGAATCCATATTGAGTGATGTGTAAAATCAATTGGTCATTCCTATTTACAATGTAAGGAAAACCAAGTATAGATTAGAGGTATGCACAATCATGTGGATTCAAAGTGGGTGTTTGGAATGAGCAATGGTGCAAGCCTAACCAAACTAAGAGTTTTGCTAGAAGTGAATCAACAGCAAAAGCTTTTTTTTCTCTTCTTTGTCAGTGAAAAAAAACACTTCATGGATGCTTGAAAAAATATTAAAAAAACAGTGTTTTCCTTCAGCAAACTGGAAAAGCAAAGTGCTGGATGTAAACAGCAAAGAAAAGAGACAAATCGTTACCTTGTGTGGCAATGATGTTGCTGACATCAAGATCAGCAAGTTCCTGAGCTTCCTCTCTCTTCATTCTGACTTTTCTACATTTCTTGATAGATGGCTGGCCTGTGTCAAAACACACATTACGTTAGCACATGGTTCCCCAAATTAATCAAACTATGTCAATACAGAAAATGAAAACTGTTTACTTTCTTATAAATGACAAATGTCACCCTGCAGTTTTACATACAATCTACTGAAGCTTTCTGTTTTGGGCTTGTCTATCATTCTTTGATAGGCACAACAAACAAAAACCATCTCACCGTATAGTATTTCAGCAAACGTAGAAAAAAGGGGGAAAGCAAGAAAAAACAGGCAGGTGCTTAGAAAATTAATTCCATGGCAAGTGGCCACTACATTTTGATATTTTTGCGCGTTTGTGTGAATTTGACTATCTGGACCACCTTTACTCCTGAAACACTCACAACGATCTGAAGATTCATTTTCAAGACACCCTATAATTTGCAAATGTAAAACCAACTTTGGGAGTCAAAAAACACAACTTTGGAACACGAAAATTGTTGTTTGTAATGCCCAGAATGTGTCTTCTGTTAAAAGTTGAATGTATTCCCACCGACCATGGACACCAAGATCTTCAAGCTCCTTCTTCAGAACAGCCACCTGGGACCGAACAGAGCGACAGCCATCGAGGAGCTTCTTGTAATTCCGCCTGACACCACAGAGAGAGATGTAGCGTTTGAGCCTCACGACTACTTTGTTGTCACCCTGTGGATGAATCAGGAGGTATAGGTTATAAAAAGAAGGTGCAACATCTGCTCTACATCTCTGCAATTACCAAATGTGTACCTATGTTTTTGTGATCCATTTTCAAACACTTCATCTTTACTGCCATTGGGCTCACCTTTTGACCTCTGGTGCTCTCCTCTTTTTTTAAAGTTTTCTTCTTTTTCTTAACTTGTGTTTTTTCTGTCCCACTCTGTTTATCCTCCAAGGAGGAAAGTGACAATGAATCGGAGTCTGAGTCGTTGTTTTTCTTTTCTGCCAAGACTTTTTCTTCTGCATAATCCAACAGAAAGTCATATCGAGTCATAAAAGAAATTAGTGACAATATGAATGAATAAGCATTTATTTGTTGGGAATGTAAGTTTAAAGTTTGCATACTCACCCTTTTCACTGTCGTCTGAGGAGTCGTTGCTGTTGATTTTGTCACTCTTTTTTGACGTGTCTGTATCATTCTCTTCATCACTCTGTGGCGTTTTCTTTCCTTGACTTGTGTTGCTACCTCCCGTCCCTCCATTTTTTGTCTTACTTGCTTTCTTTTTCATTATTTCTTTTGGACTGTCACCACAGTTACTCTCATTTTCTTCTTTTTCTGATTCATTAATCTCATTATCTGCAGAGTCTTCACTGCTCAGCTGCTGTTTACTGTTTCCATTCATCTTTCGCTGTGATCTTTTCACCTCTTGCTCTTCATCCTCAGATCCAGGTTTAATTTGCTCTTCCTCTTCACTCTCCTCAGATTGTCTTTTGCTGTCATCTTTATCCTCTGATTCTGTCAAGAACCACACAAGGACTCATTCAGTCAGAGTCTGTACAAACTGACACAGGCTCATTAAAATACAATTATTATTTTGTCAGAAAGTGAAAATATTAAACAATAATAGGTGAATTGTCCTTTTTGTTTTTGTTTTTTTAATTTCAAAAAAATTTGGCCCATGGACAAATGAAGTTGAGGAGTTAGTGATTGTGAACATGCAGTGTAGCTGGAGGTCATTCACAGCGATCCTGTCCCCAGATGAATGTAGTTCTAATGTGGCTTACCCTATGGTCAACATTGATGTAATGGCGATAAAAACTGCTGGAGAGAGTTGTCTGCTGTTGCTGCTGAGTTCACACATTAATGTTACAGAGAATTTGCTATCAGTTAATAAACTGTAGATACGGTATGTACTTCGTTTTTTTTCTAGGACATAATTTCTACAACTAGTGTAAATGTAGTTTATGTCTGAGTCAGAAATAAATATGGACAAACTGTCTGAGCCTTGTTGCTTCAGTTTCATGCTGGCCCAGTCACAAGAGATGTGATGTTAATTAATTGATTGACTGTTTTTGCCAATAGTTCCAGACCTTCAACCTTGAATAAAAATCAGACGTGGACCTTTTGAGTGCAGAGATTGAGAACCCATGTTACAGATTATTGAAACTACAGGTACTAAATCCCTTTTATTAAAAAAAATTATAACCTACCTGATGATGAGCTTGACTGACAACGGGATTTCTTTGCCATTGATTCATCTTCTTCCCCACTTATCACCTCATCATTTTGCTTTTCTCTCTTCCTTTTGTTTTGGAGCTTCTTACTCTCCAAACCGCTTTCATTTTTGTCATTGTCCTAGCAGGAAAAACCAAAAACCCCCAAAATATTGACGATTATAGTAATAACTACAGCTCTAAAAAAGATTTCCCTACAAAACCCCAAAACATTCTAACAAACATACAATATAAACTGTATAGGAAGAATCAGATACCTGCATTTTCATCAGTTCCTCTTGAACCACTTTTTTCATGAAATTTCTGGCCTCTGGACTCAATGATTCACATCGCACATGTGCCAGATATCGCCTTTTCAAAATTCCTAAGGTCAGTTTGCTGGAATAAGATATTAGAAAGATTGCATCCAAGTGTGTAAGGTCGGTGTAACTTACAGTAACATACGTGATTATCTTGAGCCTTTTTGTTTTTGAATGCAGACTGAGAAATACACCTGACAACAATAACACACATCCAAATTATACTGTAACTGATGAATACTGTAAAACAAATTGGCAAAACAACATTTACTACATATCTACATAGACAACACTTTATTTTGTGCAGGAAAGCAGGAGTTTGTAACCTTGTTGGCACTGCATTTAGTATGATTTCCAATAAGATAAAAACTATTGAGTGAGAGTTTTAATTTCTGAAAGATACCACTCCTAACCAGCAGGTGTCGCCACAAATGGATAGTTTATATACCACTGTCGAGGGAAACACCACTCCTTGGCAACTGTCAGTCACAGACAACTTTACTTCACTTTTAACAAAGCTAGCTCGGCAAGCTAAGGTTATTTCAATTTAAGCCTTGAATGCTAGCGTAGCTAAAGTACACTGACAGCGTCGAATTAGGAGGACAAACCACAACATTGTTAACCTTTCTAACGTGTGTATTGTGTTATCTTAGCGGTAAAGTGGCACATTAATGTTACATTACTTACAGTATGCGCAACATGCAGCTGGTTTGAAATGCTCTCTGGATAGCAGTGTTGCAGTCAGTATATGCTAGCGGGTATTTCCGTTAACTGCCTAGATGCAGACCACACAACAAAAGTGCATAAACGTACAATCAGCACTTGTTCGAACAAGTCTTGAAAGCTTCAACTTACCTTAGGTCCGGCTCAGCGCGGAGCTGACCACCCACAAATCTGTGGATATCCCTCGTCTCTTTCTCTGACACCATACTGTCGCGGTTTCTTTTTGGCGCCGGCCAAATAACCGGAAGTGACGCCACTAGTGCCACGCCCCTCCACTACAATGCATAAAACCTTTGGGAACTTATACTTTTTATAGAAATTCTACTGTATTTATTCATCTCTTTGACAGTTGTAGTAGTTGTAGTTGTAATTATCACCAGTATAAACCTTTTTAAACTTTATGTTAAAGAGGTCAGTTTAATTCCAAGGCCTTAAGATTTTATCATACATGTAATGATTTCAGTGAGAAATATTCTATTCACAAGTGTTTTTCTAAAAGATAGAAAATTGTCTTGATTGAGAAAACCTTTTGAAAAAAATGGGCTGCATCTTGTGTCACACTGCATATACAATATAATGAACTTATATTTGCAATGCATGATTCTTGCAATTTTGGGGTTGTGCTCATATGACTGAACATACTTAATGCAAGTTGCTTTGCACAAAAGCACCAGCTAAATAAATGACATGGAATGTAGTATTAGGGTACAGTAATGTTGAATAACATCCAAATAATCCTTGCCACTTTTGAGCATCTGTTAAGGCTACATTCCTACAATCAGCAGTTTGAATGAATAAAATGTTTTGAAGCACATCAAGCAAGCACAGTAATAAATGTCCTGTGCGTAACTTCCACCTGTTTTCTGTAACATGTAGTATTTAGTTGAGTCCATTTCTTTATTACCCTTAAGGAAAATGAGACCAAGAAGCTCAAGTTGGATTTCATAAGTAATTTATTCACAACATTGCCATCCCATGACCACTACTGGACGGAAGTTACATTAGTGCATATTTTAAGGTATTCCAAGGTGATTTTATAAAGGGTCTGAGATGCATATTGCTCTCATTCAATGTTTTTTTTTTTTTTTTCCAGTATTCAAAGTGATTAGATTTACACAAGACACTGGTGAATATTAGAAAGAAAATCAGTATTCTCTCCCTGAGGGAAATAAAAATACAACTCAGTATAAATTGCCTTTATCATCACCATATGGCCAATTACAAATTTCAGTGGTTTGGTATAAGACATAAAGCGAAAGTGAAAGATCATGGCTCAGAATACAATGTAATAAGAAAGAAATGGTCACGGTTCCTCTTGAAACATTAAACTGAAATGTAAGTTCACTATTGGGTCATTTACTGGAGGAAATTAAAAATCTGACTTGTGCTATTGAGTGCATCATATCATTCCAAAAAATTTAAACTCACTTGAGCACTAACTAACACAAAGATTGCGTGCAATACGTTAAATACCAAACAATAAATTAGGTTCATAAATTAATTAATAAAAAAAAAACCATCTCGAAGCAACAGCAGTAATAATTTAAATAAAGAAAACGAAGCTGCTCAACAATCTTTCTTAGACAACCTCACTAGAAATGGCTACTCAGTTTTATTCCAGTGTTAACATGTCTAAGATAATCTTGACCACCCCCTGTTCACACTGTCATGCAGCATAAATCAGCCCAACTTATGAAAAGGCAACAGATGTTTCACAACCTGAATTACCAGAGTGACACAGTGTTTCCCACAAGCCAAACACAGAGGAGGATGCCAGTGCATATCCTTAACACCCACTTTAAAAGTGGGCTGTCTGCTCTATGAATAAAATCCACCTATAGGATGGGAGTTGGGCTTTGAGGCCCATTCTGTATCTTGCAGGAGGTTCCTTGACACTTGCAAAGTAATATTTATGCCAGTTTCATGTCCCAGGTAATTTTACACATTTCCTATCTAAATAATGTACACAATTAGTTTTCTTGTAAACAGAAGCATTTTCTTCTCCAGACTTCAGTTACAAATCAGTCATCAACCCCTACATTTCTGCAGTGACATATAACTAACTCATAACTATTAAGCTATTGCTATGATCAAGGACGTGTCTTTCATTCTGCTAGCATCCAACAGAAAATACACATACATTAAGTCACTCTCCCATGTTTTACGTTTCACATTATTAGTCCTTATACACAGTTTGCTGGCCGTGCCCTCTTTCATCATGCATTATGTGCCTCCTTACGTGGATCCGTCGTACCCGCCGGTCGCCTCCCACGGCACCCTCTTCCTCCGACTGGCCAGCTCCCAGCGATGACCCTGAGCCTCTTGAATCTAAAAGGTGTAAGCCTCCTGGACCAGATCCTCTGCCATTTTCATAAATGAGGATATTGAGGGTTTCTTCAAAGATTCGAGCCTCAGGAAACTCAACCTAAAAACACAGATGTTCAAGCTTGAAAACTGGTGTAGCAGACTGGTGTCGCGTTGCAGCATTTGCATCATAGCTTCAGTGGACAGCAGCAGTGATGATGACAGAGGAAGCTGGAAGTGTGGCTAAACTTTGCTCTGCAGCTATGACGGGAAGTACACTTAATCGCTTACTGGTGGAGAGTTTGATGAGAAAATCAATACAACTCTCCTATCTGTCTGCTAAATAGAAGGCCATAGCCAGCATGTGATTAGCTTAGGTTAGCATAATGACTGGAAACAGGGAGAAACAGCTTTACTATGTCCTAGATATGTGTTTATCAGTGATCTTTAGAGTTAGAGTAGAGGTTTAGAGGTGGATTTTGTGACCTTTGCACAGAGCTAGGCTAGCTGTTTCCCATCTTTGTGCTAAGCTAACTGACAGCTGTCCAACTCACATTCAGAAAGTGATTTACCTGTTTCCCAGAATGTCAAACCACTGCTTTAAGCGCTCAGTGTGTACACTGTGTCATGCTTACTTTGGTCTGCTTCTTCTCTGTGGCATAGACGATGGAAGTGCAGCATACTTCAGCAATCTTGCGGCCTTCACCATAGAAAGACCAACAGCAGATCTCATCCCCAAGCACATCTTTTACAAACAGGACGCGGCCATTAAATCGTAGCACAAGTTTGTCAAACAGTTCAATGTTCTTCAGCAGGTTATCGTCAGAGTTGCTGGTCACAAGGAGAGACAAAGAGTTAGGAATTATTAGATGAAAAGATTAAGGAGTTCTTTCCACTCAAAATCCAAAAAGTGACAGTCAAGGGAAGACGTGAGAAACACTGATATTCTGATGTGGCAGAAAATCACAATTATTTTTCATACTCTTTGCAGGTGCACGTGAACAGTGAGCCTTAATTTTTACCTGGTGTAAGAGTATTTGTTGTTTCCTCTGTTGTTCTGCAATTTTACTACCGGCTGTGAAGACAAGAAATAGGAATAAATCTAGTGATAAAACAACTGAGTTTACACACGAAAAGAACCAACTCTAGTAAGAGTTACATTTTGTGAATGAAATTCATTGAGACAAAAACACACAGAAGAATGTACCTTTCACGGCTCACAAATGTAAATCTCTTCATCTATTATTGTTTCCAATACAGCGAAACAGTTGAACCCTTTGTACACACAAGTACACTGTACCACTGCTGCTGACCTTAGACACACTTTTGTCAGGGGTCCATTTGATTGAGATTGAACTTACCTTTCTACAAGTAGCAATCATCCTCTGTTCTTCTTTGGCTGAGGTGATCATGGGGATGCGACACACACTTTCAAAGACATCCTTTTGTTTCTGACAACAAATAAAGCACATTAAATTTTATCCTGATGCTTCTTTTTTAACAGCAATTAATCAACCAGGCAATTTTTTCCCCCAACACAATTTATCTTCCTCCAACCACTTGACATTAAACTCACATCTCCACATCTTGGCTCATCCCTAACTTGTTAGATAGTTAGCAAACACGACTGACATTCATGAAAAGATGACACGCAGCCAGTTGCCAAAATTTGTAACGAGCTAATATAACGTAAACTTCACATCAAACTTCTATGAATGGCAGTTGCTCATTGCCTAATACTGTTAATCAAGCAAATACACACGACTGGACATTTTAGGGTAGGCTGCTGTGCATGACAATTATTCCCATCAGCCTTAAATGCACCATCTGCAAATTTGATACCTACAGCAAATTTACTGTAAATTTCACACAATTTTTGACTTTAATTTCCTTGAGTTTATTTTCAGACTTTTTAAGAATTTTTTAAAGGAGCTGTGGGAACCCTAATCCGCTAAGTGGATACAAATAACCAGTTAATAACTGAGTGATGTCAAACAAGACACAAGGGTCCAAAGCATGTCATTAAGTTTGTTGTTTAGTCTGACCAGTAGCTAAAACCTGGCAATATTAAATGTATTAACATACAAAATGGAGATTGTTAACAATGGATTACTATGTTTTGATCAGCTCATTGAGAAATCAGCATGTAGTTTCGATAATACAGACACTGAAGAAGTGGCCAGAAAGAGCTTTGATGCTAGTAATATTGCACAAATCACCGTATTTTATGACTGCATCTGCTGTTACATGAATATCAACTTTAAAGACAGGTTTGGTCCTTTAGTACCAATGTACTCAATGAACTTAACTAGAAATACTTAATCATGCTAATATTATATAAGCATTTTTGTGCCTCACATTGGAACTTGTGTATATTCGTACATGCACAAATTTAATACAAACTGTGAAAAAAGTGCCATCTATTTACCTGCATGGCACTGAGGCAGTGCTGGACGAGTCCCTGGACCCGATAGTACTGTGCCTCCTTCAAAACCTCATCCAGTTCTCTGTGGTCCTCTGGAAGTGGAACTGAGCCATCTCGCAGGAAGTTCAAAACAAGTCCAAAATGTCGGCCGCACCTATCTAAAACTACCCAACCTGGGACAACAGGAAAAATGATTTTGAGTCAGTCACATTCTTCAGTAACCTTTGTGACTTTCTGCAGTAGGCCAGTGGTCCACAGTGTGTACTATGGCTGTGGTTCTAGTACTGAACATGTAGTTATTCAATGAGGAGATATCTTATAGATTTTCCTTACCGTCTCAATAATCATTTCCTTTCTGAATCAACCTTTTCTTGCTAAGACATTTCTGTTCTGTTCTGTTTTATTTATGCTTGACACAACATCCCAATTTTGTTAGAAACAGGGCTGTATGATATTCAAAAAAAATTATATGAACTATTCATTGTTCCTGATATGGATGGGACTGCTCTTAAGACACGAGACAATAAAAATGTGGATCCACTAAGAAAGATAGTGCTCACCAGACAGACATCCACTCACCTTCTGAGTCTATAGTGACCTCTGTCCCTCCGTTGCATATGCTCCGCAAGAGACTGTCTTCCTTGCTTAAAGTCTGGATGGTTGTATAATGCAGTGAGCCGCCCACATTTAATTTGACATACTTGCTCCCCAGCAGACCCCGATTTCTGAGCTCATCTGTGCTGTGGAAGGCAGGCTGGGAAACGGCAGGCTGGGCAGAGTCAGCAGCATCACTGCCAACTGAAGCCTCAGCAGACATGGGGCTGAGGAGTCACTTCCTGACTGTAACACAGAGGAGCAAGGCGGGTTGTTTACAGGACAGGTTTGGTGAAGAATGAACTAAAACTTAAACTAAAATGTGGATAGCCATTATTTCAGTTGTCTCTTAATTTATAACTGTGTGGGCAAAGCATGTATAATGGCCTTTGCCATTACATCAGGCTCTTTCTGAATCTGAAGTACTCGTGTTGTTCTGTAGATGAGAACATCATCATTTGTACAAGTACGGTACAGAGAAATAAGGTGCAATTATTATGAATGTAACCCTTCCCGACTGTTTGAATTATGATTAGGCTGAATGCAGTTCAAAACTGGGACATTCATATATACATGCAGTGAGTCAGTACTCCTCATGTGCAGCCAAACATGCCCAATTTCATCTTACGTGAAGGATACATAAACATGAAAGAGCTGCTGTGCCTGACTCCTAAACTCTGAGAATACGGCTGGAGAAAGAAAGTGAGAGACCCCATCATCTTTGTTGTAATAAATGAAGGAATATGATGTTTCAGTTTATTCTGAGTAAAGATGGACGGAAAATAAAGGCCAAGGAGGCTTTTAACGTTAAACAATTAGGACTACATCTGGATTAATGAATGCACTGAAGAACCGTCTTAATGAAAACAGATCCATCAACCACACCCATTGTGTGCCCTGTTTCCACACATCTCAGTGGCATCCAGGAAGCATTCTTTAATATAACAAGTCATCCTGCATTAGCAACATATCCCGTCAACTACCTGAGAGGAGCTGAACAGAGCCATCACCAAACATAGGCGTTTATCAGTCTACATGTTAGCTGGCTACAACCGCAGTTCAAAACTCATACACTGGATGAGGTCTAGTTAGCTGTCGGAATGATATATGCTAACTTATCAGGCTAATAAAACCAAACAGTGTTAGGTTAGCTTATAACAAATTGCACTTACCACAGTGAACATCCAAGGGAGCTTTAGGAGTGAACCCAGCTAAGCCAAGATAGCTAAATGTGTGAACGCTAATCAGCCACCAATCGGTAATCAGCTAGCCTGCTAGTATGAACAGCCCAAACCACAGAGCTGAATCTACAACGCAGCTAACGTTTGACAACTCATTTTAATCGCAGTCTGCCTAGCTAAATCAGAGTGGCTAACAACAGCTAGTCTATTTCGCTACGCTTTAAGATAGCAACACTTTCTTGGTTTGTGTCGTTTCTTGGGTGAAAAATCAGACGCTTGCCATCCAAAACATGCGAATTGCTAAATTAAGAATGGCCATTTCCATTGTCGGACATAAAGATTATTAACTGATGCTAATAGCAGAAGCTAAATAGGTCACACGGAAACGAAACTATCGCATCTTCTTCCGTTGCTTTCTTCTTCTACTTTCAACTTTGTGTTTGTGAAACAGCAACTCGTAACGCGAATTACTGCCACCCTTTGGAATCGAAACGTGTGTCACCAAGAGTACAGTACATGGGTTACTGTTAAAATATACCGTAGGGCACTCAGATAGTATGTATTTATAGTATGGTTATTAACTCGAACTAAACAGCAACCAGTTACAGGCACTCCCGTGCAGGTGTCTGGATGCTAAACCTTTACACACACTCCAGTGTCAGTGGACATAATATTAAAAACTCTGCTGTCTTGTTTTGAAAGGGCAGACCGGAGGTTTTATGTCTTCCTTGACACAAGTTTGGCTTGACATGTGTCTCGTGTATGTTGATAAAGATATGCTGCCCTCTAGTGGTCACAACCAGCATCTACAATACTACGATCACGTTTGCGGCTAATGCACATTAATGGCAGTGTTATCGTTTTAATAAAACTAATACGTGTTTGATTATCACAAATAACGGCACTATTTTAACAAACAAGTCAATACATCTAACAATGTTTATTTATATCACGGCAGATGACCGTGACCTAAGCGCATTTAGAGAAATGGATGTTTGCTGCCATCTCGTGGTCACAATGACAAACTGCAATTACAAATTAATGAAGCATGAGTTAATGTAGACCAAACGCATTTTTACACTTCCGGTGAATACTTAAAAAAATAAAGTGGCCAAAATATAGTGAGGCAACCACAAACAAACTACATTAGTCGTATTACTAGTAGGCGGGTCATTAGCGTTGACTGATTCTGTTAGCATTAGTGGACTTATAATGTACACCTTGTTAACATCCGCCCCATATAATGCATGTTTACAAACACTCCTTCAAGACTGCCAGTGTTAATATCACTATTTGTAACTATTATCAATATGCCGAACTCATTATTCGTGTGATTATTACAAATAAAAAGAGTAACATTAGTTTTGACATTAAATATTTTGATGAAGAGCTTTAGCAATAGTTTAACAACAGTTTTTTGGTGCGGATAGCATCCTGGATGAATTATATATACCAAAATTGTACATGTCCTGTGTATGCACAAATATAGGTGTAGACTCGTTATTTGGAAACATGAAAGATAATTTCTACAAGTTTTACACCATTCAACAGACTTTATTTCCAGTTCAGCAAATAATTTACTGCCTTCAAAACAGTGTATTCATATATGAAGCAAAGAAATGCTACTGATGATAAGAGAAGAATTAAGTCTACAAAGCAACAGTCTCCAGGATCCTTCATTTGGCACAGTGAATGACGCTACATTCACTGTTCAAACAATCAGTTGTAAATAAATACATAATGCATCACAGCAAGCAGCCAGGTTTGTAATTTTTCATCAACATAGTGCATACAACATCAAATCTGATAACAATGATAACTGTCAATAACTATAATGATAATGGCAAGATTGAGCAGAAGCAATATAATTTACAATCAGTGCATGCTCTAAGCATAATGACATTCATGTCCTCACCTTTTCTTATATGTCATGTGACACTGGGTGACACTGCACACCAGCAACAGCGAAGAATAAAATAAACACTGTCTTTGTAAACAGTATCGCAACAACAGATGAAACACTTAGGGACATTAAATTATTTAACATTATATTTTGGCACTGAATTTTCATTAGATATATAATGAAAATATATAACCTCCCGCCACCTTGTATAAGTGTATATATGAGGCTTATATATATAATTTAGTATATATATCAACCTCAATCAATATTAGGTCAGATATTTACATTCAATTTGTGTGTGTGTGTGCGTGTGTGTTTGTTAGACAGAGAGAGAAAGACAAAGTGAGGAAGAGAGAAAATGACTGTGTTGATCACAAACTTTTTTCCCACAATAGAAATAAAGTGTTCTTCCCTTTTATGGTTTCACTTTGTAAAAAGTAAAAGGCGCCACTGTAGAAATGAAAGAAAAACATTCAGCGTGTGCTGTACGCTCATGACTGTAACTTTGATAGTTACAAATAAAGTATTGCCAAGTTCTCTGATGTTTTGGCCTCATAATAATTCAACTTGATAAATAAATCCATTTCCCTGCACCCTCTCCCCTCTCATGCCTCCCACACTGTTATTCTTTTTCCTTTATAATCAATTTTTTACCCTTCGTAAGGCACCAGTCCGAATGATACAGAAGTTACAGCTGGACCGTGAAGTAGGACACATGTTTGGCACACCACCATATCAGTGCAACAAATCAATAAATAGCACTTCTAGAACTGATAAACCAGAGATACAGTGATGGTAAAACAGAAATATAATTTAAAATTAACGATAAAAGGGGAATGAGGCCTTATAATACTTATAAAATTTGTTTTTCCAAAAGAATTGAATCTTTCCGCAGTTTTAATTTCTCTCCATGATGTTTTCTCCTTTAAATGGACACTTCATACTCCCGTGTATCCTGTGGTCAAAGCAGGAAATCAATTAGTAAAAAAAAACAGTTAAGACAGCCCGAAGTCAAACAAATACAAACATAGGAAAGTTTAGAGTATTAGCCTCATGCTTACCCCCGCCTCATAAAGAGGGTTGTTGAAATCGGACTCGACTGTAATGGGACTGTAGGAGTGTGTGTGAGAAAGAGACTTCCAGAAGAGCGGCTTCCATTCTAGTCTGCATATGCTGTGAGCGAGGAAATAAAAAGACATGTAACCACACGAACGTGAGCCGAGGTGAAGAAGACTAAAAGCGGTGACTAAATCACACTTTGGTCACCCAGAACACTTACTTTGTATAGTACATGTAAATTCCTCCAATCAGGAGGATGACCAGGATGATTGGCAGAATTATTGCCAAAGCAATGTTCTCGCTCAGGATCTGATGGGACGGCTCAAACGACTGAGACACTGTGGAACAGTCGAAAAGGCGTCACAAAAAGAAGCTTATTCATCAACTGTGATTTCTTCTGCTCACAACGTGCTGTTGATTTGGTTATTAATCGAAAATGTTTCAGAAGCTGCTTAAATGTAAACACAGGCAGCCACATCTCCACAACTTTTTCTGCATTGATTGCACTACATATTTTGTGAGATACACTGAAATGTTGGTTATAAAAACTGTTAGAAAAGTGTACAAAAATATAAAAAACACGTTAACGTTTGTTGCAGCTTCTATCACAGTGTCATTTGTAATGTCACCACTAGATGGTGCCAAAGTACAAAATTCAAATCCTATAGCAGCAGCGTGGAATGTAAGACAACTTTATACTGACAAAATCCACTATAGAAGGCTATGTACATTATATACAAAAGAGTATTAAAAAATACCAAAACATACATATCTCATACAGATCTCAAACAGGAGAAGGGAAAAGAAATCACCTTCTAATTTGTGATCATCCAAAAGCTCCTCATACGCCACTGTGAGAGATGAAGAGGAGAGAGAAAGACATGACTGATTAGAAGTTACACTGGGACGTCCTGAATGCACCTTCAAGATCTCATCACCACGTTTTTATGTTCTATATTCTACAAGTGAGACGACGACAGGTAAGACTATAAGACCTTAATGATCAAACAATGCTAAAATCAAATCCTTGTTCAAGGCAGCTGATCTTAAAAATGGTCAGAAAGGCCAGAGCAGAAGAGTGCTGAGACAGTGAAAAGCTCAACCTTTGCAGAAGGGCGGCGGGTTGTTCCACTGAGACGGATGGCCGGGAACACAGCTGATAATGACCTCACCGATGAGCTCGTAGCCCTCATAACAGAAGAAACGCAGAGTTTCTCCCGCCTGGTAGCTGTGCTTGTACAGGGTTTGGTAGCCATTGTCGGGGACGCCAGGGTTTGGGCACGGGTCATATTTTACTGTTCAGCGCACACAAAAACACAAACAGGGCAGGCATGAATTTGCAGCCTCATAAACAGGCAGACGAAAGCAGCGGAGTGCAGGGGAGGGACTTACAGACACACTTCGGGCTGCGGTCACTCCATTTGGGGGTGCGGGTGTCTCGTCCGTGGCAGGAGATTTGGCTGGGACCTTCCAGCTGATAACCCTGGTTGCAAGAGAAACGGACGACCGTGTCGACTGCGAAGCCAGCTTCAGGGCGCACCGAGCGCGCTCCGTTGACCACCTCTCCCGGATCAGGACACTGCTGGACTGTGAGGGACAGAGCGAGACGCTTGTGAGCCAACAAAGCTAGCTCAGCTTAGCATGAAAACTGTAAAGCGTGAAAACAACATTTTGCTTTTTTACGTGGAGTTGTGTGCCTGACTATTTCTTGGCTGGGACCAGTAACTTCATGGAGTCTCCGCTGGCTGGTCCCTGTCTAGAATTAGCTTGGCGCACACGCCTAAAACCACAACCTGTTGTTTTTAACACTTTGGTTTTTGTGTGGATTGAAACAAAAAACTATAATGTAGTTCATAAGTGAGCATTAGAGTTGCTGGTAGAAACATTTTGTTGTGTTTGGACAGAGCCAGGCAAGTCACTCTTTCTGCTAAACTAAGCTAAGCTAAGCTAAGCTAACTGGCTGGCTCCAGCTACATATTTATTGTACTGATTGTATGCATGTTTATTTTCCCAAAGTGTCAAACTATTCCTTTGAAAAAGCTTTAAACAAAGAAGAGAGGAGGAACAGCATCATGGAGGATAATTGCATTGACGAAAGCTAAAAACGTGAATGAGACTTGGACGTGTGCTGTCTGAGAATAACACTTCTCCATCTAATCTAACCTTTGCATCTCACGGTTCTTAGCTTCCACGCTTCAAACACTTCACTGTGTGGAGTCTCTGAAGTCTGTCTTCCCTCACCTTTGACACATGTAGGCGGACTGCTGCTCCAGGAGAGGTCCCACTGGCAGGTGATGATGTCCGAGCCACTGATGTCATATCCTGGTTGGCACTGATAGGTCAGCACGCTGCCCCTCACAGGGGAGGAGTGGGACGAGCTGATCCAGCCAAAATCAATTTGGGGGAGGGTAGGGCAGGTGTCGTTTGGCTCAACCTCTGCATGACAGGGAAAGACAGCAATGAAAGACAATAAAATTGTTCGTTTGTGAGCTCTTCCTCAGTAGACCTCACTGGTCCTGTTAGAGACAGATGTCCATGTAAGCCTGCTGTGTACTTTAAGTGTAAAACCAGTTTCTTACCACGATAATGAATGAGGAACCCCTGACTCAGGATGAAGCTGGAATCATCTGGATCGCTCTGAAACTGAATGGTGACCTCCGACCCCCCAGACACGACCTGGAAACGCTCTCTGGACCCCAGGTATTGTCCGATCACATGGGACATGAGGTCACGTCCGTCAAAAACGGTCAGCACATCGGTGTTGCGGATGTTTAAACTTTAATGAGGGAGGAAGAGAGTGAAAGCAAGAGAGGAGGTTTCACTTCAGAGAGATTTGGTTTCTTAAGACGTGCAGTCCACCCACCCGACGCATTTTATTAGTCAGTACACGGCACAGAGAGGAAGGGCAGGAGAGGCAGAAGATTACATAAAGCTGCAACAAGATATTATCTTCCTTTCTCTGTCATTTGCTAGTTTAGTTTTCATGAGGTATGTATTGTAAGTATGTAATTTATGTACTTTATTTATGTAAATATATACAAAGGATGTCCAGTAATCTATGTTCGATGTGAAAATACTCATTTATCACAATGTAAACTTGCTATGAGACAAGTTGAAATTGTGCATAGGTGGTGCACGCATGACTTGAGTTTGACATAGGGTGCTGCTAAGTGTTTGCACATTTACTGCACAGCTTTTCCGCATTTCTGTGTCATCAAACGCTTTTCCATCCTCCCCAACCACAGCTTTTCATCAGATACGCTGCGTGGCAAACCTGTGGCACGCACCATGTTACAGATGAGGTTATCTGACACGTTAAACAACAACCCTCTGATCAGTCTGTGCCTAGAGCATCGTGGTTTTACAAACAACAAATACCTTGCTGAATCCATCAAATATTAAAAACAATGCTAGGCAGTGTTTGGGGTGCAACATTTGTAAGATATTTTCCCAACTGTGGCTGGAAGAGCAAATAATACAAAATGTTGTATAATGTATTATTGAAACATCCGCTCCCGCGAGTCTGTCAGATTGCCAACCTAGATTAAGATTTCCAGTGTTTTGATCCAGTGTGTGAAACACAAAGGCTGGATCACTGGCTCTGTTGGTGTCCAGGCCATTATTAAAGTACATGAACGTAGTAATCACCCTCACCCTCACTCCTTTGAATTCTGCCAAACAGAAAGTCAGAGCCAACGTCAACTAAAATGAGCAATACTCACATCTGGACGTCCAGTTCGATGCGTTTTTCCTCGTTACCATGGATCTGCCATACACAGTCCAGCCCCTTGGAGTAGCTCTGGGGCCAATCAGGAGACAGGATGGTGCCCGAGGGCTCGGTCAGCTCCCCTCCACACAGAGCTTACAGAGCAGAGGAGAGGAGAGAAACTGAGGTGAGGACATGGACTGAGAGAATGACGGAAGAGGTGACGAAATAACATCAGAAACTTGAAAAGGGAAAGCAACGGTAGAAACATGAAATATCAATGGAGGGAGAGGGAATGAATACAGACAATGAAAAGATCAAGGAGAGGTGATGGAGATCCCAGAGAGCTCTTAAAGAAGAGAGATGTGCTGAATAGTATATGTCATCATCATCAGCGCCTCACTTAAAGTTTCCATTAGTTACACATCCATGCTGTTTCCACAGCATCATTACAAACGGTAGTTACCTTATTTGTAGGCTGCTTGTTGTCTAGCTGTTAGGCAGATCAGCGACAGAATATGAATGATTACTTTGACACTAACACCTCATTACTTCACATTAAAATTATAATATGGGACCTTTCTGCACTAAAATGTGACTTTTTTGAGTTATAAACTTATTTTATTCCAAACGTCTCCGACCATGAAATTTTATTCAAGGTGCGGTTCATTGGCTGACCTGCCAATGGCATCATATCATCTTTCCCCCTCTAGATGCCATAACTTCCGGGGAAACACCAGATGATGCGTCCGAGAGCGAGGAAGGAAGCTGGCGCACACGACTAAACGTTAACGTGAATAAAACTTTAATACGTGACCTCGTCTGTGGACATTTCTGCCTGAGTCATGTCAGATAGATTTTCAACAGCAATGGTAATTGTTTAACAGCTCCCATGATCACACACTACGTTATGACATCATCAAAGTAGGTCTTTTGTTAATGTTTTGATTGAGAGGCCCCTAGTGGCAGAAATTTACCACAGCAACTCGTGTGCCGGGAGGGAGGCGACAGCTCTTGGGTGCGAACTGCAGTGACGGGAGCTAAACGTAGCACTTCTATTCAATTTTGCTGTGAAAACATTCATTTAGATTTTGTTTGGAGAATGCGGCTGTCGGCAGCAGACTCTCACATGAGGCCACAGACACACACAAGTGGCCTTCCATGGGAACATTTTTCAACATTTGTCAAATATAGATAATTGAGAGCATAGCAGGGAAATATGAGCCAAATCACAGCAGCAGGACTGAATATTGCTAACAGAGAGATCTATACAATCTTACCAATTGCAGACACAATGTTTCCAAATCACCTGCTAACCTTCAGCCACACATAGATGCTCAAGACAACTGCGAAACCTCGGCGTGCAGAGCACTCAAGTTACTGATATCCCACCTTTCCTACACATCGTAGCGTGTGAGCTACTTGTACTTCCCTGCAAGCAGAAATCCCAACATATGGCTTTCAGACTGTCTTTATTGCTTGGTTGAAAATGTAGCACCTGTGTTTTCAGCCAGTGCCTGACCCGGAGCGATGTCTCTGCCAGTTTTATATCTGCCTCAGTCTCTTTTCACAGCATGCCAACAGATCAGCAGATGACACAGTCAGCGTGGCTGCAGCCTTCATGCTACAACATCTTCACACTTCAGGCTCCCATCTCTGCACAATTCAGCTTGATTATGAATGAGTGGCTTTAAGAAGCCCTGCGTGTTTTGGGAATACGGATTTGTGGGAGATTTAAGTATAATTTAAGACCAGACACAACAGAAGGAAGGACATAGAATAAGGAAATTTTAATCAGAAAAATAAAAAACTAAGGGTCGAGTCCCTTATTTGAAATACAGCACGAACTCAACGCTGCAGCTCACCTCTGCACACAGGCTCGCTGTCGTTCCAGTGGGGATTGCTGGGGTCAACGCACTCGATCGTCCCTGAACCTTGTTCCATGACGAATCCTGGAGAGCAGGTGAAGGTGACAGTCGTGCCCAGCTGATATGTAATGTCGCTGCTGCTGAAATTTCCATGGGGCATGTAGGGCTCCCAGCAGTGTTCATCATCGAAAGCTGACAAAAAGACAGATAAAAAGAAATTAGACCCAGCATGTGTTTACTGATAAGAAACAAGTATTTCGCTGTCCCTTTAAATTTAGTTTTTGTGTTCTAGTAGCTGTTCTGCTTCTTGACGACATTAAACAGCCACTTAATTGAGGAGGGAGTGCAGGTTTTCACTTGGGATGACCCAGAATCTCAAACCGCCTTGGTTTGAAAAAAGCCCAGGTGTAAGACGCTAAAAGCTTCAGCAGCGAGCATCTCCAAAGCTTAAAATAAATCCCACTGAAGCGTGGGCAGGCTATAAGCACTTATGTGGCTCATTATGGTCCTCTTAACAAACAAACTAATGAGAAGAAAGCCTTGGCGTTATGGACTCCATTCCCACTTTAGATATGCTATATACAACATCCAACAAAATGATCGATAACTTATCGAGACTAGAAAGGTTAGCATTGAAAGAGCTTTTTTGGATTAAAATAATAGTAATAATTGGTGCTTTTTGGTAATTCTGGGATGAATAATATCTAACTTATTTTCAGGTAGACTGCTGACCCAGGTAGTGAATATTACACAACAATGAGGTCAGAAGGATGTACAGCTCCGCCGCTGCTTTGTGTTTGGCCAAATGTAGAAAAGAAGTCCTGTATGGAAAAGGACGCAGGTCTGAAGTCTCCGCTCACCCTCGTATCGCAGAGCCAAGAGCAGAGGGATGGAGGAAGAGTCAGCAGTGAGCTCCAGGTACAGCGTGGAGCTCTCACTCAGTAACCCACGCTCTGGGACATCATCCAGATCTGAGTCAAAGAGCGGCGTAGACAGGGAGCTGTTTCCACTGCGCACGATTAGCCTGAGAGGAGCAAACGATTTGCCTTAGTTAGGATCTTGTTGCATTTTTTTCTACCTATGTAACAGCAAGAACACTTTTTCTTTTGTAATACTTAAATGGAAGTTTTCATTAAGTTAGAAGTTAATTGTAAGGGCTTGTTTTGCAGTTTTAGATATGAGATAAACAGCTTTCTTTTTGCATTATTCATTATAATTACCTATAATGTTCACCATTCACTAAATGATAATAGTGGGTAATGTTGTGTGAGAAAATAATAATAATAATAAAAACAGACTCTACCTAGCCTTTTTGGAGAGAACAACTATATTATAAACACTATTTGCCTTATGGGTAATGCATTAGCCAGAATCTTCATAGAAGCGAGCATGTAGGAATTAAAAAGTTGGAATGCATTGCATCAAGGTTAAAACAAAACAGGTCTATTGTCAATCTGGTAGTTTTAGGGATGTGAAATTTTGAATTGTAAAAAAAACACATAAAACAACATTGAGTTTCAGCTCAAGGGAAGACTGATCTGATCTGACTGAAACTTGCATTAGTTTGTAGAAAGATACCACATCATATCAACACTAGAGGACACAAACTTACTTATCATCATCTTCATCCAGCGCAATCCTCTCAAAGTGTAGGTGGAGTCTGTGTCCCTCTTTGGCTTCTAATAACCAGTGGCAGCTAAGGTTATTTCCATTACTGTGGTTGCTGACAGATGGAGGGGGTGGAGACAGTATCCGGCCCACTGTTGCATTACGAATCCACCCTCCACATGAGACCGCTAAGGAAAAATAACATCCCACGTGTGATATCCAAAAGAAAAGCAACCATTACATTTAATTGAAGTCTAAATCAGTTCACTGACCGACACACTGTGGCTCAGGAGTGCTCCAGTGTGGTTGTGTTGTGTTGACACAAGTGGCCACCTCATGGCCGCGAACCTGGAAACCTGGATCACAGTGGAAGTGTGCCTGCCCTCCAGGATGGATGTCCGTCACGGTCACTCCGCCGCCCTCCGGAGACAGAGGGAATGGGCAGGACAGCAGAAAGGCTGTTGATGTTGATGAAACCAGAAGAGAATTACATGTATTTTGGAAAATGGAAGAAAAAAAAGTTGAGGTTACAGTTCAAAAAAAGGACCCCTTCCCTGACATTTTAATGTATTCTTCCGCTGGTGACTTTCTAATGTGTGCATGCTGATAGTAAATTGCCGTCATGCTTCTCATTAACATGGTTCATGTTTCACTTCAGCTTTCCCTTCACGTTCTATGAAACAATCAGTTGTATGTTGACCTTTAAGTCTTTAGATCCATGTGCGGGCTGTCATTCCGGCTCTCCCTAGACCTCCTACATCAACACCACGATCGTCAGGCTGTCCTAAATGACTCGGCCATCTTGAAACATGCAGCTCAGAGATTCTTTAAGTGTTGGAACATGTGCAGTAGAAGTCTGTGTCTTGCCTGTGTCCGCTGGCACCACATCTACCATGCTTGCATGCTTTTAAACATGCAGGTTTTCATTCCAGCCACAGATCACTTCCTCTGTTTAACACTAACAGATCACAAATCACTGAAATGACCTTACTGTTAAAATAAATCCAAGGTACCAGTAAAAAGACCTGCTATTTCTATTTATTTCATAAAACCTGACGGGTTCATTTACCTTGATAATGGAGGCTGAACATGCCATGGTTGGTCTGTTGGAGACTGCGATAGTGTATGTACACCTGATTGGTTGTACTGCGAATGACCTGACCCTCTCTCATCAGGGTCTCGTTGGCTAAGAGCTCTGGTCCCAAACCTCCATAACCCATGATGGTCAGGGACTCTTTCTTAGAAAGGTTCACCTTCCTCACCTGGAGGGAAAAAGAGGGAATAACGACATGCAACCTGTTCCAGCAGCTGTCCTAAACAAATAAACTTGCAAGACAGCAACAAGTGACATACTAACTGATCTACAGCCTTCTAACATGTCACACTGTAAAGTGTTAAGGTCTGTCTATGCAAATACTGCACTTTCAAGATGAACAAAATGAAAAACATAAATAGAGCGCGCTGTGTTAAATGATCTTAATTTAATGATGAGAGGCATTATGTCGCCACCTCTTGAATTGTCTGTGCTTTGTTTAATTAGCTAACATTCCACTTGGGCCTCATTAGCTAAAAGTTAACAGTGTGTGGCTGATTGACCATACTGCAACATTCTTCCTATTAGGCTTCTAGTATACTCCCATATGATTACTGCTATGTTTTTTTCTTAAAATGCGGCTAATTATAAATGGTTTACCTTCTCAACAAAGGCCACAGACTCTCTAGACTTATTCATTATGTTTAAAAATGTGTTTCTAATTTAACACATATCTAAGATCACACAAAGTAAGGTTTATTCTATGCAAATTTTGCAAGCTTTGGCTATGCTTCATTTGACAAAAAATATTTTAACCCTCTTTTTTGCAATGTGTCGACATTCCTCTCAGTAATTAAAGTGCAATTACAGCACAGAAGCCAAAATATTCAGTTCAAAGGCGACTTTAAAATGGACTATTGTAGAGTGGAAAAAAGGTTCATGCTTGAAAAGATAAATGTTTGTGGATTACAGGATTTGATGCACATTACCTGAATTTCCACACCATAACCTGCGTACACAGTGATGCTGTAGGTGCATTCCAGAGGGGAAAAAGATGATGATGAAGCAGGATCTGGTGACTCGACAACATCCTCCATCGCTGACAAAGTCGCATTGCATTGTACTGTGATAAGAGAAAAAGGACAGGAGAAGAAAAGGTAAAGACGTGCTCGAGAAATACATCTAATGCTTTTTAAAATTCACGTCACACAGGAAAGCTTAACCAAACTTGTATAGAGTCGTTTCTAAAGCAACAACCTGCCTCACATTAATATAGCACAAGTGCTTTGCTCAAGGGCTTGGTGAGAGATCGCTTGATTGCTTTTTTTTCAGGTATGTATATTTTCACAGCCAGTGGAAGGATTTTTGGAATCAAGGTGCATCGTGCAATCAAGGAGCAGGGCTCACCCCTTTAAAAGTGTTTCCCTTACCATTACTGCTACTATCTCTTTTGTGGGTTGCCAAAGGTGTTTTTATTAAGGTTGTGTTGAGTTACATTTGGCTACATTTCATGGCACAAAAATGCCACTGCTAAATCTTTTGCACTCAAAAAAACATTTCTTTTTCTACATGATCTATATATAACCTGCTTTTTTTTTCTGGAACGAGGACTGGTGGGAGTGATTGCTGCTGAGAGCGTTCAGGGACGTGACGAAGAGAGAGAGGTTGAACTGTTTGTCCACTGATTGTCGAAGATGCTTCCTAAGCAAGGATGTTATGAAGAATTCCTAGTAATCAGTAACATGTTAGCTGAAGCACATAGCAAACACAATACCTGGTGCTGGCTGCACATAATTTATTCAAGGTTCCTCATTAATTGAGGCATGCGTAACTGTGCTGGAATTAAACGGTTACATGGAAGCTTGCCTCGAGGGTGCAGATGGGCCACACATATTTCTCCTGCTGCTGTCAGATGTAGCACGATGTTGTGGTGATTTACTAAACTGAAAGGAAGACCTTGATCCTGCAAGCGATTGTGTCTGGCTGATACTGACAAGAATTATAACCCAAGAGGTCAGACTCTGCTTGGCTGCCTTTATCGCATTGATCAAATTAAAACTGTACTTCTGGTGCGCATATAAATGCATTAGCTGGTTGAGGAATGGAGCAAGACGGCAATCCACAGAAGTGTTTTCTGTGATTTTAGAAAGGGCTACTTGGTGTGCATCCCTCGACGTGAGTGGCAAAAAGCACAAAACACAGAATTGTCCTGTGCTGTTCATCTCTTTCAAGTAGGTCAGTGGTGAAAGATGCAAATCACAGTCATCGTTGACACCAGAATAGCTCACCCCCTACTGTGCAAATCAGCAAAATATCTAAAGGCTCAAGGCAAACATCGCCGAGCTCCAGGAAAATCTCATCTGCAAGTACAAATCTTTGTAGTGAGCATAAGCTGAAAGCTGTAAAGTATGTGTAGTGTAGGATCAAGTTGTAGCAAATGGAAATAGCTTCCTTTACTGTTGTTTGGGTTGGTGCTTCAATGGGATAAAAAGGTGCCAGTCCCCTAAACTGGCAACTGCAGGCCATTTGTGCATTGTTGGTCAGACATGTTTTTTGTTGGGTTAACTGGCTTTAAGATGAATGACCACCACGGGCTATTATAGTGTGAGTATCTCATTTCCTCTCTCTATTCTCTGTATAGAGAAATAGCAAAACTGCCTGAATACTGGAGCCATTTTTTGATACAAAATGCTTTCAGTGAGTTGGCTGGACCACACCCACCTTAGACTGGTCCTGCCTGCTGTCTCCATATTGGTACTGTTGCGTAATGGGGGACAGTCCCTGATACTGGATGTTGTTGACAAGAGCAAAATGATCAATCAGGGGTAATTCTACTACTTCTTCTACTACATGGAAAGATTGTGGTGTAGCTCAGCTCATTTGAAAAACATTGAAACTATGTATTACAGTAAAATAAATGAAATTGTGTATTATGGTCCACATTATTATCCAAATTCACATTTTATTTGTGTAGTGGTTGTCTTCAGTACATATATTGTCACAGTGACCATTAAACTGTCAAACTAAATTGAGTATAATCACATTTTTCACCTCAGGCAAGGGTCAAGAACCATCACATGTCTGCCTTTTCTTTGGGCTTGTGGGGCAAGGAAATAAAATCTGAGCCTGCTAATAACAACCTGGCTTATCATGACTATGTGGCAGTATGCAGATGTAGGTAACACACCAATTAAATTGGGAAAAAAATTAAAGTAATTCCTACCAGTGAGTACTGGCTGAATTCGAGCACTGCCTTGGGTGAAGCAGTGATGTGGTGGATTACCCTGCATTAAATTATTTTATTGACCGCATGACTGGCTGAAACTGCTGCTATGCTTCGGTAGAATCAAATTATTGACCACCACTTGTCACACAAATGGCATCTGGAGAGGAAAGGGCTTCACAGTCCATTTGGCTAACAATGAACAGCAACAAAAAAGTGTCAGCTGGAAGCATCAATAAGGGGAAAGCAACCCAATACTTTTCAATTATATGGCAGATTTAAAAAAAAGTGCCATAAAGTAACACTGCTGACAGTGCTAACTGGGCATGCAGACATATAGGAGGAAAATCTGACCACAGCACCTCTGTGCAGCTGTTGAAGACGGCCATGTATGTGAAGTTGTGTCCACAACACGTATTGAGTGCTCCAGAGCTGAAATTCTTTCTAGAAAAGTTGAAGGAATAGTTCAACATTTCTGAAATACACAATTAACTTTCTTGCTGAGAGATAGTTGAGAAGATTGACACTAACCTCTTTTCTGTACAGTACATAGAGCTGCTGTTAGCATTAGCTTAGCATAGAGTAGAGACTGGAAATAGTAGGGAAAAGCTGGCCTGGCTCTTTCCAAAGGTAAAAAAATCCACCTATTAAAGATCACTAAATAACAGAGTATGTCTTGTTTATCTAAAACGTAAGTGTAGGACAGGTTTTATTGGGGTTTATATGCTGGACTATTTCTTCACGTGGGCCAGGAACTGCGTGGAGTCTACAGTGGTTTCACATCACAGCTATGACATTATCCAGCAAATAGTCTTTAAAATGGTAATTTGTTGTACCGTAATTTGTTTTGGTGACTGTTTTTTGTACAGAACAAACAAACAAGGTACATCAAGGTTAGTTAGTGAGGTTTAGAGGTGCTGGTAGGTGGTTTTTGTTACCTTTGGATGGAGCCAGGATAGCTGTTTCCTCCTGTTTCAAGTCTTTGTGCTAAGCTAAGCTACACAGCTGCTGGTGGTGGCTTCATATTTACTGTACGGACAAGAGATTAGTATCAATCTTCTCATCACACTCTTGGCAAGTGAGCGAATAAATTTATTTCCGTAAAATGAAAACATTTTTGAGACATTTCCTCACTACAGAGTGTTTTGCAGGGGGTTGGAATGATAATTCCCAGTGAAAACATAATTAAAAACAATGGCACACACACACACACACACCACTGATCATTTATCTCCTGACATTTCTCTCTCCAAATCAGCTGACCCACCTCCAACCTACCCAGTCACATTTCCTCAACTCTCGTTTGTAGCCGTTGCTGTAATGGTGACCAGAATGAGTAACAGCTCTCATCTACCTGCAGTGAGAGCTGCACAGGCACCTCCGCCAAAGGAAACGCTGTAATGCTGTCTCACTTAAGTCCCTTTCTGACATTCATTCACACAGGAGGCTATTCTGTTCTCCATCACTCCTGATTAGTATTCTGGTCAGGATGGCATTGTTGACTGATTTGTCAGATTGATTCTTCTCTTCTTACGATACCGAGACAATAACAGCGGTGATAATCGCATTTACAGTTGCTCTTTATTCGGTTAATAAGTTGTTTTCATGGCCACCGATCAAGTTTAATTTGTTTGTTGTAATAGTAACCAAAAGACGAAAAAGGATATTTAGACTTTATCATTTATTAAGAATCTTGAATATGCCTCATGACAGCAGACACATCGCATGTACAAAATTCTTCCAGGTAATAGTCCAAGCCCCTCTTGTGTGTTTCATATCTCACTGATTTCAAAGGATCTAAACCAGGCATGTCAAACTGATTCCATAAAGAGCCATGTAGCTGCAGGTTTTCGTTCCAAGCAAGGAGGAACACACCAGGTTGGATTTAATTAATCAGCTGATCTCAGTCTTTGACTGATAACTAAGTGATCCCTTGATGTTGATTGGTTGGCCTGGTGTGCTCCTCCTTGGTTGGAACGAAGACCTGCAGCCACACGGTGCATTGGTTTGACATGCCTGATCTAAACAATTTATTTTTAATTCATCTGCTTCTCTTTATCTCTCTCTTGTCCTGTGTGACTGATTACGGAAGGTAGTAAATAAGAATCATTGGTAAATTTCACAGAGAAAGCTGTGGGAGCAAAAAGTTAAAGTCTTCATGGTTCAGCTGGCCACTTAGTAACTGACCATACAGATCCTGGATTGTCCTGACACCTTCACTGCCCTGTGCTGCAATGTCTGGTACATCATATGTGTTTCTCTATGCGAACCATCTTCCAAGTCACAGATGCACACATCAATGTAAGAGATATCACTGATACATCTGGGAGAAGACCTCTCACAGCAGCTCAGGCTGGTAAACCAATCTTCAGTGTCTACACTCATTGCATTGTGCCTCCAAAAGTGTAAAGCACAGATCCTGAAATACAGAAATACAAGAAGCACATTATTCTTGCAGGAATAAGAAGAAGCACAAACAAAAATGTGTGCGCATTAGACTGTTCTCTGCTCATTACAAACATCTATATGAGCTGAAAATCTAAAATCAAGGGATTTGAACTGGACACTGAATATGTTACAGAATGTCACCTCACATGATTAGCAGGTACAGTAAATAGTAAATAGCTGCATTTACATAGCATGTAGCTATGCTGACTCCATAGCTAGCTTAAAAAAACTGCGTTAAGTCTTAAGATTTAAGTGTTGCAGTTTTCTAAAAAACATAAAGAACATGTGCATCTTTTTCTTTCCAAGTAACTCACATTGTACAGTGACCTGTTAATGTTTGATCATGAATATTTTATGACAACATGTTTCACATTACCTCGTCTGTCAAGATGTCCTTGTTACTCTGTCCTCAAAGTAAGGCAGAGAAGACAAATGATGGAAGTCGCGATGGGAACCAAAGTCAGTCAGCAGGAATTTGTCGTCACCTAAACCCGAGCACCTCTAATTCCACAGGTGAAAATCTGCACTTTTTTCAAGCTTTTTTTCACATCACTTTATCAGAAATGTGCAGTAAATAAAGAAGTGACACTCAGGGGAAGCCAGGTGGTGGCATGCAAGTACCTGGCATATGCATTGTGGTTATGGTGGTTGTGGTGATCAGAGTGGTGGTCGTCTCCTCCTCTGCGGGCAGCGAGGACATGGTATTCCTCGATCCTGTCTGGCTGGCAGCAGAGGATGAACTCAAAGCTGTGGTGAGCAGTCCTGGTGATATGACGGTCGCAGTCGACTCAGTCTGCCCGAGCCCAGGCACGGCCTGCGTCGGGTTGGTGGTGGTGCCTGCAGAATCCAAAGTTTTGACTCAATGTGTGTCACTTCCAATAAGCAATCACCCACATTGTACTGTAGCTGCATTACTGAAGCCATACAGGCCTGTGTTGGTGTACCTGTGCCTGCAGGAGCCTCTCCTAAGTATTCCTTGCTCTGCAGGGCGGCATGGATCAGGTCACCCAGAGGGTAAGAGTCTGGGCTTGATGTTGGTGGTGTATCAGGCTCAGGAGTCATGAAGCTCATGCCTGAAATAGCCAGGACTAATTATTGTTTTTGTTGTTTGACAACAAACCTAGTTAATGGGACAGGGCGAGCAAACTGCACAGAAAGTAAGTTTTGTAAATGTGAGATCATCAAAACACTCTGCATTAGTCCATGATTGTGGCTGGACAACAAACGGTCATGCATTAGAGAACACGCACACACACACACAGTTACCTGAAACTAGGTGGATCATGGTGACAGACAGCAGGACAGCAAGGCGTGTGAACCCCATGGCTTTGGATGAAACTGAATGACCTGAGAAGGTTGAAGTGAGCTGATTAATTAACATACAACTACATGATAATATAAATAGAACAATTCATGTATCTTGTACTTTAATGTCATTGCTCATTAGTAGCTTGTAACTATTGCAGGTTGCACAGAAATAACCCGTGTTGGCTGAAGTGGTCATGACTTGTAAAGTATTAGTCATATAATTCAAAAATATATCGTAATTCAGACACTGAGCAGATGTTTACATCACACAGGCCATAATGACTCGGATTAGAGGATCTTTGCGATTTGATACTGTAAAAGCCCAGCTCCGTCAATCTGGAAAATCCTGTCAATTTTTACTACACAGAGGCGTAAATGATAATTTAATACAAGTTGTGTTGACAGGTCTATAGAAGGGGACGGGTACACATCGCGCACGGTATAAGGTTAAATATTCAAGCTTTCCCCCTGCATCTGCTCACCCAAATCTGCAACAACATGCCCGAAAATGCGCTATTCAAAAATTCACCAGATGAGCCTGCCCCGACGACAGGTGGACTCTAATCCTCATTCCATCATAAACCTGTTAATGGCAACGTGTCACAAAGCGATTATTGTTTATTCGAGGCGTTTCCTCGGTGAAATTACCAGCCTGGTGTGTGACAAAATGATGGGGCTATCCGAGGCAGCATCACTCGCACCTCCCCCGGCCCTCTTTGTGCGGAGGACGATTTTGGCATCAGTCATCACTACAGTGAGACCGACAACCGTCTCAGCAATGCTGAAAGGTGCCCGCCGCTTACCTGTATCCTCCAGGCTGCGTCCTGTGTGCTGTGTCTCGGACTGTATCCTGTTGCTTTAGGCCCCGAGAACACGGCGGGGTTTGTGCTGGTGAGGTGCCCCTAGCTGGTTACCGTGTGGTTGACGCATTCGGCTATGATGTGAGGGCATTTGTGTTGAAGCTTCAGGTGCGCCCTAGCGGCCGCATGCGGGAACTGCAGCGGCGCGCGAGAGACGTCCACATTTTGTCTGTGGGCGCTGAAGGAGCTGTCCACCAGCACGGTGCTGGAGTGCGTCCGAAGCAACGCTGCACGGTGTACGAAGGTAACCAGACAGACATGTGAGATGCGGCACGCAGTGTGTGTTTGTTCATTTAAAGGCCTGCATGTGCCGCACGATATGCATGGCGAACATTTCTGTGCCGTGGTTTCCTGTGATGGGTGGATGTTTGCGCTAACATGGAATGCGGGCATTAAAGACGAGCCAGCTGAGCTGTGGTCGCTGGTGCAGAGCAACATCTACATGAATGCCGAAGCGACTGCAAGAAAAACCACCCAAGTCCACAATTTTTGGAACACCTCTGTGATGCGTAACCGTGCTGTGCTTGCAGTGGGCAGTATCATCACTTAGCATGTAATTGATGCAACTACGAGACGAATCCGATGGAATAAGCCTATTAGGAAAGAGCCCTCCCACCTGAAACACACCCGCACCCGCGCACATGTACGCGCGCGCACAGACGTGCACGCACGCCATGTTTTCTGCTTGTAGGTAATAAAAAAAGGATAATTCTGTCTGTCCTACTCTTTCAATAACTCCTAAACAGGCACTCGATTCAAAATAGATAGCAGCCAAGGTAACAGTAGATGGGAAGACTTATTACTAAATAATATTGCCTACTGTAAAGTCCTGTGAAGACCTTTATTTACTAGAAAGTCACATTGAGCTTAAAACCTCTTTCAAAAGGGAGACCTTGCCAAGAGTGGGTCAAACAGCAGCATCAAACGCATAAGCAGAACATCAAATCACAATAACAACAATCAGTACAACAAAGATACATAATGCATAATACAGTGCAATGAACAAGCTCCATCCACAGCTAGGAGCTCTATTCAGAGAGCAAGATCAGAACTTACATAACACCATGAAGTCAATCTCAGAGGCAACTACACCAAAGGGTCAGTGGCTCTGTGATGGACCAGTAACCTGTCCTAAATGTTTCACTAATTTCTTCCAAGTGCATGTTGGGATAGGCATCAACACTGTGTGACCCCTCAAGGGGATTAAAGTTAAGAAAATAAATGAATGAGAGGGCTGTTTGAAACCAGGACAGGCCATCATTCCCTTTAGGCTGTTTGTCGGCAAACAAAGGCTCTCCTTCCCTTCCCGTGATCTGTAACACTTTGACAAGCTATAAAATGTGTTTAGACAGTAGGAAATACTGTCTAAGAATACTTACTGCTGTTTTTTTTTTTTTTTTTGCAAATTAATAAAAAATCCTACCAATTAAAAACATCATCATCAGGACTAACACTGGGGTATGCAAAGTCTGGAGTCACCTGCAGAATTTTTTCTAGGCCAATGAAAACATATTTTACTGAAATACTCTATATTGTTAGATTATTTTCCAGTACATACCTTAATCTCTCAATCTGCTTCTTTTTCAGTATTTTAGTGTCCCACAAATTTAAAGGATGCATTGGTCAATGAACACGCTGCCCATGCCTCCATATGCTGAGCTGGGTGTCCATTCACTGAGTGGCCTTCTGTGGACTGTACTGCTGCTTTTTCTGTGGCACTGTTACCGGATGGGCTCCGACCTGCCAATCCCAGGCCACGCACATGCCGGAAAGCTTAAGTCAGGCTCAAGGCGGTCCATGATGTCCCGTGGTGGTAGCTGTGCTGGAACGAAGTGTAGTGCCCGATCCAAGCTGTCCAGGAGTGATCAAATTACTCCCTTTATTTCCATGAAAACAGAGGAGGATGAGGAGCAGGGACAGGGCTACCTCACCCCGGTGCTGAGTCATGCCTTGTTCCCAGCCCAGGCATCTGCAGAAGCCAAGAAACTGTATGCAGCACTGCAAGAGTATGCCAAGCGCTACAGTTGGGTGGGCATGGGCCGCATTCATAAGGGCCTCCGTGAGCAGGTACAACTTAAAGATGGTGCTTGCTATTAGCAGTAAATCTGAGGTGTTCATCAATGTATTATATTGAATTTCATTGTGGTTGGTTTTTTCAAAGCATGTAAGATGTATAATATACTGCATAATCTTAAAAGTTGTCATCCTATGGTCCAAAAACTTTTAAATCAAGGAAATAGTTCCACCAAACAAAGGAGGAAGGAAACAGTGACAAGAATTAGTCATTGATTTCTCAATGTTCTCACCTTAGGTCCGACTGAATGATCACTCTGCTATACAGAAGCCTCATCTCTTCTTCCTGCCGGATGTCCCAAGTGTTCCTTTCTTCCCCCGTGATGCCCATCGACATGATATTGAGGTCTTGGAAGCCAACTACTCTGTAATCTTGGCTGAGTTCAAGGCTGTTTACCAGCGTGGCATTGACCCAAAATCAGGCTGGACCTGTCTAGGACCAAAGGTACACACAATAAAATGTATGAGAGAGGGGCAGAGCAAGAAACACTCACATTATTTCATTATTATATTAATTAAAACATTATCAATTTTATTTTTTGCTTTGAAGTGTTAATCACACTAATTAGCTTCTTTAACTCAAAACCTAAAATTACATAAAATGTCACCACCAGTTTGTTCAATGACTGCATGGCCTTTGGTTTCAGCAAAACATTTTCATATACAACATTAATCAAATAAATACTCTCTAAATCCATCGGAATCTATGTAAATATACAGTAGTTATAGGCTCCTCACTTATTGAATTTATTAGTGTTCTTATTTTGCATGCTCAAAAAAACAAAATCAGAGCAAACGCAGAATTAGTTTAGTGTTTTTATTATTAATATTCACCTTTCCTCCATCAGAAATCTCCATCCAAGCTCTGAAATTAATAGGAGGATAAATTGATTGATTCTGCTTAATTCTGATGTATGTGTCTCCTTTGAGTCTTGTGTTAATTGCAGGTCATCATCTCTTTTAGGGCCAGGCAGTGTTTCCTTTGTACAGTGCAGGTGTGTGCGTGGCAGGAAACTGTCGCTCCTGTCCCTGCACCTACCGGACACTTCTCTCTCTACGTACCTTCATAAGCAGCAACTCATTGGGATCTGCTGGATTTTGGCTGCTGGGACCCGGAGCTGCACTGGGGAGCTCATATGGACCCACCAATACACGCCTACGTTGTCATCTTGGTGAGTAAAAAGAATTACATTAATCATGGTTTATCTGCATTTATCTCTATGGTGCACTTTGGAGCTGTTCTAGTAATTGATTGTTGTCAGTCTTTACCACACCAAAAAAGAAAAGAAAATGACCTGGTAAAATACTAAACCATTGCATGATGTGATACTTTGTAGGCCGGGGTAAAGGATCATTTCCCCTTAGCCCATTTTGTGTGGTGATCCGTCTGGCTATAATCCTCTCTGTGTTAAACAGAGACAGGGATGGAGTGCATGGCCTTCTAAGCTGAGTGAAACACGATATTTTGTTCCCAAAGTTTAAAAACAGACATCACTTTTGCAGGCCTGCAGACTCCACCCTCCTGTGAGCTGGTGGTGGGAGGGGAGCCTCAGTGCTGGTCAGAGGGACACTGCCTCCTGGTTGATGACTCCTTCCTTCACACTGTCTCCCACATGGGTTGGTGAATCACAAACAACTTTGAAAAACAAATTTTACTGTAATTTCTTTGGCCATATATTGTATTTCTGGGTGAGTAGGACATTATGGCATTTATTCATGAAAAAACTGAATTTCATTTAAGACAAACACAGAATTGTGACGGAAACTATTGCTTTCTCATTATTCTCATTATTAAACTCATGCACAAAAAAATGCAATTAAGTGCATCATCTCTATTTTAAAGTGACTTTAAATGAGTTAAATCTCATGCAGCAGTTGAATGTCAGGGCTGCCACATGTTAACCTAAAATTGCATTTGTTTCTATTTCTAAAGGGCCTCCAGATGCTGGACCCCGAGTGATTTTGAGTGTGGACCTCTGGCATCCAAATGTGGCCGCAGCAGAGAGACAAGCTTTGGACTTCATGTTCAGCCCCGACCTCTGAATTTACTCCTGCACTACCAACATACAGCATGCAGGGGTGCCTTACCTTAGCCCTGCTTGTTGTGGGTCATGCATCTCATTCCAGTCGATGAATCACTGTGTGAATCTGCCCTAAGAATTACACAAGCCATTGGCCACGCAAGTGGTGTTTGATTTATGGTTTACACCAGGAAGTGCCACGTGAACGCATGAATATGGATGATGTTAGACGATGCCACATGCTACACAGTTTGGCTGCAAGCTACGAACCGACATCACTTGAAAGCACAGTGAGAGGTAACCTAGGAAGAGCTGATCTGGTGTTAACTATTGTAAATCTTATCTTGACATCATATACTATGCTCGTGAATGCTACTTGCATGTGAAACCTATCTGTCCCAATTACTGGACTTTATTTTGATATGCTGATGCATGGAAAGGCCATTAGAGTCAGCCTGGAATGCTTCATTTTGAAATTTGGGTTGGTTACCTACGGTTCAACCAAAAAACTATGAAAACATGAAAGTCATGTGTAAATTTAAATTTCTATTTATTTTTGTTTTTCAAAATGAATGCCAAACTTTTGCAAACTATTCTTTCTCTTCATGTTACTATCCTACACGTATGCTTGTATGTTTCTATCTATAAATCTATGAATCTATTTTTTTGTTTATCAATATAATTGGTGGTTTACATATTGTACACATCAGGGTTTTTGTCAATTCTGTTATTCTTGGAATCCAAATCCCAAATAAATAATGAATAAATCAGTGTTGACTCAGTGTATATAGAGTAAGAGTTATACACATGTGTACACTCTTGTTGACACGGTATGAATAGAGCAGGGATGATTGTTTTGTAGGGTTCTAAAAATACTTGTTCAAGGAAACACATTTATCTAATGATTAGATTTGGTTTGTTAAAGATTTTAAAATAAAGTGTCAATATATTTATTCTCTATGGAACTCCAGCATCAACAGTGTTTTTGTTTGGAAAAAAAAATAATGGTCTATAACTTATCATGCATTTCTAATGAATATGTCTTTTGAATTAAACACACTAACACATCATTTTAAAAACACATTCTGTACATGTTCATTAAGCTCCCTTTAAGCCTTTTTTTGGTTACTTTTTTCAGTCAGTAGATGAGAATTAGAGTGGTGATTTTGTCTTATCTGCCATCTGTTCATCTAAGGGTCCCATGATGAGGATTACAGAGGCTGAACTAATCCACCCCAGAGAGACGGATTATTCCTGAGATTGTTTATATGCAGTTGTATGTATGTTGATTCATGATGTATGATTCGTTCAACACTTGACATCTATTCTATGAGCTGTGTGGGATTGGATGGGGAGCTGAACATTGTTGTCAAATTCACAAGAAAATAATATAACAACTCAAATATTGAGAATTAATGTCACAGGTCAGCATTAATGGATGGCAGTCTTGTGAAAAAAAAAACCAAAACCTTTTATCTTAAATTTGCTCAACTGTCTACCACACCATAACAAGGCAAGGTTATGCACCTCGCTGTGTCGCTGCTGCATGGCATTTGCAAATCCTTAGCGTGGCATCTTTTGATGAAACAGTGTTTTTTGTTTCAAAGCAATTATGTGCCATCACATTGATTCTGCAACACAGATAAATGCTTTTTTAATTCTCTTTTCACTGACAATCTTGACATTATACCATCGCCTCAAAAGATTGTGACCAGCACATTTATTTGAAAGACAAAAATATCTATTGTCACACTCAACAGTTTTAATATTGGCCTTTTGTTACGCAACAGCATTAGCGACCTTACAGGGATTATTTTCGGTGAAAGATGCCAAATGAACAAAGTGGTTGGAAAATAAATCTGTTGTTATTATTATTTTTTGGCAATCTGCCATTCAGACATAATATCAGTCATATTTCTTACAATGTGGACGAATCTGCTTGGTATATTAAAGTATTCTAGTAATTCAGGATGTCATTGAAGGCCACAGCTCAGTGTTCACAAAAGAATATGTGGTGATATTTGTTGGCAAATCACTGCCTTGGCATTAGTAATCATGGTTTCTATACTGACAAATGAATTAACATTTACACACTATAGTTTAATAACTGTGAATGTGTTTAAACTGAAAGGAAATTCCTTGGCCAGAATTACTTCATAACCTGTGAGCATAATGTCTCTCTGCAAGATAGCCACTTGACCACAAAGGAACAATTTCTAATTAGACCTGTGGGTAACCCCTGCAACAAGTGGAAGTGCTAAGGATGAGACATCACATGGAATGTGCAAACAAACATCTAAGAAAATACCTTGCACCTGCAAGTCATAAGTCATATGGGAGTCATTCCCCTCTGTAATGTCCATCCTATACGACGTGAACTTGGCATGAGCTTCACGTCCCACAAACCAGTGAAGAAGCAGGACAATATTTTATTTGACATACATCCATGTAAGGGTCATTTCAGTTCCCAGCGACAGGGAGAAGATGTGAAGACGCGTGTGTAGTTTACACAGTGTCATTTATTTCTGTGCCCAGACATACATTATTATGCCAGTGAACTACGCTATCAGTGCTAATAAGAGGGATCCAGGTGTTGCTCCAAAGTTTTAAACAAACTAAGCTCTCCTTTCTGCAGTCTATTTATAGTTAGGATGACCAGTTCACCTGTACTTGTGCTTGTACTTATTGAGGGAAAAATGATGGCAGTATCCAGAATGTGAAACTCATATCACACACGCACACACATATATCCAACATGTAAGTCAAAAGCAAAGTGCCTCATTTCACATGTGACTCAGGTTTTCAGTGCATCTAAATAACATAACGACTAAAAGACTTGTTTAGACTTGCTCTCTGTGCTCCACTTTCTGCTGACATGCTTAACTGGACTGTGCAGACACCTTTAATTTGATATATTTATCAGTTCTTCCCCTTTAAACAGCTGACATTGACGTTGACACTCACTGCTCTGTGAGACAGGTTCAAATTTCAGAAATTTTACATTCATCAATTTTTACAAAAAGAACAAAGGAAGGAAAACAAGGTAAAATTATGCGTAAGCAGTGGGCTATCATCAGAATAAAATTCAATAAAAAATACATCCTCTCCATTCACAGCCATCCATTCATTCTGTTGTCCTCATTTCTGCGACATCATTTTCACAAACTCTGTGAAGGGAATGGAAACGATATTGATTAGCTAAATTCTTAGGTTTATAGCAAATTAAGAACAATTAGCCAGAACTTATACTTTCTTCTTCATTATAGAATGTAAATAATAAGTAAACTAACTCCTGGCAAATAACAAATCTTTGAAAATGAGATTAATGTATGTCTGAACAGCAATCAAATCAAATTTGACCAAAACTAATTCTTTTAACGGTAAATTTTTTTTGATGGCAGACATTGTGACTTGTCATAGCAGGAAACAGATAAAACTAATGACATCAGTCATGGCTCTGATGCCTTTAGGTGTGCCAGTATATCAGAGCCATGTTACTTACTGATTATTGATCCAATTCATGTTGCTTGAACTTTGCGTCTCACAAAGCAACTCAACTCAGCTAGACAGCAGAATATAAGGCAATAAAAAGACTAAATGAGTTTTATTGTGTGTGTGTTTTTATGTCTTTGTTTCTCACCCTCGAAGTCAACTGTTCCATCCCCATTGTTGTCAGCTTCTTTGACCACTGCATCAATTTCATTTTTGCTGGTGTGTTCTCCTAATAGCTTTATCATGGCATGTCTCAGCTCCTCGGAAGTGATAGAACCATCACCGTCTATATCAAACTGTAGGAGAGGAAGAAACCCCCCCCCCCCCCAAACATTTAGAAGCTTTTGGACATTTTGGATTCATAACATAATGCTTTGCCAGATCTCAGTTTTTACAGTGTGTTCATTGAACATCCACCATGGGGTGCCAAAGACCAAAAAAGAGAGAACTGGTATGTTGAGCTCACCTCTCTAAATGCTTCTTTAAGTTCCTTCAACCCAATCATCCCTGCAGTTTCAGCCAGAAGCTTGGGGGTCATTAGTTCCACAAAATCTTCAAAGTCCACCCGTCCCCCTACTGTTATGAGACAAATGATATACCTATAGGCAGGCAGCAGCCAGAAAACACAGCGTTTCAGTGCTATAACACCAGTGTGAAATCCCCCCAAAAATACAGCTCTATGTTTTAGCTTGTTGTTGGAGAGATTTGTTAACTTTGGCAATTAATGATGCTCATTTTCGGGATATTTCACTTGGCTGCAGTTAAAAATCATAGATGCAAGCACACTTTCTCTCTCCAGACATTTATCTTCCTTATTTTCAATTACTGACTTCATTCAAAATCTCAGTGGAGTGAAATGCTCACAACACACAGACCGTTCACATGTAACCGTCAGATGTGCTACGTACATATGAAAACTAAGATGATTTCTGTGCTTTTCTGTATATGTGTGATTTTTCCTGCCCATGCTTGGCAGGCTACTTTCAAGATAGAAATATGCAAATATGCTCGTGTCTTCGGAGACAAGCATGAAAGACACATTTCCTGAAACTTTCAACGTGATAAACCAGTCTTGAAGATGCTTTACATTATCTTTTGAAACATGTTGAGGCCAAAAATAAAAGAAGTGCTTATTCTAGTTGTTTTTTTTTTTTTTTTACATGTGGCTTTACTCCTTAAATTTGTCTATACTTACCAATGCACTGGTCAGAAAAGGGGATATACCGTTGTGCCAACAATGGATTATATATGTTTTAATCACTTTACCAGCCCAACATGATGAATAGTATGGAAGTATTCATGAAATTTCACATATTTTTGCTTTCACCTCATAAATTAGAAGACATTACTCACAATTCATGTTGATGTTCTGGCTCAGTTCGATAAGCTCCATTTCAGTTGGCATGTAACCCATGGTCCTCATCAGGTTCCCCAGGTCTTTACAGGTTATGAAACCATCCTTGTCTTTATCAAACTCTACAAAAGCTTCACGCAGCTCTAGATTACATACAGACATAAAACTGAGAATGGCATGTGACTAAAATGAATAAATAAAAAATTATACTGCACTCTAACAAGTATATCTGAATGCATCAAAACATCAGTTACCTTCAATCTCATCATGTGTAAGAGCTCTTGTCTGCAAAATAATAATGACATACGACATGCAAATGTTACTCTGTTTTATATACAGTAACACCAAATATACTACATTATATTATGTTATATAAATTGCAAAACGCAATGTGTCTTTACGTTTGCTGAGTGATTCCAGACTATTATATGTAGTACATGACCATTTCTTATATCAGTTTCATTAAATCACACATTCAAATTACCCCTTCATGTAATATTCATATATCATATGTCAGAGCTAGATTGTTCTTTAATTGTAAAGCAGCTGCCTGTGAATTCCTTGCTTAAAAGATTAAAAAGAAAATCTTATCTGATTGATCTCATATCCGACACACTGTAGGTTCAGTATTCGGCAGCCTATACATTACAGTTACTGGTCAAAATGTGAATTTAAGCGATGAATGCAGACTGCAACTTATGTAAATATGATTTGCATGATTCATGTTTTATGTGTAAATGTGTTTTGTTGTAATTAGGGACAAAGCACGGAAACTGACTGAATGCCAATACATCTGCCTAATGCACCAGCTGAAAACTTTGCCCTCCCACCTCTGCTCCACAATGGGACTAGTCCCCTAAGCTTCTTTTCCCATTAACCTAAAATAACACCACCAAAGAGTGAGAATAAAAACAAAACAGCATTTATTTCAAAAATGATTAAATACATGAACATAAGATTTATGTTCTGGATAAAGATAAAATGACATGACAGTATCACATACTTAAGTCATTTGAAATTTAGAAAACTAGAAAACTAAGCTAAAGAAAGGGAAATTGTAAAACAGACAAACAAACAATCCCCCAAACAAGCAAGCAAGCAAAGAAACAAACAACAAAAACATAAATCGACCATAAAACTATTGACTTACTTGTCTCCGGGTTCCTCCTCTGAGAAAGATGCAGGCTTGTTTAAGACTCATGACAACAGCCTCAGTCGAGATCCTGGGCAACTTGTGTTGTGTTATATCTTTGTTAGAAAAATGAACTTGACGGTGTAATGTGTCGCTGTGTCATTCAGTGTCTTTTCTTCCTGTGTGAGCACGTGTGTGTATGTGTGTGTAAACCGTGATCAGTAGCGATCCGTGTATGCCGGAGAGGAGGGATGAGGTCTCATATGGATTATCTCTGCAGCTTTGGTCCAGAAAAGTAAGATAGGCTTAACACTGCGCATATAGAGAATTTCATATACAACACAATCAAACATCACTGCTGCTTTTAAAAGCTGCTTTCATAAAGAATAAATGCGTCTCTATGCCATGAACACATTCTAATGTAATAGGAACTTTCTGAATGGATATCTTACCTCATACTGGGATTTCAAATCTTATTCATTTGGAAAATGGAGGCTAATGTGCAAAACGTGTGTGTGTTTGCTTATTGTTTGCAGTCTCTGGACTCCCTTCATTCTTTCATGTTATGACTAAATGAAATAAAAACAGAATACAACAGATGGGAAAGCCTAGTCTTAGAGGGACTGTGAATCATACGCTGCTGGATAGACTGATTGCATGAGTAATTTCTTTAAATATATGAAAGAAACACATCAGTGTTACAGGCAGCATTTCTGATTAAATTATATTGTTAATCTAAATAAATACACCTTTTTAGTATGCTGTATATTCAACTCAGCATACAAGTAATCTGACAATTAAAAAATGACTTCAGCACTTGGAATGCTTGGTCACTTCATATCATCAGTCTATTACATAACCATATCTGCTTTTGCACAGTTAAAGGTTCTTTGCAACTTCAGGAGATACTGTCAGTCTACACCCAGTGATCACATTTGAAGCTGAATAGTTTGTTGCACTGCATAAGAAGCCCATGAATGAAATAAATAAGCAGATGGTCGAATTGATCAGACAAAAAAAAAAAAAGCTTGTCTGTATTTACTGTATATGAAGAGGACTGACATTATCTGACATCATTTTTAACTGTCTGTATGTCTGTAAGAATTATGAGAACAGCATTGATCCTGTTTACATATGGAAACTACATACACCATAAGATTGAATTCACCACAAAAAAAGACTTTTCTCTTGCAATGCAAATCAGACTTTTGTGTAAAATAGAGAGGTAAATGAAGGCGGCATTTCCCTTGGAGTACATCACCCATATGCTTGGAATACATTTGCAGAGTAAGGTGCTGAAATGGGCCTTGTCCAAACTGTATGAGATATGACACATTACCATGATGATGCAAAACAGGAGGATTGTCAGCACAGTAGCTAACAAGGGGTGGAGAAAAGATGAATGCAAAGCAATAGTCCTGCATGAAAAACTACTTTTTGAAAAGATGAAAAAGGTTTAACTTCTGTTGAGAGGCGTTTGTTATAGTAAACTGGTAAAGTGGTGTTGCTGGATGGACTGAGGTATTCCTGCAGTTTTTCTCCACCAACCTCCCCCTTGATACAAATGCTTTTTTCAGACAGGCCTGATGAGCTTGTTGAAACAGATTAACAGAGGAGGCATGATAAAAAGTTTTTTTTTTAAATGACAGACAGATGTAATTTTAAATGCAAGGACAGTCACAATTTTTGGGAACCTTGGTTTGATATTTAATTATTTTAGCAGTTCAGAATCAAAAGTATTGTAACATCTGAGGCCATGTCTGTCAGTGAAAGCATGGACCATGAAAACACACAGAATTCAATGTGATGTATTTTCATCTCAGAGATATATTTGAAATATATCAACCATATTATGCAAATATATTAGCCCCTCCCTTCCAAAATCCCAATGCAAATTCATTTTTTTAGAGGGTATACTTCTGTCAACACACTTGCTGTCTTCTTGTTTAGGGCAAAGCAACTGAGTTCACACCTCCAGTCTCAAGATGATGGACAAACTGACTGTACTGTTGACAGTACTCTGTCTGCCCTGTAAGTGGCCTCATTCTGCTGTACCAATCAAAGGATTCCTGCATTTGATGTTCTAACATTTATTTCTCTCTCTCAGTCTCACTTGTCTCTTTTCACTTCTGGTTCTTTGGCAGGTTTGAATGGCCAAGCTCTGGAGTCCATTCCCTCCACTTCAGTGTTGAAAAAGCCTCAAGAAGCTCTCAGTCTTTCCTGCAGGGGAACTGGGTTTGATTTCAGTCAACGTGGAATGCACTGGATCAGACAGCCGGCAGGAAAAGCACTGGAGTGGATGGGGCTTATTTACTATGACTCAAGTAAAACGGTTTACGCAAGCAGTGTGCAAGGACGGATAGAAATCACCAGAGATAATAGCAACAGCATGGTGTATCTGAGACTGTCCAACCTAAAGCCAGAGGACTCTGCGTTGTATCACTGTGCAAGTGCCACACTCATCGAAGCAATTGAGGAAGCTTTACAAAAACCTCAAACAGCTCATTTTTACTATCACCAACAGGAGGCAGCATGAGACCTGAGATTGAAAACATGGCAAACCTGCATGCCATCATACCAACAGTATATACAGAGAAAAAAACACAATGTGAAAGCACCACCTGGGGTTGTGGTTTGTCACTTCCTCCTTTTCATGCCTTTTTTTTTTAACCATTTACTGGTTTATGATATTCCCATCTGTTATTGTGTACGCCAGGAATGACACATTTTCTGCTATATTTCAGCCATTAAAAAAAGGAATTGTACGAATGAAAAGCACACAAATTAAACACACAATGAATGAGAAAATAGGTATAAAAGACATACGAGATTATTAGACATAAAAATTAGGCCTTATGCAGGTAAGAGAATACAGCTGACTCGATGTGCTTTTAGGGCAGGCACAATTACATGAAGACCATTTCATCCCTTATACATTCAATCTTAAAACCCACTAGGTCTCTTTTTTTATTAGTCATGACTCGGACTCATTGTCATTGAAGAACAGGTAATGTTAATTAGAAAAAAATGAACACAAAATAAATGACACAATTAAATGAAAGTATAACAGAGTGCTTGTTCTGAGCCACTCCCTCTCCATGATATCCTGATGCAAATCTTCAGTCTGTGCAGTGTACTTCTGTCCTGCTGACTGCTCTTGTACCTTGTGTGGAGCATCAGGCGTCACATCTCCAGCCTCAGGATGATGAACACACTCACTCTTCTGCTGGTCACTCTCTCTCTGTCCTGTGAGTTCTCCTGCTTCTTGCTGCTTTGTCTTTCATCAGGCTGATGGTCAGTCAGTGATCCCAGAAAACTTGTCTATGTCACTTTCTTCTGTGGTTCCTCTCCTTCCTTTCATCTCATCAGGTTGCACAGGTCAGAGTATGGAGTCCATTCCTTCCAGTTCAGTCGTGAAAAAGCCTGGAGAGACTCTCAGTCTCTCCTGCAGGGGATCTGGCTTCACATTTACTTGCTGTGCTATGAGCTGGATCAGACAACCTGCAGGAAAAGCACTGGAATGGATAGGGATCGGCTTCTCTGATGCCAGCAGCAACACTTATGCCAGCAGTGTGCAAGGACGTGTGGAAATCAGGAGAGATGATAGCAACAGCATGGTGTATCTGAGACTGTCCAACTTAAAGCCAGAGGACTCTGCTGTGTATTACTGTGCCAAAGACACACACTGGTTAAAGGAAGCAGAGAAGCTTTACAAAAACTCCACAGAACATTTGTTTCCAAAGACCTGCAGGGGGCAGCAGAAGAAATAAAGTCAGATCACACGAAGGAGAAAATGACAGGAACTCTAGACACTCACTCTCTCTCACGCACACACACACACACGCACGCAGGCAGGCAGGCAGGCACGCGCGCACACACACACACACACACACACACACACACCCACCCACCCACACACCCACACACCCACACACACACACACACACACTATAAAAGCACCAGCAGATGTGGTTTGTGATCTTCTGTTTCCCTTTGGTACATTTAATATGTGCTTTTATACAACAATAATAGTTAATAATGTTCCCATGATTGATTTTCAACAACAGTTGTTGAGAATAAATTTAGACATTGGTGCATGATATATCCAGTATATAGATGTCTAACCAAATACTACTGAACAGGATAAATGTATACATCTGATTTGGGTAGGAATGAACATTATGGTTGAAGAACAGGAAAAACATCTGGTGTGTGGTGTGTTTCTCTGTGAGGAGGAGTCAATGCAAAACTCTGATCTCTTCCCTCTCTACATATGTGTTGCAGAGTGAAGGACAGAGACTAAACCACTGACACACAAGCTGTAGACTGGACAGACACAACCAGCTTTAACAATGATCAGACCTGATAATTTGGTTGTTTTTCTCATCTTGTCTATTAACTGGGCAGGTAAGAACAAGAACTGCTTTTCTGACAAACCTCCTGGGACAAAGACCATATGTCTGCATTACAGTAACTAATGAGCTATTTAACTTTCTGAAGGTACTGAGGGTCAAACACTGACTGAGTCTGAATCAGTGGTTAAAAGGCCTGGAGAATCTCACAGATTGACCTGTACAGCCTCTGGATTCACATTCAGCAGCTACTGGATGCACTGGATCAGACAGGCTCCTGGAAAAGGACTGGAGTGGGTTGCTTACATCAGTAGTGGTGGTGGCTACACCTACTACTCTGAGTCAGTGAAAGGCCGGTTTACCATCTCCAGAGACAACAGCAGACAGCAGGTGTATCTGCAGATGAACAGTCTGAAGAATGAAGACTCTGCTGTTTATTATTGTGCTAGACAGCCACAGTGACTGGAGTTGGTTGAGCAGCTGTACAAAAACCTGCAGTCCTCATATTTACTGAGCTGACAGACTAAATAATGATGTATATGTTAATGTTTTCTTTTTCTTTTTGCCTTTGGTGAACACACAGTTTTTCCTGTACTACATAAATTCATAAAAATCATCCTTGAGAATTTAACAATAAACATCAGAACAAAACAATAAAGCAGCTTTCAAAACATCACAATGATGACTTCTTCATGAGGGCAAAGACAATAATCTGGCTGATAAAATGATTGTTTATGTGCTGTATGAATGAAGAAAATACTTCAGCTCCAGGACAACAGATCAGATTTTCTCATTGATCTTAACTGACCGACTCTTGAACTCTGGACTGAACTTGAGTTGAAGACTCCTGCTTCTCATTTTCTCTGGAAGTGGTGATTCTTACATTTTACATGACAACAGTTGTTTTGAGCCAGTCTGCATCTCTGATTTTGATGATGAATTTTTGACCAAAAATCTTTTAAAGGGGTCCATTAAACTAATATCAATTTGTAAAGACATCAATATCTGTTCTCCACTATAACTTCAGTGTAGACTTGTATTTCCACTGTACTGGACAGAGTCAATATGTTCTGTGAGGAAACATGAGCACATCTTTGGGTGTATCTTGAAACTAGTAAGTGAGCAATTCACTGAGTGAGTCAATTCAGATAAATTATTGTATTGATAATGAATATTATCACCTTCAGTTGGTGTCTAACACACTCAGACATGAAGCAGAGCTGAGCAGAGCTCACCGAGATCAATTAACAAGGAAAACGAAATTGTTTACTTCATGTATTATAAAATAATAATTCTGGATTGAACTATGAATAACAGACTTTTTGGCTCCTTGCCAGGGTTCAGCAAGCTAATCACTGATCACTCTCAAGACGGACCTGACCTCTTCTACTGGTGAGTGATATTAGATGAGCACATTTTCTGAATTCATGAACATGTCGGGGGCCAGATAGAAAGCTTCAGTGGGTTGGATGTGGCCCACGGGCCCCAGGTTGATGATCACTGATGTAGAGGATGAACATGAGTGGACCAGGCAGGAAAAAATGGTGGGGGGATGCAGTTGTTAATGTTGATGAACTGCTGATTTTCTGTCAGATTTGACTAAAGACAGGAGAGAGCAGCACAGGTGATGTTGAGGGACGATTCAAGTTGCTGATAAATTCACTTCTGCTTCTTTGAAAGAAATATGACAGGGACCTTAATACAAGGCATTTTACAAAATTTGGATAAAAACATGTCAGACTGGCCTCAAATGTGCTGCTTAAAGAAAAATGTAAAATGAGCATTCACATTAAATGCACTCATTGATCCATGAACTATACCTGATCATTCATGAGAGTCCCAGAGGGGCTGGACCCAAACCCTGGTGACACTGGGCATGAGGCATTTGACATCTGAGCTTTAAATGCTCGTCATCTGACAAGACATGAAGCCTCTGAAAGTCAGTTTATTTCCATAAAATCTTCACTGATAAATATAGAACTGTTTATTATCTGGATCATAACTGCATTAGTCAGTGAATCAGGAGTCTTTAGCCAACTGCATGGTGTCAAACCACAGAAAATGGTGCTTTCAAGAACAATCTAAAGTGTGTTTGTGAGAGATTCAAGTGTCACCTTCTGTTTGTGAGATGAAGAGAAAAAGCTGAACATTTCATATTCATTCTGATTCAAACAGACTTTAGACCAAAAATGCCACACTTAGGTAGACAAAGCACAGGAGACAGGGCGCAAGTTACCAGTCTTTAATGAACACTGAATCTAGCAACAACAGGCAGGGTAAGTGAATCTCCAGAGTAATGGTGAGGCTTGAGGGCAGGAGGCCAAACAGGGGGAGATCCAATCCTTTTCCCAAAACAGAGACAAACAGGGCATGGAGGCAAACAGGAAGGAGCAAGCACCTGAGCACAAAAACACAGGAGTCAGGAAGGCAGGCAAGCAGACAAGAAAAAGAGGTCTCAAAAGATGCTTCAGCTTGGTCAAGGTCTCATAGGTACCACATGTAGAAACTGACAAACCAACGAATATTGATTGAGGAACCAGTGCTTATATGCTGTTGCAGTAGGTGGGTCTTGATTGCCTGATAACGCACAGCTGCGCTCAGGTGAAGAGGCAGAGCCCCACCTGTAGCCACACCCTGCAAGGGAACAGAGACACTTGAAAGACAGGAGACAAAAAGATAAGGAAAAACATAGATCTCCACAGAAACAGAACTAAATCAATCATTGGACAACAGCAAAATAAAATCAGTGCTCAGGTGAGATTATTATCGACAAGTTATTTACATCCTCTGTCTCTGTGGTGAAGCTGAGCAAAGTTTATTGGTCATGTGGGTGCAGCAGATCTGATGCTGCTGTCTGTGCACAACTAGTAAAGAAGTGAACTTTGCTGCATCTGGATGGTCTTTGACTGTGTGTTGTTATTTGGCTGCTGTGTTAATGTTGATGAACAAGTTACTCAGTTTGAGAATTGTTAGAAATGTTTAAAGTCTGCCTGACCTGGATGGTCGCTTCGTACTCATGAAACATTTATTAAGATGAGACAGACATGTGATGTTCAAGTTAAATTCAGTTTTCTCCTCCCTGTGAGGAGGAGTCAATACAAAAGTCAGATGTCTTCTACCTCTACTTATCTGTCTGCAGAGAGGAGGACAGAGAACAGTGGACACACAGTTGAACATGATGGACTATAGGACAGGACTGCTGCTGTTAACTATCTGCTGGGCAGGTGAAGATCTACACTCATCTTCATCTAATAGAGCTTTTATATGTGTCATCAGCTGATTTCACTTGATGTCTTTTCTCCTCTTGACAGGTGTTGATGGTCAGACTCTGACACAATCTGAACCAGTGGTTAAAAGGCCTGGAGAATCTCACAGATTGACCTGTACAGCCTCTGGATTCACATTCAGTGACCACTGGATGCACTGGATCAGACAGGCTCCTGGAAAAGGACTGGAGTGGGTTGCTGCTATCAGATATGATAGTGGCAGCATCTACTACTCTGAGTCAGTGAAAGGCCGGTTTACCATCTCCAGAGACAACAGCAGACAGCAGCTGTATCTGCAGATGAACAGTCTGAGGACTGAAGATTCTGCTGTTTATTATTGTGCTCGAGACTCACAGTGACTGGAGTTGGTTGAGCAGCTGTACAAAAACCTGCAGTCCTCATCTTTCAGGCTGGTGGAGCCTCAGCATGAAGTGTTATTTTAAATATGTGTTTTATATTTCATATTGATTTTGAAAGTTTCTGCTCACAAATACTTTTACTGAGCATTAAACACATTCAAGAGACATTAAAGGTTGACAAATACTACATATTTCTACAGGTATGTATGTATTGACAGGTGCTGTACTTGGACATCGTTAGTGAAAAGATCACACTGTAGCTCTGGACTAATTACACTGTTCATTGTTGGCTGTAAACTAAAGCTTTATGAAAATGTAATGAGTGTCAACACTTGTTATATTACTGCTCTTGCACTGTACTACACGAAACTATACTTATATCTTAAATTACAGATATATTTGTAATACTAAATCAATCAATCCATCATCACTTGTTCATAAAAGAGCCAAAAACAGCACAACAATCTTTTTGCTGCATCATTATGTCATGACCCGTGCTGTGCTCGCCAGTTTTTTGTTGAAGAAGTTGAAGATTGAAGATGTGTTGTCATAGTCTGGTTTTGTTCATGCCCTGTTTTATTTTGAAGGTTCAAGTTATGTTTCTTTGTTTGCTTTACTTCCTGTGTTTGCCTGCCCTTGTGATTGTCTCATCGTTTTCACCTGTGTGTCATTAGTTGTCCTCACTTGTCTATTTCAGTCCGTGCCTCCCCCCAACCCCCCCTTTGTCAGGTTATTGTCTCCGCCATAGTCCCAGTAGTAAGTGTTTTCCTTTGTGTTGTCTTTGTTCATGTCTGTGCCATGTTTCATCTAAGTGTTGTCTAAGTTCCTTAGCCATGTTCTGCTCATGAAAGTGTTTTCATGAGCAGTTCAATCAATATATTAAGAATAAAAAGTCAGATGTCTTCCACCTTTACTAATCTGACTGCAGAGAGGATGATAAACCTTTTAGTTTTCACTTCAACTGTTTTCAACAAGCCAACAGAGTTTGTCTGACTGGACAATTTGTTTTTATTGGATGAAAACATGTTTATTCATGGCCTCCATGAACTGAGGGGTTACATTATTTCACTGTTTTGAAAGCTTCATTAATATTCTCAACAGTCTTCTTCACTTTTATTGAGGTTTTCTTTCCAGTCAAATCCAGTTCCACAGTGTGAGGAGGAGTCAATGCAAAAGTCAGATGTCTTCCAGGTTGACCTGTACAGCCTCTGGATTCACATTCAGCAGCAACTATGTGCACTGGATCAGACAGGCTCCTGGAAAAGGACTGGAGTAGGTTTCCAGGATTAGCAGTGGCAGCAGCACTTACTACTCTGAGTCAGTGAAAGGCCGGTTTACCATCTCCAGAGACAACAGCAGACAGCAGCTGTATCTGCAGATGAACAGTCTGAAGACTGAAGACTCTGCTGTTTATTATTGTGCTCGAGACTCACAGTGACTGGAGTTGGTTGAGCAGCTGTACAAAAACCTTCAGTCTTCGTCTTTACTGAGCTGATTGTAATGGGAAAGAAATAACTTATATTCTGGCTTTTGCTCTTTTCAATTCAATCATAAAAACGAATGATGAAAGTATCATCATGCAACAACAATGACAATCTAACATGTCATTAAGTTTCATGATGACCTCCTCACAAAATAGCCAATGACATCAAAACAATCTGCTGAAATCATTCTCCTGGTATGAGTCAAAGAAATACTACAAATACATATTATTTGGTCTCTAAAGTCAGTCACAATCGTCTAAAATAATGTCACAGTTCCTCTGATGAACACTAGATGGCAGTCAGTGTCAAGTTTCTCTCTGTCACCAGGAGACTCTCATATCTGCTCATCTCATTGATCTGAACTGACTGACACTCAAACTCTGGACTGGACTCCAGTTTTATACTCCCTATACACCCTTTGTGAACTCTCTTCACCACAACACCAACAGAACATTTGAAGTGTCTTCTTGTGCTTGTGATGAAAGCTGAATGAATAAGTGATGCTGCAATAAGACAAATTGTCACCTCCTGGGCTCTTGAAAGAAAAACTAAACTGAAAAAAATTCAATCACAGCAGCTCTGCAAGTGAGTGAATGAATATTGAATGTGATGTAGGAGGTGCTGACAGTAAATCAACTCTGTCAGGAAAACAGCTCACATCATATTTAAAGTGTGTTTTCATGATTTGAAAACATGCTAAACACACTGGAAACATGGCTGATAGAAAGCTACATTCTTGGTGGTTGATCTTTTGTTTCCATGGCTGCACATCATCATTGTTATTGCAATGCTGATTTTAATCAATATGTTTTCCATCATCCATGATTCATGTTAATATTCATGTTAAGAATACTAATGATGATCCTCATTATTATTTGCAATTCTACAAGAATTGGCATCATGTTTTAATATTGAATTGTTGTCAATACAACACATTTAGACATTAATAGTTTCTAAGAACAGTCAACAGACTCTTCTATTGGCTCCAGTTAGAGCAACTTTGATGCTTTATATGTTTGATTCTATGCAAACTCAGTGAGCTTCCTTGTTACTCAGTTATAAAACCTTCACATCAGGCTGTCAGTGGAGTTCACAGCACGTCACTTTCAACATCAACCATGTTTTCTGTAGCTCTGCTGCTGCTGTTGGCAGCTGGATGTGAGTCTCTCTGGATCTGTCAAAGTCAACAGTTCTTCTTTTGCAGTTTAACTTGATCATTTGATCCAAAACATTGTCTTTTTTCAACAGGTGTGAAGTGTGAACAGGTGACACAGCCAGCCTCTGTGACTGTGCAGCCAGGTCAACGTCTGACCATCACCTGTCAGGGCTCTTATTCTGTTAGCAGCTACTTCACAGCTTGGATCAGACAGCCTGCAGGGAAACCACTGGAGTGGATTGGAAGCAAATATACTGGAGACTCACAGTACAAAGATTCACTGAAGAACAAGTTCAGTATCAACTTGGACTCTTCCAGCAACACAGTGACTCTAAATGGACAGAATGTGCAGCCTGAAGACACTGCTGTGTATTACTGTGCCAGAGAGTCACAGTGAGAGACCATAATAGGAGAGTCATAAAAAAACTACTTTCTCTATTTACCACCACTGGGAACATCCAGCTGTTTCTGTGTCACTTGTTGATTTTAATGATGATCATTTCATGATGTTTGAGCAAAATTCCTCTCAACAGGGTCTGTTAAATAAATACTCATCTTAAAGCTGTTATTTGCCACAATCACTCTGTTTGAATGTACAGTCAACTCACGTCACTGTAAACAGTGAATACATCCTGTTCGTAAATAAAGGCACATTTTAAGGTGGATGAAGAAATTAGTAAACATTGAGAAATTGTTCTTCTTATTGTTAATATTAGTGACCATGTCCCTGTAATACTTTCATGGAATAGAAGCAGTCTTCATAAACTCAACAACAGAGGGCACTTTAACACATCTCTTCTCCAAGACCCTGAGCTGAACAGTCTCATTACAACAGATTGAAATAAATGAATCCTCCAAAGTCATCAGCAACTCTTCTGTGGGAAACAGGGAAGCAGTTTTAAGAGGAATAATTTCAGCTTCTCTTCATAACAAAAGGAAGAAAGAGAACAAGAAGCTGAACTTGAACAAACAATCTAATAAATTGAAAACATGAATGCAGGTAACCCAACATGGAAACCCAGAACGAACTAAGAAAGAATACATTCCAAATAAATTCAGCTGTGAATAACTGAACTCAGGTCCTGATACATCGACTCCAGATGATCAGGAAACTCCATCACCTGAATGTCCCACCACTTCTCATCCACTGGGTACACAGCTTCCACAGCGACAGACCACAAACTGTTAAAGTGGGCAGCACAACATCCTCATCCTCCATCAGCAACACTGGAGCCCCACAAGGTTGTGTCCAGAGGTCCGTTTCACAAAGCAGGTTCAACAAACTCTGAGTGTAACCCTGAACTCTGAGTTGATCAACTCTGAGATAGGAAACTCTGAGTTTTCGATTCCACAACAGCAGATTTGAGTTAGTTTGATTAACTCAGAGTAGGTTCACCTCGAGTTAAGCGCGTGCACCGCAACTTTAAAAAGACAGCATCATGGAACCCCGATTTGAGGAGTCACCATGGCAACGGGGAAGTGGAAGGTTCACGCTGAAGTTCATCAGCCAGGTCCTGCTGAGCAGTGGTATGATGATGATGTAGGAAGAACTCCGCTGATACAAGCTTGAGTTGTAGAGACCTTTATTAACAAGCAGTATCAGATCAGATGCCGGCCATCCGAGAGAGCTTCAGGGTCAGATCAGAAGACTCTGCCCTTAACATACAGACAACACAATATATAGCATGACTGTTTATCTAACTCCACCCATACCTTTCCCTAGCTTAAAGACCAGATCATGCTCTGGGCATTGTCCCACTAAGGAATGTTCTCCTTTGTGACAATCTATGTCTACATCTAAAGTTAATAGTCCTAATAGCCCCCTAAACATTACTACCTCTGGTTTATCTTTTCTTTATCTGATCCTTCGTAGCCTCACATACCACAACTAAAAGTGGTCTCCATTCCAGACATCAGTTTACCCCTGATCATGCTTGATCTGACCATATACCTCAACGCCACTCGAATTGGACATTTTAATGCGCTCATACAGCGAGTATGAACACGTTTTTAGACGGAAGTCCAACACCGCTGCAGCTGCGAAGGAGAGGGAGATGGCGTGGGAGAACATTGCTGCTCGGGTCAATGCGTGAGTATAAATGTAGTCCTTTGAAATCACAATAATGTTACAGGTCAAAACTGCTTGAATTGTTGCCTCTTAATTTATTTCATTTAGGTGCAATTCCGCGGGGGAGAAGCGCACTTGGCAGCAGCTTAAAATGAAATATAAAAACATGGTTGAAACAGGTAAGACCTCGGCATGATCTCATGGAGGTAGCTACCTCATTTTGATCATGTTTTACATTGTAAAGTAAATATTAAGTGGCTCCCTTTCATTGTAAAATTGGTGATATTGTGTTCATATTATGTTTTGTTTTTTGTTAACGAATGAAATAAAATTTGAAAATGAAAAAAAGTGTTCTCATCTATATCATGTTATGTTAAATAATTAAGCCTATATTTAAACTAACACAGACTTTAACTCAGCTAACAGAAAGAAGGCAGATGCACGAAGAACGGGTGGTGGCCGAAAACCAACAACTGTCTGGAAAAGCAAGAACATCGTGGTCTGATAACTATCTCCCGACGAATATTTAATTCTCTGCGCAGTATCGCTGCACCTTCATCCACGGGATCATGATCAAAAGACGTTAACATGCCATGTTAACGAAAAAAGTCACCACCTACTGTGCCTAATAGACTTCCCACTGACTGATATTTTTAATGATTTTTTAAAAAACAGGCGGCAGAACTATGCCAAAACTCGTCTCCCGACTGAATGAATGAATGAGGAAGTGAAATACGATGTGTGGTTGAAAGAGGGCGGAGACACAGAGAAACTCGAGGTTCCTTGAGTAAAACCTGGTCCCGACCAGGTTAGGTTCATAGAGTCAGTTACTGCGGTAACTGACTCAGAGTTTAACTTACCTCTGTCTGTGAAACAGGCTTGAGTTACCCCTCTTTCTCTGGTTTGACTTACCTTCCTATGTGAAACAGAAAACTCAGAGTTTCCCTCATTTCAGGGTTAACATACTCGGAGTTTTCAGTAAACCTGCTTTGTGAAACGGACCTCTGAGTCCTTTTCTGTTTACCCTCCACACACTGTGTCAGCACCTCAGCCATCATCACATACCTGAAATACTCGGATGACACTGCTGTACTTGCACTACTCGGTTACCATGACTACACCTTCCATCTCACACAGTGGTGAACGGACAATCACCTGCAGTTAAATGTTTCCAAAACAAAAGAACTGGTCAACCTCAAGCCCCACCCATACCCCCATCAGCATCAATGCTGAGGTTGTTGAACTGGTGGAGAGCTTCAAATATCTTGGACTCACCCTGGAAAATAAACTGAGTTTTGACCAACACACCACTGACATCCATAAACGCTGCCAACAACGACTCTCCATCATCCTTAAACTCAGAGCACTTTCCGTTGCCCCCCATCTTCTGCTGCTACTCTACAAAAGCATAGTTCAGCCCATCCTCCTCTACTGCTCCCCCTGCTTCTTTAATATGCTGTCAACCCCCAACAAGTACAGACAAACACAGATCACACACAAGATCATGGGCCTGCTGACCCCCAACCTCCAAGACCTCATCAGCACAGCCACTGCAGACATAGCACCTGACCCCAGTCATCCCCTCAACCTACACTTTGTACTCCATCCATCCGGTCACCATTACAGGTCGCTGTTATGAAAAAAAGTAAAGTTCAGCAGGAGTTTTGTCCCCTTTGCCATAACAGAGCTGAATAGAAGATCCCAACGGAGTTTGTGTGTATGTGCATGTGAAGTTTGTGAATGTGCTCTTGGTGGGTGCATGTTGTTGTTCCCACAGAAGTATCTGTAAAGTTTGATGTATTTTTGTATTCTTGAGGCTGTACGGAAGGTGGAAAAAAATTTCCTTGGAAAGGACAAATAATTCGAAATCAAAATCTAGGCTTCGACATAAAATTTTCCACTGTGATAATAAATGTGGCATATGGCAAATCAAACTAAATAAAATTATGAAAAACCAATCATTACTCAGACGAGACAGACAAGTGACATTCAGGATGAATTCAGTTTTCTCCTCCCTGTGAGGAGGAGTCAATGCAAAAGTCAGATGTCTTCCACCTCTACTTATCTGACTGCAGAGAGGAGGACAGAGAGCAGTGGACACACAGTTGAACATGATGGACTATAGGACAGGACTGCTGCTGTTAACTATCTGCTGGGCAGGTGAAGATCTACACTCATCTTCATCTAATAGAGCTTTTATTTGTGTCATCAGCTGATTTCACTTGATGTCTTTTCTCCTCTTGACAGGTGTTGATGGTCAGACTCTGACACAATCTGAACCAGTGGTTAAAAGGCCTGGAGAATCTCACAGATTGACCTGTACAGCCTCTGGATTCACATTCAGCAGCCACACTATGCACTGGATCAGACAGGCTCCTGGAAAAGGACTGGAGTGGGTTGCTTATATCAATAGTGGTGGTGGCAGCACTTACTACTCTGAGTCAGTGAAAGGCCGGTTTACCATCTCCAGAGACAACAGCAGACAGCAGGTGTATCTGCAGATGAACAGTCTGAAGACTGAAGACTCTGCTGTTTATTATTGTGCTCGACAGCCACAGTGACTGGAGTTGGTTGAGCAGCTGTACAAAAACCTGCAGTCCTCATCTTTCAGGCTGGTGGAGCCCAAGAATTAAGTATTATTTTAACAGTATTTATATTGTGTTATTTATTCTCGGTAATGTTTATCCCTAAATGCTTATCTTATTTTATATTTAATATTTAGATCATTATATACATTTCAAATAATTATCTACATTCCTGCAAGCCATTTCTGAGCACAACAAACAACAATCTGTTTGCTGAAATTAAACTGCTACAAATACAAAACATTTCAACAAATGAAAACACAATAATGTCTGTAAATGATGTGGAATCTAAAGTGAGTCATAATACGAGAGTGAAAAATAATGTTGCAGTTTCCTGTATAAAACCACTAGAGGGCAGTCAGTGTCAAGTTTCTCTCTCCTCTGTTCTTAAAACAGACTATAAAGTTTGACTATAAGGTGTTTACCATCAGCAGCGAGTGCAGCTGCATCTGTCAGTGTCAGTTCATGTCAGCAGACAGGAAGTAGATCTCAAGATGAACAGCAGGAAGCCTGAAGGAGCTGCTGTTTATTCTCACAAACAAAGTCAATTTACTTGAATTCTACATATAGCTCTGGAAAAAAAAATAAGAGACCACTGCAGTTTTTTCTGAAATCACCATCTCTCTATGTATGACAGCCCTTTCATTCCAGTCTCTGTTGAATTTCAACACAAGCACACCTCATTCTGCATAATGAGGTACTCATTAGGTCATCACCTGAACTAAATCTTATTTAACAAGGAAAAGGATAAAAACCACTGCTGTGGTCATCACTATTCTTTTGCATAGAGCGAATTGGATTGCAGAACAGTGCTAGTCATACCTCAAATGTAATTGCAATCAAAAAATAACAATTGACCATGCCAAACGAGTTGAAGAGAAAAGTTTTGAGTGAGGAAAAGAGGTTAAATTCTGGCTTTACTGGCAGAGGGATACAGTGAGCGTCTGGTTGCTTCCATCCTTAAAATTTCTACAACCGCAGTTAATCAGAACAAGGTCAAGCAGGAGACATTGAGGACAGCAAAGCTACAGACCGGCAGAGGCTGAAAACAACTCTCCACCGACCGGGATGGCCGTCAACTCATTCAAATGTCACTAAGCAACCATAGGATGACATCAAGTGACCTACAGAAAGAATGGCAAATGGCAGCTGGGGTGAAGTGCATGCAGAGCACGGTTTGAAACAGGCTCCTGGGGGCAGGGCTCAAGTCGTGTAAAGCTAGAAAAAAGCCCTTCAGCAATGAGGATCATAATATGAGAGTGAAAAATAATGTTGCTTTTTCTCGTATAAAACCACTAGAGGGCAGTCAGTGTCAAGTTTCTCTCTCCTCTGTTACTAAAATAGACTATAAATTTTGACTATAAGTTTTTACCATCAGCAGTGAGTGCAGCTGCATCTGTCAGTGTCAGTTCATGTCAGCAGGAACAGAAGAAGACAATAACGCTAGATTCACCTATACTGTTAATGTTAATTGCTAGCTACCAATACTAACTGCTAAGATACTATCATACTCTCACTGCTTTAGCTATTGTTAGCTGCTACAATGCTACCACAGGCCTAGATGCCACATGTAACTGCCGATTGCCACACTACCGTCATCTACACCTGCCTCTCACCAACTGCACCAAAAAAGCGGGGTGGGAATACAAACCCTGGTTCGGGTAGGGGGTAGAAAGAGGTAGAGTCAAAAGATGAAAGTAGGGATTGGATACAGACCCTTGTTCGGGTAGGGGGTGGAAAATTTAGAGGGTGCTGAAGGTGGAGGCCTAAACCACAGACTAGATTTAACAGCCTCTTCTAACATTCCTTCAAGAAGCAACAAACCCTACCATTTCCTTCATAAAGCAAACAAAGCAGGAAAATGTTGTGTCCGAGTGAAAGGTCACGCATACACATAAGGAGGCGGAGAGTGAAGTGCTGAACATTATAAAAGAGTATTTATTGATCACTGTATCTCGTAGAGTAACATGACGCTGTACATATCTGGTCCTTGCAGAAGAGAGTGAAATGGGGGCGCTCTATCCTTATATAGCGCCCGCCTGAACACAAGGCATTATGGGAAGGGAAGTTTTTAATATTCATACACAACATTCCTCCCCGGAAACCTTTAACCTCATTAATTTCTGTTAAAACAAAACAATAGTGTTTCCTTACACTTACAAATCATGGTCAGTCCATCTGAACCCATAACAAAAAAAACATCTGTATCTTTTACAGAGTAACCTCATGAAATCATTAGATTTCAACATTAACACATTACATTTTAACACTGTATGTTAAACGTTCAGGAGCACGCCTGATTCTCTGTGGTCGTGAACTGACTGGTTCATCCTCAATTTCATTTAAATCATCTCCTTCCAATACAATCAATTCATCTCCTTCCAATACAATCAATTCATCTCCTTCCAGTTCAAGACTGGGTACAATCTCTGTTTCAGGAGGATCACACAATTGTTCGGCCATTCACCAGAAATCTTACTAGCAATCAGTTGATCAATGTGCTTTTTGCTTATTTGTCCATCTATGTTAACCATGTAAGTAAGAGGACCCAGCACTTGTTCAATTACACCATGTTTCCATTTCTTTCCTTCTCCTCCCCGGAAATTCTTAACCAGCACCCTTTGATTTGGCTGTAAGACTCTCACACGAGTTTGTTCATTTTTCACTTTTTCTTGTTTTTCTTGCATTTGCACAGAAAACTTTGGTGTCACTTGTGACAACCTGGTTCTGACATTTCTTTTTAGAAACAACTGAGTTGGTGTTTTTCCTGTAGAGGAGCATGGGGTGTTTCGGTAACTGAATAGAAAGCTATCTATACAGTGTTGCAATGATCGTCCAGAATCTTTCTGTTTATCCAGTGACTGTTTAAATGTTTGGACCAACCTCTCAGCTAATCCATTGGAGGCTGGATTGTATGGAGCTGATTTGATATGTTTCACTCCATTGGCTTCCAAAAATGTTTCGAACTCTTTTGAAACCAACTGTGGGCCATTATCTGAAACAACCACTTGGGGGAGCCCATACGCTGCAAATAGACTCCTCATAGCTTCAACAGTAGCTGTAGCTGTGGTACTTGTCATTAATTTCACCTCTGGCCAACGTGAATATGCATCACTAACCAATAAAAATTGGTGTTTACCTTTTTCTGCGAAATCTATGTGAATTCGCTCCCATGGCAGCTCTGGCCATTTCCATGGGTGCACTGGTGCTTTGTTAGGTGCATGCCTATTGTTCTGGCAAGTAGGGCAGCTTTCTACCATGGCTTCAATTTCAATATCCAGGCTTGGCCACCAAAAATGGCTCCTAGCTAAAGCCTTTGTCCTAACAATGCCCAAATGTTCTTCATGTAGTTCTTTCAACATTTTAGGTCTCAATGCGGTAGGTATTATTACTCTTAACCCCCACAAAACACAATCTGCTTCCACGGTAAGTTCATTACGTCTGTTCCAGTATGGTTTTAAGTCACCTTCACTCACATGTTTTGGCCATCCAGTTTGTGTAAGATGTCTCACCTTGGTAAGTATTTTGTCTTTGTCTGTCTCTTTCTGTATGTCTTTTGCTGACACAGGGATAGATTCTAGCCACGACACTCTGAATTCTGGGTTGCTCTGAGGCGCTTCTTTCTGTAGCGGTAATCGGGATAACCCATCTGCATTGGCGTGTTGTAAAGACGCTTTGTAGACTATGTCATACTGATAAGCTGACAACAATCAAGCCCATCTCTGAAGACGCGCAGCAGCTAATGCTGGTACTCCTGTCGTTGGTCCCAGTATTTTTACAAGTGGCTTATGGTCCGTGACCAATACAAATTTCCGGCCATAGAGATAATCTCTGAATTTTTGTACACCAAAAATGATGCCTAACGCTTCCTTCTCAATTTGTGAGTAATTCAGCTCTGTTTTACTCAGGGTACGTGACGCGAACGCTATTGGTCGTTCACTACCGTCTGTCATTTGGTGTGATATCACAGCTCCTAACCCATATGCACTTGCATCACAAGCCAGTAAGATCGGCAACTGTGGATCGAAATGTGTGAGAACACTAGAAGACACCAGCTGTGATTTCGTCTTCTCAAACGCGGCTTGACATTGGGTGGACCAGTTCCACTGACTGTCCTTCTGTAGTAACACTGTCATTGGTTTGATAATGGTTGAGAGATTTTCCATAAATTTCCCATAATAAGTCAGTAAGGCTAAAAAAGCCCTAAGCTCTGTGACATTTTTCGGAGCTGAAGCGTTGACTATTGCTTCAACTCTCTCGGTTACAGGGTGTAACCCTTCACAGTCAATTTTGTGCCCCAAGTAGGTTACACTTGGCTGGCTGAAGCTACATTTGTCTCTGTTCACCCGTATGCCTCTGTCTTGTAAGCGCTGTAACACCAGATCGACATTTTTCCAGTGTTCTGCCTCAGTTGATCCCGTGATCAATATGTCGTCAAGGTAGCATACAACCTTAGGTAAACCCTGAAGCACCTGATCCATAATACGTTGGAATATTGCCGGGGAACTAGCTATTCCATAGGGTAACCTGTTCATTTGGTAAAGCCCCTTTGGTGTATTTATGGTCAAGTATTTCTTGGAGTCTTCATCTACCTCCACCTGCTGGTAAGCTTGGGTAAGATCTAGCTTGGTGAAATATTTTCCACCAGCTAATTTGGCAAACAGATCCTGTGTTTTAGGAAGAGGGTATTTGTCTACCTCTAACCATGGATTTACGGTTACCTTGTAGTCACCACAAATTCTGACTTCACCATTTGTTTTTGGTATGCTCACAATTGGAGTTGCCCATTCACTATACTCCACTGGAGTGTAAACTCCCAATTCCTGCTGTTTGTCTAACTCTTTATCCACTGCTGCAGTCAGTGCATAAGGCACTGTTCTAGCCTTGCAGAATTTTGGATTGGCATTTTCCATCACTCTAAGTTTTGCTTTTACACCTGAAATGACCCCACGGTCTGCATTGAACACAGTAGAGTATTTCTCATACATCTCTGATAGAGGATCAGTAACTGGTAAGTGATTCACTCTAGACCAGTCTAAGCGCAGGTGCTGCATCCAATTTCTGCCCATTAGTGTTGGACCACTCCCCTTTGCCACTAAGAGTGTCAGCTGTTTTGTTTGCTCACCACACTGTACTTTCACTTGGATTTGACCCATAAGCACAATTGGCTCTGAGGAGTACGTTTTAAGACGCACCTCACATGGTTGCAGTTTACACTTTTTAAACCGCTTTGTGTACAGCTTTTCAGATATTACACTCATTGCTGCACCTGTGTCCACTTCCATCTTAATTTTGACACCATTGCATCTCACCATAACCATATATGGCTTCACATACTCACTGTCACCTTTCAATGTAAATAGTTCAAAGTCTTTTGAGACCCCTGCTACTTCAGTGTCTGTACAATTCTCTGCGTCTGGAGGCTGTCCTGGCGCGTATGCGGCTCCCTCGGGAGGCGATGCTGGCCGTTGGCTCTGCCCATCACCTGTCCCCTTGTCCGGTGGCTCTCTCAGGACGGTGTGGGTCTCTCGCTCGGCTGGGGCGCTCCTCGCTAACGCTCGCTGACCACCGCCTTGCTTGCCGGATTCCTTCGTTCTGCAGGCTCGCTCCAGATGTCCTTTCTTGTTGCACGCTCTGCACTGGAAATCTTTGTATTTGCAGTTCGCAGGCGAATGCCCTTCTCTCTGGCAACGGTAGCACTGGTTGTTGTCACCGCCGCTGGCACTTGACTTTTGTTTCCTCTCAGAATCGTTTTGGCGCGCGTGAGGTTTTCCCTTGTTGTAGCTCACGCTGTCGGTTCGAAGCGGTGTTTGCTGAATTGTTTTCAGACTGCTCGTGGTGGACTCGAAATTGTGAACAATGTCCATGACTTTCGCCCACTTCAGCTTTTCTCCATAAGCGGCACTTAACAGCTTGCTTCGTAGCTCTTTGCTGCTAATTCCATAAACTAGCTGGTCTCTCAGCTGCTCATCCAATCTATCACCAAACTCACAGGTTGATGCAAGTCCTTTTAATGCAGCCACATATTCAGCCACAGTCTCTCCATTTTGTTGCTTTCGAACACGGAATGTGTAACGTTCACTTAACACATTTTTCTTCGGCACATAGAATTCTCTCAGTGCTTTTAACAAGTCCTCTAATGTGCAGTCAGACAGCTTTTTCGGTGCTAGTAAGTCTGTCAGTAATGAGAAAGTCTTTGCACCTACCACGGATAAGAAAACAGCCCGTTGTTTTCCTTGCGCAATTCCGTTGGCTTCCACAAACTGTGCAAATCTTTGCTCGTACGTCTTGAAACTTTCGTTGCTTTCATCGAAGCACAAGCCCGTCTCGCTGCTGTACACTGCCATCGTTGTGCTAGCTTCTTCTGCTAACGTCGCCGTCTGTGTAGCAACTTCCATCCGCTTCCAAAGTCGTGGTTAATTATTCCACACCTCGTCGCCAGTATGTTGTGTCCGAGTGAAAGGTCACGCATACACATAAGGAGGCGGAGAGTGAAGTGCTGAACATTATAAAAGAGTATTTATTGATCACTGTATCTCGTAGAGTAACATGACGCTGTACATATCTGGTCCTTGCAGAAGAGAGTGAAATGGGGGCGCTCTATCCTTATATAGCGCCCGCCTGAACACAAGGCATTATGGGAAGGGAAGTTTTTAATATTCATACACAACAGAAAACAAACCCTAACATTTCCTTCAAGAAGCCAACAAAACAGGAAAACAACCAAAAAGATCAAAAAACAAGCCAACTCTGTATCTTACAACGCAAACTCACCTGAACAGGCCGCATGGTCCCAAAGAGAGACTCTAGCTGGCCACACCCCCACCTTATCTAAACTTCCTCTTCCTGGTTCTCTTCCTATTGGCAGAGCGAGAAGATGGGGCGGGGAAAGCAGAGCAGAGGAGAGGTGTCTTGTTCAGACTTTAACCTCTTCTCCCGCCGGATTAGGCATGCATGCCCCCCCCCCCCCCTTTCCTCACTGTCCCTATTTCACCCCCCAACTACTATTTTTTCTCCTGATCCATATCCACTGACTAGACCTAGCAGCCTCATCTGACATCTCCCTCACTGTCTTCCTTAAATTTTGCCCATGCACTCCCAGCTCCCTCAACAGTGAAACAGCTGACCCTGCAACAAAACCTCTACACCCCACTTCAACCGGACAGACCCTGGTCTTCCATCCCCTCGGCTCAGATTCTGTCTTTAAATCTGCATACTTAGTCTTCTTCCTTTCATAAGCTGCCTCCACTGAATTTTCCCAAGGGACTGTTAACTCAATAAAAAACACAGTCTTTTTACTCATGGACCATAAGACAATGTCCGGCCTCAGATTACTATAAACTATTTCCTGGGGCACAACTAGCTTTCCTCTCAAGTCGACCTGCATTTGCCAATCATCAGCCCCTACCAGGCAGCCACCTACTTGCCTTCTCCCTGACTTAGCAGCTCTATTTTTCTCCCCCTCTCGAACAAACTGCACATCTAACCTCTCCTTTCTAGAACTTCCAGAATTCACCTGCTTCCTTCTCTCTTCAATGCCTGCGGCTAAGCTTCTCAGCACCTGATTATGCCGCCATGTATACCAGCCTTGTGATAAGCTAATTCTACAACCTGACAAAATGTGCTTTAAACTTGCTGTACCTGAGAAGAGTGGGCACAATTGATCGCCCTGTACCCAGAGACTTAGGTTCTGCGGGGTTGGCAACACATCGTATGTCGCCCCTATCAGAAATTTAATACGGCCTTCCTCCATATTCCACAGGTCCCTCCAAGTTTCCTCTTCTCAACACCTTCCCAATTCAACCATTGTCCCTGTTTTGTGACGTGTACTCTGAGGGAGACCCAAAAGCGGAAACAGAGAAAGTTTGCACAGTGTTTATTTTCACAAACAAAACGTAAGGGTGAAGGCGATGAGGCACGTGGTCCAAACAAACATAAAAAGGCTTCTGAGAGTGCTGGGCTGTGTGGGCGCAGGAGGCACTGGAAAACAAACAAAAGAGAAACAATGTAAGTCCACACGGAAAGTTCACAAGCGAGATCACAAAAGGTTTTACCACTAGAGAGACGTGAAGCCACCGGTACCACGGAACGACGTAGTATACTCTGGCGTCGAGGAGCGTCTCCGCAGAGTATAAATAGCAGTCCTGATTCGGAAGTGAATCCAGGTGTGACCAATCACTCCTCGACGCAGCAGGGGGGGAAGGGAGCCTCAGGAAATAAGGGAAAAGTTAGCGCACACAGACAGCAACACCGGAAGTGCCAAATAAAAATAAGAGCACCGGAAACACCAACCGTCACATGTTTGGCTTGACCAACTGCTTTTGCCCCCCTTAACAACTCCTCCTGCCTACGCACCTGTTCCACTACAAGCTTTGTTTTCTCCTTTAGACCTGCTTTATTCCACACTGGTTTGCCAGGGCCAAGCCCCAAGCCTCCCCGGCCAAATTCAACATTTCCTACTATTTCTGCATGCCTAAGAGCTGCCTCTGCCTCCTGCACTGCTGCCCTTGGGTTCCATTTCCTCCCCCCAGAAGGATTCGGAACCACATTGCTAACTATCATGTCCTTACTCCCAGAAAATAAAAGTTCTGTCCTAACCTTCGTGCATTTAAACTCCTCTGTTAGACTGGATACTGGCAGCTGAAGCATTCCTTTCCCATACAAAGCTACATTGCTTAAGCACCTGGGAGCACCCAACCATTTTCTAATATAAGAGCTAACTAGCCTTTCCATTCTCTCTCTTTCCTGGGAGCCCTGATTTATCTATTCTCTCCAGCCCTTCTGCAACATCCTTTCTAAATTGCACAACCTGTTCAACATCATTCAGGTCCACATTGTACCACCGTCCTAGACTCTTAACTGATTTCTCCCTAATTGTTGGGATTTCCTCCCCATCTATAGCAAACTTCCTATCACTTACTTTCCCTCTGTATATTGAAATACTCCTTGACTTGCTAGGCTTAATCTTCATACTAGCCCACTTGAGATTCTGATTGACTTTATCTAACAGCCTCCTTGTACATGGCACTGTTGAAGTTAGCAGTGTCATATCATCCATATAAGCCCTAATTGGTGGAAGACGCATTCCATTCTGCCGTCTCTCCCCACCTACGACCCACGTGGAAGCCCTAATAATTACCTCCATAGCCATTGTGAAAGCTAGCAGGGAAACTGTACATCCTGCCATAATACCAACCTCCAATCTTTGCCAGCCTGTTGTGAGCTCTGCGCTACTTGCACACAGTCTGATGTCTTGGAAATATGCTTTCACCAAGTTAACAACTATCTCCGCCACTTTAAAGTAGTCAAAGGAACTCCAAATACGGTTATGTGGCACTGACCCAAACACATTAGCCAGATCTAAAAATACAACATTCAAGTCTCTTTTCTCCCTCTTAGCTGTCTGAATCTGATGCCAAATCATGCTAGTATGCTCTAAGCATCCCGCAAATCCTGGTATTTTTGCACTGTCGTATCTATCATACCATTCCTTTCTAAGTAATTAGCCAGCCTCTGTGCTACGATACTAAAGAAAATCTTTCCCTCAACATTTAGGAGAGAAATCATCCGAAACTGGCTAAGGTCTGATGACTCCTTCTCCTTAGGGATGAAGACACCTCCTTCCCTGCGCCATGCTCTTGGAATACTTTGTTTCTCCCAAACTATACTCAGGTATCTCCATAGTGTCCTTAAGATGCCAGGTGCACTCTTATAGACACGGTAGGGGACTCCATTAGGCCCTGGGGCCGAAGAAGCCTTTGCACGCCTAACCACCTCCACAACACACTCTCCACCTAGGTGGGCTCACATCCATCTCCTGCTCCACTTCCCCTAATGGTGGCATGTCAGGTGGAAGACCTATGTTCCTATTCTCCTTTGAATCTGAATACGTCGACTTCAAATACTGTTCAATCTCTGATTTCGTTGCCTTAAGTTGCCCTCCTTTTTCTTGATTAAACAAGCCTTTCACAAAATTAAAGGGGTTCCTAAAAAATGCTGACCTTGCACGTTCCTTCTTCTTTCTCTTCTCCCTAAGGTGTTCTGCCCTTCTGAGTACTGCTAACCTGCTTCTCAGTTCCTCCTGCAACACCTTAATTCCCTCTCTTTCTTCTTCTGTCGCCTTCCTCCACTGCTTTCTTAACTGCCGCCTTTCCTTTACTAACTTCTCTATTTCTCTTTGCCGCCTAGTCTTGCCGACCTGCATCCTCTCGCCTTTCCTTTTGACAAGCACCCCAAATCTCTCTTGACCATAGGAGTAGATCACATCTCCAATTTTATCCAATTTCTCCACTACATCTCCTCTAAGCCTGCTTAATATGACTGATAAATCTCTATCAACTGCCTCCCACTCTTTGCTATCATTAGCCCTCGGACACCTAACTCTAGCTTTCTGCTCCATGCTTCTCTCCTTGGCTGGCCTGTTGACCTCAACACCAACTGCATCCCCTCTCCGTACCTCCTCCTCTCCAGGGATAGTGTTACTGATATCCTGCGAACTGTGGTTTTCTACCTGTCGCTGGACTTCATCCGACTGATTCGACTGACTTCTCAAGAAGTACTGGTCGATGCAGCCACTCTGCCCTTCCACCGCTAAACACTTCCTTCTTCCCTGATGAGTTCAAAGGCCTCGGATTGATGTTATTTTCTGCCAGCCACATGGGCAAACTTGAAGCTTCTTATCCTCTGCTGCACAACTTTTTCTCTCCTTAGTTGCCTTCACTGTCACCTGAGTACTGCTACCTCTGGCCCTAAGAGATGGGTCCGTGCCCCCATCCCTCATTGAGTCATGTATCCAAGGCATAGTCATATCCGTTATCCTGTTCGTTACCATGCAATCCACCTGTGAGTCATCTTCCACCCCTGCTCTCGCTGACTCTTGGGGTATTTTCCTTATATTGGTTGTAGCTAAGTCTGGTTGTAGCAAGGTTAAGGCTTGCCACTGCTGCCATGGGTTGCTAGCCCATACCAGCACCTGTGGGGTCTTTTCCCTCCTGTCAGCTGTCTTTCCAAGCAGTCACATGGTCTTTCCCTTGTTGTCAGCTGCTCTATTCACAACAGTCACTAGCCAAGCTAGTTGTGAGTTAATTTAAACACAAGATACTTGTGCTCAAAAAGAGGATTCATTCTCAGTGAAGAACCTTGGAGCTCTAATCTGCCTCTATACACGCCAAAGAGCAGTGATTCCTAACACGTCTCTGGGGGTCATCAGGTGGAAACCTCCCTTCAACAGTGTTTCGCATACTTAGTCCCACTACACCTCCAGGAGGTTAGGCAGTGCACTCCGGCGTCCCAGAGTCACCCCCCCTAGTGCCAGTTCACACTGCTCCTACACAATCCAAACAGCACCACCACGTTCAACTGACCCAGAGATGCTCCAGGTAGTGCTACCATTTAACTATTGCTAATGCTAATGCTAACCGCTAAGAAGAACAGAAGAAGACAATACAGTTCCGATGCTACCAGTTAGCTAATGTTACGTGCTAGTCAGTAAGAACAGGAAGTGAGCAAAGAAATCAATCAATAAATGCTGCAGTTCCAACAAAGCTGTGCTCATACGTTTGAAGTGAATCATGGATGTGATGTAGGCTGTGCTGACAGTAAATCAACTCTGTCAGGAAAACAGCTCACATCATATTTAAAGTGTGTTTTCATGATTTGAAAACCATTAGCAGTGAGTGCAGCTGCATCTGTCAGTGTCAGTTCATGTCAGCAGACAGGAAGTAGATCTCAAGATGAACAGCAGGAAGCCTGAAGGAGCTGCTGTTTATGCTACCAAACAAAATCAATTTACTTGAATTCTACAAATATTGTGGATGGAGACAAATACTTTATTTTTTTTCATTTGTTAAAAAAGTGCATTATTAAAGTAATCAAGGAATCATTTTTAAGTTTGAATTGCAGAGAAATATTGAGATAAGATGTGAAGAAAATATTTATAGTTTGATGCAATAAAACAGGCACCAAAGTTATTTATATCTGATTGTGAAGGAAATGTAGCTCCATCTCTCCATGGGCAGAAAGAAACCTGCTGCCTCCATGTGTTACAGTGTTTTAGGTTTTGTCACATTTTCATGAGAAAAATCACGCATTGTACTGATCAATAAATTCACGAAATCAGCTTTAAATAGTGAGCATGAGGAAGCGACCTGTGTGTGTTTGTGTGTGTGTGTGTGTGTGCGTGTGTGTGTGTGTGTGTGTGTGTGTGTCACAAATACACCATCAGCAACTCTTCAGGAGTGAATCGTGACACCTGTCATCAGACCATCAGTGTTCACACACAGACTGAACTTTCTTCATGCTTTCCCTGAAACAGATGAATATCAATCACTGGACTGCAGCAAAATAAAATCAGTGCTGAAGTGAAATCATTGCAGAGAAGCTATTTACATCCTCTGTCTCTGTGGTGTAGTCGAGCAATGTTTATACGTCATGTGGGTGCAGCAGATCTGATGCTGCTGTCTGTGCACAACTCGGAAAGGAATGAACCTTGCTGCTTCTGGCTGGTCTGTGACTGTGTGTTGTTATTTGGCTGCTGTGTTAATGTTGATGAACAAGTTGCCCAATTTGAGAATTGTTAGAAATGTTTAAAGTCTGACCAACTTGGATGGTCGCTTGTCGTCATGAAACATTTATTCAGCTGAGACAGACATGTGATGTTCAAGTTAAATTCAGTTTTCTCCTCCCTGTGAGGAGGAGTCAATGCAAAAGTCAGATGTCTTCCACCTCTACTTATCTGACTGCAGAGAGGAGGACAGAGAACAGTGGACACACAGTTGAACATGATGGACTATAGGACAGGACTGCTGCTGTTAACTATCTGCTGGGCAGGTGAAGATCTACACTCATCTTCATCTAAAAGAGCTTTTATTTGTGTCATCAGCTGATTTCACTTGATGTCTTTTCTCCTCTTGACAGGTGTTGATGGTCAGACTCTGACACAATCTGAACCAGTGGTTAAAAGGCCTGGAGAATCTCACAGATTGACCTGTACAGCCTCTGGATTCACACTCAGCAGCTACTGGATGCACTGGGTCAGACAGGCTCCTGGAAAAGGACTGGAGTGGGTTTCTGCTGATGGTGGTGGCAACAGCAAATACTACTCTGAGTCAGTGAAAGGCCGGTTTACCATCTCCAGAGACAACAGCAGACAGCAGGTGTATCTGCAGATGAACAGTCTGAAGACTGAAGACTCTGCTGTTTATTATTGTGCTCGATACTCACAGTGACTGGAGTTGGTTGATCAGCTGTACAAAAACCTGCAGTCCTCATCTTTACTGAGCTGACAGACCAAATATTGAACAATAAAGCAGCCAATGCAAGACATATTATTTATAATGTTCAAATTGTATATTTTAAGTTAGTAACATTTTATACCCATATTTTTTGTGTTATTTTATATTCTGTTTGCATGACATGTATATATTTAATATAATTAATTATAAATGACTGAATTTCTTTCTGAGTAAAAATCATCCAAAATATCAAAGACATTAAAAACACAATAAAGATCACTTGTTGATAAAAGAACAAAGACAGCACAACAATCTGTTTGCTGAAATCAAACTACTCCAAATATGAAACATTTCTACAAATGAAAACACAATAATGTCTGTAAATGATGTGGAATCTAAAGTGAGTCATAATATGAGAGTGAAAAATAATGTTGCAGGTTCTTGTATTAAATCACTAGAGGGCAGTCAGTGTCAAGTTTCTCTCTCCTCTGTCACGAAAACAGACTATAAAGTTTGGCTTTCAGGTGTTTACCATCAGCAGTGAGTGCAGCTGCATCTGTCAGTGTCAGTTCATGTCAGCAGACAGGAAGTAGATCTCAAGATGAACAGCAGGAAGTCTGAAGGAGCTGCTGTTTATTCTCACAAACAAAGTCTGCTTCTGGCTGGTCTGTGACTGAATGTCGTTATTTGGCTGCTGTGTTAATGTTGATGAACAAGTTACACAGTTTGAGAATTGTTAGAAATGTTTAAAGTCTGACCGACCTGGATGGTCGATTCTTTCTCATGAAACACTTATTCAGATGAGACAGACATGTGATCAAGTTCAAGTTGAATTCAGTTTTCTCCTCCCTGTGAGGAGGAGTCAATGCAAAATCAGAGGTCTTCCACCTCTACTTATCTGACTGCAGAGAGGAGGACAGAGAACAGTGGACACACAGTTGAACATGATGGACTATAGGACAGGACTGCTGCTGTTAACTATCTGCTGGGCAGGTGAAGATCTACACTCATCTTCATCTAATAGAGCTTTTATTTGTGTCATCAGCTGATTTCACTTGATGTCTTTTCTCCTCTTGACAGGTGTTGATGGTCAGACTCTGACACAATCTGAACCAGTGGTTAAAAGGCCTGGAGAATCTCACAGATTGACCTGTACAGGATCTGGATTCACATTCAGCAGCCACTCTATGAACTGGGTCAGACAGGCTCCTGGAAAAGGATTGGAGTGGGTTGCTGCTATTTATGATGATAGCTACATCTACGACTCTGAGTCAGTGAAAGGCCGGTTTACCATCTCCAGAGACAACAGCAGACAGCAGGTGTATCTGCAGATGAACAGTCTGAAGACTGAAGACTCTGCTGTTTATTATTGTGCTCGAGACTCACAGTGACTGGAGTTGGTTGAGCAGCTGTACAAAAACCTGCAGTCCTCATCTTTACTGAGTTGATCGTCGTGACAAAGAAAAAAATTTTTATTCTTACTTTTTTTTTTCAACAAAAAATTGAAAACTAATGATGAAAGTATCATCACCCAACAGCAATGACAATAAATATGTAATTAAATAGAAGCCTCATTATGACTTCATCACAAAATAGCCAATGACAGCAAAATAAGCTGTTGAAGTCATTCTCCAGGTATGAATTAAAGAAATACTACAAATACATATTTCCACCAAATTAATTTTTATGTTATTTCTTCTTTGAAGTGAGTCACAACCATGTCAAATAATATTGCAGTTCCTCTGATGAACACAAGAGGGCAGTCAGTGTCAAGTTTCTCTCTCCTCTGTCACTAAAACAGACGATAAAGTTTGACTATAAGGTGTTTACCATCAGCAGTGAGTGCAGCTGCATCTGTCAGTGTCAGTTCATGTCAGCAGACAGGAAGTAGATCTCAAGATGAACAGCAGGAAGCCTGAAGGAGCTGCTCCTCTCGAGTCTGCAAACACTGAAACCATTCAAAGCTTTTATGCAAAGCAGCAGCATCAGACTGAAGTTTTCAGACTTTTGACATGATCCTGGCTGCTGTCACTGTATTTCTCTCTGAAGCAAATACAGTCAGTAAGAACAGGAAGTGAGCAAATAAATGAATCAATAAATGCTGCAGATACAACAAAGCTGTGCTCATACGTTTGAAGTGAATCATGAATGTGATGTTGGAGGTGGTGACAGTAAATCAACTCTGTCAGGAAAACAGCTCACATCACATTTAAAGTGTGTTTTCATGATTTGAAAACATGCTAAACACACTGGAAACATGGCTGATAGAAAGCTACATTCTTGGTGGTTAATCCTTTTGTTTCTATGGCTGCACATCATCATTGTTATTTCAATGTTGATTTTAACCAATATGTTTTCCATCATCCATGATTCATGTTAATATTCACATTCAGAATACTATTAATGATCCTTGTTATTGTTTGCCATTCTACAAGAATTGGCATCATGTTTTAATATTGAATTGTTGTCAATACAACACATTTAGACATGAATAGTTTCTCAGAACAGTCAACAGACTCTTCTATTTGTTCCAGTTAGAGCAACATTGATGCTTCGTATGTTTGATTCTATGCAAACTCAGTGAGCTTCCTTGTTACTCAGCTATAAAACCTTCACATCAGGCTGTCAGTGGAGTTCACAGCACGTCACTTTCAACATCAACCATGTTTTCTGTAGCTCTGCTGCTGCTGTTGGCAGCTGGATGTGAGTCTCTCTGGATGTGTCAAAGTCCACAGTTCTTCTTTAGCAGTTTAACTTGATCGTTTGATCCAAAACATTGTCTTTTTTCAACAGGTGTGAAGTGTGAACAGGTGACACAGCCAGCCTCTGTGACTGTGCAGCCAGGTCAACGTCTGACCATCACCTGTCAGGTCTCTTATTCTGTTAGCAGCTACTACACAGCTTGGATCAGACAGCCTGCAGGGAAACCACTGGAGTGGATTAGTCTTGACACAGATGTCAAAGATTCACTGAAGAACAAGTTCAGTATCGACTTGGACTCTTCCAGCAACACAGTGACTCTAAATGGACAGAATGTGCAGCCTGAAGACACTGCTGTGTATTACTGTGCCAGAGAGTCACAGTGAGAGACCATAATAGGAGAGTCATACAAAAACTACTTCCTCTGTTTACCACCACTGGGAACATCCAGCTGTCTCTGTGTCACTTGTTGATTTTAATGATGATCATTTCATGATGTTTGAGCAAAATTTCTCTCAACAGAGTCTGTTAAATAAATACTCCTCTTAAAGCTGTTATTTGCCACAATCACTCTGTTTGAATGTACACTCAACTCACGTCACTGTAAACAGTGAATACATCCTGTTTGTAAATACAGGCAGATTTTAGGGTGGATGAAGAAATTAGTAAACATTGAGTAATTGTTCTTCTTATTGTTAATATTAGTGACCATGTCCCTGTTCTACCTTTTTGGAATAGAAGCAGTCTTCATTAAGCCAAAAACAGAGGGCACTTTAACACATCTCTTCTCCAAGACCCTGAGCTGAACAGTCTCATTACAACAGATTGAAATAAATGAATCCTCCAAAGTCATCAGCAACTCTTCTGTGGGAAACAGGGAAACAGTTTTAAGAGGAATAATAATTTCAACTTCTCTTCATAACAAAAGGAAGAAAGAGAACAAGAAGCTGAACTTGAACAAACAATCAAATAAATTGAAAATATGAATGCAGGTAACCCAACATGGAAATCCAGAACAAACTAAGAAAGAATACATTCCAAATAAATTCAACTGTGAATAACTGAACTCAGGTCCTGATACATCGACTCCAGATGATCAGGAAACTCCATCACCTGGATGTCCCACCACTTCTCATCCACTGGGTACACAGCTTCCTCAGCGACAGACCACAATCTGTTAGAGTGGGCAGCACAACATCCTCATCCTCCATCAGCAACACTGGAGCCCCACAAGGTTGTGTCCTGAGCCCTTTCCTGTTTACCCTCCACACCAATGACTGTGTCAGCACCTCACCCATCATCACATACCTGAAATACTCGGACGACACTGCTGTACTTGCACTACTCGACAATAACACCTCGGTTACCATGACTACATCTTCCATCACACACAGTGGTGGACGGACAATCACCTGCAGTTAAATGTTTCCAAAACAAAAGAACTGGTCAACCTCAAGCCCCACCCACACCCCCATCAGCATCAATGCTGAGGTTGTTGAACTGGTGGAGAGCATCAAATATCTCAGACTCACCCTGGAAAATAAACTGAGTTTTTTTTTTGGAAAGGACAAATAAATCTAAATCTAGACTTCAACATAAAAATTTTCACCGTGATAATAAATGTGGCATATGGCAAATTAAATTAAATTAAATTATGAAATACCAATCACGACTCAGACGAGACAGACAAGTGACATTCAGGTTGAATTCAGGTTTCTCCTCCCTGTGAGGAGGAGTCAATGCAAAAGTCAGATGTCTTCCACCTCTACTTATCTGTCTGCAGAGAGGAGGACAGAGAACAGTGGACACACAGTTGAACATGATGGACTATAGGACAGGACTGCTGCTGTTAACTGTCTGCTGGGCAGGTGAAGATCGACACTCATCTTCATCTAATAGAGCTTTGATTTGTGTCATCAGCTGATTTCACTTGATGTCTTTTCTCCTCTTGACAGGTGTTGATGGTCAGACTCTGACACAATCTGAACCAGTGGTTAAAAGGCCTGGAGAATCTCACAGATTGACCTGTACAGCCTCTGGATTCACATTCAGCAGCTACCCTATGAACTGGGTCAGACAGGCTCCTGGAAAAGGACTGGAGTGGGTTGCTTACATAGGCACACTTGGTTACCCTATCTATTACTCCCAGTCAGTCCAGGGTAGATTCACCATCTCCAGAGACGACTCCAGCAGTAAACTCTACCTACAGATGAACAGTCTGAAGACTGAGGACACAGCAGTGTATTACTGTGCCCGAAGAGACACAGTGAGAGAGAGTGATAGGAGAGTCATACAAAAACTACTTCCTCTATTTACCACCACTGGGAACATCACAACACTGAGTGTCATTGTCAGCCACGAAAAAGTTCAATTCAATGCAGCCTTCATGAATATAGAGAATTAATTCTTTTTTTTAACTTTTATTATATGACCAAATTTTCATTGTTGTTGTTTTTCTTGGAAGCATTCTTTACAGATGATGTAAACAGAGAATTCAATCACACAGCGATGCTGATTAAGTTGTTCTGTATTAATGTGGTGAAAATGTGTCCACATGTCTTCATGAATACATGCTGAAGATAATACATGTGATACAAAAACAGTTATATTATGGTAACATTTCAAATTAAAAGCTTCCACATGATTTGCAGACTTCCTCAAACATCTTTGTATGAAAACAATCATCAGATAAATGATCAAGTGTGAAATAAACACATTTTACAGCCATAAAAATGGGGAAGGCTCTTTCCAGTAACATTTAAACATGTCTCCTTCAGCTAGTTTTTGTCATAGCTCAAAGAATTTGAAGCTGCTGACTTTTAAGAGAAACTCTGACAGAAACAATTTAATTAAGGCTGCAAAATGTCATGTTTTATTTCTGTTGATATTTAAGCTGTGTGTTGTGTTCTTGTACCGTTTGAGATTTTTCTTGTGAATAAACCTTATTTACAATAATACTGGACCCAAAATTGATTTTGAAAGTCGTAATATTCAGAAGACAAAAGTCCATTGAACTATTTAAATTCAAGACAAATTTCAAATTGAGATGCATGAATCAAATGAATTTGCTTTGAGTCACAATGAGTCCAGTTCCTGTGAGGAGGAGTCAATGCAAAAGTCAGATGTCTTCCACCTCTACTTATCTGACTGCAGAGAGGAGGACAGAGAACAGTGGACACACAGTTGAACATGATGGACTATAGGACAGGACTGCTGCTGTTAACTATCTGCTGGGCAGGTGAAGATCTACACTCATCTTCATCTAATAGAGCTTTTATTTGTGTCATCAGCTGATTTCACTTGATGTCTTTTCTCCTCTTGACAGGTGTTGATGGTCAGACTCTGACACAATCTGAACCAGTGGTTAAAAGGCCTGGAGAATCTCACAGATTGACCTGTACAGCCTCTGGATTCACATTCAGTGACTACAATATGCACTGGATCAGACAGGCTCCTGGAAAAGGACTGGAGTGGGTTGCCTGGATTTACAGTGGCCGTGGCAGCAGCACTTACTACTCAGATTCAGTGAAAGGCCGGTTTACCATCTCCAGAGACAACAGCAGACAGCAGGTGTATCTGCAGATGAACAGTCTGAAGACTGAAGACTCTGCTGTTTATTATTGTGCTCGAGACTCACAGTGACTGGAGTTGGTTGAGCAGCTGTACAAAAACCTGCAGTCCTCATCTTTCAGGCTGGTGGAGCCCAAGAATGAAGTATTATTTTTAACAGTATTTATATTGCATTATTTATTCTCTGTAATTTTTTATCCCTAAATGCTTATCTTATTTTATATTTAATATTTAGATCACATATATATTTTTAAAATAATTATATACATCCCTGCAAGCCATTTCTGAGAAAACAGCACAACAATCTGTTTGCTGAAATTAAACTGCTACAAATACGAAACATTTCTACAAATGAAAACACAATAATGTCTGTAAATGATGTGGAATCTAAAGTGAGTCATAATATGAGAGTGAAAAATAATGTTGCAGTTTCACTGATGAACACGAGAGGGCAGTCAGCCATCAGCAGTGAGTGCAGCTGCATCTGTCAGTGTCAGTTCATGTCAGCAGACAGGAAGTTGATCTCAAGATGGACAGCAGGAAGCCTGAAGGAGCTGCTCCTCTCGAGTCTGCAAACACTGAATCCATTCAAAGTCTTTTATGCAAATCAGCAGCATCAGACTGAAGTTTTCAGTCTTTTGACATGATCCTGGCTGCTGTCACTGTATTTCTCTCTGCAGCAAATACAGTCAGTAAGAACAGGAAGTGAGCAAATAAGAACACTTGTAACACGAAGCCACCAGAGGAGGAGCCCTCAGACCACTAATGATTTCAACACCAGTTCACTGTTACAGTCAAGAGACAAACACACTTTAGAGTTTAGAAAAAGTTTCTTCTTTTAATTCAACAGCATCACTTGAAATAGTTGGATGTTGACACGACATGAAGCCTCTGAAAGTCAGTTTGTTTCTATAACATCCTCACTGAGAACTATAGAACTGATTATTATCTGGATCATAACTGCATTAGCCAGTGATCAGGAGTCTTTAGCCAACTTCATGGTGTCAAACTGCAAAAAATGGTGCTTTCAAGAACAATCTAAAGTGTGTTTGTGAGAGATTCAAGTTCCACCTTCTGTTTGTGAGATGAAGACAAAAAGCTGAACATTTCATCTTCATTTTGACTCATTTAATTAGACTTTAGTCAGCTGATTTACTGTCATCAGTATGTAAATTAGCCTCCTTGTTTGTTGCCTCATAAAGAAGTGAAGTGTGTGTGTGTGTGTGTGTCAGTGAGAGGACAGAAGAGCTCACATCAGTTCAGCTTCAACATCAACCATGTTCTCTGCAGCTGTGATACTGCTGCTGGCAGCTGGATCCTGTGAGGAGCTTTCAGTGGATTCACACTAATAAACACATTAGAAACAGTGAATACATGAATGATGGAGATAATGTTGATTTCTGTCTCCACAGGTGTGAACAGTATTGATCTCATCCAGCCAGACTCAATGGTTGTGCAGCCTGGACAGTCTTTGACCATCACCTGTCAGGTCTCTGGTTATTCTTTGACTGATAACAGCTATGCAACAGGTTGGATCAGACAGCATGAAGGAAAACCAATGGACTGGATTTGTCATCGGTGGGGTGGAGGAAACTTTTACCAAAATAATGCTCTGAAGAACAAGTTCCTTTACCACACACACACTTCGACAAGCTCGGTGACATTAACAGGACAGAATCTGCAGCCTGAGGACACAGCTGTTTATTACTGTGTACGAGGCTCCACAGTGATACAAACCACCAACAGACCTGCACAAAAACACAGTCACCATGAGACTCAACCACACACACGTTCTACAGTATAATTAAAGTATTGAGTAGAGTGTGTGTGACCACTTACTCCCTGACAGAGAAGCTGTCGAGTGTTTAAATTATTTGACTGGAAGCTTAAAAAAGAGCTGAAGAAGTTTGACTTTTCCTCACTTCAAGGACATGATTCATTTGAACACTTTGTATCTGTGTATCATGATGCTGAGATGATTTTAAATTATGAGATGATGTTAAGAGACTGTTTCATGCAAAGTGAAACTAAGATAAACAGAACATCAGTGTATTTTATAAACATTTATATAGTTTTAATAGTTCAAATATCTCAAAAGATTCAAGACTCAAAGGTTTAATGTTTCATGCTCAAACAACATGTGCAGTGAAATGCAGGGTGTCAAAGTCTTGAGGCTGTGCTAAACAGGCTGCTGTGAAAGAAATGATTAAAATAAGAGAAAAAATACAAATAATAACATTTTGTAGACTTTCTAACCCAAACATGTAAATGTACAGGGAGGTGCAAATGATTCACAGAGGAAGATTTCTACTATTGCTTGCTCTCATCTGCTGGCCAACATGCTTTCAAGTGGTGGGAATGTTAATACTGACAAACACTGTGACACAAATGAAATCATGTCAGACTCATTTCAAAACAGCAACAGCAACAACAATAACATTTAAACATGTAATTAAACAGAAGTCTCATTGCGACTTCCTCACAAAATAGCCAATGACAGCAAAATAATCTGTTGGAATCATTCTTCAGGTCTGAATAAAAGAAATGTGGACATGTTTCAGCCACACTCAAGTTTATATCATTTTGTCCCTCAGACAAAATCGTCTAAAATAATATTGCAGTTCCATTGATGAACACCAGATGGCAGTCATTGTCAAGGTTCTCTCTCCTCTGTCACTTTAAGGAGACTCTCATATCTGCTCATCTTATTGAGCTGAACTGATTGACACTCAAACCCTGGACTGAACTCCAGTTTTATACTCACACCCTTTGTGAACTTTTTTCACCACAACACCAACAGAACATTTGAAGTGCTGGATCAGCAGTGACTGCAGCTTCATGTGTTCATTTAGTTGTAGTTCACCATCTCACCATCTCTAATCGATTTTAGAACGAACAGGTTGAAGACTGAAGGAGCTGCTGTTTCTTCTTGTGCTTGTGAGACTCTGTGATGAAAGCTGAATGAATAAGTGATGCTGCAATAAGACAAACTTTCACCTCCTGGGCTCCTGGAGGAAGAACTAAACTGAACTAAATTCAATCATAGCAGCTCCACAAGTGAGTAATTTAATATTTATTTTCTTCATGATGTTACAGAATTCATTCAATCAATACAAGATTTATATTTACAATTATGATCCATAAAATGACATGAATTTAGTTTGAGAAGAGAAACAAGCTGAAAAGCATTTGATCAGACAGCAAGTTTGGCTTGATCACAACATAATTAGAAAGGTGAAATGTCCACAATCCAAAATATATTCAAAACATTGTTCATGGTTTGATGTGTTGAGATGACAATAAGTAGTTTTCATGAATGCTCTTAGATGTTGGTGACCAGAATAAAACTTTTCTATATTACTATAAACACATTTGAATAAACCTTGTATGTTCATGTGTCAGAAGTCACAACTGTGATTCACAGTTTTGTCACTAGAATAAATGTGGTTATGTTTTTAATTCTGAGAGACATTTTACACAAATGAAAACATATCAGACTCATTCCTGAACAGCTGACGTGGAGTGTTGACTCTTGAACATTAATTCTGTAGTTAAATATTTCCAGTCCAGCTGTTTCTTCCTTGTGTTGAGCATGGGCATGTTCTCCCTTCTTCCTGTCTGAGCAGGAAGTGATGCAGAGCTGCCCAGTGACAGGCTGCCTTGACTGATCAGTTTCTCACAGGGCGTCTTACTGACTCTGCGAGTGTTGCGGTGTTTGACGCTGGATGGCGTCTGCAGAGACATCTTATCTTCTTCCACCTCCTCCTCACAGACACATTGACTGAAGACAGTGGAGCAGCTGCACCAAAACCTCCACAGACAAACAAACAGCAATGATCTTAATGACATCTGGGTTTACTCACCACCTGCAGAAGCACGTTGAGAGATCCACATTACATTTCTATATATTTTACTGGAAACTCATGAGGAAATTTTTCTTCTCTTTATGATGTTACATCACATCGGGCTTCTATGTCATTCTGTCGGGGTTTATTTCTCCATAAGAAACAGCTCACTAGTTAATTACTAGAGATACTTGTGCTCAAAAAAGAGGATTCATTCCCGGTGAAGAACCTTGGAGCCCTAATCTGCCTCTATACATGCCAGAGAGCAGTGATTTCTAACACGTCTCTGGGGGTCATCAGGTGGAAACCTCCCTTTAACAGTGTTTCACCTACTTAGTCCCACTACACCTCCAGGAGGCCAGGCGGTGAACTCCGGCGTCCCAGAGACACCCCCCCTAGTGCCAGTTCACACTGCTCCCACACAATCCAAACAGCACTGCCACGTTCAACTGACCCAGGCCTGTTTAGGAGATGCTCCAGGTAGTGACCAGTACCGATGCTACCATTTAGCTAATGCTAATGCTAGCCGCTAAGAAGAACAAAAGAAGACAATACAATTCCGATGCTACCATTTAGCTAATGCTAATGCTAACCGCTACCTGCTAAGAGGAACAGAAGAAGACAATACAGCTAGATTCACCTATACTGTTAGTGTTAACTGCTAGATGCCAGTACTAACTGCTAAGATACTACCACCGCTTTAGCTATTGTTAGCTGCTACAATGCTACCAGAGGCCTAGATGCCACATGTAACTGCCAATTGCCGCACTACCATCATCTACCCCTGCCTCTCACCAACTGCACCAATAAAAGCAGGGTGGGAATACAAATACAAACACATGAGTGATGTAGGTCATTGATTTTTGCTTCTGACCAGATCCTGACTGATCCTGGATGGGATCAGGATGCAGGATGCAGAGCTCTGCCCTGAAACAGAACATGAATTACTTTGACTTCATTGTGCTGCTTGAGGTTTTTCAAACCATTTGTGGCCTCAGTGAACCACTGTTCCAGCTCCTTCAGAGCAAAGCGTTGGACATTAGAAAATGTGATGAAACAGTCAACAGCACTCTGAAAGCTTTGAGAGCTTCCAGAAGCAGTGAAACATTCAACCAGTGACACGAGCAGACGGTGCAGACCGTTGGAATACCAAACCAGCGACGCAAACGTAGCCGTCGGGCCTGAGAGGAGTTTGACCTCAGAGTCAGTGCAGATGGTGATGAAGAGGACACTGACTCTGTGGATTCCTACCAGCATCTCTTTTTCCAACTACTTGCTGTGCAGCATATTACTGCAGTGCAGCCAGGATTCCCTGGCCCTCACATCTCTCAGCTGGTTGAGTCCTACATGGTTTACTCACCTGTCAACACAGATGCAATTTAGCTACAATGGCTACACAAACTGTTCTAGCTGCTCATATGTGTGAATGTGTTTGTCTGGAAATGTGTTTCAACCTGATTTGTAAAAGGACTCGAGTGGCTTGCCCACATTTCTGCTCTGAGTGGAACCACTAAAGCTCGTTCCACATCAGTCCAGACTCGCTTCAGCAGGTCCAGAGACAACAATGTGGACCAGGTGTATCTGCAGATGAACAGACTGGCGACTGAAGACTCTGCTGTTTATTATTGTGCTGGACAGCCACAGTGATACAGGAAGCCACAGAGCTGCACACAAACCACAGCAGGTGTCACTGTGACACTGACTGACAGAAAGTGCTGGAAAACCACTTCATACAAGCTGTTTTTAAAATAAGCCCTAATTCACAACATGTGATCCATCTGCCCACAATATACTTCTGTCACAACTTTCCCTCAACTGAAACAAAGAGTGGAGTTTACACATGATCAGGTTGATCATCTCTTCTAATGAGGCTGAGCAGCACTTTTTCTGGAAGAACAAGAACAAATCAATATGTTTGTCTTCACTGAGCCCTCAAATCTACTGATGGCTGCACCAGCAGATATGAAACTTCTCGAGCTTTTAAACATGACAAGTTTAAAAGCTTCTAGTTTTGCAAAATATATTTGAAAATACTGACAAACTTCATTTCAAATACAGCATTTAGTTGGTTGGTGTTGCATCAATATATTAAGAATAAAAAATAAAAAGTTAAAAGTTAAAAAATGACTGCTGACTCAGTTCAGACTGCACCGTGGCACATAAAAAAATCCTGCATGTTTTGGGTTGCATTCTCATGCGTGAACGCACTTATTATAAGTCACTTTGGATAAAAGCATCAGCTAAATTATGTCATGTAATAATAATTCAACCGATGGAAAAAATAAGCTCAGCCAGTTTCTGAATCATTCATTGTTGAAACAAAAATCTGAATCATAACTGCATCAGGAACTAAACGTTCAACAGTCAATCTATAGTAAAGTACAAATAGAGGCTCTGTATATTTTATCTGTAGAAATATATGTTTAACTCAGTAGACTATTAAGAGCAATAGTGGCAACAAAAGATTATTTATATTATTGTCTGCTCTAATCTGCTGCGCAATATGCTTCAATGTGTAACAGGGTCCTGAATGCTGAATCCCTTTTTAAACCTGTAGAGGGAGGTCTATACAAAGTTTTCCTCTCTGACAAATACACTGATGAGAAGAAATGTGTTTGTGTTTTTGAGACTGAGAAACATTATACTAATGAAAAAATGTTAGACAAACATGAAAACAGCTGACTTGGAGCGTTGGTTCTTGAACATGAATTCTGGAGTTTCATTAAATATCTCCAGTCCAGCTGTTTCCTCCCTGTGAGGAGGAGTCAATGCAAAAGTCAGATGTCTTCCACCTCTACTTATCTGACTGCAGAGAGGAGGACAGAGAACAGTGGACACACAGTTGAACATGATGGACTATAGGACAGGACTGCTGCTGTTAACTATCTGCTGGGCAGGTGAAGATCTACACTCATCTTCATCTAATAGAGCTTTTATTTGTGTCATCAGCTGATTTCACTTGATGTCTTTTCTCCTCTTGACAGGTGTTGATGGTCAGACTCTGACACAATCTGAACCAGTGGTTAAAAGGCCTGGAGAATCTCACAGATTGACCTGTACAGCCTCTGGATTCACATTCAGTGGCTACTGGATGCACTGGATCAGACAGGCTCCTGGAAAAGGACTGGACTGGATTGCTGCTATTTATGATGATAGCAACATTGTGTACTCTGAGTCAGTGAACGGCCGGTTTACCATCTCCAGAGACGACAGCAGACAGCAGGTGTATCTGCAGATGAACAGTCTGAAGACTGAAGACTCTGCTGTTTATTATTGTGCTCGAGACTCACAGTGACTGGAGTTGGTTGAGCAGCTGTACAAAAACCTGCAGTCCTCATCTTTACTGGGCCGAAAGACAACAACTCTCACAGGATTCATGTGTTTGCTTGTGGTTAATGTAAATTGCAGCATGTGCTAACAGGGGAACAAAAGGCATCATCATCATTGCTGATCAGGCTGCACCATGTGACTCAACATCCAGAATAAACTGTAATATCCTGGACTTCTGAACACTTCACTCAGCGTCCCAACAGGAACTCATCATCCAATATTCGACGAAATGTTACAACAAACAATACATCAACATTCAACATTGATCGCAGTGAGATCATTTTGTCCCCCTGCAGATTGGGGTAGATTCAGAACAACAAACGGGCTGTGTCATCAATCTATAGAGGACCCCCTCTCTCTTAACAGAGAGAATCCAACATCCACAGAGTTCAGACTGTTGAACAGACTTCAGAAACAAAAGAATAATGTCAGGACTTTTTCCAAGCTGAGGCTGGTAAATGACAGTTTGTCTGTCAGACCTCTAGAGGGCAGTCTAGGACTGATGAGTTTGATACTTGCACTGATGATGATGAACAAGGTTTAGGAGAAGCAACACGAAAGATGGCTGACTGAGAGCAACATTTACATTCCATGCACATCCACAGCCCTTGGTAATGTTATGCTAGCTCCCATTTTCCTAAATGTTGGCGTTCTGACTGTGTGTTGGTAGCATATTTTTTCCAGCTGTTTGGTTGCTTCTTCTTCTTGTTCTTGTTCTTCTTCTTCTGCATTACACTGCACATGTTATCTGAGCATGTGACAGATAAACCATGAAACATGACTTTTTTTAAGTTATGTAACTGTTATTGATCTCATAAATGTATGTATGCTTTGATCTGAGGGAGAGAGAAAGAGGCATGCAGAAAAACACAGAAATGCACAATATTCAATTCAATTCAGTTCAGTTCAGTTCAATTTTATTTATATAGCGATAAATCACAACCCAAGTTGTCTCAGGACACTTTCCATCTAGAGCAGGTACAGACCAAACTCTTTGCCTACAGAAACCCAACGATTCCCTCATGAGCTAGCACTTGGTGACAGTGGCAAGGAAAAACTTCCTTTTAGCAGGCAGAAACCTTGAGTAGAACCAGACTCTGGGTGGGCGGCCATCTGCTTTGACCAGTTGGGTGAGAGAGAGAGACATAGAAAGAGACAGAGAGAGAGAGAGACATAGAAAGAGAAAGAGAAAGAGAGAGAGAGAGAGAGAGAGAGAGGTTTGGGGATGGACAGAAATCAAAGTATTGACAGCTCTAATGGATTTCTAGCTATATGAAGTACATATGGCATAATATATGCCTATGTGATCTATTTATGTCTGTGATGTATTGACATATTAATAGCAAATAGTATATGAACACAGTACAGCACTAATGATCTAATAATAATGGTCGCATAGCTAATAGCAAGAAAAGTTGCAGTGGATATCCGGCAGGGCCACTGCAGGAGGTGCAACTCTCATCAATAGGTCGGGTTCAGCCGCTCTCCATTTGGACCTGCAAGACGAGAAAGCACAAAGACTCTGGGGAAGAAACCAAGTTAGTGGCATGTCTTGGTAGGACAGGAATGCATAGAGATGTAGAGGGAGAGAAGAACAGAGGAGCTTTGCGTGTTGGAAGTCCCCCGGCAGCCTCATCCTATGGCAGCACAGCTAGAGGCTGGTCCAAGGCAAGCCTGAGCCAGCCCTAAGTGTCGGCTTTATCAAAAAGGAAAATTTTTCTATTCTGGATTTCATAGGGAGCCAGTGCAGAGCGGCTTATATCAGAGAAATATGATCTCTCTTCCTTGTTTTTGTCAGAACATGTGCCGCAGCATTCTGGATTAGCTGGAAAGTATTTAGCTGATAGTAAGGAACTGCAATCATCCAACCTGGAAGCAACAAATGTGTGGACTAGTTTTTCTGCATCTTTTTGAGTGAGGAAGTGCCTGATTTGTTGAATTGATATTACATAGGTCGAAAAAGACAGTCCTTGAAATTGTTTTACATGGGAGTTAAATGACATATCCTGATCAAAAAAGACTCCCAGATTCTGTACAGTGGTGCTGGGGGCCAGCGCAATGCCATCCATAGTTACTTGTTACTTAATGACATAACTATCATTGGTTACACTTATGAAGTAACCTCTTATCATAATTTGTATTTTCTAAAAATCAAATCCTAATTCCACAATGAATCTAAACCCCAAGGCTGAACCTGGAAAACTGGACTTAGCATGAAGACTGAATCTTTCTAAAGCTAAAAAGTCCACCCACCAACATCTCTAATAAACACATTTGTTAAATCTGTACAAAGACTGAAATGTAAAAATGTTGTCTCATCAAACTTTCTGGGAAGAAAGAGGCACACACCCTCACAAAAGACCCATTAAAACAATAATGGTACTACCTGACACAGCAGAGGCCGAGGTATCCCGACTTTTAGTCCCCAGAATGGATCGAGCTCTCTGGTATCTTTCACTGGACACCCCTCCTCTTTAAATGCCCATTTCTTTCAAACCCCATGACGACACCATCAGGGTGATTTTGTCAGTCTCCGTCCACATCCACAGTAGTCTTCACACAACAGTCATCACAGTCTCACTCCTCATGAAGAGGAAACTCAAGTATTTCTATGCCATCTTACCTCTGCTAATACGGAGGTCAGTGGTTGTTGTTGCCAGGTTCGTCAGTGGAGATGCCTCGGTGGCATGATGACTGGATGCCTCAGAGGAACCGGAGCTCTTTCTGCTCCTCTTCCTGGGTTCCTCTGTTTCCTTAGACTTCCTCTTTCTGCTGGTCCCCTCAGAGGTGGTGCTGGAGGAGCTTTGGTTTGTCCGGCTCCTCTTGCTGGCTCTTTCAAGACTCTCCTCAGAGGTTGTCTTGGAAGTCTTGATTTTTCCATCTATTGTGCAGTCCTTTACTGCACAGACGATGGGGTCAGTGTGTCGCCCTGCATGAGCTGAAAAGTGTCTTTTTGTTTGCTCTATGTGCTAAAATATACTAAATATTAGTATACTGTGCATACTAACGTGTACTTGCATCCAGACTATAAAATAAAGAACCTAAACTACAACTAATTCTGTACTTCTAACACTTCAAGTTGCACCAAAGTTGATCTTAAGTTGTATGAAGTATACATTGTTTTTATTCACGAAAAAACATGTTTATTCATGGCCTCCATGTACTGAGGGGTTACATGTTTTTACTGTTTTTAAAGCTTGTTTTCTTCACTTTTATTGGGGCTTTCTTTCAAGTCAAATCCAGTTTCACAGTGTGAGGAGGAGTCAATGCAAAAGTCAGATGTCTTCCACCTCTACTTATCTGACTGCAGAGAGGAGGACAGAGAACAGTGGACACACAGTTGAACATGATGGACTATAGGACAGGACTGCTGCTGTTAACTATCTGCTGGGCAGGTGAAGATCTACACTCATCTTCATCTAATAGAGCTTTTATTTGTGTCATCAGCTGATTTCACTTGATGTCTTTTCTCCTCTTGACAGGTGTTGATGGTCAGACTCTGACACAATCTGAACCAGTGGTTAAAAGGCCTGGAGAATCTCACAGATTGACCTGTACAGGCTCTGGATTCACACTCAGTAGCCACCATATGAACTGGGTCAGACAGGCTCCTGGAAAAGGACTGGAGTGGGTTGCTTATATCAGTAGTAGCAGCAGCTACATCTACGACTCTGAGTCAGTGAAAGGCCGGTTTACCATCTCCAGAGACAACAGCAGACAGCAGGTGTATCTGCAGATGAACAGTCTGAAGACTGAAGACTCTGCTATTTATTATTGTGCTCGGCCGCCACAGTGACTGGAGTTGGTTGAGCAGCTGTACAAAAACCTGCAGTCCACATCTTTCAAGATGCAAGATTGCCTTTATTGCAACTGAGCATAACATGTCAATAAAATTTGCATTGCAACACCCATGTGAGAAAGATAAGAAAGATAATACGATAAAATAAAGATACTAGAATAAATAAACTAACATGCAGTCCAAAAGAGTGGTGAAACAACAATGTAAACACGGGAGCTACAAGCTCGGCACGCGCCGCCATCTTGGATCGTGATTTCAGGCAAATGGAGCCCAAGCATGAAGTATTATTTTAAGAGCATTTATGTTGTTTTAATTCTGTATTATTAGTTTCAATATTAATTCATTTATTTTATATTCTATATTTAGATTTTGTATTTTTTAAATGTTTCTGAGAAACATTTTGACTCAATATAAAACACATTAAAAACACAAAAAGGACTAATTGTTGACCACAGGGCCAAAGAGAGCACAACCATCTGGTTGCTGCAAGTAAACTTTGACAAAATATTTCTACAAATGAAAACACAATAATGTCTGTAAATGATGTGGAATCTAAAGTGAGTCATAATATGAGAGTGAAAAATAATGTTGCAGTTTCTTGTATAAAACCACTAGAGGGCAGTCAGTGTCAAGTTTCTCTCTCCTCTGTCACTAAAACAGACTATAAAGTTTGACTATAAGGTGTTTACCATCAGCAGTGAGTGCAGCTGCATCTGTCAGTGTCAGTTCATGTCAGCAGACAGGAAGTAGATCTCAAGATGAACAGCAGGAAGCCTGAAGGAGCTGCTGTTTATTCTCACAAACAAAGTCAATTTACTTGAATTCTACATATAGCTCTGGAAAAAATTTAGAGACCACTGCAGTTTTTTTCTAAAATCAGCATCTCTCCATGTATGACAGCCCTTTCATTCCAGTCTCTATTGAATTCCAACACAAGCACACCTCATTCTGCATAATGAGGTACTGATTAGGTCATCATCTGAACCAAATCTTATTTAACAAGGAAAAGTATAAAAACCACTGCTGTGGTCATCACTATTCTTTTGCATAGAGCCAACTGGATTGCAGGACAGTGCTAGTCCTCCCTCAAACGTGATTGCAATAAAAAAAACAACGACTGACGATGCCAAAAGAGTTGAAGAGAAAAGTTTTGAGTGAGGAAAAGAGGTTAAATTCTGGCTTTACTGGCAGAGGGATACAGTGAGCGTCTGGTTGCTTCCATCCTTAAAATTTCTACAACAGCTTGATCAGAACAAGGTCAAGCAGGAGACACTGAGGACAGCAAAGCTACAGACCGGCAGAGGGTGAAAACAACTCTCCACCGACCGGGATGGCCGTCAACTCATTCAAATGTCACTAAGCAACCATAGGATGACATCAAGTGACCTACAGAAAGAATGGCAAATGGCAGCTGGGGTGAAGTGCACGCAGAGCACGGTTTGAAACAGGCTCCTGGGGGCAGGGCTCAAGTCGTATAAAGCTAGAAAAAAGCCCTTCAGCAAGAAGAGCCAGGCTGAGGTTTGCAAAAGACCATAAGGATTGGACCACGGAGGGCTGCAGTAAGGTCGTCTTCTCTGATGAATTAGTGAATTTCTCCATTGTGAGATCAATAAAGTCTGATCTAAGTCTGATCAAATATAATCAAATCAAATTTTCAGCTTTGCCCAACACCTGGTCTTCTAATGGTTAGACAGAGACCTGGAGAGGCCAACAAGCCACGGTGTCTTGCACCCACTGTGAAATTTGATGGAGGCTCAGTGATGATCTTGGGGTGCTTCAGCAAGGCTGGCATTCATCTTTGTGAAGGACGCATGAATCAACAACAAGGTTATCCTGGAAAAAAACTTGCTTCCCTTTGCTCAGACAATGTTCCCCAACTCTGAGGATTGGTTTTTCCAGCAGGACAATGATCCATGCCACACAGCTAGTTCAATCAGGGTGTGGATGAAGGACCACCAGACCAAGACCCTGTCATGGCCCGATCAATCCCCAGACCTGAACCGCACTGAAAACCTCTGGAATGTGATCAAGAGGAAGATGGATGGTCACAAGCCATTAAACAAAGCTGAGCTGCTTGAATTTTTGCACCAGGAGCAGCATAAAGTCACCCAACAACAATGTGAAAGACTGGTGGAGAACATGCCAAAATGCATGAAAGCTCTGATTGAAAATCAGGGTAATTTCATCAAATATTGTTTCCTGAATCTTTTCCAAAGTCTTCTGAAGTTAAACATTAGTATTGTGTTGTTTAAAAATGATTATGAACTTTTTTCTTTGCAGTATTTGAGGTCTGAAAACACAACATCTTTTTTTTTTATTATTTTGACGATTTGTCATTTTCTGACAATAAATGTTCTAAATGACACATTTTAATTGGAATTTGGGAAGAATGTTGTTAGTGGTTTATAGAATAAAACAAAACTGTTCTTTTTACTCAAAAACAAACCTATAAACAGTAAAATCAGAGAAGCTGTTAATTTATATTTATGTAAGATATGTCTGACTGGACAATTTGTATCGGCTGAAAAACACGTTTATTCATGGCCTCCATGTACTGAGGGGTTACATGTTTTTACTGTTTTGAAAGCTTCATTAATATTCTCAGCAGTTTTCTTCACTTTAATTGAGGTTTTCTTTCCAGTCAAATCCAGTTCCACACTGTGAGGAGGAGTCAATGCAAAAGTCAGATGTCTTCCACCTCTACTTATCTGACTGCAGAGAGGAGGACAGAGAACAGTGGACACACAGTTGAACATGATGGACTATAGGACAGGACTGCTGCTGTTAACTATCTGCTGGGCAGGTGAAGATCTACACTCATCTTCATCTAATAGAGCTTTTATTTGTGTCATCAGCTGATTTCACTTGATGTCTTTTCTCCTCTTGACAGGTGTTGATGGTCAGACTCTGACACAATCTGAACCAGTGGTTAAAAGGCCTGGAGAATCTCACAGGTTGGCCTGTACAGGATCTGGATTCACATTCAGTGACTACGCTATGCACTGGATCAGACAGGCTCCTGGAAAAGGACTGGAGTGGGTTGCTTTTGTCAGTTATGGTGGTGGCACCACTTACTACTCTGAGTCAGTGAAAGGCCGGTTTACCATCTCCAGAGACAACAGCAGACAGCAGGTGTATCTGCAGATGAACAGTCTGAAGACTGAAGACTCTGCTGTTTATTATTGTGCTCGACAGGCACAGTGACTGGAGTTGGTTGAGCAGCTGTACAAAAACCTGCAGTCCTCATCTTTACTGAGCTGACAGATGAAATATTGATGTATATGTTGTCTTTTTCTTTTTGCCTTTTGTGAACACACACTTTTTCCTGTATAACATAAATTCATAAAAATTGTCCCTGAGAATTTAACAGTAAACATCAGAACAAAACAATAAAGCAGCTTTTAAAGCAGGCATGTCAAACTCATTCCATAAAGGGCCGTGTGGCTGCAGGTTTTTGTTCCAACCAAGGAGGAGCACACCAGGCTGGAATCAATTAATCAGTTGGTCTCAGTCTTCAGCTGATAACTAAGTGAACCCTTGATGTAGATTGGTTGGCCTGGTGTGCTCCTCCTTGGTTGGAACAAAAACCTGCAGCCACACGGCCCTTTATGGAATGAGTTTGACATGCCTGTTTTAAAGCATCACAATGATGACATCTTCATGAAGGCAAAAACAATAATCTGGCTGTTTAAATTATTGTCTCTGTGCCTTATGAATAAAGAAAATACTTCAGCTCCAGGACAACAGATCCGTTTTTCTCATTGATCTTAACTGACCGACTCTTGAACTCTGGACTGAACTTGAGTTGAAGACTCCTGCTTCTCATTTACTCTGGATGTGGTGATCCTTACATTTTATATCACAACAGTTGTTTGTGAGCCCGTTTGCATCTCTGATTTTAATGAAGATTTTTTTTGACAAAAAAAAATCTTCTTTAAGGGTCCATTAAAGTAATATTAGTTTAAGTTATCAACATCTGTTCTCCACTATAACTTGAGTGTAGACTTGTATTTTCACTGTACTGGACAGACTCAATATCTTCTGTGAGGAAACATGAGCACATTTTTGTGTGTATCGTGAAACTAATAAGTGAGCAATTCACTGAGTGAGTCATTTCAGATAAATTGTTGTTTTGATAATGAATATTTCACCTTCGGTTCGTATCTAACACACTGAAGCACAGCTGTTTTCCATGCAGGGATTAGTATTTTCACTCTGCACAGACAATATCAATACACAAAGTACTTGAAGTGGACATGATATAAACAGATGCCAATATAATTTACTCCAGTGAACAGAATCTTTTCCTGTTTCTCTCATGTGTCTCATGGCCTAATAAACAGATGTGTGACTGACTGAGTCTGATGATCTAATTTGACTGTGTACAGAATTAATTTATCATATAGATCAATATATAGAATTAACAAGGAAAACGAAATGTTTACTTCATGTATTATAAAATAATAATTCTGGATTGAACTATGAAGAACAGACTTTTTGACTACTTGCCAGGGTTCGGCGAACCTAATCGCTGATCACTCTCAAGACGGACCTGACCTCTTCTACTGGTGAGTGACATTAGATGAGCATATTTTCTGAATTCATTAACAAGTTGGGGGCCAGATGGCAAGCTTCAGTGTGTTGGATGTGGCCCACGGGCCCCAGGTTGATGATCACTGATGTAGAAGATGAACATGAGAGGACCAGGCATGGAGCCCTGGCGGACACCTTGGGGAAAAGAAATGGTGGGGGAGATGCAGTTGTTAATGTTGATGAACTGTTGCTTTTCTGTAAGATTTGACTAAAGACAGGAGAGAGCAGCACAGGTGATGTTGAGGGATGAATCAAGTTGCTTATATATTGACTTCTGCTTTTCTGAAAGAACTATGACAGGGACCTGAATACAAGGCATTTTAGAAAATTTGGATTAAAACATGTCAGACTGGCCTCAAATGTGCTGCTGACAGAAAAATGTAAAATTAACATTCACATTAAATGCACCCATTGATCCTTGAACTATATCTGATCATTCATGAGATTCCCACAGGGGCTGGACCCAAACCCTGGTGACACTGGGCATGAGTCAGTTGACATCTGAGCTTTAAATGCTCGTCATCTGACAAGACATGAAGCCTCTGAAAGTCAGTTTGTTTCCATAACATCCTGACTGAGACACATAGAACTGATTATTATCTGGATCATAACTGCATTAGTCAGGGAATCAGGAGTCTTCAGCCAACTGCATGGTGTCAAACAGCAACAAATGGTGCTTTCAGGAACAATCTAAAGTGTGTTTGTTAGAGATACAGGTTCTACCTTCTGTTGTGAGATGAAGAGATAAAGCTAAACATTTTATCTTCATTTTGACTCATTTAAATAGACTTGAGTCACCTGGATTACTATCACATGTGCATCATGAGCATGACACCTGTCATCAGAGCATCAGGGTTTACACACAGACTGATCTTTCTTCATGATTTCCCTGAAGCTGCTATAGTTAGCATTTAAAGTACTGGACCCAAAATGCCACACTTAGGTAGACAAAGCACAGGAGACAGGGTGCAAGTTACCAGTCTTTAAAGAACACTGAATCTAGCAACAACAGGCAGAGTAAGTGAATCTCCAAAGTAATGGTGAGGCTTGATGGCAAGGAGGCCAAACAGGGGGACATCCAATCCTTTTCCTAAGACACAGACAAACAGGGCATGGAGGCAAACAGGAAGGAGCAAGCACCTGAGCACAAAAACACAGGAGTCAGGAAGGCAGGCAAGCAGACAAGACTTAGTCAAGGTCTGGTAGGTACCACATGGAGAAACTGACAAATCAAAGAATATTGATTGAGGAACTAGTGCTTATATGCTGTTGCAGTAGGTGGGTCTTGGTTGCCTGATAGCGCACAGCTGCACTCAGGTGAGGAGGCAGAGCCCCACCTGTAGCCACGCCCTACAGGAGAACAGAGACACTTGACAGACAGGAGACAAAAAGAGAAGGAAAAACATAGATCTCCACAGAAACAGAACTAAATCAATCATTGGACAACAGCAAAATAAAATCAGTGCTCAGGTGAAATTACTACAGGTAAGTTATTTACATCCTCTGTCTCTGTGGTGAAGCTGAGCAAAGTTTACTGGTCATATGGGTGCAGCAGATCTGATGCTGCTGTCTGTGCACAACTCATAAAGGAGTGAACCTTGCAGCTCCTGGCTGGTCTGACTGTGTGTTGTTATTTGGCTGCTTTGTTGATTTTGATGAAGAAGTGACTCAATTTGAGAATTATTAGAAAAGTTTAAAGTTTAAAGACTGCAATTTCCCAGCTCGGGATAAATAAAGTATATCTATCTATCTTGACCGACCAGGATAGTCGCTTCATAATCATGAAACATTTATTCAGACGAGACAGACATGTGATGTTCAACTTCAATTCAGTTTTTTCCTCCCTGTGAGGAGGAGTCAATGCAAAAGTCAGATGTCTTCCACCTCTACTTATCTGACTGCAGAGAGGAGGACAGAGAACAGTGGACACACAGTTGAACATGATGGACTATAGGACAGGACTGCTGCTGTTAACTATCTGCTGGGCAGGTGAAGATCTGCACTCATCTTCATCTAAAAGAGCTTTTATTTGTGTCATCAGCTGATTTCACTTGATGTGTTTTCTCCTCTTGACAGGTGTTGATGGTCAGACTCTGACAGAATCTGAACCAGTGGTTAAAAGGCCTGGAGAATCTCACAGATTGACCTGTACAGCCTCTGGATTAACATTTGACAGCCGTGCCATGCACTGGATCAGACAGGCTCCTGGAAAAGGACTGGAGTGGGTTGCTGAAATAAGCAGTCGCAACAACCCTTCCTACTCTGAGTCAGTGAAAGGACGGTTTACCGTCTCCAGAGACAACAGCAGACAGCAGGTGTATCTGCAGATGAACAGTCTGAAGACTGAAGACTCTGCTGTTTATTATTGTGCTCGGCCGCCACAGTGACTGGAGTTGGTTGAGCAGCTGTACAAAAACCTGCAGTCCACATCTTTCAAGATGCAAGATTGCCTTTATTGCAACTGAGCATAACATGTCAATAAAATTTGCATTGCAACACCCATGTGAGAAAGATAAGAAAGATAATACGATAAAATAAAGATACTAGAATAAATAAACTAACATGCAGTCCAAAAGAGTGGTGAAACAACAATGTAAACACGGGAGCTACAAGCTCGGCACGCGCCGCCATCTTGGATCGTGATTTCAGGCAAATGGAGCCCAAGCATGAAGTATTATTTTAAGAGCATTTATGTTGTTTTAATTCTGTATTATTAGTTTCAATATTAATTCATTTATTTTATATTCTATATTTAGATTTTGTATTTTTTAAATGTTTCTGAGAAACATTTTGACTCAATATAAAACACATTAAAAACACAAAAAGGACTAATTGTTGACCACAGGGCCAAAGAGAGCACAACCATCTGGTTGCTGCAAGTAAACTTTGACAAAATATTTCTACAAATGAAAACACAATAATGTCTGTAAATGATGTGGAATCTAAAGTGAGTCATAATATGAGAGTGAAAAATAATGTTGCAGTTTCTTGTATAAAACCACTAGAGGGCAGTCAGTGTCAAGTTTCTCTCTCCTCTGTCACTAAAACAGACTATAAAGTTTGACTATAAGGTGTTTACCATCAGCAGTGAGTGCAGCTGCATCTGTCAGTGTCAGTTCATGTCAGCAGACAGGAAGTAGATCTCAAGATGAACAGCAGGAAGCCTGAAGGAGCTGCTGCTCTTGAGTCTGCAAACACTGAATCCATTCAAAGTCTTTCATGCAAAGCAGCAACATCAGACTGAAGTTTTCAGTCTTTTGACATGATCCTGGCTGCTGTCACTGTATTTCTCTCTGCAGCAAATACAGTCAGTAAGAACAGGAAGTGAGCAAAGAAATGAATCAATAAATGGTGCAGATACAACAAAGCTGTGCTCATTTGTTTGAAGTGAATCATGAATGTGATGTAGGAGGTGCTGACATGTAGCATACAAAACATGAGCCGACCTGAACAAGAAGCCCTCAGTGCCTGAACACTTGTAACACGAAGCCACCAGAGGAGGAGCCCTCAGACCACAAATGATTTCAACACCAGTTCACTGTTACAGTCAAGAGACAAACACACTTTAGAGTTTAGAAAAAGTTTCTTCATTTAATTCAACAGCATCACTTCAAATAGTTGGATGTTGTCATAACTGACACATTATTGTTGGTTTTCCCAAAGTGAAAAATGAAACACTTTGACACATAATTAAACATGAAATATTTATAGTCATGAAATGAATTCAGTTGACATCTGAGCTTTAAATGCTCGTCATCTGACACGACATGAAGCCTCTGAAAGTCAGTTTGTTTCCATAACATCCTCACTGATAAATATAGAACTGATTATTATCTGGATCATAACTTCATTAGCCAGTGAATCAGGAGTCTTTAGCCAACTTCATGGTGTCAAACTGCAAAAAATTGTGCTTTCAAGAACAATCTAAAGTGTGTTTGTGAGAGATTCAAGTTCCACCTTCTGTTTGTGAGATGAAGAGAAAAAGCTGAACATTTCATCTTCATTTTGACTCATTTAAATAGACTTTAGTCAGCGGATTTACTGTCATCAGTATGTAAATTAGCCTCCTTGTGTGTTGCCTCATAAAGAAGTGAAGTGTGTGTGTGTGTGTGTGTGTGTCAGTGAGAGGACAGAAGAGCTCACATCAGTTCAGCTTCAACATCAACCATGTTCTCTGCAGCTGTGATACTGCTGCTGGCAGCTGGATCCTGTGAGGAGCTTTCAGTGGATTCACACTAATAAACACATTAGAAACAGTGAATACATGAATGATGGAGATAATGTTGATTTCTGTTTTCACAGGTGTGAACAGTATTGATCTCATCCAGCCAGACTCCATGGTTGTGCAGCCTGGACAGTCTTTGACCATCACCTGTCAGGTCTCTGGTTAGTCTTTGACTGATAACAGCTATGCAACAGGTTGGATCAGACAGCGTGAAGGAAAACTAATGGACTGGATTTGTCATCGGTGGGGTGGAGGAAACTTTTACCAAAATAATGCTCTGAAGAACAAGTTCCTTTACCACACACACACTTCGACAAGCTCGGTGACATTAACAGGACAGAATCTGCAGCCTGAGGACACAGCTGTTTATTACTGTGTACGAGGCTCCACAGTGATACAAACCACCAACAGACCTGCACAAAAACACAGTCACCATGAGACTCAACCACACACACGTTCTACAGTTAATATAGTTAAAGTATTGAGTAGAGTGTGTGTGACCACTTACTTCCTGACAGAGAAGCTGTCGAGTGTTTAAATTATTTGACTGGAAGCCCAAAAAAAGAGTTGAAGAAGTTTGACTTTCCCTCACTTCAAGGACATGATTCATTTGAACATTTTGTATCTGTGTATCATGATGCTGAGACGATATTAAATTATGAAACGATTTTAAAAGACTGTTTCATGCAAAGTGAAACTAAGATAAACAGAACCCATTTCCATTCAAAGACATCAACAAATAATTTGGCTATGAAAATAAACCTGTCAGCTGATCTTTCAAGATTTTAAGGCTCTCCTCAGAGAAACATTTTGGCCCCGACTAAAACATCAATGACATCAATATATTTTATAAATATTTATATAGTTTTAATAGTTCAAATATCTCAAAAGATTCAAGACTCAAAGGTTTAATGTAAATGTACAGGGAGGTGCAAATGATTCACAGAGGAAGATTTATACTATTGTTTCAACACATTTACTGCCTAACTCTTGAATATTTTACAAATTTAAATTGGAAATACTGTTTTGTTTTCAAACAGTAAAGGTTTTACAGTTTCATTCAGCATTACGGTCTGAATATATGATGGTTGCCATAATTTAGTGGGCTGTTGCTGCATCGATATATTGTTATATAAGTTAAAACATAAAAGTTAAATAAAGTTATTTTGAAGTTATTTTTGGTTTCATTTCTTCGCATTAAATATATACATAAACCATGTCATGGTATACAGTATTAATGGCATGAAAAGATGGATTATAAATTAAAAGCAATGATAAACAGAAAGTAAAGATAATGCAAAATTCAAATTCAGCAACTTGTAATGTTAAATATCTCTTTGTTCATTAGAATTTAAGTTTTGTTTCATTCTTACCCACTGCCGACAGTACAGCCCCCCTGAGTCTCCAGTGCACCAGACAGTGTTTGGTTTTTGTATGAGTGTTTTTCACTGTGATGGGCTGGTGGGCACTGAGATATAGATCCATACAAAAACCTGAGAGCAATAATCTTACACTCTCCCGCTGTTAGGATGGATAGAAAGAACAGGACAAAGCATTTCTCAGTGGAAAATGAGGTAAAAACTGTATTTATCATTTTTAATAAGCAGATTAGTTGTTAAAAGGTCAGTAATTAGTAGTTTAAAGTCACACTTGGTGCACAGATGTAAATGTTGTCTTCTAGTTAATCTTAACTTTAAGAACTGATTGAGAATCAGCACAGAACACATGTTCACAGGGTGACACCAGGGTGGAATACTGACCAGGATTTCTGTTTATTTCAGACACTTATTGAGGTTTTAACACATTATTCTGCTACGTCAGGTTTTTGTTCAAGCAGTGAATGGAGATGCAGCACTGTGATGGTTTGACGTCTGGGGTCGTGGGACTAAAGTCACAGTTTCTTCAGGTAAGTCCCTCATAAACTTCGTATTTTCAGTGACTGGTTTATTTTGCTCTTTAAATGTGATTATTGGTTGTCAAGTTGAACTTGCGGTCTTATTTGGGTTTACGCTGATGTTGGACAGAGTCGTGAACACAGCAGACAGATGTTTTTGACGCAGCTGTTTCTTAGAAAGAGCTTCGTTGGCATTATCACTGAATGCTTTGTTTTTATCTCAGATTTTATTCTGCTGGATTGTGATTGTTGATCATGAAGAGTCTGCATCTTTTTACTCACATTAATCTTCAAAACATGTTTTATGACTGTGGATATTGATCATACCCCACCATACCTGCCTTCTAATAAGACGTTACCATAAATCTGAACATAGGAATATAGATTCTGTTTGTGTGTTTAAATGCAGTGTCAATAAGTGTTTCACTGGAACAACTGAACAACAACATAATTAAGTACATATTTTATATAGTATGTAGTTTATATAGTGACGACTCCACAGGGACAGCTGCCTTTTTCAAGTTTTCTAGGAATCATTTCACATCAGGTGATCTGTAATTCTTCCAGCAACTTTATCATGTTTTTAGATTTACTGTTAAAAAGAAGGGGGGGAACGTAATGCTCATCAAATTCAACATCATATATGAATAATTTTTATTAAAATCATTAATTAAGATCTTGATTTGACAGGACAGTGCAGTGGTTTGGTTTTAAATGTGTTCAGAAGCTGTTATATTAACATGCTCAGCTGCAGTCTGCACCCTTTTGTCAACATAATAATAATAATAATAATAATAATAATAATAATAATAATAATGTTTCTTTGTCACTTGCCTATATCGTAGAAACTGGCTACCACCATAGTTGCCAGTGCGCAAACTTGTTGATGATTCAGGTCATCCATTGTAGAAATAAATTCCTTTTGAATTGAAATGTGTATTTTCAAAGATCTTTAGGACAAACTGGGCTTTGTTCCTTTAACAATTAAACAACAATTCAGCTTTCAGTGTCTGACATGCTCAAATATATAATAAACAATGGGTGGCGTTTTCATCTTTAAAATGCTTTTTAATGTTAAACCCAAAGTGTTCACTGTTACATAAATGAATACGGCATCATAAAAAATAATTTGCAATGATCATAAATAAATAATAATAATGAGCTGAACTTTAAACCTTTATTGAATGAGCTCAGAATTTAATGATTAAATCACATAATTTATATTTATTTGTGTGATTATTAATTAAATGAACACTTTGGCTTTCCATATGTTAATTCTGAGGTTTAAAGATTGAACCAATCTTCAGTTTTTAAATTAGTAATTGATTATCTGTGATATTAAAATGTATTCCTCATCAAAATGATCTTTTGGGCTGATGTCTCTGTCTCATTTTCCATTTACCATTAAATTACCATTAACTTATTTGGCATTATTGAGTAAACATGAGCCATTCAGTAAGTATTTGAAGATGATTTAGAAAAACACGTCTTTGCTGCTGGGAAAAGATGAAGATCATTTAATGTTTCAGCAGCAGCATTTTAACATAAACAACGACACTGGTTCTGTTTGTGGCATTGTTAGAATGATTACGTGGTCATACAGAAAACAAAGGAGCATGTTCTTCTCACTAATGATATTTGTAGTTAGCTTTTAAACAAGTTTTTGATCATCTGTGCTCTTAAATTGACCAGTTTTGGTCTTGACATGTTTCCTCTTTCACAGGAACAGCTGTATCACCAACTCTGTTCCCTTTGGTTCAGTGCACACCTGGACCTGATGATAAAATCACTGTTGGCTGTCTTGCACGCGACTTCTTCCCCAGAAGTCTTACTTTTCAGTGGACCGATGCCAGTGGGACCAGCCTGACTTCTGTACAATATCCTCCAGCTGAGAAGAACAACAAATATACAGAAGTCAGTTTGGTCCAAGTATCAAAATCTGACTGGGATTCAAAGTCATTTAATTGTTCTGTGACTCACCCTGGAGGCCCAAACAGTGTGAAACTGGAAAGTACGTGATTTTCATCTGACTATCATGGTTCTCTTATGTCTACGAGTCCTCATGCATCACCTTGTTCATCTTGTTTGTATTTTAAAATGTTCAGTAATAATTTCTGCTTCTCATGTTTGTCCTCATCTGTTTGGTATTTTACATTCTTTTATTAGAATTCAAAAAATGAATAATTATGCGCTGATGTCAATTAAAATGTGAATCTCAGTTTGTTCCTTTTCTTCCTCATACTTAGAGGCTTCATTCCCTCCAAAGGTCACTTTGCTATCAGTGCCAAGCGGAGACACTCAGGCTCTGGTGTGCACAATTGAGGATTTTCTTCCAAAAGAATTGTCAGTCAAATGGAAAAAAGGTGCAAACTATGTAACTGACTTCAGTACATGGGACTCCAAAGCAACTGGAGACTCATATTCAGCTGTCAGTGTCCTGAAGGTCAAGAAAACAGACTGGGACAGTAAAGCTGTTTACACGTGTGAGGTGACGCACAAAGAAATAACATATACAAAGAAGGTGTCTAAAGGTACGGGGCTCCTACACACATGACATAATACTACTGTACTTTCACTCAGAGTCAGCTCTTATTGGTATAATAGGACACAGTATGAGAGTGTTTGCTGCTGTACTGTATTTCCAGATGTTAAGAAATGCTTTTCTCTGTTGCTCTCATTGACGTAGCTCCTATCACAGTGACACTGAACCGACCAAGCCCCAAAGACATTTTCAGCAACAAGCAGGCAAAGCTGGAGTGTATCGTTACTGGACAAGATAAGACCAGTGTGGATGAAACTAAAATCACTTGGCAGATTGATGGACAGAATGTGATTGACTCCATCACTGAATCAACAATGAATAGAGACGGTCAGCACATCAAAACCAGCATGATGACACGGAGTCGCGCCGAGTGGCAGAGAATCAACAAAGTACGCTGTTCTGCCGCTAGAGACGATGTGGCTCCAGTTATTCAAGATCTGATGGTCCAGCTAGGAGGTATGTTACTGAGTGATGGAGACTGATTGGTAGAACACAAACGCGTAAGTCTGGAGAGGTTGGCCACCCTACAGACACAAACATGTTATGTAAAGCAAGCATAAAACTTACACATGAACCTCCTTTGTAAACTGAGAATCTCTTTCAGATGGAAGGAAGCCAAAAGTGACGGTCCACGTCCTCCCAGAGAATGTCATCAACCAAGAGGACCCAGCTGAGGTCACTCTGGTGTGTCTGGTCTCCAGTCCTGTGCTGCAGGATTACTACATCGCCTGGTCAGAACATATTACACAAAACACCGGTCTCTATGTGGATGGCATTAACTCCCCCCCGCAGAAGACCCAACATGGCTACTCAGTCACAAGTGTTTACACCACCACCAAGGAAAAGTGGAGCAGTTGGAAATTCGAGTGCAACGTCTGGCCTGCTGGCAGCAATGACTCCGTGAGAGAAGAAGTGTCAAAGGCCTAGGGTAACTCGGTTGAATGTAAAAAATAGAAGATTCAGCTTAAATGTGGTCTTCTGTGCTCATGTGTTGTTCTGTCGCTGCCATGGGAACCTGTGCACTCTGTGCTGTCATCAGTCTTTGTGATTGTAGAAGTGAGAGTCAACATGTCAGTTTAGTTCTGTTTGTAGTCGTGTCGTGTCTTTGTCACAGTGTCAAACAGCTTGAGAAGTGTGCTGACTGTTTCAAATAAATGTTGCATGGAGACACTTGTGTTACACGTTCATGAATGGCTTCAATGTCTGAAAACAAGCTGAAAATCAAGCACAAAGTCGTAGAAGTATACTGTGCTGGTCCACCGTTCACCTGGAGAAACGTCCACACAATATGTGATCAAAGAGGGAATAATGCTCGCTTCCAGTTTATGAGAACTATTCAAGAGAGAAAAAGACGTCTATGAGATATCTTAAAACACACACACACACACACACACACACACACACAAACACAGAGAGAGAGAGAGAGAGAGAGAGAGAGAGCTCATCTAACCACCTGTACCTTCCTCTTCTTAGATTTTGCTCCAGTTTCAAAGATGAGTTTTGCTCTGAGCTGCACAGATGATGTCATTGAAGAGGATGAGCTCAGCAGTCTGTGGTCCACAACCTCCTCCTTCATATTCCTCTTCATATCCACTCTCGTCTATAGCATGATATTCAGCCTGCTCAAGGTAAACATGCAGGCCGGATCTGCGTTTCAGTTCAGCTCAGCACTGACGGCTACAAGCTCTCAAATAAAGCCCAGTCAGTGATTCACTCGTCTTTGCATAGTTTTTCCATGGGTGCGAAAGTTTCTTCTCATCTTCACAGACGAGACTGTGCAGGAGAAGAAAAGACTTTAAACTGTCCACAGATATTCATGAGAAAGTTAGAGATTTTCTGTCTGTGCTTGTGGTGCCAACTGTTCCAGGTTTGTCCACTTTGTGCAGCGCCCATGATCATGACAAAGCAGACCCCTGTCATGTAAATGAATCTTAATTAAGTTAGACAAAAGACACAAAAATAAGACAAATGAAATATGTCATTGATTATCAGCATCTGAAAAGTTAACTGCCACCAAATGATTCTTTCTGACTGGAGAATCTGGCTACAACATACTCATGTTAAAGCAAGAAGAACTGTGATATTCCAGGTTTATTGTGCTGTTTTTAATGGACATTGCATCACTTTCCGTTCACCAGCTCTGTTCTGAGCACAGTTTATTGGACAGTCAACCAGCTCATGTGTGACTGATGAACATTTAGCAGAAGCAGAGTGAAGAGCGTCTCCAACCACAGAAAGTGTGCTGCTTTGTGTGTTTTAAACGCTCCACCGCACATACAGAAATATTCACAATTTCATGAACTACATGAAACACACGACAGAGGCCGTGTTTCAGTAACAGTTCACAGGTAGTTACAGTGTCCTGCTGTATGAAGATAAAGCTTTTGATGCAAGGTCATGAAAAATATTCTTAAACTAAACCAAGCATCCAGTCCAACAGTTAATATAATTGTGACAGAACATCAGTCGCCTGCAGCAAATCTGCTCTACTGAAGACACAGAGATCATTAGAGTGTCAATTCTCCAGCTGGGTGAAACTCCAGATTCAACTGATCAATCAAACCTCAGCAATGTTTCACAATCTGTATTTGACAAGTGAACATAATACATACTTTTTTCATTCATGGTGTTTCTTTTTTTTTTTCAGATGAAGAGACAATAAAGGATGAGATGGAAGCACAGCACAGACGATATCAGGTCTTCATTTGTTTTTGTCTTTTCCATCAAACCATTTCCATCATTGATAATCTCATGCACATCTTCTAAATCAAATGGTTGTCATATATAATGACTAACTCAGTCACTGAAAGTAGATTTCTCTGGAACATTTGGAATAAATGAAGAAATGAATTATTTCCATCAATAAATGTGGGTTCTGCTGTTACGTCTTGATTTTAAAAGTTACTTTTCTTCAACACCTTAAGTGTCATTAAAACTTGTTCATGAAGTGTTGGATTAACTTTTCACTGATATGTAAATAACAAATCATACTGTAGTAGAAATAGAAATATTCTGTTTGTGGTTTGCATTTTGTGATTTGACTAGAAATCTTTGCTTTTCATGTTTGGTCATTTTGTATCATGTTTGCTTTCATCATTAATTCAATAGATATGATACTTCTAATAAATAAGATTTGGAGTATAAATATGAGTGATGGTGTTCTTCATATAAACATCTCAAGCTTTTGATGATTTTATTGTCGTTTGAGTCACAACACAGGGATCTAAGAACATCTGAAATAACACCACATCAACTCAACAAACCGTAAACTTCTGTTATCAGTTAAGCTCTGAAGGTTTTTCAATTTCCTGCCGTTTCTAAACATATCATCTTTAGAGAGTCACTTCCCCCGTCTCTCTGCACCTCTGGGACCACACCTGTACAAGTGAAACTCTGCAGAAACCGTCAGGGCTACAAATAAACTTCCTCGAAGTAAGACACTCATCTCTCACTGCATATATTTGCATGTCAGCGTGAATCCAGGCGTGAAGTGGCCGACGCGCACACAGCAGACACTCGTCCTCACAGACATCCTGAGCAGTTTCACTACATGTGAAGCACCGCGATGAAGCAGCATAAATGAACAGAGATTTGAAACACACAGAATTACAAGCTCATCAAACAATATAACAGTAACTGCAGGGCATGCAGGGTACAGACAGACCAGATACAGTACAAAAATATGTGTGTATTCTAGTTGTTTGTTTTGCTGTATGTGTGAGCAGAGCTGGTCGTACATGGTGGACATCGATGACAGTTTCATATTAGAGTTCTTCTTGGTATCTATAACATCATGGCAGCAGACAGAAGCCTTTGCGATCTTGTGTGATGAGTTTTGCCTTGTCACTTGTTCCTTTCAGTTGTCTGAGTGGTGTCACTCATTGTCTCTGCTTGTCTGACTGGGACATTATAAGAGGAGGCAGAGTGGACCAAGATCTTGGAGATGGCAGCTAAACTGTGATTCCTGATGTTATGTAGAAGAACAAACCCAGGAATATAAGAAGAGAAATCCTTCCAGAAACGTCATGATGCTTTTAATCGAACAGCCTCTTCAGATCCAGACTGCAGCAACCTGGAAAAGCCACATTCCTCTGTGTGTGTGTCCCTCTGTCGTCCTCTCCTCTCACCCACCACGAGTGTGAAATGGTCAGAACTGGCTACAACTACGACTATTCTACTGATTTTATGGAAATCCAAACTCTGCTTCAGAGTCTTTTAGTTTACAGGCTGTCACATTGCTACAGAACGACCTTTTCAGTCGTACAGAATATCCAGTAAACTTAGACATGTATAGTATCTGTGACAGCCTCAGGCCTGAGGGAACCTGGACCAGCAGCCAGCGACCAGTGCAGCGATGAAGAAAGGAAAGGAAAGGGAAGGAAAATACTGCTATCAGCTCGCACACACATTTATTCTGAGGTCCTCGTGAGCAGCGCCTGAACGTCACACTTCCCTCATTGTTCATGCTTATAGTGACACCTGCTGTGTAATGTGTGTGACATTTTTTAAAGAGAATAAACAAAAGCCATTCACGGGAGTAAAAGAAGGTCTTGCCCTCGTTAATTGAGGACACCATTATTAAAAAGGGGGTTTCATTAAAACTACAAAGGTCCATTTAAAACCTCTACATATATTCCATCTTAAGGAAGAACAAGAAATTGGTTTATATTCTCTAGACCTTTGTCATTTACACTGGAAGTGGTGATAGTTAGATTTTAAAGAAGGTGAGCTTGTCCTGCATCTCTGATTTTTTTTTTTAATTTGTGATCAAAATTCTTCCAAACAGGATTCATTAAAATAAAATTCATTTTAAAGATGAAATCCTTCAGATTTCAGTCATGGCTGATTTGGCGCTACCTGGTGTTACTGGTGGTAACAGCAAGTGCAGTTTGTAATACAGGTTTCAGTATTCTTGGGGTAGAAAAACAAACTATTGTCATTTCAGTAATGATGTCAGGGTATAATTGGTTTTTTTTTCCACCTTTCAGTGATCAACCAGGATCTGATTTCATCAGTGTGCAAACAGCAGGGCACAGTGAAAGGAGTTGGTTCCCTTGCTGAGAAGCTGGTGGTTTGCAGTTTGTGGCCTTCAGCTCTTCATCAATCAGCTCACTGTTGCTGCTCCTTCTTGTTCCATTACTAACTGCATCATAAAAAAGACAATGAAAATAGTTTGGCATTATTGATGAACAAGAGTAGTGTTAATCTCACTGAAGAACAAAGTGCATTTCCTGTGTCCACTTCACAATAAAGGTCAGCTGCAGCAGTAGGAAATGCTTGGTTTGCATAAGCAGTTACTTAAAAAACTTAAAAACTTAAACTTAAAAAACAGACACCCAGTTTTTAATAGTGCAAAAGCAAGGCTTCTTGGAGTTGAGGGTCTGTAGCTGTGTGGTGTCTGGTCTCTTGCATCCTCTGTGGTGTAGCTGGGACATGGTTCAGGACTGCAGACATGTTCCTGGACTTTCAAAGAGCATCAGCTACTGCTGAAGTCTTTCCTTGAGAATGATTTAAACTGGTTCAGTCTTCAGCAGGCTGTTGGTTTCGTACACACTGCTGACAAGCTCCACTCTCTTTTCTCCACCCATTTTAAACAGTCTAAAATCCAGTAAACTGCTGCAGCGGCCTTTGATCACATGTGTATTCTGTGTCTCTGTTGACAACTTTAGCTGTGAACCAGCCTATACATCTGAGCTTGCATCATGAGACAAAACAAAAGGTGTGTCTGCAGGACCCACTCTACAAGACCTAGGGAGTGAAAATTGCCTTTTACTTCTAACAATCAAGTGTAACTTGACATGACTGCTGCCTCACTAACTACTCCCAGAAACTGTGACTTGGTCCAGTATTTTAGTGTGACACATTCGTGCCCAACATCTTCGCTTGTTGCACTTTGTACATGTGGTCTTCAAATCAAGACATTTCCGTCTGTCATCATGCTGAGTGCCACATCTACCACAGTTCTGGGTGTTTTTAGGGATGCTTGTTGCTTCTCATGCTTTGTTTCGTTTTCCATCTCTTGATGTTAACATTAGTCCAATGCAGCTCTGGTGTGGTTGACTGAGCAGCACTAAAGACTGCTGCAGTCAACACAAAGAAAACATTCAATCATTCCTGGTCTCATCCTCTACCAAGATATCTCTAAAACTGGACAACTGTCAACAAAACATGACATTCATGACAGATAGCAGATAATTCTTTCTGTGAGGAGATATGAGCACATTTTAAACAGATGTTGATGGAAGTTGTTATGTTTTGTACGAGGTTTTTATTGGACTCTCGTGCCAAGTTCAGAAAAGAGACTGGAGTGTGAATAATAAACAGTTTTAATGAAAGTTCAAGAGCAAACGAGTCAGAGTGCCGACCAAAAGGACAGAGTTCAATGGAGCTCAATCCAATGGATTCCAGGTCTGAAACTGGGGAAGCAGACAGATGGAGTCCAGGGGGGAGGTTTGGTAAACCCAGGACTTTCTCTGACAGACAGGGTCCAGATGAGGTGAGTGGTTGAATATCCACACGAGGTCTCGCAGAGACAGAAAACAGGCAGGGCACAGACGAGGACTGGTGACTGGATTCACCTGAGCACTGAAGCACAGACACAGGTGAGGTTAATACAAGGTGTTTTACACAAACTGAAACATGTGAAACAAGCCTCAAATGTGGCTATGACAAAATAGCAAATGACAGTAAAATAATCTGTTGAAGTCATTCTCCAGTTATGAATCAAAGAAAAAGTACAAATACATATTTCCACCACGTTAATGTTCATGTTATTTGTTCTGTCAAGTCAGTCACAATTGTGGAAAATAATGTTGCAGTTTCTTGTATAAAACCACTAGAGGGCAGTCAGTGTCAAGTTTCTCTCTCCTCTGTCACTAAAACAGACTAGAAAGTTTGACTATAAGGTGTTTACCATCAGCAGTGAGTGCAGCTGCATCTGTCAGTGTCAGTTCATGTCAGCAGACAGGAAGTAGATCTCAAGATGAACAGCAGGAAGCCTGAAGGAGCTGCTGTTTATTCTCACAAAGTCAATTTACTTGAATTCTATACATTTTGTGGATGGAGAAAAATACTTCATAAAGTTTTTTTTATTCGTGGAGAAAGTGTGTGATTCAGATAATAAATTAATTATTCACAAGTTTGAACGGCAGAGAAATATTGAGAAAAGATGTGAAGAAAATTTGACAGTTTGATGCAATAAAACAGGAACCAAAGTTATTTATATCTGAATATGAAGGAAATGTAGCTCCATCTCTTCATGGGCAGGAAGAAACCTGCTGCCTTCATGTGTTTCAGTGTTTCTCACGTTTTCATAAAAAGACAAATTGATGATAACATCATCAATAAATTCACTAAATCAGTTTTAAATAGAGAGCACGAGGAAGCGGCGTGTGTGTGTGTGTGTGTGTGTCTGCGTCTTAGTTTTGTTTTACAAAACAGTTTATTTGTCTGACTGGAAAATTTGTTTTTGTTGGCTGAAAAACATGTTAATTCATGGCCTCCATGTACTGAGGGGTTACATGTTTTTACTGTTTTTCAAGCTGCATTAATATTCTCAACAGTTTTCTTCAACTTTATTTTTTAATGAGGTTTTCTTTGCCCTGATGTCCTGAAAATGGTTTGACTGAACACTTTCTTAAAAAGAACAACAGTAAAACATCATGAACAACATCTGGTGTTAGTCATTTTTTATGACTATTTTTTTTTTTTTTTTTTTTAAAAGCAATTTATTGATAGAGTATGTCAAAGTCTTCACATGATACATGAAACACAAAAGAGGGACTCTTGGAGAAATCACTCATGTACAGTAAACATTCATTCTGTAGTTTCACCAAACAGTGACTGAGATCCAAGTCAAATCCAGTTCCACAGTGTGAGGAGGAGTCAATGCAAAAGTCAGATGTCTTCCACCTCTACTTATCTGACTGCAGAGAGGAGGACAGAGAACAGTGGACACACAGTTGAACATGATGGACTATAGGACAGGACTGCTGCTGTTCACTATCTGCTGGGCAGGTGAAGATCTACACTCATCTTCATCTAATAGAGCTTTTATTTGTGTCATCAGCTGATTTCACTTGATGTGTTTTCTCCTCTTGACAGGTGTTGATGGTCAGACTCTGACACAATCTGAACCAGTGGTTAAAAGGCCTGGAGAATCTCACAGATTGACCTGTACATATGCAGGAATATCAGATAGTAGCGCTGATATCAGCTGGATCAGACAAGCTGTTGGAAAAGGACTGGAGTGGCTCGCCCACATTTCTGCTCCGAGTGGAAGCACGAAAATTTATTCCACATCAGTCCAGACTCGCTTCAGCATCTCCAGAGACAACAGCAGACAGCAGGTGTATCTGCAGATGAACAGTCTGAGGGCTGAAGACTCTGCTGTTTATTATTGTGCTCGAGAGCCACAGTGACTGGAGTTGTTTGAGCAGCTGTACAAAAACCTGCAGTCCTCATCTTTCAGGGTGGCGGAGCTCAACCATGAAGCATTATTTTAAAAGTGTTCATGTTGTAATTTTATTATCTATTTTTTATATTTATATTTCCCCTGATTTTATTGTATATTTAGGTACACTTTTAAACAATTCCTGTCACTCATATTTTCACTGAACTGGACAGAGTCAGTATGTTCTGTGAGGCAACATGAGCATATTTTTTGGTGTGTCGTGAAATGAACTAAGGGACATTTATCATGTGAAAGGGTCTCCTTTAGGGAGAACAGGTTTCAGTATTTTACTTTGCTGTAATTTTGCTGTAATTTTTGCTGTAATTTTACTCTGCACCACATAGGCACCGCTCTCTAAAGCGTGTACTGGAGCTGGAAGCCAGGGAACCACTGCACACATTCATATCCGCTGATGAGGCGGGTTTCAGTCTGGCCAAAGGTCGAAGGTGTGCAAGAAATTACATTGGACAGAGAGCAACCACTGATGTCCCAGGCCGACATGGAAGGAATGTTACAATGTGTGCAGCCATCTCAGACAATGGCGTCCTCACCCATATCCCCTTTCTTGGACAATATAATACACAACATCTGCTGACTGTTTTAGACACTCTTTACAGGGACATAGTCCCTGAGAATGAGAGGGGTGGACCCCAATTCAACAAGTCTGTTGTTGCGTGGGATAAAGTCCGTTTTCACCGCTCACATCGGGTCAGACAGTGGTTTGCAGCACATGACAGACTATATTGACTATAACTTCAGTGTAGACTTGTATTTTCACTGTACTGGACAGAGTCAATATGTTCTGTGAGGAAACATGAGCACATTTTTTGCGTGTGACACAAGTAAGTGAGCAATTCACTGAGTGAGTCAATTAAGATAAATTATTGTTTTGATAATGAATATTTCACCTTCAGTTAGTGTCTAACACACTGAAGCAGAGCTGTTTTCCAGGCAGGGAATAGTGTTTTCACTCTGCACAGACAATATCAACACACAAAGTACTTTAAGTGGGAATGATATAAACAGAAGCTGACATAATTTACTCCAGGAAACAGATTATCTTCCTGTTTTTCTCATGTGTGGCCTAATAAAGTCTGATGATCTCATTTGTGTGTATGTCAGTAGGCCAAACAGGGGGAGATCCAATCCTTTTCCCAAGACACAGACAAACAGGGCATGGAGGCAAACAGGAACGAGCAAGCACCTGAGCACAAAAACACAGGAGTCGAGAAGGCAGGCAAGCAGACAAGACTTCGTCAAGGTACCAAGTGTAGAAACAGACAATCCAACGACAAAACTGAGTGAGGAACCAGTGCTTATATGCTGTTGCAGTAGGTGGGTCTTGATTGCCTGATAGCGCACAGCTGTGCTCAGGTGAGGAGGCAGAGCCCCACCTGTAGCCACGCCCTACAGCAGAACAGAGACCCTTGACAGACAGGAGACAAAGAGAGAAGGGGAAAAATAGATCTCCACAGAAACAGAACTAAATCAATCATTGGACAACAGCAAAATAAAATCAGTGCTCAGGTGAAATTACGACAGTCAAGTTATTTACATCCTCTGTCTCTGTGGTGAAGCTGAGCAAAGTTTATTGGTCATGTGGGTGCAGCAGATCTGATGCTGCTGTCTGTGCACAACTAGTAAAGGAGTAAACCTTGCTGCTTCTGGTTGGTCTGATTGTGTGTTGTTATTTGGCTGCTGTGTTAATGTTGATGAACAAGTTACTCAGTTTGAAATTTGTCAGACATGTTTAAAGTCTGACGGACATGGATGGTCGCTTCATAGTCATGAGACATTTATTCAGACGAGACAGACATGTGATGTTCAAGTTTAATTCAGTTTTCTCCTCCCTGTGAGGAGGAGTCAATGCAAAAGTCAGATGTCTTCCACCTCTACTTATCTGACTGCAGAGAGGAGGACAGAGAACAGTGGACACGCAGTTGAACATGATGGACTATAGGACAGGACTGCTGCTGTTAACTATCTGCTGGGCAGGTGAAGATCTGCACTCATCTTCATCTAATAGAGCTTTTATTTGTGTCATCAGCTGATTTCACTTGATGTCTTTTCTCCTCTTGACAGGTGTTGATGGTCAGACTCTGACAGAATCTGAACCAGTGGTTAAAAGGCCTGGAGAATCTCACAGATTGACCTGTACAGCCTCTGGATTCACATTCAGCAGCTACTCTATGCACTGGATCAGACAGGCTCCTGGAAAAGGACTGGAGTGGATTGCCTATATCAGTAATGCTGGTGGCAGCGCTTTCTACTCTGAGTCAGTGAAAGGCCGGTTTACCATCTCCAGAGACAACAGCAGACAGCAGGTGTATCTGCAGATGAACAGTCTGAAGACTGAAGACTCTGCTGTTTATTATTGTGCTAGAAAGTCACAGTGACTGGAGTTGGTTGAGCAGCTGTACGAAAACCTGCAGTCCTCATCTTTCAGACTGGTGGAGCCCAAGAATGAAGTATTATTTTAACAGTATTTATATTGTGTTATTTATTCTCGCAATTTTTTTTATCCCTAAATGCTTATCTTATTTTATATTTAATATTTAGATCATTATATATATTTAAAATAATTATCTACATTCCTGCAAGCCATTTCTGAGAAAACAGCACAACAATCTGTTTGCTGAAATTAAACTGCTACAAATACGAAACGTTTCAACAAATGAAAACACAATAATGTCTGTAAATGATGTGGAATCTAAAGTGAGTCATAATATGAGAGTGAAAAATAATGTTGCAGTTTCTTGTATAAAACCACTAGAGGGCAGTCAGTGTCAAGTTTCTCTCTCCTCTGTTACTAAAACAGACTAGAAAGTTTGACTATAAGGTGTTTACCATCAGCAGTGAGTGCAGCTGCATCTGTCAGTGTCAGTTCATGTCAGCAGACAGGAAGTAGATCTCAAGATGAACAGCAGGAAGCCTGAAGGAGCTGCTCCTCTAAAATCTGCAAACACGGAAACCATTCAAAGTCAGCATCAGCAGCAGTAATGGACTGAAGTTTTCACACCATTTACACGATCTTGGCTGCTGTCACTGTATTTCTCTCTGCAGCAAATGCAGTCAGTAAGAACAGGAAGTGAGCAAAGAAATGAATCAATAAATGCTGCAGTTCCAACAAAGCTGTGCTCATTTGTTTGAAGTGAATCATGAATGTGATGTAGGAGGTGCTGACAGGTGTTTATTAGTCATGTGGGTGCAGCAGATCTGATGCTGCTGTCTGTGCACAACTAGTACAGGAGTGAACTTTGCTGCTTCTGGCTGGTCTGAGACTGTGTGTTGTTATTTGGCTGCTGTGTTAATGTTGATGAACAAGTTACTCAATTGAGAATTGTTAGAAATGTTTAAAGTCTGACCAACTTGGATGGTCACTTGTCGTCATGAAACATTTATTCAGACGAGGCAGACATGTGATGTTCAACTTCAATTCAGTTTTCTCCTCCCTGTGAGGAGGAGTCAATGCAAAAGTCAGATGTCTTCCACCTCTACTTATCTGACTGCAGAGAGGAGGACAGAGAACAGTGGACACACAGTTGAACATGATGGACTATAGGACAGGACTGCTGCTGTTAACTATCTGCTGGGCAGGTGAAGATCTACACTCATCTTCATCTAATAGAGCTTTTATTTGTGTCATCAGCTGATTTCACTTGATGTCTTTTCTCCTCTTGACAAGTGTTGATGGTCAGACTCTGACACAATCTGAACCAGTGGTTAAAAGGCCTGGAGAATCTCACAGATTGACCTGTACAGCCTCTGGATTCACATTCAGTGACTACAGTATGCACTGGATCAGACAGGCTCCTGGAAAAGGACTGGAGTGGGTTGCTTACGTCAGTGGCAATGGTGGCAGCACTTACTACTCTGAGTCAGTGAAAGGCCGGTTTACCATCTCCAGAGACAACAGCAGACAGCAGGTGTATCTGCAGATGAACAGTCTGAAGACTGAAGACTCTGCTGTTTATTATTGTGCTCAACAGCCACAGTGACTGGAGTTGGTTGAGAGGCTGTACGAAAACCTGCAGTCCTCATCTTGACTGAGCTGACAGATGAAATATTGATGTATATGTTGTCTTTTTCTTTTTGCCTTTAGTGAACACACACTTTTTCCTGTATAACATAAATTCATAAAAATTGTCCCTGAGAATTTAACAGTAAACATCAGAACAAAACAATAAAGCAGCTTTTCAAGCATCACAATGATGACATCTTCATGAAGGCAAAAACAATAATCTGGCTGTTTAAATTATTGTCTCTGTGCCTTATGAATAAAGAAAATACTTCAGCTCCAGGACAACAGATCCGTTTTTCTCATTGATCTTAACTGACCGACTCTTGAACTCTGGACTGAACTTGAGTTGAAGACTCCTACTTCTCATTTACTCTGGAAGTGGTGATTCTTACATTTTATATCACAACAGTTGTTTGTGAGCCCGTTTGCATCTCTGATTTTGATGAAGATTTTTTTTGACAAAAAAAATCTTCTTTAAGGGTCCATTAAAGTAAGATTAGTTTAAGTTATCAACATCTGTTCTCCACTATAACTTGAGTGTAGACTTGTATTTTCACTGTACTGGACAGACTCAATATCTTCTGTGAGGAAACATGAGCACATTTTTGTGTGTATCGTGAAACTAATAAGTGAGCAATTCACTGAGTGAGTCATTTCAGATAAATTGTTGTTTTGATAATGAATATTTCACCTTCGGTTCGTATCTAACACACTGAAGCACAGCTGTTTTCCATGCAGGGATTAGTATTTTCACTCTGCACAGACAATATCAATCCACAAAGTACTTGAAGTGGACATGATATAAACAGATGCCAATATAATTTACTCCAGTGAACAGAATCTTTTCCTGTTTCTCTCATGTGTCTCATGGCCTAATAAACAGATGTGTGACTGACTGAGTCTGATGATCTAATTTGACTGTGTACAGAATTCATTTATCATATAGATCAATATATAGAATTAACAAGGAAAACGAAATGTTTACTTCATGTATTATAAAATAATAATTCTGGATTGAACTATGAAGAACAGACTTTTTGACTACTTGCCAGGGTTCGGCGAACCTAATCGCTGATCACTCTCAAGACGGACCTGACCTCTTCCACTGGTGAGCAACATTAGATGAGCATATTTTCTGAATTCATTAACAAGTTGGGGGCCAGATGGCAAGCTTCAGTGTGTTGGATGTGGTCCACGGGCCCCAGGTTGATGATCACTGATGTAGAGGATAAACATGAGAGGACAGAACATGGAGCCCTGGGGGACACCTTGGGAAAAACAAATGGTGGGGGAGATGCAGTTGTTAATGTTGATGAACTGTTGCTTTTCTGTAAGATTTGACTAAAGACAGGAGAGAGCAGCACAGGTGATGTTGAGGGATGAATCAAGTTGCTTATATATTGACTTCTGCTTTTCTGAAAGAACTATGACAGGGACCTGAATACAAGGCATTTTAGAAAATTTGGATTAAAACATGTCAGACTGGCCTCAAATGTGCTGCTGACAGAAAAATGTAAAATTAACATTCACATTAAATGCACCCATTGATCCTTGAACTATATCTGATCATTCATGAGATTCCCACAGGGGCTGGACCCAAACCCTGGTGACACTGGGCCTGAGTCAGTTGACATCTGAGCTTTAAATGCTCGTCATCTGACAAGACATGAAGCCTCTGAAAGTCAGTTTGTTTCCATAACATCCTGACTGAGACACATAGAACTGATCATTATCTGGATCATAACTGCATTAGTCAGGGAATCAGGAGTCTTCAGCCAACTGCATGGTGTCAAACAGCAACAAATGGTGCTTTCAGGAACAATCTAAAGTGTGTTTGTTAGAGATACAGGTTCTACCTTCTGTTGTGAGATGAAGAGATAAAGCTAAACATTTTATCTTCATTTTGACTCATTTAAATAGACTTGAGTCAGCTGGATTATGATCATATGTGCATCATGCGCATGACATCTGCCATCAGAGCATCAGGGTTTACACACAGACTGATCTTTCTTCATGATTTCCCTGAAGCTGCTATCGTTAGCATTTAAAGTACTGGACCCAAAATGCCACACTTAGGTAGACAAAGCACAGGAGACAGGGTGCAAGTTACCAGTCTTTAAAGAACACTGAATCTAGCAACAACAGGCAGAGTAAGTGAATCTCCAAAGTAATGGTGAGGCTTGATGGCAAGGAGGCCAAACAGGGGGACATCCAATCCTTTTCCTAAGACACAGACAAACAGGGCATGGAGGCAAACAGGAAGGAGCAAGCACCTGAGCACAAAAACACAGGAGTCAGGAAGGCAGGCAAGCAGACAAGACTTAGTCAAGGTCTGGTAGGTACCACATGGAGAAACTGACAAATCAAAGAATATTGATTGAGGAACTAGTGCTTATATGCTGTTGCAGTAGGTGGGTCTTGGTTGCCTGATAGCGCACAGCTGCACTCAGGTGAGGAGGCAGAGCCCCACCTGTAGCCACGCCCTACAGGAGAACAGAGACACTTGACAGACAGGAGACAAAAAGAGAAGGAAAAACATAGATCTCCACAGAAACAGAACTAAATCAATCATTGGACAACAGCAAAATAAAATCAGTGCTCAGGTAAAATTACTACAGGTAAGTTATTTACATCCTCTGTCTCTGTGGTGAAGCTGAGCAAAGTTTATTGGTCATATGGGTGCAGCAGATCTGATGCTGCTGTCTGTGCACAACTCATAAAGGAGTGAAACTTGCAGCTCCTGGCTGGTCTGACTGTGTGTTGTTATTTGGCTGCTTTGTTGATTTTGATGAAGAAGTGACTCAATTTGAGAATTATGAGAAAAGTTTAAAGTTTAAAGACTGCAAATTCCCAGCTCGGGATAAATAAAGTATATCTATCTATCTTGACCGACCAGGATGGTCGCTTCATAGTCATGAAACATTTATTCAGACGAGACAGACATGTGATGTTCAACTTCAATTCAGTTTTTTCCTCCCTGTGAGGAGGAGTCAATGCAAAAGTCAGATGTCTTCCACCTCTACTTATCTGACTGCTCAAATTGCTCAAATTCAAGCTACTAGCACTGACTACTCTGAGTCAGTGAAAGGCCGGTTTACCATCTCCAGAGACAACAGCAGACAGCAGGTGTATCTGCAGATGAACAGTCTGAAGACTGAAGACTCTGCTGTTTATTATTGTGCTCGAGACTCACAGTGACTGGAGTTGGTTGAGCAGCTGTACAAAAACCTGCAGTCCTCATCTTTCAGGCTGGTGGAGCCCAACCATGAAGTATTATTTTAAGAGGATTAATATTGTAATTTTATCATGTATAATTTTGTTGACGATAATTTTTTTAATCTTCATTTGTATTTTTTTATTAAATGCCATTATGTACTTAGATCACAAATATGTTTCAAATTATCCTCAAAATTCCTGTAAAGTGTTCATGCAAACAATTTCACTCAACATTTAAAACTCAATAAAGATCACTTGTTGATAAAAGAACAAAGACAGCACAACAATCTGTTTGCTGAAAAAAAAACTACTACAAATACGAAACATTTCTACAAATGAAAACACAATAATGTCTGTAAATGATGTGGAATCTAAAGTGAGTCATAATATGAGAGTGAAAAATAATGTTGCAGTTTCTTGTATAAAACCACTAGAGGGCAGTCAGTGTCAAGTTTCTCTCTCCTCTGTTACTAAAACAGACGATAAAGTTTGACTATAAGGTGTTTACCATCAGCAGTGAGTGCAGCTGCATCTGTCAGTGTCAGTTCATGTCAGCAGACAGGAAGTAGATCTCAAGATGAACAGCAGGAAGCCTGAAGGAGCTGCTGTTTATTCTCACAAAGTCAATCGAATTTAATTCTACATATATTGCGGATGGAGACAAAAACTTTTGAGAAAGTGTGTTATTATAGTAATCAAGCAACAATTTTCACTTTGTGGACCTGAAGCCAGATGAAGGAGAGTAAACACAAAACAAAATGTCACCTTGTGATTTGACAAAGTCCAGATTTTGTTGTGATGATTCAGTCGTGAGTTTTTTTTTAATATTGTTGTTTGTTGAATGAAAAAAATTCAGCTTTTGAGGAGAAGTCAAGTTTCTTATGCAGATTTTCCTAAATCACATTTATTTGTCTGGTGTCACAACTCTGACATTATTGTTTCTCAAGTCTAACAAACAAAGAGTTTATATGTCTGACTGGACAATTTGTTTTTATTGGCTGAAAAACATGTTTATTCATGGCCTCCATGTACTGAGGGGTTACATGTTTTTACTGTTTTTAAAGCTTCATTAATATTCTCAACAGTTTTCTTCACTTTTATTGAGGTTTTCTTTCCAGTCAAATCCAGTTCCACAGTGTGAGGAGGAGTCAATGCAAAAGTCAGATGTCTTCCACCTCTACTTATCTGACTGCAGAGAGGAGGACAGACAACAGTGGACACACAGTTGAACATGATGGACTATAGGACAGGACTGCTGCTGTTAACTATCTGCTGGGCAGGTGAAGATCTACACTCATCTTCATCTAATAGAGCTTTTATTTGTGTCATCAGCTGATTTCACTTGATGTCTTTTCTCCTCTTGACAGGTGTTGATGGTCAGACTCTGACAGAATCTGAACCAGTGGTTAAAAGGCCTGGAGAATCTCACAGATTGACCTGTACAGCCTCTGGATTCACATTCAGCAGCTACCATATGGCCTGGGTCAGACAGGCTCCTGGAAAAGGACTGGAGTGGGTTGCCTGGATTGAAGATGATGATGACAGAAAATTCTACTCCGAGTCAGTGAAAGGCCGGTTTACCATCTCCAGAGACGACAGCAGACAGCAGGTGTATCTGCAGATGAACAGTCTGAAGACTGAAGACTCTGCTGTTTATTATTGTGCTCGAGACTCACAGTGACTGGAGTTGGTTGAGCAGCTGCACAAAAACCTGCAGTCCTCATCTTTACCACAATGATCGCACATAATACTTGGCTGCTTATTGTCCCTGTAGAACATTTTGAATAGAAAGTTAAATAGACGCAACAACAAACAAGCCATGAAGCAAATACACTGATCGTGATGATAAAGAAGAAAACAGGTGATTTGATCGCCTTAATTTAACTTAATCACTGATTCTGTGTTTCTTCTAATTAAACAAAATTTCCCAATTTACTCGACTCTCAAGCTGAGAAACACACCATCTACCACTGACTGTAATAATGGATCTCCATATATCACATGACCCCCATTACCTTTAGATGTTGTCTGAGTTATATCTACAAGTAAAAGGAGAACACTACTCACTGAGGTGGACAATAGTGTCTGAGTTATTGGGTGCACCACTCAGTGCCGGGCTGTGTATGCTGCACATGAGTGATGTAGATCATTGATTTTTGCTTCTGACCAGATCCTGACTGATCCTGGATGGGATCAGGATGCAGGATGCAGAGCTCTGCCCTGAAACAGAACATGAATTACTTTGACTTCATTGTGCTGCTTGAGGTTTTTCAAACCATTTGTGGCCTCAGTGAACCACTGTTCCAGCTCCTTCAGAGCAAAGCGTTGGACATTAGAAAATGTGATGAAACAGTCAACAGCACTCTGAAAGCTTTGAGAGCTTCCAGAAGCAGTGAAACATTCAACCAGTGATACGAGGAGACGGTGCAGACCTTTGGAATACCAAACCAGCGACAATGAAGAGGACACTGACTCTGTGGATTCCTACCAGCATCTCTTTTCCAACTACTTGCTGTGCAGCATATTACTGCAGTGCAGCCAGGATTCCCTGGCCGTCACATCTCTCAGCTGGTTGAGTCCTATATGGTTTACTCACCTGTCAACACAGATGCAATTTAGCTACAATGGCTACACAAACTGTTCCAGGTGCTCACATGTGTGAATGTGTTTGTCTGTAAATGTGTTTCAACCTGATTTGTTCAATGTGCACTAAGACAAGCTGTGACCATGGAAAACACAAGATGGACAGAATCCTGAAGATCAAATATCAAATCTGTTCCTTCTTGTTGCCACAAAATGACTAAAAGATGTCTCACAATCCTCTGTTCAGCTGAGCTGTGTGACTTTCATTCATGAGAGAAAAGGATCATATGTTGCTTATACAGTCTGTTTGCTCACAATCAGACACCAAATGTTGGATCCAACCAATGTCTTTGCACTGTGAGGAGGAGTCAATGCAAATCTGCAGTCCTCATCTTTCAGGCTGGTGGAGCCTCAGCATGAAGTGTTATTTTAAATATGTGTTTTATATTTCATCTTGATTTTGAAGGTTGCTGCTAACAAGTACTTTTACTGAACATTAAACACATTCAAGACACATTAAAGGTTGACAAATACTACATATTTCTACAGATATGTATGTATTGACAGGTGCTGTACTGGGACACCGTCAGTGAAAAGATCACACTGTAACTCTGGACTAATTACACTGTTCATTGTGGGCTGGAAACTAAAGCTTTATCAAAATAGGATGAGTGTCAACACTTGTTATACTGCTCTTGTACTGCACTACACTAAACTATACTTATATCTTACATTACATATATATTTTAATACTAAATAAATCAATCCATCATCACTTGTTCATAAAGAGCCACAAACAGCACAACAATCTGTTTGCTGCATCATTACATGCATTTCTATTCCTCTAAAAGGGCAGATGTTTTGCTTCAATCACTTGAGAAGTTTAAAAGCTCCTTGTTTTGCTCAAAATAATTAAAAATACTTCCAAATATAATTTCAAATGTTTGAATTGAAAGCGCTGCTGTTGCTGATGGTTTTAAAGGTACATAAATTTTATCTTTTTATAAAGTGACTGAGCAGATTATGATGCTTCAGTTTTATCCAGTAATATGGTCTGAATAAAGGATGGTGAACAGCATTTAGTTGGTTGGTGTTGCATCCATATATTAAGAATAAAAAGTCAAAAGATAAAAAATGACCACTGACTCAGTTCAGACTGCACTGTGGCACATAAAAAAATCCTGCATGTTTTGGGTTGTAGCCTCACGGCTGAATGCACTTATTATAAGTCACATTGGATAAAAGCATCAGCTTAATTTATGTCATAATAATTCAAGTGATGGAAAAGAAATCAGCTCAGTTTCTCATTCGTTCATCGTTAAAACAACAATCTGAATCATGACTGCATCAAGAACTAAATTAATCAGCTTCAACCAACCTGATGCTGATGTTAAACAGTCAAACTACAGTAAAGTACAAATAGAGGCTCTTTATATTTTTTTTGTAGAAACACTGTTGATGTTTAATTTAGGACAGTATTCAGAGTTATAGTGGCAACAAAAGATTATTTATATTATTGTCTGCTCTCATTTGCCGCCCAATGTTTCACAGAGCCCTGAATGCTGAATCCCTTTTTAAACCTGCAGAGGGAGGTCTATACAAAGTTTTCCTCTCTGATAAATCCACTGATGAGAAGAAATGTGTTTGTGTTTTTGATACTGAGAAACATTTTACATTAATGAAAAAAATGTGAGACAAACATGAAAACAGCTGACTTGGAGCGTTGACTCTTGGACATGAATTCTGCAGTTTCATTAAATATCTCCAGTCCAGCTGTTTCCTCCCTGTGAGGAGGAGTCAATGCAAAAGTCAGATGTCTTCCACCTCTACTTATCTGACTGCAGAGAGGAGGACAGAGAACAGTGGACACACAGTTGAACATGATGGACTATAGGACAGGACTGCTGCTGTTAACTATCTGCTGGGCAGGTGAAGATCTACACTCATCTTCATCTAATGGAGCTTTTATTTGTGTCATCAGCTGATTTCACTTGATGTCTTTTCTCTCTTGACAGGTGTTGATGGTCAGACTCTGACACAATCTGAACCACTGATTAACAGGCCTGGAGAATCTCACAGATTGACCTGTACAGCCTCTGGATTTACATTCAGTGACTACTATATGCACTGGATCAGACAGGCTCCTGGAAAAGGACTGGAGTGGGTTGCTCAAATCCAAGTTACTAGCACTTTCTACTCTGAGTCAGTAAAAGGCCGGTTTACCATCTCCAGAGACAACAGCAGACAGCAGCTGTATCTGCAGATGAACAGTCTGAAGACTGAAGACTCTGCTGTTTATTATTGTGCTCGAGACTCACAGTGACTGGAGTTGGTTGAGCAGCTGTACAAAAACCTGCAGTCCTCATCTTTCAGGCTGTTAGAGCCCAACCATGAAGTATTATTTTAAGAGGATTAATATTGTAATTTTAGCATCTATCATTTTGTTGACGGTTATTTTTTCAATCTTCTTCTGTATTTTTTATTAAATATCATTATGTACTTAGATCACAAATATGTTTCAAATTATCATATAATTTCCTACAAACTGTTTCTGAGAAAAATTTGACTCAACATTAAAAACACAATAAAGATCACTTTTTTAAAAAAGAACAAAGACAGCACAACAATCTGTTTGCTGAAATTAAACTGCTACAAATACAAAGCATTTCTACAAATGAAAACACAATAATGTCTGTAAATGATGTGGAATCTGAAGTGAGTCATAATATGAGAGTGAAAAATAATGTTGCAGTTTCTAGTATAAAGCCACTAGAGGGCAGTCAGTGTCAAGTTTCTCTCTCCTCTGTTACTAAAACAGACTAGAAAGTTTGACTATAAGGTGTTTACCATCAGCAGTGAGTGCAGCTGCATCTGTCAGTGTCAGTTCATGTCAGCAGACAGGAAGTAGATCTCAAGATGAACAGCAGGAAGCCTGAAGGAGCTGCTCATCTCGAGTCTGCAAACAATGAAACCATTCAAAGAAAAGCAGCAACATCAGACTGAAGTTTTCACACTATTGACATGATCCTGGCTGCTGTCACTGTATTTCTCTCTGCAGCAAATACAGTCAGCAAGTACAGGAAGTGAGCAAATAATGAATCAATAAATGCTGCAGTGCTTATACGTTTGAAGTGAATCATGAATGTGATGTTGGAGGTGCTGACAGTAAATCAACTCTGTCAGGAAAACAGCTCACATCATATTTAAAGTGTGTTTGATTTGAAAACATGCTAAACACACTGGAAACATGGCTGATAGAAAGCTACATTCTTGGTGGTTGCTCCTTTTGTTTCCATGGCTGCACATTGTTATTGCAATGCTGATTTTAATCAATATGTTTTTCATCATCCATGATTCATGTTAATATTCAAATCAAGAGCACTATTAATGATCCTCATCATTGTTTTCCATTCTACAAGAATTGACCTCATGTTTTAATATTGAATTGTTGTCAATACAACACATTTAGACATTAATAGTTTCTAAGAACAGTCAACAGACTCTTCTATTGGCTCCAGTTAGAGCAACATTGATGCTTCATATGTTTGATTCTATGCAAACTCAGTGAGCTTCCTTGTTACTCAGCTATAAAACCTTCACATCAGGCTGTCAGTGGAGTTCACAGCACGTCACTTTCAACATCAACCATGTTTTCTGTAGCTCTGCTGCTGCTGTTGGCAGCTGGATGTGAGTCTCTCTGGATGTGTCAAAGTCAACAGTTCTTCTTTTGCAGTTTAACTTGATCATTTGATCCAAAACATTGTCTTTTTTCAACAGGTGTGAAGTGTGAACAGTTGATACAGCCAGCCTCTGTGACTGTGCAGCCAGGTCAACGTCTGACCATCACCTGTCAGGTCTCTTATTCTGTTAGCAGCTACTACACAGCTTGGATCAGACAGCCTGCAGGGAAACCACTGGAGTGGATTGGAAGCAAATATACTGGAGCTTCATACTACAAAGATTCACTAAAGAACAAGTTCAGTATCGACTTGGACTCTTCCAGCAACACAGTGACTCTAAACGGACAGAATGTGCAGCCTGAAGACACTGCTGTGTATTACTGTGCCAGAGAGACACATTGAGAGACCATAATAGGAGAGTCATTCCTCTCAACAGGGTCTGTTAAATAAAAACTCATTTTAAAGCTGTTATTTGCCACAATCACTCTGTTTGAATGAACACTCAACTCACGTCACTGTAAACAGTGAATACATCCTGTTTGTAAATTCAGGCAGATTTTAGGGTGGATGAAGAAATAGTAAACATTGAGAAATTGTTCTTCTGATTGTTAATATTAATGACCATGTCCCTGTTCTACCTTTATGGAATAGAAGCAGTCTTCATAAACTCAACAACAGAGGGCACTTTAACACATCTCTTTTCCAAGACCCTGAGCTGAACAGTCTCATTACAACAGATTGAAATCGATAAATCCTCCAAAGTCTTCAGCAACTCTCCTGTGGGAAACAGGGAAGCAGTTTTAAGAGGAATAATAATTTCAATTTCTCTTGAAAACATAAAAGAAACAAAGAGAACAAAAACTCAGAACTCAGGTCCTGATACATCTACTCCAGATGATCAGGAAAGTCCATCACCTGAATGTCCCACCACTTCTCATCCACTGGGTACACAGCTTCCTCAGCGACAGACCACAATCTGTTAGAGTGGGCAGCACAACATCCTCATCCTCCATCAGCAACACTGGAGCCCCAGAGGTGGACGGGCAATCACCTGCTGTTAAATGTTTCCAAAACAAAAGAACAGGTCAACCTCAAGCCCCACCCACACCCCCATCAGCATCAATGCAGAGGTTGTTGAACGGGTGGAGAGCTTCAAATATCTCAGACTCACCCTGGACAGTAAACTGAGTTTTGACCAACACACCACTGACATCCATAAACACTGCCAACAACGACTCTCCATCATCCTCAAACTCAGAGCACTTTCCGTTGCCCCCCATCTTCTGCTGCTACTCTACAAAAGCATAGTTCAGCCCATCCTCCTCCACTGCTCCCCCTGCTTCTTTAATATGCTGTCAACCCCCAACAAGTACAGACGAACACAGATCACACACAAGGCTTCCAAGATCATCAGCCTGCCGACCCCCAACCTTCAAGACCTCATCAGCACAGCCACTGCAGACATAGCACCTGACCCCAGTCACCCCCTCAACCTACACTTTGTACGCCATTACAGGTCGCTGGTATGAAAAAAAGTGAAGTTCAGCAGGAGTTTTGTCCCCTCTGACATAACAGAGCTGAATAGAAGATCCCAACTGAGTTTGTGTGTATGTGCATGTGAAGTTTGTGAATGTGCTGGTGGTGGGTGCATGTTGTTGTTCCCACAGAAGTAAAGTTTGATGTATTTTTGTACTCTTGAGGCTGTACAGAAGGTGGAAAAAATTTCCTTGGAAAAGACAAATAAATCTCAATCTAAATCTAGACTTCAACAGAAAAAATTCCACCGTGATAATAAATGTGGCACATGGCAAATCAAATTAAATAAAATTATGAAAAACCAATCACTAATAAGACGAGACAGACAAGTGACGTTCAAGTTTAATTCAGTTTTCTCCTCCCTGTGAGGAGGAGTCAATGCAAAAGTCAGATGTCTTCCACCTCTACTTATCTGACTGCAGAGAGGAGGACAGAGAACAGTGGACACACAGTTGAACATGATGGACTATAGGACAGGACTGCTGCTGTTAACTATCTGCTGGGCAGGTGAAGATCTACACTCATCTTCATCTAATAGAGCTTTTATTTGTGTCATCAGCTGATTTCACTTGATGTCTTTTCTCCTCTTGGCAGGTGTTGATGGTCAGACTCTGACACAATCTGAACCAGTGGTTAAAAGGCCTGGAGAATCTCACAGATTGACCTGTACAGGATCTGGATTCACATTCAGCAGCCACTATATGCACTGGATCAGACAGGCTCCTGGAAAAGGACTGGAGTGGGTTGCCTGGATTGAGAGTGGCAGTGGTGGCAGCACTTCCTACTCTGAGTCAGTGAAAGGCCGGTTTACCATCTCCAGAGACAACAGCAGACAGCAGCTGTATCTGCAGATGAACAGTCTGAAGACTGAAGACTCTGCTGTTTATTATTGTGCTCGAGACTCACAGTGACTGGAGTTGGTTGAGCAGCTATACAAAAACCTGCAGTCCTCATCTTTCAGGCTGGTGGAGCCCAAGCATGAAGTATTATTTTAATAGGATTAAAATTGCAGTTAATTTAAACACAAGATACTTGTGCTCAAAAAGAGGATTCATTCTCAGTGAAGAACCTTGGAGCTCTAATCTGCCTCTATTCCTGCCAAAGAGCAGTGATTCCTAACACGTCTCTGGGGGTCATCAGGTGGAAACCTCCCTTCAACAGTGTTTCGCCTACTTAGTCCCACTACACCTCCAGGAGGTTAGGCAGTGAACTCCGGCGTCCCAGAGTCACCCCCCCTAGTGCCAGTTCACACTGCTCCTACACAATCCAAACAGCACCGCCACGTTCAACTGACCCAGAGATGCTCCAGGTAGTGGCCAGTACCGATGCTACCATTTAACTATTGCTAATGCTAATGCTAACCGCTAGGAAGAACAGAAGAAGACAATACAGTTCCGCTGCTACCATTTAGCTAATGTTACGTGCTAACCGCTACCTGCTAAGAGGAACAGAAGAAGACAATAAAGCTAGACTCACCTATACTGTTAATGTTAATTGCTAGCTACCAATACTAACTGCTAAGATACTATCATACTCTCACCGCTTTAGCTATTGTTAGCTGCTACAATGCTACCACAGGCCTAGATGCCACATGTAACTGCCAATTGCCACACTACCATCATCTACACCTGCCTCTCACCAACTGCACCAAGAAAAAGCGGGGTGGGAATACAAACCCTGGTTCGGGTAGGGGATGGAAAATAAAGAGGTAGAGTCAAAAGATGAAAGTAGGGATTGGATACAGACCCTTGTTCGGGTAGGGGGTGGAAAATTTAGAGGGTGCTGAAGGTGGAGGCCTAAACCACAGACTAGATTTAACAGCCTCTTCTAACATTTCCTTCAAGAAGCAGCAAACCCTACCATTTCCTTCAAAAAGCAAACAGAGCAGGAAAACAAACCCTAACATTTCCTTCAAGAAGCAAACAAAACAGGAAAACAACCAAAAAGATCAAACAACAAGCCAACTCTGTATCTTACCACGCAAACTCACCTGAACAGGCCGCATGGTCCCAAAGAGAGACTCTACCTGGCCACACCCCCACCTTATCTAAACTTCCTGGTTCTCTTCCTATTGGCAGAGCGAGAAGATGGGGCGGGGAAAGCAGAGCAGAGGAGAGGTGTCTTGTTCAGACTTTAACCTCTTCTCTTGCCGGGTTAGGCATGCATGTCCTCTGTTTTTGTTAGAAAGGGAGGTTAGAATTTGTGTTTCATTTCGATCTTTTAATTTGCTTAGGAAAGTGGTAAACTTCCTAAAAGTATAGCATGGTTTTGTTTGTTTTTTGGCGTAGGTCTCACTCCTAAATTAATTTACACATTATTTCGGATTTGTTTTGTTCATCTCTGTGTCCCAGAAAAAAAATAACTATTGCTATAAATAAAACTATTAATTATAACGTGAAAACGCGCTTGGTGTGACTGTGTGAGACCAGTGAAGGATGGCACCTTCATGTTATGTTCAGGTACCCCTTGTAAATGGCAGTGAATTTTGTTTATTTATTTAGTGCTGCCACTTTATTTTTGTGCTTTTATTTTGAAGAGCGTCGTTCGTACTTTGATACTTCCTGTTTTGCGGAAGCCAGACTTGCTCGAGTCTCAGTAAACGACATGCACACGTTGCTCCAGAGCTGGTAAAACATGCAAACAAACTATTCACATCTTGTATGCTGTGTTGGAGCTTGTAGAAAGTTGTTTTATTGTGGTTCGCTTCGTGTTTTTTGTGTGTTTATATATCTTGTGTAAGGAGTGTTACTGCGAGGTGTGTGTGGAAGACAGGCTGCTAGCAAGCTGCATTCAAGTTTAGCGCCCTTGGAAAGCAGAAGGAGGTAATGATGAGACTAATGGTGCATTCCTTGTGAAAAGAGTGTTTCACTGATTTAGAGAGTTTGTCATTATTTTCTGAAATATAACACCACAACATTTGTATTTTCATCTGTTTTTATAGTTTTCACGGTGTCATAAGGTGACAGAATGTGTCAAAAGCCAGTGACGAGAGAATTAAAAGAACACCAGTCGAAGCTCTCTGCGTCTTGTGTTAATTCCAAGTGGGCCGCTACAGTGAAAACTCCTTCGCTGCGAGAAGTGAAAAGTCCTCCGCGGCGAGAAGTGAAAACCACCGGCTGCAACTGACCTGCCATCCCTGCAGAGAAGCTGACCATCTCATCCGAGATCCAGCTACCAGCCTGTTACCAGCCAACTGACTCTGCTCGCACCCACATCCTGCTCAGGCAAGATTTATGAAAGGGACAGCACACTAAAGCTACAATTACGGATGCTGAAAAAGAGACATTGAGTGTCAAACAAAACAAAACAAAACAAAAAAAAAAAACTTCATATTTTGAGGTCAAAATAATTTGTGAACTGAAATTAGTGAATATTTCAAGGTGATTGGAACATATGTTTATGGAGTAATAATTCATGACATGTCTTTATGAAAAGGTTTAAAAGGTGAAGCTCTATAGCTATTAATGTCTGCAGAGCTCATTTATGACATTTTTGTTGTTACTGCTTTTTGCTAAAAATCCCTTTGAATGTCCATAATCTGTGAATGCTTGACATAGTGTTACTCTGTGGTAAAAGATAACTACAGCTTATAAGTATAGATTCAGGCATAGGACAATCAAAGTCTACAGTCGAACTAAAGCAGCTGCAGAAAGCAAACAAAATGTCAGTCCCAACAAACGAAACAGACAATCCCATAGACATGCCACACGAGTCCAGCTCACGTGAGAGAAAACAAACAGAGAAAGGCAAAGAGATGCATAAACAAGACGCCAAAAAGCGTGAAAAAACATTTCACAAAGCTTATAACTCTTGGAAGCTGACAGCAAGGGAGACAAGGTCAAAGCTAAAAACCCTCTGCTCATCAGAAGACCTCAATAACTTACAGCAAGACATTGAAACAAAGCACAACGCTGTAAGACAGCAATATGAACCTATTCTACGTAACAGTGACACCACACCTGAGATTGTCAACAAAATGGACGCATGTGTTACACTAACAAAGGAAATCTGCAATCTCTGCAATAAGTAACCGTCTGGAGACTTTTAATGAAGATTATAATAATCAACTTGAGAAAGAAAGAGTAAGAGAAACGTTAAACAAAAATGAATATGGGTCTGTATTTGGCCACACCAAAACTGAAACTACCAGTTCATCAGAGTCAACAGAGGAATCGAGCAATCACTCTGGATCAAGCAGTACCCACAGCAGTAGAGTAGGTGCAAAAGCAGAGCTTGCTGCTAAAATGGAGCAATCAAAGGCCATAGAAGAAATTCAAGCACAGGAAGCACGTCTTCACAAATTAGAAAATGAATGGAAACTTAAGGAAGCAAAAATGTCAGAAATGAAACAAGGAGAGGTGGAAATGCAACAACAGCTGGAACAAGAGAGAGCAAAACTGCAGCAGTTACAAGCAGAAAAAGAGGTCGCTATAGCAGCGGCTCGCGTGCGAGCATATGACAGTCTTGAAGATTCTGAGAATCAAAATGAAGAAATTAACAACAAAACTAGTTCTGCTTGCTACGGAAAGTTGAAAACTGAACCTCAATTAAATCCAGACGCTGCATCATTCCAACCTCGCCAAGCAGTTCCTGAAATGACATTGACCCAGGAGTCTGTCAGTTTAGCACAAGCCATTGCTAGTTCACTGAGTATGAATTGCTTACCAGTCCCTGAACCCACCATGTTCAGTGGTGATCCTTTAAGATTTACTGATTGGAAAATGTCATTCATGACTCTGATTGACAGAAAGCCCCTCCCAGCTAGCGAGAAGATGTTTTATCTCAAAAATTATCTTACTGGAGAGGCGCGCAAAGCAGTAGAAGGTTTCTTTTATCGAGATTCAGAGGACGCCTACAATGGAGAATGGAAAGTTTTACAGGACAGATATGACAGATATGCAAATCCGTTTATCATACAGAAAGCTTTCCGTGATAAGCTAACAAAATGGCCAAAGATCAGCACCAACGACCCACTAGCACTGCGTGAGTTTTCTGACTTCCTCCAAAGCTGCACTGAAGCTATCCCACACGTCCAAGGACTAGCCATCCTTAACGATTGCGAGGAAAACCACAAGTTGCTCAAAAAACTGCCAGAATGGATCGTTAGAAAGTGGAGTCGAATTGTTGTGGATGAACTTGACACATCAAATAGTTATCCAGATTTTGCATGTTTCTCAAAGTTCCTGAGTAAAGAAGCACACATTGCTTGTAACCCTGTTACTTCTCCACTGTTGATAAATTCTAAACCTGCAGATGATAGAATCACAAAGAGAGCTAAAGCCTTCAACGCAAACACGCAAATAAAGAGTTCGTTCACGAGAAACAAGAAACAAACAGCAGTAAACCAAAATGGCCTTGCTTTGTCTGTAAAAGTGAAACTCATGGCATCACAAAGTGTCCCGCTTTCACAGCTAAGAGTGCTGAAGAGAAAAGGACATTTATCCATGAAAATTGGCTCTGCTTTGGATGTTTGAGAAAGGGTCATGTGACTAAAGATTGTAAGCGACGACACACATGCAGCATATGCAACCGTCGCCATCCAACCTGCTTGCACAAGGACAGGAAGCAAAGACCTGTGGAAAAGATAACAAATAATTCCACTTCCACAGAAGAACATGCAAGTCAGGAAACACACAAAGTCATGTCTCATACATCAACACAACGCGCTTCTGCTACCTCAGTATTGTCCCAGTTTTTGTGTCTTCAGTACAAGAACCACACAGAGAAACACTCACATACGCAATACTAGACACACAAAGTGATTCAACATTTGTCTTGGAAGATGTTCTTGATAAGTTAAATGTGGATGTCCAACCAGTAAAACTGAAACTTAGTACTATGACAGCAATCGACACAATAATATCGAGTAAGAGTGCTTATGGTTTACAAGTTCGAGGACTCCACTCTGAGAGCTACATTCAAATACAGAGGGCCTACAGCCGTGACTTTATCCCAGTGGATAAGTCTTATGTTCCAACGAAAGAAACAGCGTTACTGTGGCCTCATCTCAGAAACTTGGCAGATAAGTTGCCACCCCTCCAAGATTGTGATGTAGGGCTCTTAATAGGATATGACTGTCCAGCGGCACTGGCTCCTCGTGAAGTCATCTTAGGTGACAAAACCCAACCGTTTGCACAGAGATCAGAACTAGGATGGAGTATAATAGGCTCATCAAACCCCCACCTAGACAGGCAAGGAAGTCAGAGCTATGTGCATCGGCTCACAGTAAAAGAGCTGCCAGCTCCATCAGCGACAGATGTTTTAAAGGCCCTGGAATTAGACTTTATTGAGAGAACATACGAGGACAAATACGTGTCCCAAGAAGATGCTCATTTTATACAGTTCCTCAGTAATCACATCACACAGAAGGAGGACGGACATTATGAGATGCCCCTCCCTTTCAAAGGCAACAGTCCGCCTAACCTACCAAACAACAGGAGGTTAGCCACGATTCGCCTACAGTGTCTCAAGAAAAAATTAAAGGCCAACAAACAATACTATGATCAATACAAAACATTCATGGAGGAAACCATTACCAAGGGTGATGCAGAGCCTGCCCCTACAACATCCGAGGGACAGGCAGAGTGGTACCTGCCGCATCACGGCATCCATCACCCCAGGAAACCGAACAAACTAAGAGTTGTTTTTGACTGTTTGGCCAAATTCCAGGGTGTTTCTCTAAATGACACTCTGCTAAGTGGACCTGATCTTATCAATCCTCTGTTAGGAGTACTTTGCAGATTCAGGAAGGAAGCTGTAGCCATTATCTGTGACATTGAGAGAATGTTTTATCAGTTCTCCGTCTCTCCTGAATCCAGAAATTATCTGAAGTTCCTCTGGTGGAAAGGTGGTGACCTGGAGAAGGAACCACAGGAGTACAGAATGGCCGTCCATCTCTTCGGAGCCGCTTCGTCTCCCGGATGTGCCAATTTTGGTTTAAAGCATCTAGCACGAGAACACAAAGCTAGCTATCCTCTAGCATCAACATTTGTGGAGAAAAATTTTTATGTTGATGACGGCTTGATCAGCGTGTCATCAGTTGAGGAAGCTAAGAAACTGATCACTGAGTCACAAGAGTTGTGCAAAAGAGGAGGACTGCGCCTTCACAAATTCAACTCGAACGAGGAAGCAGCGCTCTCTTGCTTAGAACCCTCTGAAAGAGCAGCAAACACAGTGCCTCTAGGATTTGATCCAACCACATCAGAACGTGCTCTCGGTATTCAATGGTCGATAAAAGACGACACTTTCAGCTTTAACATCAGCTTGAAGGATCAGCCTTCAACCCGTCGTGGTTGTTTGTCTGTCATAGCCTCTCTCTACGATCCACTCAGACTCATCGCTCCATTCTGCCTAAGTGGAAAACGTATCCTTCAAGAGCTTTGTCACCGAGGCATCGGATGGGACGACTCACTCCCAGAAGATATTAAGCCACGGAGGGAGGAATGGATAAATGGTCTTCTCAAGTTGAAAGAGGTCTCAATACCGAGATGTTATCACCCACATGACTTCCATAACATTGTCAGAGTGGAGCTGCACCATTTTTCGGATGCCAGCTGTGTAGGTTATGGTGCATGTTCTTACCTCAGGTATAAGAACGACAAGGATGAAATCCACTGCTGTCTCGTGATGGCAAAAGCAAGAGTCGCACCGTCAAAAGTCACAAGTATCCCGAGACTTGAACTTGCAGCAGCAGTGGTTTCTGCAAAAGTCAGTGTCATGTTAAAGAGTGAACTTGACATGAAAATTGATCAAGAATTTTTCTGGACTGACTCGCAGGTTGTGCTGGGATACATCAACAATGATGCTCGTAGATTCCACATATTTGTTGCAAACCGTGTTCAGCTGATTAGAGACATTAGTGATCCCAGTCAGTGGTATTATGTAGACAGCTCAGACAACCCGGCGGATCATGCATCCCAAGGTCTACATGCTTCAGACGTTCACTCAACAAACTGGCTGCGAGGACCAAAGTTTCTCTGGGAGCATGAATTACATCTGACACCCAGCACTCCAGCAGAATTACTCGTCGGTGATCCTGAAGTCAAGATAATTCAAGTGCTTGCAACTGAAGCCAATAACTGCAACGACATTCTCAGTCGTCTCAGTCAGTTTTCTTCATGGTCATCACTGATTAAAGTGGTTGCAAGAATCAAAAGACTGAGGTCTAAACGAACACGACATACTGAACATGTGACTGTCGAGGAGCGTGAGAAAGCTGCTGAAGCAGTTATTAAAATTGTACAGCAGCAAGCCTTCCCCCAAGAGGTAAAGATGCTTCAAGGTGGAAAAGACATTCCAAACACTAGCTCTCTCTTCAGTCTGGACCCCATCTGGTCTGAAGGACTTCTCCGTGTTGGTGGGAGATTAAAACAGTCATCTCTCTGCCACAAAGTCAAGCACCCAGTCATCTTACCAAACCAAGGTCATATTACTAAGCTGATTGTGTCCCACTACCATGCTAAAACGTGCCATCAGGGTCGAGGTCAGACACAAATGGAGCTTAGAGCAAATGGATTCTGGGTCATTGGTAGAAGCAAGTTGGTTGCTAAACAAATACACACCTGTGTGCTTTGCAGGAAACTTCGACGTCCGACTGAAAGCCAACGGATGGCTGAACTCCCAAAAGAACGTCTTGAAGCCTCAGCACCTTTTACATACAGCGGCATGGACTGTTTTGGTCCGTTCATTGTAAAGAAAGTCCGCAAAGAATACAAAAGATATGGTTTGATTTTCACATGTCTGTACTCTAGAGCTGTGCATATAGAAATGCTCGAAGATTTGTCGACAGACTCATTCATCAACGCACTGAGATGCTTCATCAGCATCAGAGGAGCTGTCCGACAACTACATTGCGATCAAGGCTCTAACTTTGTTGGCGCCAGAAACGAGTTTAAGGAAGCACTTAAACAATGTGACACCAAACTACTGGAAATGTTCCTGTCTGAAAGGCAGTGCGAATTTGTCTTCAATGCCCCCTCTGCCAGCCACGCAGGCGGTGTCTGGGAACGGCAAATTAGAACTGTTAGAAATGTGCTGAATGCCACTTTCGCCCAGTGCCCAGGTCGACTCGATGACGCCTCTCTCAGAACACTGTTGTATGAGGCCATGGCAATTATTAACAGTCGCCCATTAACAGTTGATGGAATCAATGATCCACATGCGCTGGAACGTTTAACGCCAAATCACCTTATTATGATGAAATCCAAAGTTGCTCTTCCTCCACCTGGAGTATTTGTGAAGGAAGACTTATATGCAACAAAGAGATGGAGAAGAGTTCAGTATCTCATTGAACAATTCTGGGGTCGATGGAAAAAGGAGTATTTGCTCAACATATCCACAAGACAGAAATGGCACTTACCTCAACGCAACCTCAGAGCCAATGACATTGTCATCATTAAAGACGATAACCTTCCAAGAAATCAATGGCAACTAGGACGAGTGGTGGAGACTGTTCAAGACAGTGATGGTTTAGTCCGTCGAGTCAAAGTGCAAGTTGGAGAGCGAAAGCTTCAAAGAAAACAAGATTCCCCCTCCAAACCTTCAGTCATTGAGAGACCAGTCCAAAAATGAGTGCTTCTTCTTGAGAATTGATTAGAACAAACAAACCACAAGTTCCATGTACACTTTATTGAGTATGATGTACATTCACTTATATACCTCTGATAGTTCAATGTGAAGTAATCCATTTATTAGAGTCAAGAAATTCTGTACAGTTTATTTGCTCTTAGTGTATTTTGCTCATTCATTGTAGCAGAATTTGGTGGGAGTGTAAATGGCAGTGAATTTTGTTTATTTATTTAGTGCTGCCACTTTATTTTTGTGCTTTTATTTTGAAGAGCGCCGTTCGTACTTTGATACTTCCTGTTTTGCGGAAGCCAGACTTGCTCCAGTCTCAGTAAACGACATGCACACGTTGCTCCAGAGCTGGTAAAACATGCAAACAAACTATTCACATCTTGTATGCTGTGTTGGAGCTTGTAGAAAGTTGTTTTATCGCTTCGTGTTTGTTGTGTGTTTATATATCTTGTGTAAGGAGTGTTACTGCGAGGTGTGTGTGGAAGACAGGCTGCTAGCAAGCTGCATTCAAGTTTAGTGCCCTTGGAAAGCAGAAGGAGGTAATGATGAGACTAATGGTGCATTCCTTGTGAAAAGAGTGTTTCACTGATTTAGAGAGTTTGTCATTATTTTCTGAAATATAACACCACAGCATTTGTATTTTCATCTGTTTTTATAGTTTTCACGGTGTCATAAGGTGACAGAATGTGTCAAAAGCCAGTGACGAGAGAATTAAAAGAACACCAGTCGAAGCTCTCTGCGTCTTGTGTTAATTCCAACTGGGCCGCTACACCCCTAGGCTGGGCATAACACACATTAAAAGATCACTTGATGATAAAAGAACAAAGAAAACACAACAATCTGTTTGCTGAAATGAAACAACTACAACTATGAAACATTTCTGAAAATGAAAACACAATAATGTCTGTAAATGATGTAACCTGCCGTCCTCATCTTTCAGGCTGGTGGAGCCCAAGCATGAAGTATTATTTTAAAAGGATTAATATTGTAATTTTAGCATCTATAATTTTGTTGAAGATTATTTTTAAAAATCTTATTATTTTTTTTTTATTAAATAACATGATTTACATTGATTACAATTATGTCTCAGATTAACATATACATTCCTGGAAACTGTTGGAGAAAAATTTGACTCAACATTAAAAACACAATAAAGATCACTTGTTGATGAAAAAACAAAGAAAGCACAACAATCTGTTTGCTGAAATTAAACTACTAAAAATACGAAACATTTCTACAAATGAAAACACAATAATGTCTCTAAATGATGTGGAATCTAAAGTGAGTCATATTATGAGAGTGAAAAATAATGTTGCAGTTTCTTGTATAAAACCACTAGAGGGCAGTCAGTGTCAAGTTTCTCTCTCCTCTGTCACGAAAACAGACTATAAAGTTTGACTATAAGGTGTTTACCATCAGCAGTGAGTGCAGCTGCATCTGTCAGTGTCAGTTCATGTCAGCAGACAGGAAGTAGATCTCAAGATGAACAGCAGGAAGCCTGAAGGAGCTGCTGTTTATTCTCACAAACAAAGTCAATTTACTTCAATTCTACATATATTGTGGATGGAGACAAAAACTTCATTAAGAGAGTTTTTTCATGTATTGAGAAAGTGTGTTATTATAATAATTAAGGAACAATTTTCACTTTGTGGACCTGAAGCCAGATGAAGGAGAGGAAACAGAAAACATAATGTCACCTCATGATTTGACAAAGTCCAAATTTTGTAGTGATGATTCGGTCGTGAGTTTGTTTATAATTGTTGTTTGTTTGATGAAACACAATTCAGCTTTTGAAGAGAAGTCAAATTCCGCAAGTATCTTATGCAGATTTTCCAAAATCACATTTAATTGAATGATGTCACAACTCCGACACTATTGTTTCCCAAGTCCAGAGAACAAAAAGGTCAAACTCTGTCCTCCATGTGAGGACGAGTCAATGCAAAACCTAGTTGTCTTCCACCTTTACTAATCTGACTGCAGAGAGGATGATAAACCTTTTAGTTTTCGATGCAACTTTTATTGTAAACAAGCCAACAGAGTTTATAGGTCTGACTGGGAAATTTGTTTTTATTCACTGAAAAACATGTTTATTCATGGCCTCCATGTACTGAGGGGTTACATTTTGTTACTGTTTTTAAAGCTTCATTCATATTCTCAACAGTTTTCTTCACTTTTATTGAGGTTTTCTTTCCAGTCAAATCCAGTTTCACAGTGTGAGGAGGAGTCAATGCAAAAGTCAGATGTCTTCCACCTCTACTTATCTGACTGCAGAGAGGAGGACAGAGAACAGTGGACACACAGTTGAACATGATGGACTATAGGACAGGACTGCTGCTGTTAACTATCTGCTGGGCAGGTGAAGATCTACACTCATCTTCATCTAATAGAGCTTTTATTTGTGTCATCAGCTGATTTCACTTGATGTCTTTTCTCCTCTTGACAGCTGTTGATGGTCAGACTCTGACAGAATCTGAACCAGTGGTTAAAAGGCCTGGAGAATCTCACAGATTGACCTGTACATCCTCTGGATTAATATTCCACAGCCACGCTATGCACTGGATCAGACAGGCTCCTGGAAAAGGACTGGAGTGGGTTTCTGCTGTTGGTCGTGACAACAGCAAATACTACTCTGAGTCAGTGAAAGGCCGGTTTACCATCTCCAGAGACAACAGCAGACAGCAGCTGTATCTGCAGATGAACAGTGTGAAGACTGAAGACTCTGCTGTTTATTATTGTGCTCGAGACTCACAGTGACTGGAGTTGGTTGAGCAGCTGTACAAAAACCTGCAGTCCTCATCTTTACTGAGCTGACAGACAAAATAATGATGTATGTTTTCTTTTTCTTTTTGTCTTCAATGAACACACACTTTTTCCTGTATAACATAAATTCATAAAAATGTTATCAATATCTGTTCTCCACTATAACTTGAGTGTAGACTTAATTTCCACTGTACTGGACAGAGTCAGTATTTTCTGTGAGGAATCATGAGCACATTTTTGGGTGTATCGTGAAATCAGTAAGTGAGCAATTCACTGAGCGAGTCAGTGCAGATAAATTATTGTATTGATAATGAATATTTCACCTTCAGTTAGTGTCTAACACACTCAGACGAAGCAGAGCTGTTTTCCATGCAGGGATTAGTGTTTTCACTCTGCACAGACAATATCAACACACAAAGTACTTTAAGTGGACATGATATAAACAGATGCTGATATAATTTACTCCAGGAAACAGATTTTCTTCCTGTTTCTCTCATGTGTGGCCTAATAAACAGATGTGTGACTGATTGAGTCTGATGATCTCATTTGACTGTGGACTGAAATAATTTATCATTCATATGTAGAATTAACAAGAAAAAGGATTTTTTTAATTTTTCATACGTTAGAAAAAATATGGATTGAACTATGAATAACAGACTTTTTGGCTCCTTGCCATCGTTCGGCAAGGTAATCGCTGATCACTCTCAAGACGGACCCGACCTCTGAGTGACATTGGATGAGCACATTTTCTGAATTCATGAACATCTTGGGGGCCGGATGGAAAGCTTCAGTGAGTTGGATGTGGCCCACGGGCCCCAAACAAATGGTGGGGGAGATGCAGTTGTTAATATTGATGAACTGTTGCCTTTCTGTAAGATTTGACTAAAGACAGGAGAGAGCAGCACAGGTGATGTTGAGGGATGATTCAAGTGGCTGATATATTGACTTCTGCTTCTCTGACAGAACTATGACTATGAATATGTATAATTAACAGACACATTTAACACACCCATTGATCCATGAAGTATACCTGATTATTCATGAGTAAGTCAGTTTCACCCAACAGAAACTGAATGCCTGAAGAATCTAATTTTTTGTGACCCATGGCTTGTTGTTGGGATACACTTTAACACGCTTACGGGGTATAATCATGTCTTTACAGAAAGACGCATAGGAGCTGGTAACATCTACCAGAGCATCCAGATCATCCCCACAAGACTCGATAAAAACGTCCCAATCTGTACATTTAAAACATTCCTGCAGAGAGAGCACAGATTCCTCTGACCACATCTCAATGTCCTTGCTTTCTCTCATTTTAAAACAGTCTTATAGGTGGGCAGGAAATGCACACAGTTGTGGTCAGCAGATCCCACAGGAGGAAGAGGGAGGGATTTATAAGCATTCTTCACTGACCCATAACAAAGGTCCAATACATTATCCCGTCTGGTTGGACAGGATACATATTGATAAAAGTTTTTCAGGGTTGATTTCAGAGAGACGTGGTTAAAATCACCCATTATAAAGTTCAGAGCGTCGGGGGAGAGGGACTGCAGCCTCTGCACTGCCTCTGCGATGGTGCTGCAGGCAGAGGGGGGGTGAGCCCTCGGGTGAATGTAGCATGTAGTGATAAAAAGTTGGGGAAACTCATGGGGGGAGGTAGAACGGGCGCAGTGACACAGAAGGCCATCACACAGCAGTCCCCGAAGTCCTTCTGGAACCTGGCGTTCCCCTGCAGTTCGTCCAACTTGTTCCTCAGGGACTGGACGTTTCCCAGGATGACAGAGGGCAGGGGAATCCGGCTGTCTCCTCAGGCGTTTTTCTCTGCCTCTTGTCCCTCGTTCTGTTAAAATCTTTGAGTATAAAATCAGGTAAAAGTGGGGTGAGGTCTGTACCACCATCTGATAAGTTCAGTTGAATCAGCTCCTCACGGGTGTAAACAGTCCTCAGCTGGCCCACAGCCCCACTACCTCGTGGGTAACAAGCCAGCATGATAAAAGTCCAAACACGAAGAAATAAAAAGAATCCATGGTGTTAGAGACAGAAGGAGAGATTAGAGCTTTATTGTTATGTTATTATATGTTGATTTGATCAAATCTTTTAACATACAGAACTATTCCTGTGAGATTCTCCAGGCCTTTTAACCACTGGTTCAGATTCTGTCAGAGTCTGACCATCAACACCTGTCAAGAGGAGAAAAGACATCAAGTGAAATCAGCTGATGACACAAATCAAAGCTCTATTAGATGAAGATGAGTGTAGATCTTCACCTGCCCAGCAGATAGTTAACAGCAGCAGTCCTGTCCTATAGTCCATCATGTTCAACTGTGTGTCCACTGTTCTCTGTCCTCCTCTCTGCAGTCAGATAAGTAGAGGTGGAAGACATCTGACTTTTGCATTGACTCCTCCTCACAGGGAGGAAACAGCTGGACTGAAGATATTTAATGAAACTGCAAAATTAATGTCCAAGAGTTAATGCTCCAAGTCAGCTGTTTTCATGTTTGTTGACATGTTTCCATTTGTCTAAAATGTCTCTCAGAATTAAAAACAGAAACACATGTATTTGAATAATGCTAAATATGTTTTATACTTCATACATCTCAGACAAAACACAATCTGGATTTAAATGTGATGAATTATCTTGGTATCAAGGTTCTGTTTGTCATTCGTCACTTTGAGCATAATGGTCAGCACATGAGAGAATTTATAATATAAATAATCTACAGTTTTATTCTGGTCACCATCATCATGAAAACTGCTTTATTGTCATCTCACCACGTCAAACCATGAACCAATGTTTTCAATATATTTTTGATCAGCAACATTTATGGTTTGTACTTGTGAACGTGACATTGGCAACTTAATTTGAATAATGATTTGATGGTTGAAGGAACTCTGTTTCTTACAGCGACTGATGTAACATCATCAAGAGAATAAAAATGGCCTCATGAGTTTACAGTAACATATATAGAAATGTAGTTTGGATCCATCAAAGTGCATTTGGTGAGCAAACCCAGATGTCATTCAGATCATTGCTGTTTGTTGTCTGTGGAGGTTTTGGTGCAGCTGCTCCACTGTCTTCAGTCACTGTGTCTCCAGCACAGAAGTAAACAGCAGAGTCTTCTGCTGTCAGGCTCTTGACCTCGAGGTACTGAGTGCTGCTGGACACATCTTCAGTCATGATGAAACGGCTTTGAAAGGAGTTGGCGTAGCGAGCAGAGTTTGAACCTGTGTCCATCCTCCCAATCCACTCCAGAGCCTCCTCTGGCCTCTGTCTCATCCAGTCCTCTACAGGTTGAAACTGGCCTGACTTTGGTTGTAAGATGTAAGCATTTTAGATACATATACTTTACTGACATGAAACCATTGTTTCAACAGCTTTTTAATTACTCCTCTTTCAAATGTAGGCTTGTTGAGACGTACTTGAAACCGATTGTACTTATTTAAAAGCCTTTGAAACAAAAATATGTAACACAGCTATCTTTGAAAAAATAAAAGAATAAAAATGAGAATATATTTGATATATACTGTATATTAGATATTTATTATTTCGATATATAGATTTTTTTGTTCTGCAAATCAGAACAGAGCTTATCAATGAATACTTAAGTGAGTAGAAAATGAAGATTAAAGTTTTATTTATTTATTTTAGAGGAAAAGCAAAGGAGCGCAGCGCATCTGGACTAATAATGACCTTCATGGTAGTCATCAGAAGAAAAATTTCCTGCGCCCTCGCCACAAAATTCAGTGTAGAAGTTTGCAAAGGGTCATGGAAACAAGCTTGATGCCTTGTGGAAACAAGTCGTGTGGACTGCTACATTTTTTTGATTGACTTTGTCAATGGGCGAACCGGAGCACCCGGAGAAAACCCACATCTGAAGGAAGAACTCAGAAGGAAGCAGGGCTGGGAGCTGAAGCCTTACTGTGTGACAGTAAAACTACAACGCAGCCAGAAGTCCCCTCTGGTTGATTCAGACGGCGCTTATGTCGGTCCAGCTGCACGTCCTGTCCCCCCTAGCACCTGTTTGGCCAGTCTAAGAGGGACTGATTGGGCTGCTGCTCCTCCTCCTTCCTCTCAATGTGCAGCAGGACCTTGTCTAAGCTCACGTCCTCCTTCCTTTATTTGACTTTGATGGTTTCAGCCCTAACCGTCTCGTTTCCCAGCTTGTTGTCCAGCCGTCCAGCGTCTTGTCGTCCTATCTGCCCTCCACTCTTCCAAAATCCTGGAGCTCCTGACGGAGCTCCTGACGGAGCTCCTGAACTTGTTTGTGGAGAACAGAAATCTCTCGGCGAATGGTCTCTGCGGCAGATGTGATGTCTTTATTTTCCCTGTCAAGAGACTGTTGCTGTCTAATCTTGGTGTGAATTTCCTGAAGTTCCTGCACGAGGGCAACCTTCTTATTGTGAAGCCTGTTCAGCTCAGCTTTCTTCTGTTGATACCGAACGAGCCAGGGTTTCACCTGTTTGTACTCCGCTGTCAAATCCAGGATTCTGCTTTGGAGGTTGTGATGGTGGTCCATCCTTTCCTTTTTCTTGGCCTTCACTGATGCCTGCATCTCTTGTTCATCTCGAAGTTTCTCGGTCAAACCCCGCTGCTGTCGTTCTTGGTCATCGATGAGTTGGCTCAAGGTTTGATTCTCCTCCTGCGTTGTTTGAATTTTCTTTTCCAAGTCGTTTTGCCTGGAGATTTTCTTCTGGAGGTCCTGAACCATTTGCTGCTGCTTCTTCCATTCCCGGCTCAATAGTTTGTTTATATTCAGTTTAGCCTCATATTCATTCTCCAAAACTTGATGGTCCCTCATTTGCCCAACAATTTCTTGCTCGAGCCTGTGGTTGTTTTGGACTATGATTTCTATTTCTTTTTCAGCAAACTCACATTCTTCCTCCAAGTCTATCTGGGACTTGAGTTTACTGTACAGGTTGCGTGATTTCTTGCGAAGGTCTTTGCTTAAGTTACTGATTGCTTTTTTCCCAGCTTTAAGCCATTTAAATCTCCCTTCTAGGTCTCGACTAGGAGACTGTCTGCTGCGGTCGTCTTCTCGTTGTTCCAAGAACATATTGTGCAGCTCTGAGGCGTCTATTTCCTCAGGAGCTACACAAATGTTGTCGAGAAGATTCTCTTTGTCCTCTTTGCGTTTCAGCCACCGATCCATCTGATCTTAATTTGTTGTCTCTCGATATAAAAATGAAAAATATCTAGAACTGATGTGAATAGCAGAGCATGAAGAGTCATAGCTGTTGATGTGGATGTATGTCACTGAGCAAGTGACGTCACAGTTCAAAGCAATTTCTTTGCTCCGCCTAGATTGTGACGTGAATAAAACCCTTCAGGTAGCCATAGCAACAGATAGCGCAGCGAATCACTTCCGGCTTCCGCTCCAGTACGAAAATAAACCCGGCAACGGGAGCCGTCGGCAGTGTTTACATCTGAAGCCGCTTCAAGTGTCCCGGTCCGCTTCTGCTGCTCTCAAGTTTCATCCGCCGACATAAAGAGGTGAGCTGCTGCTGCTGGCGAACTTATTTGATGCTTATTTGATTTTGTCGACGAGCTAGCTAGCTTCTTTACGCTGTTACGCTATATCACGAGCGCTATATCGGCATTACTGTCGTTGCATAACGTTGTGTCTTGGCGCACGTCGGTGCAGAGAGAGTCGCTGTTAATTACTGTCCTGGTCTGTGTAGATTCAGATAAAACTTTATACTGGTTTTCCTCAGAGAACAACGCATAATCATAACGTTTTATCACCTCATTCTACTTACAGTAACGTTATAATGTTAGAGCGTGTTCTCTTGCAGTTCGTTTAATGTGGCAGTGTGTCAGGGTCTGACCATCAACACCTGTCAAGAGGAGAAAAATGACTCAGCTGATTTACTGGAAATTAGCCTCCTTGTGTGTTGCCTTATAAAGAAGTGAAGTGTGAGTGTGTGTGTATGTGTGTGTGTGTGTGTGTGCGTGTGTGTCAGTGAGAGGACAGAAGAGCTCACATCAGTTCAGCTTCAACATCAACCATGTTCTCTGCAGCTCTGATACTGCTGCTGGCAGCTGGATCCTGTGAGGAGCTTTCAGTGGATTCACACTAATAAACACATTAGAAACAGTGAAAAGTCAGATGAATGATGGAGATAATGTTGATTTCTGTCTCCACAGGTGTGAACAGTATTGATCTCACCCAGCCAGACTCAATGGTTGTGCAGCCTGGACAGTCGTTGACCATCACCTGTCAGGTCTCTGGTTATTCTTTGACTGATGACAGCTATGCAACAGGTTGGATCAGACAACGTGAAGGAAAACCAATGGACTGGATTTGTAATCGGTGGGGTGGAGGAAGCTTTTACCAGAATAATGCTCTGAAGAACAAGTTCCTTCACCACACACACACTTCGACAAGCTCGGTGACATTAACAGGACAGAATCTGCAGCCTGAGGACACAGCTGTTTATTACTGTGTACGAGGCTCCACAGTGATACAAACCACCAACAGACCTGCACAAAAACACAGTCACCATGAGACTCAACCACACACACGTTCTACAGTTAATATAATTAAAGTATTGAGTAGAGTGTGTGTGGCCACTTACTTCCTGACAGAGAAGCTGTTGAGTGTTTAAATTATTTGACTGGAAGCCTAAAAAAGAGCTGAAGAAGTTTGACTTTCCCTCACTTCAAGGATATGATTCATTTGAACACTTTGTATCTGTGTATCATGATGCTGAGATGATTTTAAATTATGAAACGATTTCAAAAGACTGTTTGATGCAAAGTAAAACTAAGATAAACAGAACCCATTTCCATTCAAAGACATCAACATGCCTTGATGACGTCAATATATTTTATAAATATTTATATGGTGTTAATAGTTAAAATATCTCAAAAGATTCAAGAGTCAAGGTTTTAATGTGTCATGCTCAAACAATATGTGCAGTGAAATGCAGGGTGTTAAAGTCTTGAGGCTGTGCTAAACAGGCTGCTGTGAAAGAAATTATGAAAATAAGAGGAAAAACACAAACAAGAACATTTTGTACACTTTCAAACCCAAACATGTAAATGTACAGGGAGGTGCAAATGATTCACAGAGGAAGATTTATACTATTGTTTGCTCTCATCTGCTGGCCAACATGCTTTCAAGTGGTGGGAATGTTAATACTGACAAACACTGTGACACAAATGAAATCATGTCAGACTCATTTCAAAACAGCTGACTTGGAGCGCTGACTCTTGGACATTAATTCTGCAGTTTCATTAAATATCTCCAGTCCAGCTGTTTCCTTCCTGTGAGGAGGAGTCAATGCAAAAGTCAGATGTCTTCCACCTCTACTTATCTGACTGCAGAGAGGAGGACAGAGAACAGTGGACACACAATTGAACATGATGGACTATAGGACAGGACTGCTGCTGTTAACTATCTGCTGGGCAGGTGAAGATCTACACTCATCTTCATCTAATAGAGCTTTTATTTGTGTCATCAGCTGATTTCACTTGATGTCTTTTCTCCTCTTGACAGCTGTTGATGGTCAGACTCTGACAGAATCTGAACCAGTGGTTAAAAGGCCTGGAGAATCTCACAGATTGACCTGTACAGCCTCTGGATTCACATTCAGCAGCTACTATATGGCCTGGATCAGACAGGCTCCTGGAAAAGGACTAGAGTGGGTTTCCAGGATTGAGAGTGGCAGTGGCAGCAGCAAACTCTACTCTGAGTCAGTGAAAGGCCGGTTTACCATCTCCAGAGACAACAGCAGACAGCAGGTGTATCTGCAGATGAACAGTCTGAAGACTGAAGACTCTGCTGTTTATTATTGTGCTCGATACTCACAGTGACTGGAGTTGGTTGAGCAGCTGTACAAAAACCTGCAGTCCTCATCTTTACTGAGCTGACAGACGAAATAATGATGTATATGTTTTCTTTTTCTTTTTGCCTTCAATGAACACACACTTTTTCCTGAACAATATAAATTCATAAAAATGTTATCAATATCTGTTCTCCACTATAACTTGAGTGTAGACTTGTATTTTCACTGTACTGGTCAGAGTCAATATGTTCTGTGAGCAAACATGAGCACATTTTTGGGTGTATCGTGAAACTAGTAAATGAGCAATTAACTGAGCGAGTCAATGCAGATGAATTATTGTATTGATAATGAATATTATCACCTTCAGTTGGTGTCTAACACACTCAGACATGAAGCAGAGCTGAGCAGAGCTCACCGAGATCAATTAACAAGGAAAACGAAATGTTTACTTCATGTATTATAAAATAATAATTCTGGATTGAACTATGAAGAACAGACTTTTTGGTTCCTTGCCAGGGTTCGGCAACCTAATCGCTGATCACTCTCAAGACGGACCTGACCTCTTCCACTGGTGAACAACATTAGATGAGCACATTTTCTGAATTCATGAGCATGTTGGGGGCCAGATGGAAAGCGTCAGTGTGTCCCCAGGTTGATGATCACTGATGTAGAGGATGAACATGAGAGGACAGAACATGGAGCCCTGGCGGACACCTTGGGAAAAACAAATGGTGGGGGAGATGCAGTTGTTAATGTTGATAAACTGTTGCTTTTCTGTCTGATTTGACTAAAGACAGGAGAGAGCAGCACAGGTGATGTTGAGGGATGATTCAAGTTGCTGATAAATTCACTTCTGCTTCTCTGAAAGAAATATGACAGGGACCTGAATCCAAGGCATTTTACAAAATTTGGGTTAAAACATGTCAGACTGGCCTCAAATGTGCTGCTTAAAGAAACATGTAAAATTAACATTCACATTAAATGCACCCATTGATCCTTGAACTATACCTGATCATTCATGAGAGTCCCAGAGGGGCTGGACCCAAACCCTGGTGACACTGGGCATGAGGCATTTGACATCTGAGCTTTAAATGCTCGTCATCTGACAAGACATGAAGCCTCTGAAAGTCAGTTTATTTCCATAAAATCCTCACTGATAAATATAGAACTGTTTATTATCTGGATCATAACTGCATTAGTCAGTGAATCAGGAGTCTTTAGCCAACTTCGTGGTGTCAAACTGCAAAAAATTGTACTTTCAAGAACAATCTAAAGTGTGTTTGTGAGAGATTCAAGTTCTACCTTCTGTTTGTGAGATGAAGAGAAAAAGCTGAACATTTCATCTTCATTTTGACTCATTTAAATAGACTTTAGTCAGCTGGATTACTATTATATGCATCATAAGGACGTGTGTGTGTTACAAACACACCATCAGCAACTCTTGTGGAGTGATTCATGTCCTACAGGTCCCTGGTCACCACATGACACCTGTCATCAGAGCATCAGGGTTTACACACAGACTGATCTTCCTTCATGATTTCCCTGAAGCTGTTATAGTTAGTATTTAAAGTACTGGACCCAAAATGCCACACTTAGGTAGACAAAGAACAGGAGACAGGGCGCAAGTTACCAGTCTTTAATGAACACTGAATCTAGCAACAACAGGCAGAGTAAGTGAATCTCCAGAGTAATGGTGAGGCTTGAGGCAACGAGGCCAAACAGGGGGAGATCCAATCCTTTTCCCAAGACACAGACAAACAGGGCATGGAGGCAGACAGGAAGGAGCAAGCACCTGAGCACAAAAACACAGGAGTCAGGAAGGCAGGCAAGCAGACAAGAAAAAGAGGTCTCAAAAGATGCTTCATCTTGGTCAAGGTCTCGTAGGTACCACATGGACAAACAGACAATCCAACGACTACTGAGTGAGGAACCAGTGCTTATATGCTGTTGCAGTAGGTGGGTCTTGATTGCCTGATAACGCACAGCTGTGCTCAGGTGAGGAGGCAGAGCCCCACCTGTAGCCACGCCCTGCAAGGGAACAGAGACCCTTGACAGACAGGAGACAAAAAGAGAAGGAAAAACATAGATCTCCACAGAAACAGAACTAAATCAATCATTGGACAACAGCAAAATAAAATCTGTGCTCAGGTGAAATTACTACAGGCAAGTTATTTACATCCTCTGTCTCTGTGGTGTAGCCGAGCAAAGTTTATTGGTCATATGGGTGCAGCAGATCTGATGCTGCTGTCTGTGCACAACTAGTAAAGGAGTAAACCTTGCTGGTTGGTCTGATTGTGTGTTGTTATTTGGCTGCTGTGTTAATGTTGATGAACAAATTACTCAGTTTGAAATTTGTCAGAAATGTTTAAAGTCTGACGGACCTGGATGGTCGCTTCATAGTCATGAGACATTTAATCAGACAAGACAGACATGTGATGTTCAAGTTTAATTTAGTTTTCTCCTCCCTGTGAGGAGGAGTCAATGCAAAAGTCAGATGTCTTCCACCTCTACTTATCTGACTGCAGAGAGGAGGACAGAGAACAGTGGACACACAGTTGAACATGATGGACTATGGGACAGGACTGCTGCTGTTCACTATCTGCTGGGCAGGTGAAGATCTACACTCATCTTCATCTAATAGAGCTTTTATTTGTGTCATCAGCTGATTTCACTTGATGTCTTTTCTCCTCTTGACAGGTGTTGATGGTCAGACTCTGACAGAATCTGAACCAGTGGTTAAAAGGCCTGGAGAATCTCACAGATTGACCTGTACAGCCTCTGTATTCACACTCAGTGACTACCATATGAACTGGGTCAGACAGGCTCCTGGAAAAGGACTGGAGTGGGTTGCCTGGATTGAAAATGACAATTACAGGAAATACTACTCTGAGTCAGTGAAAGGCCGATTTACTGTTTCCAGAGAGAACAGCAGAAAGCAGGTGTATCTGCAGATGAACAGTCTGAAGATTGAAGACTCTGCTGTTTATTATTGTGCCCGACAGCCGAGAGCCACAGTGACTGGAGTTGGTTGAGCAGCTGTACAAAAACCTGCAGTCCTCATCTTTCAGGCTGGTGGAGCCCAAGCATGAAGTATTATTTTTAACAGCATTCATGTTGTATTTATTATTCTGTAATTTTCCTTTAATTTCAATTCTTATCTTATTTTGCATTACATATTTAGATTCAAAATGTGTGTCAATGATGTGGAATCTAAAGTGATTCATAATATGAGTGTGAAAAATAATGTTGCAGTTTCCTGTATAAAATCACTAGAGGGCAGTCAGTGTCAAGTTTCTCTCTCCTCTGTGACAAAATGGAAACACTCAGATCTGCTTTTCTCATTGATCTGAAGACAAGATAAGATAAAACTTTATTAATCCCCAGCCAGGGAAATTTGGGCATTACAGCAGCATGTAATAACAGAAAAAAGCAACAGACAGAGTGAAGTTCAAAAAACCAAATACAAAATAAAAGTTGACTTCATATATGTACAGATTATACAAGCAACTGTTTAAAAGAAAAAAATATGTCGAAATATACATGAAAAATATGCTTTGCCGCAATAACTGTGGAAAAATAGCCATTAAAATATACTGCCAGAAATTAATAGATTTTGACTCGAATTGCACTTTTCCTGAGAATACTGCTGCCACAAGAGTACAAAATGTATGCTGCCTTCAGATTAATAATAATAATAAATAGTGTTCATACTGTTGCACAGAAGAGGAAAATATACAAAACAGTAGAAAAATATGTAATATTGCACAAAATGTAAAAGATTTGAGCGTATGATGGGAAAACAACATCAACACAGTCTGGTGCTGGAGATGAATAGTCTGACAGCTGATGGAATGAAAGACCTGTGGATGCGTTCCTTCTTGCAGGGTGGATGCAGCAGTCTGTTACTGAAGGAGCTGCTGAGGGCCCCCGCTGTGTCATGCAGGGGGTGGGAGAGGTTGTCATGTCAGCTTGGCTAACATCCTCCTCTCACCTGCATCCTCAGTGGTGTTCAGAGGGCAGTCCAGGACAGAACCAGCTCTCCTGACCAGTTTATTAAGTCTCTTTCTGTCCCTCTCAGAGCTTCTACAGCCAGAGCAGACAACTGCGTAAAAGACTGCAGATGCAACTACAGAGTCATAGAAAGTCCTTAGTAATGACCTACATACTCCAAAGGACCTCAGTCTTCTCAGAAGATGGAGATGACTTTGGCCCATCCTATACAGGGCATCAATGTTCGTGGACCTGTCCAGTTTATTGTTGAGGTGGACACCCAGGTATTTGTACTCCTCCACCATCTCGATGTCAAAACCCCGGATGCACATCGGCGAGGTCTGTGGTGCTTTCCTGCAGAAGTCTATCATCATCTCCTTGATCTTGCCGGCATTGATGTGCAGGTGGTTTAGTCCACACCAGTCGACAAAGTTAGTGATGACTTCCCTGTATTCCAAATCGTTCCCCTGCGATACACATCCAATGATGGCTGTATCCTCGGAGAACTTCTGGAGGTGGCAGCTGGTTGTGTTGTGTCTGAAGTCCGATGTGTAGAGGGTGAAGAGGAAAGGAGAGAGCACAGTACCCTGCAGAGCCCCGGTGCTGCAAACTGCCACATCCGACACACAGTCGCGAAGCCTCACATACTGTTGGTGAGGTAGTCGATGGTCCATGCAGCCAGGTGAAAGTCTACTCTGACTCCTTCCAGCTTCCCCCTCAGCAGTGATGGCTGGATCATGTTGAAAGCACTGGAGAATTCAAAAAACACGATTCTCACTGTGCTCCCAGTGCTCTCTGGGTGGGAAAGAGAGCGATGGAGCAGGTAGATAATAGCATCTTCCACACCAATGTCTGGTCGGTATGCAAACTGTAGGGGGTCCAGCTCGCTGCCCACCAGGTGATGAAGATGGTTAAGTATAATCCTCTCCAGTGTCTTCATCAAGTGGGAAGTTAAGGCTACAGGCCTGAAGTGGTTGGAACCACACAGGAAGTTTTCCACAGGGCAGGAACTCTCTCCAGGCAGAGGCTCATGTTGAAGATGTGCTGAATGACTTCACAGAGCTGATCTGCACAATCCCTGAGCAGTCTGGAGCTGATGCAATCAGGGCTAGTAGCCCTCCTCATCTTCGTCCTCTTGAACTCCTTTCTCACCTGATCTGTCGTATTGGAGAGGCCAGGTGGGGGACAGGGGGGTGGCTCCTGTTAGGTGAATTGGAGGCTGGGTCAGTGGACTGTGAAGTGGATTGGAGGGGGGTAAAGTGGGGTGAGGATGGAGCTGCTGGTGTCAGGATGGGGGGACTGGGGGAAAGAGAGGGGATGCTGAGAGGTAACGCCATCTCATCTGCCGCCCAATATGCTTCAATGTGTAACAGAGCCCTGAATGCTGAATCCCTTTTTAAACCTGCAGAGGGAGGTCTATACAAAGTTTTCTTCTCTGATAAATACACTGATGAGAAGAAATGTGTTTGTGTTTTTGACACTGAGAAACATTTTACATTAATGAAAACATGTGAGATAAAAATTAAAACAGCTGACTTGGAGCGTTGACTCTTAAGCGACATGAATTCTGCAGTTTCATTAAATATCTCCAGTCCAGCTGTTTCCTCCCTGTGAGGAGGAGTCAATGCAAAAGTCAGATGTCTTCCACCTCTACTTATCTGACTGCAGAGAGGAGGACAGAGAACAGTGGACACACAGTTGAACATGATGGACTATAGGACAGGACTGCTGCTGTTAACTATCTGCTGGGCAGGTGAAGATCTACACTCATCTTCATCTAATAGAGCTTTTATTTGTGTCATCAGCTGATTTCACTTGATGTCTTTTCTCCTCTTGACAGGTGTTGATGGTCAGACTCTGACACAATCTGAACCAGTGGTTAAAAGGCCTGGAGAATCTCACAGATTGACCTGTACAGCCTCTGGATTCACATTCAGCAGCTCCCATATGAACTGGGTCAGACAGGCTCCTGGAAATGGACTGGAGTGGGTTGCTTCCACCAGTGAAACTAGCAAATACATCTACTACTCTGAGTCAGTGAAAGGCCGGTTTACCATCTCCAGAGACAACAGCAGACAGCAGGTGTATCTGCAGATGAACAGTCTGAAGACTGAAGACTCTGCTGTTTATTATTGTGCTCGACAGCCACAGTGACTGGAGTTGGTTGAGCAGCTGTACAAAAACCTGCAGTCCTCATCTTTACTGAGATGATAGTAATGACAAAGAAATACATTTTTATTCTTACTTTTTTTCAACAAAATCATGAAAACTCATGATGAAAGTATCATCACCCAACAGCAATTACAATAAACATGTAATTAAATAAAAACTTCATTTTTGACTTCCTCACAAAATAGCCAATGACAACAATATAATCTGCTGAAGTCATTCTCCAGGTGTGAATTAAAGAAATACTACAAATACATACTTCCACCACGTTAGTGTTTATGTTATTTGTTCTCTCAAGTGAGTCACAATTGTTTCAAATAATGTTGCAGTTCCTCTGATGAACACGAGATGGCAGTCAGTGTCAAGTTTCTCTCTCCTCTGTAACTAAAACAGACCATTCAAAGTCTTTCATGCAAAGCAGCAGCATGGGACTGGAATTTGCACACTATTGACATGATCCTGGCTGCTGTCACTGTATTTCTCTCTGCAGCAAATGCAGTCAGGAAGATCAGGAAGTGAGTAAAGAAATGAATCAATAAATGCTGCAGTTACAACAAAGCTGTGCTCATACGTTTGAAGTGAATCATGAATGTGATGTCGGAGGTGCTGACAGTAAATCAACTCTGTCAGGAAAACAGCTCACATCAAATTTAAAGTGTTTTCATGATCTGAAAACATGCTAAACACACTGGAAAGATGGCTGATAGAAAGCTACATTCTTGGTGGTTGCTCCTTTTGTTTCCATGGCTGCACATCATCATTGTCATCGCAATGTTGATTTTAATCAATTCCATCATCCATAATTCATGTTAATATTCACATTAAGAATACTTTTAATGATCCTCATCATTGTTTTCCATTCTACAAGAATTGGCATGATGTTTTAATATTGAATTGTTGTCAATACAACACATTTAGACCTTAATAGTTTCTAAGAACAGTCAACAGACTCTTCTATTGGCTCCAGTTAGAGCAACTTTGATGCTTCATATGTTTGATTCTATGCAAACTCAGTGAGCTTCCTTGTTACTCAGCTATAAAACCTTCACATCAGGCTGTCAGTGGAGTTCACAGCACGTCACTTTCAACATCAACCATGTTTTCTGTATCTCTGCTGCTGCTGTTGGCAGCTGGATGTGAGTCTCTCTGGATGTGTCAAAGTCAGCAGTTCTTCTTTTGCAGTTTAACTTGATCATTTGATCCAAAACATTGTCTTTTTTCAACAGGTGTGAAGTGTGAACAGTTGACACAGCCAGCCTCTGTGACTGTGCAGCCAGGTCAACGTCTGACCATCACCTGTCAGGTCTCTTCTTCTGTTAGCAGCTACTTCACAGCTTGGATCAGACAGCCTGCAGGGAAACCACTGGAGTGGATTGGAATGAAATATACTGGAGACTCACAGTACAAAGATTCACTGAAGAACAAATTCAGAATCGACTTGGACTCTTCCAGCAGCACAGTGACTCTAAACGGACAGAATGTGCAGCCTGAAGACACTGCTGTGTATTACTGTGCCAGAGAGACACAGTGAGAGACCATAATAGGAGAGTCATACAAAAACTACTTCCTCTATTTACCACCACAGGGAACATCCAGCTGTCTCTGTGTCACTTGTTGATTTTAATGATGATCATTTCATGATGTTTGAGCAAAATTTCTCTCAACAGGGTCTGTTAAATAAATAATCATTTTGAAGCTGTTATTTGCCACAATCACTCTGTTTGAATGTACACTTAACTCACGTCACTGGAAACAGTGAATACATCCTGTTTGTAAATACAGGCAGACTTTAGGGTGGATGAAGAAATTAGTAAACATTGAGAAATTGTTCTTCTTATTGTTAATATTAGTGACCATGTCCCTGTTCTACCTTTTTGGAATAGAAGCAGTCTCAACAACAGAGGGCACTTTAACACATCTCTTCTCCAAGACCCTGAGCTGAACAGTCTCATTACAACAGATTGAAATAAATGAATCCTCCAAAGTCATCAGCAACTCTTCTGTGGGAAACAGGGAAGCAGTTATAAGAGGAAAAATAATTTCAACTTCTCTTCATAACAAAAGGAAGAAAGAGAACAAGAAGCTGAACTTGAACAAAAAAATCAAATAAATTGAAAACATGAATGCAGGAAACCCAACATGGAAACCCAGAACGAACTAAGAAAGAATACATTCCAAATAAATTCAACTGTGAATAACTGAACTCAGGTCCTGATACATCGACTCCAGATGATCAGGAAACTCCATCACCTGAATGTCCCACCACTTCTCATCCACTGGGTACACAGCTTCCTCAGCGACAGACCACAATCTGTTAGAGTGGGCAGCACAACATCCTCATCCTCCATCAGCAACACTGGAGCCCCACAAGGTTGTGTCCTGAGCCCTTTCCTGTTTACCCTCCACACCAATGACTGTGTCAGCACCTCACCCATCATCACGTACCTGAAATGCTCGGACGACACTGCTGAACTTGCGCTACTCGACAATAACACCTTGGTTACCATGACAACATCTTCCATCTCACACAGTGGTGGACGGACAATCACCTGCAGTTAAATGTTTCCAAAACAAAAGAACTGGTCAACCTCAAACCCCACCCACACCCCCATCAGCATCAATGCTGAGGTTGTTGAACTGGTGGAGAGCATCAAATATCTCAGACTCACCCTGGACAATAAACTGAGTTTTGACCAACACACCACTGACATCCATAAACGCTGCCAACAAAGACTCTCCATCATCCTCAAACTCAGAGCACTTTCCGTTGTCCCCCATCTTCTGCTGCTTCTCTACAAAAGCATAGTTCAGCCCATCCTCCTCTACTGCTCCCCCTGCTTCTTTAATATGTTGTCAACCCCCAACAAGTACAGACGAACACAGATCACACACAAGATCATTGGCCTGCCGACCCCCAACCTCCAAGACCTCAACAGAACAGCCACTGCAGACATAGCACCTGACCCCAGTCACCCCCTCAACCTACACTTTGTACTCCATCCATCCGGTCGCCATTACAGGTCGCTGGTATGGAAAAAAGTGAAGTTCAGCAGGAGTTTTGTCCCCTCTGCCATAACAGAGCAGAATAGAAGATCCCAACTGAGTTTGTGTGTTTGTGCACGTGAAGTTTGTGAATGTGCTGGTGGGTGCATGTTGTTGTTCCCACAGAAGTATCTGTAAAGTTTGATGTATTTTTGTATTCTTGAGGCTGTACGGAAGGTGGAAAAAATTTCCTTGGAAAGGACAAATAAATCTAAATCTAAATCTAGACTTCAACATAAAATTTTTCACCGTGATAATAAATGTGGCATATGGCAAATTAAATTAAATAAAATTATGAAATACAATCACTACTCAGACAAGACAGACAAGTGACATTCAGGTTGAATTCAGTTTTCTCCTCCCTGTGAGGAGGAGTCAATGCAAAAGTCAGATGTCTTCCACCTCTACTTATCTGACTGCAGAGAGGAGGACAGAGAACAGTGGACACACAGTTGAACATGATGGACTATAGGACAGGACTGCTGCTGTTAACTATCTGCTGGGCAGGTGAAGATCTGCACTCATCTTCATCTAATAGAGCTTTTATTTGTGTCATCAGCTGATTTCACTTGATGTCTTTTCTCCTCTTGGCAGGTGTTGATGGTCAGACTCTGACACAATCTGAACCAGTGGTTAAAAGGCCTGGAGAATCTCACAGATTGACCTGTACAGCCTCTGGATTCACACTCAGCAGCTACTGGATGCACTGGGTCAGACAGGCTCCTGGAAAAGGACTGGAGTGGGTTGCTGCTGATGCTGGTGGCAACAGCAAATACTACTCTGAGTCAGCGAAAGGCCGGTTTACCATCTCCAGAGACAACAGCAGACAGCAGCTGTATCTGCAGATGAACAGTCTGAAGACTGAAGACTCTGCTGTTTATTATTGTGCTCGAGACTCACAGTGACTGGAGTTGGTTGAGCAGCTGTACAAAAACCTGCAGTCCTCATCTTTACTGAGCTGATAGTAATGAGAAAGAAGTACATTTTTATTCTGGCTTCTGATCTTTTCACATTATCTAACGCTAAAATACAAGAGTCATATTCACCATTATGATCCATAAAATGACATGAATTTAGTTTGAGAAGAGAAGCAAGCTGAAAAGCAGTTGATCAGACAGCAAGTTTGGCTTGATCACAACATAATTAGAAAGGTGAAATGTCCACAATCCAAAATATATTCAAAACATTGTTCATGGTTTAATATGGTGAGATGACAATCAAATAGTTTTCATGAATGCTCGTAGATGTTGGTGACCAGAATAAAACAGTAGATTTTCTATATTATTATAAACACATTTCAATAAACCTTGTTTGTTCATGTGTCAGAAGTCACAACTATGATTCACAGTTTTGTGTTAGTGGAAAAAATGTGGTTATATTTTAATACTGAGAAATATTTTTCAAAAATAAAAACGTCAGACAAACATGAAATCAGCTGACTTGGAGCGTTGACTCTTGGACATGAATTCTGCAGTTTCATCAACCCCTTGACGCCTGAATTTATTTAGAACTATATTAAAAAATAAATTCTTTGTGTTTTTGCTTTCAAATTGATCCTAAATTAAGAGGAGTTTGTTAATTTTTCTGCAGCAAATACAATACAATTTAATCCATAACGCCTGTTGTTGCTAATTTGCATAAAATTACTTTTTTTCCACCCAAATTCATAAATGTGCATCAAAACAGCCACAAAATTGGCTAACAACCATTACATTGTAACAACAACACAACCGATGTAGTTTTCACTTTGACCGGTCCAACGAGACACCAGTGCTCCCAAAAGGCTCTTAGGTGTGTGTTGAATATGCACAAACTGGCATTAGAGGAATGCATGCACGATTCAGCTGCGATGTGAATTAAAGCGGTATGATGCGAATTCGCGACAATTGGTGTTAAGGGGTTAAATATCTCTAGTCCAGCTGTTTCCTCCCTGTCAACAGTTCTTCTTTTGCAGTTTAACTTGATCATTTGTTCCAAATCATTGTCTTTTTTCAACAGGTGTGAAGTGTGAACAGTTGACACAGCCAGCCTCTGTGACTGTGCAGCCAGGTCAACGTCTGACCATCACCTGTCAGGTCTCTTATTCTGTTAGCAGCTACTACACAGCTTGGATCAGACAGCCTGCAGAGAAACCACTGGAGTGGATTGGAATGAAATATACTGGAGACTCACAGTACAAAGATTCACTGAAGAACAAGTTCAGTATCCACTTGGACTCTTCCAGCAGCACAGTGACTCTGAACGGACAGAATGTGCAGCCTGAAGACACTGCTGTGTATTACTGTGCCAGAGAGACACAATAACACAAAGCATCAGTAGACCTGAACAAGAAGCCCTCAGTGCCTGAACACTTGTAACATGAAGCCACAAGAGGAGGAGCCCTCAGACCACGAATGATTTTAACACCAGTTCACTGTTACAGTCAAGAGACAAACACACTTTAGAGTTCAGAAAAAGTTTCTTCATTTAATTCAACAGCATCACTTTAAATAGTTGGATGTTGTCATCACTGATACATTATTGTTTGTTTTCCCACAGTTAAAAATGAATCACACTTTGATACATTATTAAACATAAAGTAGTTCAGCTTCAACATCAACCATGTTCTCTGCAGCTGTGATACTGCTGCTGGCAGCTGGATCCTGTGAGGAGCTTTCAGTGGATTCACACTAATAAACACATTAGAAACAGTGAAAAGTCAGATGAATGATGCAGATAATGTTGATTTCTGTCTCCACAGGTGTGAACAGTATTGATCTCATCCAGCCAGACTCAATGGTTGTGCAGCCTGGACAGTCGTTGACCATCACCTGTCAGGTCTCTGGTTATTCTTTGACTGATAGCAGCTATGCAGCAGGTTGGATCAGACAGCGTGAAGGAAAACCAATGGACTGGATTTGTAATCGGTGGGGTGGAGGAGACTTTTACCAAAATAATGCTCTGAAGAACAAGTTCAGCTCCAGCAGAGACACTTCTGCTGGAACAGTGGCTCTAAAAGGACAGAATCTGCAGCCCGAGGACACAGCTGTTTATCACTGTGTCCGTTACACCACAGTGATACAAACCACCAACAGACCTGCAAAAAAACACAGTCACCATGAGACTCAACCACACACACGTTCTACAGTTAATATAATTAAAGTATTGAGTGTGTGTGGCCACTTACTTCCTGACAGAGAAGCTGTCGAGTGTTTAAATGTATTTGACCGGAAGCTTAAAAAAGAGCTGAAGAAGTTTGACTTTCCCTCACTTCAAGGATATGATTCATTTGAACACTTTGTATCTGTGTATCATGATGCTGAGATGATATTAAATTATGAGATGATGTTAAGAGACCGTTTCATGCTAAGTGAAACTAAGATAAACAGAACATCAGTATATTTTATAAATATTTATATAGTTTTAATAGTTCAAATATCTCAAAAGATTCAAGACTCAAAGGTTTAATGTTTCATGCTCAAACAACATGTGCAGTGAAAATGCAGGATGTTAAAGTCTTGAGGCTGTGCTAAACAGGCTGCTGTGAAAGAAATGATTAAAATAAGAGAAAAAATACCAATAATAACATTTTGTACACTTTCAAACCCAAACATGAGATGTAAATGTACAAGGAGGTGCAAATGATTCACAGAGGAAGATTTATACTGTTGCTTGCTTTCATCTGCTGGCCAACACGCTTTCAGGTGGTGGGAATGTTAATACTGACAAACACTGTGACACAAATGAAATCATGTCAGACTCATTTCAAATCAGCTGACTTGGAGCGTTGACTCTTAGACATTAATTTTGTAGTTTCATTAAATATCTCCAGTCCAGCTGTTTCCTCCCTGTGAGGAGGAGCCAATGCAAAAGTCAGATGTCTTCCACCTCTACTTATCTGACTGCAAAGAGGAGGACAGAGAACAGTGGACACACAGTTGAACATGATGGACTATAGGACAGGACTGCTGCTGTTCACTATCTGCTGGGCAGGTGAAGATCGACACTCATCTTCATCTTATAGAGCTTTTATTTGTGTCATCAGCTGATTTCACTTGATGTCTTTTCTCCTCTTGACAGGTGTTGATGGTCAGACTCTGACAGAATCTGAACCAGTGGTTAAAAGGCCTGGAGAATCTCACAGGTTGACCTGTACAGGATCTGGATTCACATTCAGTGACTACATTATGAACTGGGTCAGACAGGCTCCTGGAAAAGGACTGGAGTGGGTTGCTCAAATCCAAGTTACTAGCACTTACTACTCTGAGTCAGTGAAAGGCCGGTTTACCATCTCCAGAGACGACAGCAGACAGCAGCTGTATCTGCAGATGAACAGTCTGAAGACTGAAGACTCTGCTGTTTATTATTGTGCTCGACAGCCACAGTGACTGGAGTTGGTTGAGCAGCTGTACAAAAACCTGCAGTCCTCATCTTTACTGAGCTGATAGTAATGAGAGAAATGACATTTTTATTCTGGCTTTTGTTCTTTTCAATAGAATCATGAAATCTAATGATGAAAGTATCATCATCCAACAACAATAACATTTAAACATGTAATTAAACAGAAGTCTCATTGCAACTTCCTCACAAAATAGCCAATGACAGCAAAACAATCTGCTGAAATCATTCTTCAGGTCTGAATAAAAGAAATGTGGACATGTTTCAGCCACACTCAAGTTTATATTATTTGGTCTCTGAAGTCAGTCAAAATCGTCTGAAATAATTTCGCAGTTCCTCTGATGAGCACTAGATGGCAGTCAGTGTCAAGTTTCTCTCTCCTCTGTCACTTTAAGGAGACTCTCATATCTGCTCATCTCATTCATCTGAACTGACTGACACTAAAACCCTGGACTGAACTCGAGTTTTATACTCACACCCTTTGTGAACTTTTTTCACCACAACACCAACAGAGCATCTGAAGTGCTGGATCAGCAGTGACTGCAGCTTCATGTGTTCATTTAGTTGTAGTTCACCATCTCTCTCTAATAGATTTCAGAACAAACAGGTTGAAGACTGAAGGAGCTGCTGTTTCTTCTTGTGCTTGTGAGACTCTGTGATGAAAGCTGAATGAATAAGTGATGCTGCAATAAGACAAACTTTCACCTCCTGGGCTCCTGGAGGAAGAACTAAACTGAACTAAATTCAATCATAGCAGCTCCACAAGTGAGTGAATGAATATTGATTTTCTTCATGATGTTACAGAATTCATTCAATCAATACAAGATTTATATTCACAATTATGATCCATAAAATGACATGAATTTAGTTTGAGAAGACAAACAAGCTGAAAAGCATTTGATCAGACAGCAAGTTTGGCTTGATCACAACATAATTAGAAAGGTGAAATGTCCACAATCCAAAATATATTCAAAACATTGTTCATGGTTTGATGTGTTGAGATGACAATAAGCAGTTTTCATGAATGCTCGTAGATGTTGGTGACCAGAATAAAACTTTTCTATATTACTATAAACACATTTCAGTAAACCTTGTATGTTCATGTGTCAGAAGTCACAACTATGATTCACAGTTTTGTCACTAGAATAAATGTGGTTATGTTTTTAATTCTGACAGACATTTTACACAAATGAAAACATATCAGACTCATTCCTGAACAGCTGACGTGGAGTGTTGACTCTTGAACATTAATTCTGTAGTTAAATATTTCCGGTCCAGCTGTTTCTGCCCTGTGTTGAGCATGGGCATGTTCTCCCTTCTTCCTGTCTGAGCAGGAAGTGATGCAGAGCTGCCCAGTGACAGGCTGCCTTGACTGATCAGTTTCTCACAGGGCGTCTTACTGACTCTGCGAGTGTTGCGGTGTTTGACGCTGTATGACGTCTGCAGAGACATCTTCTTCCACCTCCTCCTCACAGACACAATGACTGAAGACAGTGGAGCAGCTGCACCAAAACCTCCACAGACAAACAAACAGCAATGATCTTAATGACATCTGGGTTTACTCACCACCTGCAGAAGCACGTTGAGAGATCCACATTACATTTCTATATATTTTAACTGGAAACTCACGAGGACATTTTTATTCTCTTTATGATGTTGCATCACGTCTGGCTTCTATGTCATTCTGTCGGGGTTTATTTCTCTTTTTAGCTAATGCTAATGCTTAATGCTAACCGCTACCTGCTAAGAGGAACAGAAGAAGACAATACAGCTAGATTCACCTATACTGTCAATGTTAACTGCTAGATGCCAGTACTAACTGCTAAGATACTATCATACTACCACCGCTTTAGCTATTGTTAGCTGCTACAATGCTACCACAGGCCTAGATGCCACATGTAACTGCCAATTGCCGCACTACCATCATCTACCCCTGCCTCTCACCAACTGCACCAATAAAAGCGGGGTGTGGGAATGCAAACCCTGGTTCGGGTAGGGGGTAGAAATGATCCCTTACTTATCAGTGTATCAAAGCACTGTTGAAACATCTTACAGTTCCTTCAGTGTACAATGGACATTCAAAATCAACAAAAACAAACACAACTGATCAGTTATAGCAGGCAGAGCACTGAAGTATGATATATATACATGTAAAAACCAAACTCACTGTGGCCTGCGCTCTCACTGTATTCTACAGATGTTCTTCCCCAAAGTTAGAACTGAATTAGACAAAAGGCTTTTAAATGTGCTGCCCCTTTTTCCTGGAATAATGAGCAGGTCATCAATCACTGAACTGCAGCAAAATAAAACCAGTGCTGAGGTGAAATCACTACAGATAAGCTATTAACATCCTCTGTCTCTGTGGTGTAGCCGAGCAATGTTTATGAGTCATATGGGTGCAGCAGATCTGATGCTGCTATCTGTGCACAACTTGTAAAGGAGTGAACCTTGCTGCTTCTGGCTGGTCTGTGACTGTGTGTTGTTATTTGGCTGCTGTGTTAATGTTGATGAACAAGTGACTCAATTTGAGAATTGACAGAAATGTCTGACCGACTTGGATGGTTGCTTCCAAGTCATGAAATATTTATTTGGAAGAGACAGACAAGTGACATTCAAGTTGAATTCAGATTTCTCCTCCCTGTGAGGAGGAGTCAATGCAAAAGTCAGATGTCTTCCACCTCTACTTATCTGACTGCAGAGAGGAGGACAGAGAACAGTGGACACACAGTTGAACATGATGGACTATAGGACAGGACTGCTGCTGTTAACTATCTGCTGGGCAGGTGAAGATCTACACTCATCTTCATCTAATAGAGCTTTGATTTGTGTCATCAGCTGATTTCACTTGATGTCTTTTCTCCTCTTGACAGGTGTTGATGGTCAGACTCTGACACAATCTGAACCAGTGGTTAAAAGGCCTGGAGAATCTCACAGATTGACCTGTACAGCCTCTGGATTCACATTCAGTAGCCACCATATGCACTGGATCAGACAGGCTCCTGGAAAAGGACTGGAGTGGGTTGCTTATTCAACTCAGCATACAAGTAATCTGACAATTAAAAAATGACTTCAGCACTTGGAATGCTTGGTCACTGTAGTTTCATATCATCAGTCTATTACATAACCATATCTGCTTTTGCACAGTTAAAGGTTCTTTGCAACTTCAGGAGATACTGTCAGTCTACACCCAGTGATCACATTTGAAGCTGAATAGTTTGTTGCACTGCATAAGAAGCCCATGAATGAAATAAATAAGCAGATGGTCGAATTGATCAGACAAAAAAAAAAAAAGCTTGTCTGTATTTACTGTATATGAAGAGGACTGACGTTATCTGACATAATTTTTAACTGTCTGTATGTCTGTAAGAATTATGAGAACAGCATTGATCCTGTTTACATATGGAAACTACATACACCATAAGATTGAATTCACCACAAAAAAAGACTTTTCTCTTGCAATGCAAATCAGACTTTTGTGTAAAATAGAGAGGTAAATGAAGGCGGCATTTCCCTTGGAGTACATCGCTTGGAATACATTTGCAGAGTAAGGTGCTGAAATGGGCCTTGTCCAAACTGTATGAGATATGACACATTACCATGATGATGCAAAACAGGAGGATTGTCAGCACAGTAGCTAACAAGGGGTGGAGAAAAGATGAATGCAAAGCAATAGTCCTGCATGAAAAACTACTTTTTGAAAAGATGAAAAAGGTTTAACTTCTGTTGAGAGGCGTTTGTTATAGTAAACTGGTAAAGTGGTGTTGCTGGATGGACTGAGGTATTCCTGCAGTTTTTCTCCACCAACCTCCCCCTTGATACAAATGCTTTTTTCAGACAGGCCTGATGAGCTTGTTGAAACGGATTAACAGAGGAGGCATGATAAAAAGTTTTTTTTTTTAAATGACAGACAGATGTAATTTTAAATGCAAGGACAGTCACAATTTTTGGGAACCTTGGTTTGATATTTAATTATTTTAGCAGTTCAGAATCAAAAGTATTGTAACATCTGAGGCCATGTCTGTCAGTGAAAGCATGGACCATGAAAACACACAGAATTCCATGTGATGTATTTTCATCTCAGAGATATATTTGAAATATATCAACCATATTATGCAAATATATTAGCCCCTCCCTTCCAAAATCCCAATGCAAATTCATTTTTTTAGAGGGTATACTTCTGTCAACACACTTGCTGTCTTCTTGTTTAGGGCAAAGCAACTGAGTTCACACCTCCAGTCTCAAGATGATGGACAAACTGACTGTACTGTTGACAGTACTCTGTCTGCCCTGTAAGTGGCTTCATTCTGCTGTACCAATCAAAGGATTCCTGCATTTGATGTTCTAACATTTATTTCTCTCTCTCAGTCTCACTTGTCTCTTTTCACTTCTGGTTCTTTGGCAGGTTTGAATGGCCAAGCTCTGGAGTCCATTCCCTCCACTTCAGTGTTGAAAAAGCCTCAAGAAGCTCTCAGTCTTTCCTGCAGGGGAACTGGGTTTGATTTCAGTCAACGTGGAATGCACTGGATCAGACAGCCGGCAGGAAAAGCACTGGAGTGGATGGGGCTTATTTACTATGACTCAAGTAAAACGGTTTACGCAAGCAGTGTGCAAGGACGGATAGAAATCACCAGAGATAATAGCAACAGCATGGTGTATCTGAGACTGTCCAACCTAAAGCCAGAGGACTCTGCGTTGTATCACTGTGCAAGTGCCACACTCATCGAAGCAATTGAGGAAGCTTTACAAAAACCTCAAACAGCTCATTTTTACTATCACCAACAGGAGGCAGCATGAGACCTGAGATTGAAAACATGGCAAACCTGCATGCCATCATACCAACAGTATATACAGAGAAAAAAACACAATGTGAAAGCACCACCTGGGGTTGTGGTTTGTCACTTCCTCCTTTTCATGCCTTTTTTTTTTAACCATTTACTGGTTTATGATATTCCCATCTGTTATTGTGTACGCCAGGAATGACACATTTTCTGCTATATTTCAGCCATTAAAAAAAGGAATTGTACGAATGAAAAGCACACAAATTAAACACACAATGAATGAGAAAATAGGTATAAAAGACATACGAGATTATTAGACATAAAAATTAGGCCTTATGCAGGTAAGACAAAACAGCTGACTCGATGTGCTTTTAGGGCAGGCACAATTACATGAAGACCATTTCATCCCTTATACATTCAATCTTAAAACCCACTAGGTCTCTTTTTTTATTAGTCATGACTCGGACTCATTGTCATTGAAGAACAGGTAATGTCAATTAGAAAAAAATGAACACAAAATAAATGACACAATTAAATGAAAGTATAACAGAGTGCTTGTTCTGAGCCACTCCCTCTCCATGATATCCTGATGCAAATCTTCAGTCTGTCCAGTGTACTTCTGTCCTGCTGACTGCTCTTGTACCTTGTGTGGAGCATCAGGCGTCACATCTCCAGCCTCAGGATGATGAACACACTCACTCTTCTGCTGGTCACTCTCTCTCTGTCCTGTGAGTTCTCCTGCTTCTTGCTGCTTTGTCTTTCATCAGGCTGATGGTCAGTCAGTGATCCCAGAAAACTTGTCTATGTCACTTTCTTCTGTGGTTCCTCTCCTTCCTTTCATCTCATCAGGTTGCACAGGTCAGAGTATGGAGTCCATTCCTTCCAGTTCAGTCGTGAAAAAGCCTGGAGAGACTCTCAGTCTCTCCTGCAGGGGATCTGGCTTCACATTTACTTGCTGTGCTATGAGCTGGATCAGACAACCTGCAGGAAAAGCACTGGAATGGATAGGGATCGGCTTCTCTGATGCCAGCAGCAACACTTATGCCAGCAGTGTGCAAGGACGTGTGGAAATCAGGAGAGATGATAGCAACAGCATGGTGTATCTGAGACTGTCCAACTTAAAGCCAGAGGACTCTGCTGTGTATTACTGTGCCAAAGACACACACTGGTTAAAGGAAGCAGAGAAGCTTTACAAAAACTCCACAGAACATTTGTTTCCAAAGACCTGCAGGGGGCAGCAGAAGAAATAAAGTCAGATCACACGAAGGAGAAAATGACAGGAACTCTAGACACTCACTCTCTCTCACGCACACACACACACACGCACGCAGGCAGGCAGGCAGGCACGCGCGCACACACACACACACACCCACCCACCCACACACCCACACACCCACACACACACACACACACACACACACACACAATAAAAGCACCAGCAGATGTGGTTTGTGATCTTCTGTTTCCCTTTGGTACATTTAATATGTGCTTTTATACAACAATAATAGTTAATAATGTTCCCATGATTGATTTTCAACAACAGTTGTTGAGAATAAATTTAGACATTGGTGCATGATATATCCAGTATATAGATGTCCAACCAAATACTACTGAACAGGATAAATGTATACATCTGATTTGGGTAGGAATGAACATTATGGTTGAAGAACAGGAAAAACATCTGGTGTGTGGTGTGTTTCTCTGTGAGGAGGAGTCAATGCAAAACTCTGATCTCTTCCCTCTCTACATATGTGTTGCAGAGTGAAGGACAGAGACTAAACCACTGACACACAAGCTGTAGACTGGACAGACACAACCAGCTTTAACAATGATCAGACCTGATAATTTGGTTGTTTTTCTCATCTTGTCTATTAACTGGGCAGGTAAGAACAAGAACTGCTTTTCTGACAAACCTCCTGGGACAAAGACCATATGTCTGCATTACAGTAACTAATGAGCTATTTAACTTTCTGAAGGTACTGAGGGTCAAACACTGACTGAGTCTGAATCAGTGGTTAAAAGGCCTGGAGAATCTCACAGATTGACCTGTACAGCCTCTGGATTCACATTCAGCAGCTACTGGATGCACTGGATCAGACAGGCTCCTGGAAAAGGACTGGAGTGGGTTGCTGCTGACACTGGTGGCAGCAGCAACTACTACTCTGAGTCAGTGAAAGGCCAGTTTACCATCTCCAGAGACAACAGCAGACAGCAGCTGTATCTGCAGATGAACAGTCTGAAGACTGAAGACTCTGCTGTTTATTATTGTGCTCGAGAGTCACAGTGACTGGAGTTGGTTGAGCAGCTGTACAAAAACCTGCAGTCCTCATTTTTACTGAGCTGACAGACCAAATAATGAATAACAATAAAGCAGCCAATGCAGACATGTAATTTATCATGTTAGTATTATTTATTTTAATTCAGTAACATTCTACATATATGTTTTTGTTACTTTATTTGTTTACATTACATGTAGTTTTAATGTAATCAATTATATAGATTCCTGAAAATTATTCTGAGTATAAATTATACTTAATATCAAACACATGAAAAACACAATAAAGATCACTTGTTGATAAAAGAGCAAAGACAGCACAACAATCTGTTTGCTGAAATTAAACTGCTACAAATGCGAAACATTTCTACAAATGAAAACACAATAATGTCTGTAAATGATGTGGAATCTAAAGTAAGTCATAATATGAGAGTGAAAAACAATGTTGCAGTTTCTTGTATAAAACCACTAGAGGGCAGTCAGTGTCAAGTTTCTCTCTCCTCTGTCACTAAAACAGACTATATGGTTTGACTCTAAGGTGTTTACCATCAGCAGTGAGTGCAGCTGCATCTGTCAGTGTCAGTTCATGTCAGCAGACAGGAAGTAGATCTCAAGATGAACAGCAGGAAGCCTGAAGGAGCTGCTGTTTATTCTCACAAACAAAGTCAATTTACTTGAATTCTACATATATTGTGGATGGAGACAAATACTTCATAAAGTTTTTTCATTTGTTAAAAAAGTGTTTGATTCAGATAATAAATGAATTATTCACAAGTTTGAACTGCAGAGAAATATTGAGAAAAGATGTGAAGAAAATTTGACAGTTTGATGCAATAAAACAGCCACCAAAGTTATTTACATCTGAACATGAAGGAAATGTAGCTCCATCTCTCCACGGGCAGAAAGAAACCTGCTGCCTTCATGTGTTACAGTGTTTTAGGTTTTTCACATTTTCATAAAAAAGACACATTACACTGATGACAACATAATCAATAAATACACTAAACAGTTTTAAATAGTGAGCATGAGGAAGCGGTGTGTGTGTGTGTGTGTGTGTGTGTGTGTGTGTGTGTGTCTTCGTCTTACTTTTGTTTTACAAAACAGTTAACTTGCCGATGGGACAAGTTGTTTTTATTGGCTGAAAAACATGTTTATTCATGGCCTCCATGTACTGAGGGGTTACATGTTTTTACTGTTTTTAAAGCTTCATGAATATTCTCAACAGTTTTCTTCACTTTTTTTTGTAATGAGATTTATTTTGCCTTGATGTCCTGAAAACTGTTTGACTTCTGAACACTTTCTTAGAAAATCAACAGTAAAACATCATGAACAACATCTGTTGAGCTGTTAGTCATTGTTTAGTCTTTTAAAATGTAATTTATTAATGGGGTCTTGACAAATACTTCACATGATAAATGAAACACATAAGAGGGACTCTTGGAGGAATGACTCATGAACAGGAAAAATTCATTCTGCAGTTTCACCAAACAGTGACTGAGATCCAAGTCAAATCCAGTTCCACACTGTGAGGAGGAGTCAATGCAAAAGTCAGATGTCTTCCACCTCTACTTATCTGACTGCAGAGAGGAGGACAGAGAGCAGTGGACACACAGTTGAACATGATGGACTATAGGACAGGACTGCTGCTGTTAACTATCTGCTGGGCAGGTGAAGATCTACACTCATCTTCATCTAATAGAGCTTTGATTTGTGTCATCAGCTGATTTCACTTGATGTCTTTTCTCCTCTTGACAGGTGTTGATGGTCAGACTCTGACACAATCTGAACCAGTGGTTAAAAGGCCTGGAGAATCTCACAGATTGACCTGTACAGCCTCTGGATTCACATTCAGTGACTATGCTATGAACTGGATCAGACAGGCTCCTGGAAAAGGACTGGAGTGGGTTGCTTACATCAGTAGTGGTGGTGGCTACACCTACTACTCTGAGTCAGTGAAAGGCCGGTTTACCATCTCCAGAGACAACAGCAGACAGCAGGTGTATCTGCAGATGAACAGTCTGAAGAATGAAGACTCTGCTGTTTATTATTGTGCTAGACAGCCACAGTGACTGGAGTTGGTTGAGCAGCTGTACAAAAACCTGCAGTCCTCATATTTACTGAGCTGACAGACTAAATAATGATGTATATGTTAATGTTTTCTTTTTCTTTTTGCCTTTGGTGAACACACAGTTTTTCCTGTACTGCATAAATTCATAAAAATCATCCTTGAGAATTTAACAATAAACATCAGAACAAAACAATAAAGCAGCTTTCAAAACATCACAATAATGACTTCTTCATGAGGGCAAAGACAATAATCTGGCTGATAAAATGATTGTTTATGTGCTGTATGAATGAAGAAAATACTTCAGCTCCAGGACAACAGATCAGATTTTCTCATTGATCTTAACTGACCGACTCTTGAATTCTGGACTCAACTTGAGTTGAAGACTCCTTCTTCTCATTTTCTCTGGAAGTGGTGATTCTTACATTTTACATGACAACAGTTGTTTTGAGCCAGTCTGCATCTCTGATTTTGATGATGAATTTTTGACCAAAAATCTTTTAAAGGGGTCCATTAAACTAATATCAATTTGTAAAGACATCAATATCTGTTCTCCACTATAACTTCAGTGTAGACTTGTATTTCCACTGTACTGGACAGAGTCAATATGTTCTGTGAGGAAACATGAGCACATCTTTGGGTGTATCTTGAAACTAGTAAGTGAGCAATTCACTGAGTGAGTCAATTCAGATAAATTATTGTATTGATAATGAATATTATCACCTTCAGTTGGTGTCTAACACACTCAGACATGAAGCAGAGCTGAGCAGAGCTCACCGAGATCAATTAACAAGTAAAACGAAATTGTTTACTTCATGTATTATAAAATAATAATTCTGGATTGAACTATGAATAACAGACTTTTTGGCTCCTTGCCAGGGTTCAGCAAGCTAATCACTGATCACTCTCAAGACGGACCTGACCTCTTCTACTGGTGAGTGACATTAGATGAGCACATTTTCTGAATTCATGAACATGTCGGGGGCCAGATAGAAAGCTTCAGTGGGTTGGATGTGGCCCACGGGCCCCAGGTTGATGATCACTGATGTAGAGGATGAACATGAGTGGACCAGGCAGGAAAAAATGGTGGGGGGATGCAGTTGTTAATGTTGATGAACTGCTGCTTTTCTGTCAGATTTGACTAAAGACAGGAGAGAGCAGCACAGGTGATGTTGAGGGACGATTCAAGTTGCTGATAAATTCACTTCTGCTTCTTTGAAAGAAATATGACAGGGACCTTAATACAAGGCATTTTACAAAATTTGGATAAAAACATGTCAGACTGGCCTCAAATGTGCTGCTTAAAGAAAAATGTAAAATGAGCATTCACATTAAATGCACTCATTGATCCATGAACTATACCTGATCATTCATGAGAGTCCCAGAGGGGCTGGACCCAAACCCTGGTGACACTGGGCATGAGGCATTTGACATCTGAGCTTTAAATGCTCGTCATCTGACAAGACATGAAGCCTCTGAAAGTCAGTTTATTTCCATAAAATCTTCACTGATAAATATAGAACTGTTTATTATCTGGATCATAACTGCATTAGTCAGTGAATCAGGAGTCTTTAGCCAACTGCATGGTGTCAAACCACAGAAAATGGTGCTTTCAAGAACAATCTAAAGTGTGTTTGTGAGAGATTCAAGTGTCACCTTCTGTTTGTGAGATGAAGAGAAAAAGATGAACATTTCATATTCATTCTGATTCAAACAGACTTTAGACCAAAAATGCCACACTTAGGTAGACAAAGCACAGGAGACAGGGCGCAAGTTACCAGTCTTTAATGAACACTGAATCTAGCAACAACAGGCAGGGTAAGTGAATCTCCAGAGTAATGGTGAGGCTTGAGGGCAGGAGGCCAAACAGGGGGAGATCCAATCCTTTTCCCAAAACAGAGACAAACAGGGCATGGAGGCAAACAGGAAGGAGCAAGCACCTGAGCACAAAAACACAGGAGTCAGGAAGGCAGGCAAGCAGACAAGAAAAAGAGGTCTCAAAAGATGCTTCAGCTTGGTCAAGGTCTCATAGGTACCACATGTAGAAACTGACAAACCAACGAATATTGATTGAGGAACCAGTGCTTATATGCTGTTGCAGTAGGTGGGTCTTGATTGCCTGATAACGCACAGCTGCGCTCAGGTGAAGAGGCAGAGCCCCACCTGTAGCCACACCCTGCAAGGGAACAGAGACACTTGAAAGACAGGAGACAAAAAGATAAGGAAAAACATAGATCTCCACAGAAACAGAACTAAATCAATCATTGGACAGCAGCAAAATAAAATCAGTGCTCAGGTGAGATTATTATCGACAAGTTATTTACATCCTCTGTCTCTGTGGTGAAGCTGAGCAAAGTTTATTGGTCATGTGGGTGCAGCAGATCTGATGCTGCTGTCTGTGCACAACTAGTAAAGAAGTGAACTTTGCTGCATCTGGATGGTCTTTGACTGTGTGTTGTTATTTGGCTGCTGTGTTAATGTTGATGAACAAGTTACTCAGTTTGAGAATTGTTAGAAATGTTTAAAGTCTGCCTGACCTGGATGGTCGCTTCGTACTCATGAAACATTTATTAAGATGAGACAGACATGTGATGTTCAAGTTAAATTCAGTTTTCTCCTCCCTGTGAGGAGGAGTCAATACAAAAGTCAGATGTCTTCTACCTCTACTTATCTGTCTGCAGAGAGGAGGACAGAGAACAGTGGACACACAGTTGAACATGATGGACTATAGGACAGGACTGCTGCTGTTAACTATCTGCTGGGCAGGTGAAGATCTACACTCATCTTCATCTAATAGAGCTTTTATTTGTGTCATCAGCTGATTTCACTTGATGTCTTTTCTCCTCTTGACAGGTGTTGATGGTCAGACTCTGACACAATCTGAACCAGTGGTTAAAAGGCCTGGAGAATCTCACAGATTGACCTGTACAGCCTCTGGATTCACATTCAGTGACCACTGGATGCACTGGATCAGACAGGCTCCTGGAAAAGGACTGGAGTGGGTTGCTGCTATCAGATATGATAGTGGCAGCATCTACTAGTCTGAGTCAGTGAAAGGCTGGTTTACCATCTCCAGAGACAACAGCAGACAGCAGCTGTATCTGCAGATGAACAGTCTGAGGACTGAAGATTCTGCTGTTTATTATTGTGCTCGAGACTCACAGTGACTGGAGTTGGTTGAGCAGCTGTACAAAAACCTGCAGTCCTCATCTTTCAGGCTGGTGGAGCCTCAGCATGAAGTGTTATTTTAAATATGTGTTTTATATTTCATATTGATTTTGAAAGTTTCTGCTCACAAATACTTTTACTGAGCATTAAACACATTCAAGAGACATTAAAGGTTGACAAATACTACATATTTCTACAGGTATGTATGTATTGACAGGTGCTGTACTTGGACATCGTTAGTGAAAAGATCACACTGTAGCTCTGGACTAATTACACTGTTCATTGTGGGCTGTAAACTAAAGCTTTATGAAAATGTAATGAGTGTCAACACTTGTTATATTACTGCTCTTGCACTGTACTACACGAAACTATACTTATATCTTAAATTACAGATATATTTGTAATACTAAATCAATCAATCCATCATCACTTGTTCATAAAAGAGCCAAAAACAGCACAACAATCTTTTTGCTGCATCATTATGTCATGACCCGTGCTGTGCTCGCCAGTTTTTTGTTGAAGAAGTTGAAGATTGAAGATGTGTTGTCATAGTCTGGTTTTGTTCATGCCCTGTTTTATTTTGAAGGTTCAAGTTATGTTTCTTTGTTTGCTTTACTTCCTGTGTTTGCCTGCCCTTGTGATTGTCTCATCGTTTTCACCTGTGTGTCATTAGTTGTCCTCACTTGTCTATTTCAGTCCGTGCCTCCCCCCAACCCCCCCTTTGTCAGGTTATTGTCTCCGCCATAGTCCCAGTAGTAAGTGTTTTCCTTTGTGTTGTCTTTGTTCATGTCTGTGCCATGTTTCATCTAAGTGTTGTCTAAGTTCCTTAGCCATGTTCTGCTCATGAAAGTGTTTTCATGAGCAGTTCAATCAATATATTAAGAATAAAAAGTCAGATGTCTTCCACCTTTACTAATCTGACTGCAGAGAGGATGATAAACCTTTTAGTTTTCACTTCAACTGTTTTCAACAAGCCAACAGAGTTTGTCTGACTGGACAATTTGTTTTTATTGGATGAAAACATGTTTATTCATGGCCTCCATGAACTGAGGGGTTACATTATTTCACTGTTTTGAAAGCTTCATTAATATTCTCAACAGTCTTCTTCACTTTTATTGAGGTTTTCTTTCCTGTCAAATCCAGTTCCACAGTGTGAGGAGGAGTCAATGCAAAAGTCAGATGTCTTCCAGGTTGACCTGTACAGCCTCTGGATTCACATTCAGCAGCAACTATGTGCACTGGATCAGACAGGCTCCTGGAAAAGGACTGGAGTAGGTTTCCAGGATTAGCAGTGGCAGCAGCACTTACTACTCTGAGTCAGTGAAAGGCCGGTTTACCATCTCCAGAGACAACAGCAGACAGCAGCTGTATCTGCAGATGAACAGTCTGAAGACTGAAGACTCTGCTGTTTATTATTGTGCTCGAGGCTCACAGTGACTGGAGTTGGTTGAGCAGCTGTACAAAAACCTGCAGACCTCATCTTTACTGAGATGATAGGAATGAGAAAGAAATACATTTTTATTCTTTTTTTTTTTCAACAAAATCATGAAAACCAACACCCAACAACAATGACAATAAACATGTAATTAAATAGAAGTCTCATTTTGACTTCCTCACAAAATAGCCAATGGCAGCAGAATAATCTGCTGAAATCATTCTCCAGGTATGAATCAAAGACAAATACATATTTCCACCACGTTAATGTTTGTTGTTTGTTCTCTCAAGTCAGTCACCGTGTCAAATAATGTTGCAGTTCCTCTGATGAACACGGGAGGACAGTCTGTCAAGTTTCTCTCTCCTCTGTCACTAAAACAGACTATAAAGTTTAACTATAAAGTGTTTACCATCAGCAGTGAGTGCAGCTGCATCTGTCAGTGTCAGTTCATGTCAGCAGACAGGAAGTAGATCTCAAGATGAACAGCAGGAAGCCTGAAGGAGCTGCTGTTTATTCTCACAAAGTCAATCGAATTTAATTCTACATATATTGCGGATGGAGACAAAAACTTCGTTGAGAAAGTCTTTTTCATCTATTGAGAAAGTGTGTTATTGTAGTAATCAAGGAACAATTTTCACTTTGTGGACCTGGGGTCCGTTTCACAAAGCAGGTTCAACAAACTCTGAGTGTAACCCTGAACTCTGAGTTGATCTACTCTGAGATAGGAAACTCTGAGTTTTCGATTCCACAACAGCAGATTTGAGTTAGTTTGATTAACTCAGAGTAGGTTCACCTCGAGTTAAGCGCGTGCACCGCAACTTTAAAAAGACAGCATCAATGGAACCCCGATTTAAGGATTCACCATGGCAACGGGGAAACGGAAGGCTGCGTACTTCACGCCACTGGAAATTAGACATTTTAATGCGCTCATACAGCGAATATGAACACGTTTTTAGACGGAAGTCCAACACCGCTGCAGCTGCGAAGGAGAGGGAGACGGCGTGGGAGAACATTGCTGCTCGGGTCAATGCGTGAGTATAAATGTAGTCCTTTGAAATCACAATAATATTACAGGGCAAAACTGCTTGAATGGTTGCCTATTAATTTCTTTCATTTAGGTGCAATCCCGCGGGGGAGAAGCGCACTTGGCAGCAGCTTAAAATGAAATATAAAAACATGGTTGAAACAGGTAAGACCTCTGCATGATCTCATGGAGGTAGCTACCTCATTTTGATCATGTTTTACATTGTAAAGTAAATATTAAGTGGCTCCCTTTCATTGTAAAATTGGTTATATTGTGTTCATATAATGTTTTGTTTTTTGTTAACGAATGAAATAAAATTTAAAAATGAAAAAAGTGTTCTCATCTATATCATGTTATGTTAAATAATTAAGCCTATATTTAAACTAACACAGACTTTTACTCAGCCAACAGAAAGAAGGCAGATGCACGAAGAACGGGTGGTGGCGTAAAGACGATAACTGTCTGGAAAAGCAAGAACATCGTGGTCTGATAACTATCTCCCGACGAATGTTTAATTTTCTGCGCAGTATCGCTGCACCTTCATCCACGGGATCATGATCAAAAGACGTTAACATGCCATGTTAACGAAAAAAGTCACCACCTACTGTGCCTAATGGACTTCTCACTGACTGATATTTTTAATGATTTTTTTTTAATAACAGACGGCAGAACTATGCCAAAACTCGTCTGCCGACTGAATGAATGAATGAGGAAATGAATGCGGTGTGCGGTTGAAAGAGGGCGGAGACACAGAGAAACTCGAGGTTCCTTGAGTAAAACCTGGTCCCGACCAGGTTAGGTTCATAGAGTCAGTTACTGCGGTAACTGACTCGGAGTTTAACTTACCTCTGTCTGTGAAACAGGCTTGAGTTACCCCTCTTTCTCTGGTTTGACTTACCTTCCTATGTGAAACAGAAAACTCAGAGTTTCCCTCATTTCAGGGTTAACATACTCGGAGTTTTCAGTAAACCTGCTTTGTGAAACGGACCTCTGAAGCCAGATGAAGGAGAGGAAACAGAAAACATAATGTCACCTCATGATTTGACAAAGTCCAGATTTTGTCATAATTCAGTCGTGAGTTTGTTTAATATTGTTGTTTGTTGGATGAAACAAAATTCAGCTTTTGAAGAGAAGTCAAATTGCATCACATTTGTTTGTCTGGTGTCACAACTCAGCATTATTGTTTCCCAAGTCCAACAAACAAAAGGTCAAACTCTGTCCTCCCTGTGAGGACGAGTCAATGCAAAACCTAGTTGTCATCGACCTTTACTAATCTGACAGCAGAGAGGATGATAAACCTTTTAGTTTTCACTGTGACTTTTGTTTTCAACAAGCCAAAAGAGTTTATATGTCTGACTGGACAATTTGTTTTTATTGACTGAAAAACATGTTTATTCATGGCCTCCATGTACTGAGGGGTTACATGTTTTTACTGTTTTTAAAGCTTCATTAATAATCTCAACAGATTTCTTCACTTTTATTGAGGCTTTCTTTCCAGTCAAATCCAGTTCCACAGTGTGAGGAGGAGTCAATGCAAAAGTCAGATGTCTTCCACCTCTACTTATCTGACTGCAGAGAGGAGGACAGAGAACAGTGGACACACAGTTGAACATGATGGACTATAGGACAGGACTGCTGCTGTTAACTATCTGCTGGGCAGGTGAAGATCTACACTCATCTTCATCTAATAGAGCTTTTATTTGTGTCATCAGCTGATTTCACTTGATGTCTTTTCTCCTCTTGACAGGTGTTGATGGTCAGACTCTGACACAATCTGAACCAGTGGTTAAAAGGCCTGGAGAATCTCACAGATTGACCTGTACAGGCTCTGGATTCACATTCAGCAGCTACAATATGAACTGGATCAGACAGGCTCCTGGAAAAGGACTAGAGTGGGTTGCTCTTATCAGTAGCAGTGGTGGCACCACTTACTACTCTGAGTCAGTGAAAGGCCGGTTTACCATCTCCAGAGACAACAGCAGACAGCAGGTGTATCTGCAGATGAACAGTCTGAAGACTGAAGACTCTGCTGTTTATTATTGTGCTCGAGACTCACAGTGACTGGAGTTGGTTGAGCAGCTGTACAAAAACCTTCAGTCTTCGTCTTTACTGAGCTGATTGTAATGGGAAAGAAATAACTTATATTCTGGCTTTTGCTCTTTTCAATTCAATCATAAAAACTAATGATGAAAGTATCATCATGCAACAACAATGACAATCTAACATGTCATTAAGTTTCATGATGACCTCCTCACAAAATAGCCAATGACATCAAAACAATCTGCTGAAATCATTCTCCTGGTATGAGTCAAAGAAATACTACAAATACATATTTCCACGATGTTCATGTTTATATTATTTGGTCTCTAAAGTCAGTCACAATCGTCTAAAATAATGTCACAGTTCCTCTGATGAACACTAGATGGCAGTCAGTGTCAAGTTTCTCTCTGTCACCAGGAGACTCTCATATCTGGGGTCCGTTTCACAAAGCAGGTTCAACAAACTCTGAGTGTAACCCTGAACTCTGAGTTGATCAACTCTGAAATCGGAAACTCTGAGTTTTCGATTCCACAACAGCAGATTTGAGTTAGTTTGATTAACTCAGAGTAGGTTCACCTCGAGTTAAGCGCGTGCACCGCAACTTTAAAAAGACAGCATCAATGGAACCCCGATTTGAGGAGTCACCATGGCAACGGTGAAGCGGAAGGCTGCGTACTTCACGCCACTGGAAATTAGACGTTTTAATGCGCTCATACAGCGAATATGAACACGTTTTTAGACGGAAGTCCAACACCGCTGCAGCTGCGAAGGAGAGGGAGACGGCGTGGGAGAACATTGCTGCTCGGGTCAATGCGTGAGTATAAATGTAGTCCTTTGAAATCACAATAATATTACAGGGCAAAACTGCTTGAATGGTTGCCTATTCATTGATTTCATTTAGGTGCAATCCAGCAGCTTAAATTGAAATATAAAAACATGGTTCAAACAGGTAAGACCTCAGCATGATCTTATGGAGGTAGCTACCTCATTTTGATCATGTTTTACATTGTAAAGTAAATATTAAGTGGCTCCCTTTCATTGTAAAATTGGTTATATTGTGTTCATATCATGTTTTGTTTTTTGTTAACGAATGAAATAAAATTTAAAAATGAAAAAAAGTGTTCTCACCTATATCATGTTATGTTAAATAATTAAGCCTATATTTAAACTAACACAGACTTTAACTCAGCTAACAGAAAGAAGGCAGATGCACGAAGAACGGGTGGTGGCGTAAAAACGATAACTGTCTGGAAAAGCAAGAACATCGTGGTCTGATAACTATCTCCCGACGAATATTTAATTCTCTGCGCAGTATCGCTTCATCCACGGGATCATGATCAAAAGACGTTAACATGCCATGTTAACGAAAAAAGTCACCACCTACTGTGCCGAATGGACTTCCACTGACTGATATTTTTAATGATTTTTTTTAATAACAGACGGCAGAACTATGCCAAAACTCGTCTGCTGACTGAATGAATGAATGAGGAAATGAATGCGGTGTGCGGTTGAAAGAGGGCGGAGACACAGAGAAACTCGAGGTTCCTTGAGTAAAACCTGGTCCCGACCAGGTTAGGTTCATAGAGTCAGTTACTGCGGTAACTGACTCAGAGTTTAACTTACCTCTGTCTGTGAAACAGGCTTGAGTTACCCCTCTTTCTCTGGTTTGACTTACCTTCCGATGTGAAACAGAAAACTCAGAGTTTCCCTCATTTCAGGGTTAACATACTCGGAGTTTTCAGTAAACCTGCTTTGTGAAACGGACCTCTGCTCATCTCATTGATCTGAACTGACTGACACTCAAACTCTGGACTGGACTCCAGTTTTATACTCCCTATACACCCTTTGTGAACTCTCTTCACCACAACACCAACAGAACATTTGAAGTGTCTTCTTGTGCTTGTGATGAAAGCTGAATGAATAAGTGATGCTGCAATAAGACAAATTGTCACCTCCTGGGCTCTTGAAAGAAAAACTAAACTGAAAAAAATTCAATCACAGCAGCTCTGCAAGTGAGTGAATGAATATTGAATGTGATGTAGGAGGTGCTGACAGTAAATCAACTCTGTCAGGAAAACAGCTCACATCATATTTAAAGTGTGTTTTCATGATTTGAAAACATGCTAAACACACTGGAAACATGGCTGATAGAAAGCTACATTCTTGGTGGTTGATCTTTTGTTTCCATGGCTGCACATCATCATTGTTATTGCAATGCTGATTTTAATCAATATGTTTTCCATCATCCATGATTCATGTTAATATTCATGTTAAGAATACTAATGATGATCCTCATTATTATTTGCAATTCTACAAGAATTGGCATCATGTTTTAATATTGAATTGTTGTCAATACAACACATTTAGACATTAATAGTTTCTAAGAACAGTCAACAGACTCTTCTATTGGCTCCAGTTAGAGCAACTTTGATGCTTTATATGTTTGATTCTATGCAAACTCAGTGAGCTTCCTTGTTACTCAGTTATAAAACCTTCACATCAGGCTGTCAGTGGAGTTCACAGCACATCACTTTCAACATCAACCATGTTTTCTGTAGCTCTGCTGCTGCTGTTGGCAGCTGGATGTGAGTCTCTCTGGATCTGTCAAAGTCAACAGTTCTTCTTTTGCAGTTTAACTTGATCATTTGATCCAAAACATTGTCTTTTTTCAACAGGTGTGAAGTGTGAACAGGTGACACAGCCAGCCTCTGTGACTGTGCAGCCAGGTCAACGTCTGACCATCACCTGTCAGGGCTCTTATTCTGTTAGCAGCTACTTCACAGCTTGGATCAGACAGCATGCAGGGAAACCACTGGAGTGGATTGGAAGCAAATATACTGGAGACTCACAGTACAAAGATTCACTGAAGAACAAGTTCAGTATCAACTTGGACTCTTCCAGCAACACAGTGACTCTAAATGGACAGAATGTGCAGCCTGAAGACACTGCTGTGTATTACTGTGCCAGAGAGTCACAGTGAGAGACCATAATAGGAGAGTCATAAAAAAACTACTTTCTCTATTTACCACCACTGGGAACATCCAGCTGTCTCTGTGTCACTTGTTGATTTTAATGATGATCATTTCATGATGTTTGAGCAAAATTCCTCTCAACAGGGTCTGTTAAATAAATACTCATCTTAAAGCTGTTATTTGCCACAATCACTCTGTTTGAATGTACAGTCAACTCACGTCACTGTAAACAGTGAATACATCCTGTTCGTAAATAAAGGCACATTTTAAGGTGGATGAAGAAATTAGTAAACATTGAGAAATTGTTCTTCTTATTGTTAATATTAGTGACCATGTCCCTGTAATACTTTCATGGAATAGAAGCAGTCTTCATAAACTCAACAACAGAGGGCACTTTAACACATCTCTTCTCCAAGACCCTGAGCTGAACAGTCTCATTACAACAGATTGAAATAAATGAATCCTCCAAAGTCATCAGCAACTCTTCTGTGGGAAACAGGGAAACAGTTTTAAGAGGAATAATTTCAGCTTCTCTTCATAACAAAAGGAAGAAAGAGAACAAGAAGCTGAACTTGAACAAACAATCTAATAAATTGAAAACATGAATGCAGGTAACCCAACATGGAAACCCAGAACGAACTAAGAAAGAATATATTCCAAATAAATTCAGCTGTGAATAACTGAACTCAGGTCCTGATACATCGACTCCAGATGATCAGGAAACTCCATCACCTGAATGTCCCACCACTTCTCATCCACTGGGAACACAGCTTCCACAGCGACAGACCACAAACTGTTAAAGTGGGCAGCACAACATCCTCATCCTCCATCAGCAACACTGGAGCCCCACAAGGTTGTGTCCAGAGGTCCGTTTCACAAAGCAGGTTCAACAAACTCTGAGTGTAACCCTGAACTCTGAGTTGATCAACTCTGAGATAGGAAACTCTGAGTTTTCGATTCCACAACAGCAGATTTGAGTTAGTTTGATTAACTCAGAGTAGGTTCACCTCGAGTTAAGCGCGTGCACCGCAACTTTAAAAAGACAGCATCATGGAACCCCGATTTGAGGAGTCACCATGGCAACGGGGAAGTGGAAGGTTCACGCTGAAGTTCATCAGCCAGGTCCTGCTGAGCAGTGGTATGATGATGATGTAGGAAGGACTCCGCTGATACAAGCTTGAGTTGTAGAGACCTTTATTAACAAGCAGTATCAGATCAGATGCCGGCCATCCGAGAGAGCTTCAGGGTCAGATCAGAAGACTCTGCCCTTAACATACAGACAACACAATATATAGCATGACTGTTTATCTAACTCCACCCATACCTTTCCCTAGCTTAAAGACCAGATCATGCTCTGGGCATTGTCCCACTAAGGAATGTTCTCCTTTGTGACAATCTATGTGTAGGAGCCAAATTTGTCATTTTTTGTGTTTATGAGTGTTGTACACATTTGTGCCAGTAGGTGGCAGTATCCATTTAGGCCATTGTTTGAGTCTATATAGGTAGGTGGGTTAATCAGCGTGGTGTCGCACACTGGGGAACTCATACGGTTTTTGACCGTGCCATGGCGTGTAATGCCGCAGGTTAGAATCGTGGGTTGTGGTGAAAGTAAGCATTTTGAGTCGGCTGTATGTATCTTAATAAACCTGCAACACAAATCAGTAATGCTTGGACATTGGATGTGTCGTGCATTTACACCTGCATGCACTTACACTGGCACGCGTACAAGCCATTGAAACCATCAGTGTGCGCGGAAAGTGACAAAGGGCCACTTTATTAGTCAAAAACCGATTCCCATTTGACTCGTTGGAAAAGCAACAGTCGGCCTTGTGGTTCCTGTGGGCCTTCGCTGTGCCTGGAAATACTGGAGGAGGTGATCGTGGGAGGACGACTGAAAGGAGCTGCTGTTGCTGCTGGGTCTTGGCTTGAGGTGGAGGTTCGGCTACGGAGGGCCGCAGTCATTCGGACGAAGTTCGGCTACGGAGGGTCGCAGCGATCGGCAGCAGCTGGAGGAAAGGCCGCAGCAATCCGACGGAGACCGGAGACAGGCGAGGCAGCGGAGCATCGGATCAGCTGATCACCGCATGGCGCCCAGCTCACGAATGCCGAGGTATGAGTAGCGCTACACAATAATGGCCATTGGACCAGTGTGCACACAATTAGGGGGGCATAAATCCAATGCATTGGTGGCCGAAACGAATGTGTGATTGACTTTGCGTGAACCTTGTTTGTTGTTGCGAACTGTGGAGCGACTGAAAAAACAGGAAGTGTGGAAATTGCGTCTGCCGTAACCATGGAAACCGGAAGCGGACGAAAGGTCATAATGACTGAAAAGGCGCTTGCTGATAAACTTTCAAAGTTGCAAGCGGAACGAAAGGCTAAGCTGAACAAAGCCGCCAATATACGAAACTCAATGAAAGATCTCATCATAAAGAGTGATAAAATAATGGTTTGTGATGCTTTGAATGAACTAAGGGTGGTGTGCGATGATGCAAAATGTATCCACGAACAGCTGTTGGGTTTATTGCCAGGTGATGAACAAGAAAAACATGAAATATGGTTTAAAGCAAAATTTCTGTCTTTAAATGAGTGTTTTCATGGTGCAGAAATGTGGGTTTCAAACTTGGAAGGTAATATACAAGAAAATGTTGGTGCTACAAACAATGAGGGTAATGCAAATAAAAATGAGGTTGGTATAAATCAAAATGGTGATGTCACAAGCAATGTACGTGCAACTGGGCTGGTGGTGGATGACATTAGCCCAGATGACAGCATTTCTAATGTGGGAAGCAAACGCTCAAGTAAAGGAAGTAGAGCCAGTGGAGGATCAAGCACAGCTTTAGCACGCATAAAAGCTGAAGCAGATAAAGCCGCTCTTATTGCCCGTGCTTCAGCTCTGAAGGAAAGGCACGCATTGGAGGAGCAGGAGCAACAATTGAGGAGGAAACGAGAACAGCTTGACTTAGAAGTGGAAATAGCTGCAACAAATGCTAAGCTGGTAGTATTGCAATCCTCTGGTGTGGGAAGTGCTGGCTCAGGATCTAAAAATGCAATGGGCTCTTACCTGGAAAATAAAAAGGGGAAAAACGGGTCTGTGATTGTATTAAATCCTTTGGCAAATGAATATCAGCCTGGATTGTGGAAATCAATGCAACAACAGTGTTCAATAAATCCAAATAAACCACTGGATGTGCGATCAAAGGAACGTGGCTCAAGTTTTAAAACTGCTTCTGAACATCACTACAATATGCATGACCACCAGGAAAGCATGAGAAATCCACACCAACTTAAAGGTCAAATGACAACTTTTCAATTAAACAAGGAAACCAGTCAACCCCAAATCACTCATCAATTCACTCAACCTAACATAAATCAAATTGCATCTGAGGACATGCTTACCATCATGCACAGACAAAACGAAATAACAGCTGCCTTGGTGCAACAGCAAAATGCAAGATCTCTGCCGCCTAGAGACATTCCTATATTTGAAGGGAACCCTTTGCAGTACAGAGCATTCATAAAAGCATTTGAGCAAGGAGTGGAAGATAAAGCAGGAGCAGCAGATTGTCTTTTCTATCTGGAGCAATTTACCAGAGGACAGCCACAACAACTGGTACGTAGCTGCCAGCACTTGGCTCCTGATCGCGGCTATGTAGTGGCTAAGGACCTGTTGCAAGAGCATTTTGGAAATCAATATAAAATTGCTAGTGCTTACATGGAAAAGGTTCTAGCCTGGCAGTCCATAAAGGGTGAAGATGTTAAAGCACTCCAAGCGTATTCTTTGTTTTTGCGTGGCTGTTGTAATGTAATGGGGGAATTGGAGTATTTGCAAGAGTTGAATATGCCAGCAAATATGAGAGCCATTCTTGCAAAGCTGCCATATAAGTTGAGGGAGCAATGGAGATCCATCGCTCATGGAATCATGGAACACACACAGCAGAGAGCTCACTTTACTGACTTGGTTGCATTTGTGGAGCGTCATGTTAGAATTCTTTCTGATCCTCTGTTCGGTGACATCCAAGATCCTGTATCTGGTGCGGCTGGCACAAAGACTCTCACCCGGTTTAAGTCTTATCCTGGAAACAGGGTGAAAGGAAATATTGTTGCCACCACTGTAACATCTATGACCTCGTCAGAAAGGGGGGAGGAGCCACCAGCAGAGCCTGGAAAGCCAGTTAAAGTTGGATGTCTTTGCTGTTCGTACAGTCACACATTGGAGGAGTGTAAACAGTTTAATGGAAAAAGGCACAAGGAGAAAATTCAACTTCTGAGGGAAAAGGGAGTTTGCTTTGCATGCTTATGTGATGGTCACATGAGTCGTGAATGCGAGAGGCGCTTGACATGCAAAGTCTGTGGTCAGACTCATCCCACTGTGCTGCACATCAAAAGACAACCACCTGCTCCAGAGCAAAAGAAACAACCAGACTTACAACAGTTAAAGGGCCCACTCAGTAAACAACCAGCTTCTTTCCAAACATGTGGTCATACAGGGGCCGGTAAGGATGGCTGTGTTCTTCCAATTCTTCCTGTAAGTGTGAAGTCTGCAAAGGGATGTGACATTATACAAACGTATGCATTTCTGGACCCTGGTAGCTCGGCCACGTTCTGCTCCGAAGATCTAATGCAGAGGCTGAATATTACAGGCAGAAGAACCAGTGTTTTGTTGAGCACAATGGGCCAGGAGACTGTCGTTCCATCTTATTCCATCACTGGTTTGGAGGTGGCTGGATTAGATGGCAATGACTTTTATAGTCTCCCAGAGGTCTTGAGCCAAAGGAAAATGCCAGTCACCACTAATAACATAGTGACAACTGAAGAACTGGGTAAATGGTCTTACCTGTCAGACGTTCACATCCCACATATAAAGGCAAACGTTGATTTGTTGATAGGAACCAACGCTCCCAAATTGCTGGAACCATGGGAGGTCATCAACAGCCACGGGAATGGCCCGTACGCTATTAAAACTGTGTTGGGATGGGTAGTTAATGGTCCGCTGAGTGGAAGCAGTGGTACCTTGGAGGCAGAGTTTCCCTCTGCCACAGTGCATAGGATCTCTGTGAGGAAGTTGGAGGAAATGCTCACCAGTCAGTACATGCATGACTTCAATGAGAAGACTTATGATAAAGAGGAAATGTCAAGAGAAGACTTGAGGTTTTTGGAAATCGTTGGTCATTCTGCAAAGCTTCAGGATGGACATTACAGTCTAAAAATGCCTTTTAGGAAAGAGCATCCCACACTCCCAAACAATCTGTTTATGGCCAAGCAAAGGTTATTAGGACTCAAGAGGAGATTTCAGAGAGATGAGCGGTTCCATCAGGAATATACAAGCTTCTTCACTGATGTAATCTCCAGTGGCTATGCAGAGAAGGTACCTCAGCACCAGTTGGATGGTGCTGAAGGAAAGGTTTGGTATATCCCGCACCACGGAGTCTACCATCCAAGGAAGAACACTCTGCGTGTGGTGTTTGACTGTGCAGCATCATTTAAAGGAACATCATTAAATAGTCAGCTGCTGCAGGGGCCCAACCTTACCAGTAGTCTTCTGGGAGTGCTCACCAGGTTCAGGCAGGAGACTGTAGCAGTTATGGGAGACATACAGAAGATGTTTTACCAGGTCAAGGTAGCAGAGACGGACAAAGACTTTCTTCGTTTCCTGTGGTGGCCTGAGGGTGACATGAATCAAGAGGTGACAGAGTATAGGATGACTGTTCATTTGTTTGGAGCTGTTTCATCCCCGAGCTGTGCATGCTACGCACTCAGGAAAACAGCTGAGGATGGAAAGGCCTGCTTCCCTGCTGATGTCATCAACACAGTGAAGCAAAGCTTTTATGTGGACGATTGTTTAAAGAGTACATCATCTGAAGAGGAAGCTGTTCTGTTGATTAAAGATCTCACAGCTCTTTGCCTACGGGGAGGATTTTACTTGACAAGGTGGGTCAGTAATAGCCGCATGGTGCTGCAGGCTGTCGCAGAGGAGCATCGAGCCAAAGACTTAAAGGAACTGGATCTAGACAGAGACAGTCTTCCCTTGGAAAGAGCCCTTGGTTTGCAGTGGTGCATCGAGAGTGACGCCTTCCAATTTAAGATGTTGGTGAAAGAAAAACCTTACACTCGACGTGGCATGCTTTCTCTGCTCAGTTCAGTGTATGATCCTTTGGGGTTTATTGCACCAATCACTCTACCAGGCAAAGTGTTGCTGCAGGAGCTATGCAGGAGAAACTTTGGGTGGGACGACAACTTACCAAGTGACATACAGCAACGCTGGACAAAGTGGCTGGAGGAGCTTGTCAAGCTTGCAGAGTTTAAGATTGAGAGGTGCATTAAGCCAAAGGATTTTGGACCACTTGTACATGCTCGTGTGCATCACTTCTCCGACGCAAGTGAATGTGGATATGGTGTCGTCAGTTATGTGAGAATGGAGAACTGTCAGCATAATGTTCACGTTGCCTTCCTGCTTGGAAAAGCAAGAGTGACACCATTAAAACAGGTCACCATCCCACGTCTGGAGCTCACAGCGGCGGTTCTTGCTGTTCGAGTGGACAGGATGTTGAGAGCAGAGCTGCAGCTACGGTTGGAAGATTCAGTCTTCTGGACAGACAGCACCTCCGTCCTGAAGTATATAAAAAATGAAGATAAGCGATTTCATACCTTCGTGGGAAACAGAGTTTCAACCATCAGGGATGCCACCAATGTGTCACAGTGGAGATATGTAAGTTCTAAGATGAACCCAGCTGATGATGCATCCAGAGGTATGAAGGTGGACGCTCTGCTGACTGGCAACAGTTGGGTGAAAGGGCCCAACTTCCTATGGAAGACAGAGGAGCACTGGCCAGAGTGTGTTGTGGAGACGGCCGTTTCATTGGATGACCCAGAAGTAAAAGGAGATTTCATTGTGAGTGCAGTGATTGTGAAAGACTCACCCAGTGCTACTGACCAACTGCTTATTTATTTTTCAAGCTGGCATAAGTTGAAGGTCTCAGTTGCATGGTTTCTCAAGGTGAAGAGAGCTCTGTTGAAATTACGCCAAGTGAAAAAGGAGCTGGCGTCTGACCCAAACAATCAATCCACACACGTACAGTTGGAAATGAAGAGGGTCAGAAAGACACTTGGGGGGCAGAGTGTTTCTTCAGATGACCTATTGGAGGCAGAGGTTTCCATCATTAAGTATGCTCAACAACAACAGTTTAAGGAGGAAATTGACACACTCTTGTCTGGAAAGTCATCAGTCAGAAAGAGAAGTTCTGTGTACAAACTGGATCCACGCCTGGAAGATGGCCTGCTGAGAGTTGGAGGGCGGCTGAGTAAAGCAGCGCTGCCAGAGGAGAGTAAGCATCCACTCATCCTTTCTAAAGATCAACATGTTGCAACTCTCATCTTAAGGCACATCCACCATCAGCTGGGCCACAGTGGAAGAAACCACACATTGTCCACGCTGAGGAAAAAATATTGGATCACAGGGGCTAATTCTGCAATAAGGAAAGTGATATCTGACTGTTGTACTTGCAAACGCTTCACTGTACGACCCGGTGAACAAAAGATGGCGGATTTGCCACTGGAGAGGACTCTGCCTGATCTCCCTCCATTTACAAGTGTGGGAGTCGATTACTTTGGACCAATTGAGGTGAAAAGAGGGAGAAGCATGTGTAAACGCTATGGAGTGATTTTTACCTGTTTGTCGAGCAGAGCAGTTCACCTGGAGATGGCGACTTCATTAGACACTGATGCATGCATTAATGCTTTGAGGCGATTTATGAGCAGAAGAGGCCAAGTTACTCATATGTTGTCTGACAATGGTACTAATTTTGTTGGATCCGAGAAAGAATTGCGTGAGGCTCTTGCAAAGTTGAATCACAGCAAGATACAGGGAGCACTGCTTCAACATGGAATCAGGTGGAGTTTCAATACACCTGCAGCATCCCATTATGGTGGCATTTGGGAGCGCGTCATCCGGATGATCAGAAAAGTGCTCAATTCTGTTCTGCGTTTACAAACACTGGATGATGATGGACTGCATACAGTTCTTTGTGAAGTTGAGGCCATACTAAATGATCGGCCCATCACCCAGTTATCAGAGGATCCGAACGACTTTGAACCTCTTACACCCAATCATATTCTCCTCCTAAAAGGCAAACCTGCTGTACCACCTGGACTGTTTGTGAAGCAAGATCTGTATGTCAAGCGACGATGGAGACAGGTCCAATACCTCTCAGATTTGTTCTGGAAGCGATGGGCGCAAGAGTATCTTCTGCTGCTTCAGGAGAGGCAGAAATGGAACCAGGGGAAAAGAAGTCTTGTTGCTGGGGACGTCGTTTTAGTGGTGGACTCGACGGCTCCTCGAGGCTCTTGGCTGCTCGGTAAAGTGCTGGAAACCTTTCCTGATAAGAATGGATTAGTGCGATCTGTCCGTCTCAAGACAAAATCTAGTATTATGGAAAGGCCTGTAACTAAACTTTGCCTGTTGATAGCAGCCTGTGATGATTAATTGGTTTATGCACTAACAGGATATGGTGTGTGTACATTTACCATTCAAAAGGAACATTTGGCTCCTTTTGTTTGTTTGTTTGTTTGAATTGTTATGCTTACACACCATTAACAATTAGGGGCCGGTGTGTAGGAGCCAAATTTGTCATTTTTTGTGTTTATGAGTGTTGTACACATTTGTGCCAGTAGGTGGCAGTATCCATTTAGGCCATTGTTTGAGTCTATATAGGTAGGTGGGTTAATCAGCGTGGTGTCGCACACTGGGGAACTCATACGGTTTTTGACCGTGCCATGGCGTGTAATGCCGCAGGTTAGAATCGTGGGTTGTGGTGAAAGTAAGCATTTTGAGTCGGCTGTATGTATCTTAATAAACCTGCAACACAAATCAGTAATGCTTGGACATTGGATGTGTCGTGCATTTACACCTGCATGCACTTACACTGGCACGCGTACAAGCCATTGAAACCATCAGTGTGCGCGGAAAGTGACAAAGGGCCACTTTACTATGTCTACATCTAAAGTTAATAGTCCTAATAGCCCCCTAAACATTACTACCTCTGGTTTATCTTTTCTTTATCTGATCCTTCGTAGCCTCACATACCACAACTAAAAGTGGTCTCCATTCCAGACATCAGTTTACCCCTGATCATGCTTGATCTGACCATATACCTCAACGCCACTCGAATTGGACATTTTAATGCGCTCATACAGCGAGTATGAACACGTTTTTAGACGGAAGTCCAACACCGCTGCAGCTGCGAAGGAGAGGGAGATGGCGTGGGAGAACATTGCTGCTCGGGTCAATGCGTGAGTATAAATGTAGTCCTTTGAAATCACAATAATGTTACAGGTCAAAACTGCTTGAATTGTTGCCTCTTAATTTATTTCATTTAGGTGCAATTCCGCGGGGGAGAAGCGCACTTGGCAGCAGCTTAAAATGAAATATAAAAACATTGTTCAAACAGGTAAGACCTCGGCATGATGTCATGGAGGTAGCTACCTCATTTTGATCATGTTTTACATTGTAAAGTAAATATTAAGTGGCTCCCTTTCATTGTAAAATTGGTGATATTGTGTTCATATTATGTTTTGTTTTTTGTTAACGAATGAAATAAAATTTGAAAATGAAAAAAAGTGTTCTCATCTATATCATGTTATGTTAAATAATTAAGCCTATATTTAAACTAACACAGACTTTAACTCAGCTAACAGAAAGAAGGCAGATGCACGAAGAACGGGTGGTGGCCGAAAACCAACAACTGTCTGGAAAAGCAAGAACATCGTGGTCTGATAACTATCTCCCGACGAATATTTAATTCTCTGCGCAGTATCGCTGCACCTTCATCCACGGGATCATGATCAAAAGACGTTAACATGCCATGTTAACGAAAAAAGTCACCACCTACTGTGCCTAATAGACTTCCCACTGACTGATATTTTTAATGATTTTTTAAAAAACAGGCGGCAGAACTATGCCAAAACTCGTCTCCCGACTGAATGAATGAATGAGGAAGTGAAATACGATGTGTGGTTGAAAGAGGGCGGAGACACAGAGAAACTAGAGGTTCCTTGAGTAAAACCTGGTCCCGACCAGGTTAGGTTCATAGAGTCAGTTACTGCGGTAACTTACCTCTGTCTGTGAAACAGGCTTGAGTTACCCCTCTTTCTCTGGTTTGACTTACCTTCCTATGTGAAACAGAAAACTCAGAGTTTCCCTCATTTCAGGGTTAACATACTCGGAGTTTTCAGTAAACCTGCTTTGTGAAACGGACCTCTGAGAGCACCTCAGCCATCATCACATACCTGAAATACTCGGATGACACTGCTGTACTTGCACTACTCGGTTACCATGACTACACCTTCCATCTCACACAGTGGTGAACGGACAATCACCTGCAGTTAAATGTTTCCAAAACAAAAGAACTGGTCAACCTCAAGCCCCACCCATACCCCCATCAGCATCAATGCTGAGGTTGTTGAACTGGTGGAGAGCTTCAAATATCTTGGACTCACCCTGGAAAATAAACTGAGTTTTGACCAACACACCACTGACATCCATAAACGCTGCCAACAACGACTCTCCATCATCCTTAAACTCAGAGCACTTTCCGTTGCCCCCCATCTTCTGCTGCTACTCTACAAAAGCATAGTTCAGCCCATCCTCCTCTACTGCTCCCCCTGCTTCTTTAATATGCTGTCAACCCCCAACAAGTACAGACAAACACAGATCACACACAAGATCATGGGCCTGCTGACCCCCAACCTCCAAGACCACATCAGCACAGCCACTGCAGACATAGCACCTGACCCCAGTCATCCCCTCAACCTACACTTTGTACTCCATCCATCCGGTCACCATTACAGGTCGCTGTTATGAAAAAAGTAAAGTTCAGCAGGAGTTTTGTCCCCTTTGCCATAACAGAGCTGAATAGAAGATCCCAACGGAGTTTGTGTGTATGTGCATGTGAAGTTTGTGAATGTGCTCTTGGTGGGTGCATGTTGTTGTTCCCACAGAAGTATCTGTAAAGTTTGATGTATTTTTGTATTCTTGAGGCTGTACGGAAGGTGGAAAAAAATTTCCTTGGAAAGGACAAATAATTCGAAATCAAAATCTAGGCTTCGACATAAAATTTTCCACTGTGATAATAAATGTGGCATATGGCAAATCAAACTAAATAAAATTATGAAAAACCAATCATTACTCAGACGAGACAGACAAGTGACATTCAGGATGAATTCAGTTTTCTCCTCCCTGTGAGGAGGAGTCAATGCAAAAGTCAGATGTCTTCCACCTCTACTTATCTGACTGCAGAGAGGAGGACAGAGAGCAGTGGACACACAGTTGAACATGATGGACTATAGGACAGGACTGCTGCTGTTAACTATCTGCTGGGCAGGTGAAGATCTACACTCATCTTCATCTAATAGAGCTTTTATTTGTGTCATCAGCTGATTTCACTTGATGTCTTTTCTCCTCTTGACAGGTGTTGATGGTCAGACTCTGACACAATCTGAACCAGTGGTTAAAAGGCCTGGAGAATCTCACAGATTGACCTGTACAGGCTCTGGATTCACATTCAGCAGCCACACTATGCACTGGATCAGACAGGCTCCTGGAAAAGGACTGGAGTGGGTTGCTTATATCAATAGTGGTGGTGGCAGCACTTACTACTCTGAGTCAGTGAAAGGCCGGTTTACCATCTCCAGAGACAACAGCAGACAGCAGGTGTATCTGCAGATGAACAGTCTGAAGACTGAAGACTCTGCTGTTTATTATTGTGCTCGACAGCCACAGTGACTGGAGTTGGTTGAGCAGCTGTACAAAAACCTGCAGTCCTCATCTTTCAGGCTGGTGGAGCCCAAGAATTAAGTATTATTTTAACAGTATTTATATTGTGTTATTTATTCTCGGTAATGTTTATCCCTAAATGCTTATCTTATTTTATATTTAATATTTAGATCATTATATACATTTCAAATAATTATCTACATTCCTGCAAGCCATTTCTGAGCACAACAAACAACAATCTGTTTGCTGAAATTAAACTGCTACAAATACAAAACATTTCAACAAATGAAAACACAATAATGTCTGTAAATGATGTGGAATCTAAAGTGAGTCATAATATGAGAGTGAAAAATAATGTTGCAGTTTCCTGTATAAAACCACTAGAGGGCAGTCAGTGTCAAGTTTCTCTCTCCTCTGTTCTTAAAACAGACTATAAAGTTTGACTATAAGGTGTTTACCATCAGCAGCGAGTGCAGCTGCATCTGTCAGTGTCAGTTCATGTCAGCAGACAGGAAGTAGATCTCAAGATGAACAGCAGGAAGCCTGAAGGAGCTGCTGTTTATTCTCACAAACAAAGTCAATTTACTTGAATTCTACATATAGCTCTGGAAAAAAAAATAAGAGACCACTGCAGTTTTTTCTGAAATCACCATCTCTCCATGTATGACAGCCCTTTCATTCCAGTCTCTGTTGAATTTCAACACAAGCACACCTCATTCTGCATAATGAGGTACTCATTAGGTCATCACCTGAACTAAATCTTATTTAACAAGGAAAAGGATAAAAACCACTGCTGTGGTCATCACTATTCTTTTGCATAGAGCGAATTGGATTGCAGAACAGTGCTAGTCATACCTCAAATGTAATTGCAATCAAAAAATAACAATTGACCATGCCAAACGAGTTGAAGAGAAAAGTTTTGAGTGAGGAAAAGAGGTTAAATTCTGGCTTTACTGGCAGAGGGATACAGTGAGCGTCTGGTTGCTTCCATCCTTAAAATTTCTACAACCGCAGTTAATCAGAACAAGGTCAAGCAGGAGACATTGAGGACAGCAAAGCTACAGACCGGCAGAGGCTGAAAACAACTCTCCACCGACCGGGATGGCCGTCAACTCATTCAAATGTCACTAAGCAACCATAGGATGACATCAAGTGACCTACAGAAAGAATGGCAAATGGCAGCTGGGGTGAAGTGCATGCAGAGCACGGTTTGAAACAGGCTCCTGGGGGCAGGGCTCAAGTCGTGTAAAGCTAGAAAAAAGCCCTTCAGCAATGAGGATCATAATATGAGAGTGAAAAATAATGTTGCTTTTTCTCGTATAAAACCACTAGAGGGCAGTCAGTGTCAAGTTTCTCTCTCCTCTGTTACTAAAATAGACTATAAATTTTGACTATAAGTTTTTACCATCAGCAGTGAGTGCAGCTGCATCTGTCAGTGTCAGTTCATGTCAGCAGGAACAGAAGAAGACAATAACGCTAGATTCACCTATACTGTTAATGTTAATTGCTAGCTACCAATACTAACTGCTAAGATACTATCATACTCTCACTGCTTTAGCTATTGTTAGCTGCTACAATGCTACCACAGGCCTAGATGCCACATGTAACTGCCGATTGCCACACTACCGTCATCTACACCTGCCTCTCACCAACTGCACCAAAAAAGCGGGGTGGGAATACAAACCCTGGTTCGGGTAGGGGGTAGAAAGAGGTCGAGTCAAAAGATGAAAGTAGGGATTGGATACAGACCCTTGTTCGGGTAGGGGGTGGAAAATTTAGAGGGTGCTGAAGGTGGAGGCCTAAACCACAGACTAGATTTAACAGCCTCTTCTAACATTCCTTCAAGAAGCAACAAACCCTACCATTTCCTTCATAAAGCAAACAAAGCAGGAAAATGTTGTGTCCGAGTGAAAGGTCACGCATACACATAAGGAGGCGGAGAGTGAAGTGCTGAACATTATAAAAGAGTATTTATTGATCACTGTATCTCGTAGAGTAACATGACGCTGTACATATCTGGTCCTTGCAGAAGAGAGTGAAATGGGGGCGCTCTATCCTTATATAGCGCCCGCCTGAACACAAGGCATTATGGGAAGGGAAGTTTTTAATATTCATACACAACATTCCTCCCCGGAAACCTTTAACCTCATTAATTTCTGTTAAAACAAAACAATAGTGTTTCCTTACACTTACAAATCATGGTCAGTCCATCTGAACCCATAACAAAAAAAAACATCTGTATCTTTTACAGAGTAACCTCATGAAATCATTAGATTTCAACATTAACACATTACATTTTAACACTGTATGTTAAACGTTCAGGAGCACGCCTGATTCTCTGTGGTCGTGAACTGACTGGTTCATCCTCAATTTCATTTAAATCATCTCCTTCCAATACAATCAATTCATCTCCTTCCAATACAATCAATTCATCTCCTTCCAGTTCAAGACTGGGTACAATCTCTGTTTCAGGAGGATCACACAATTGTTCGGCCATTCACCAGAAATCTTACTAGCAATCAGTTGATCAATGTGCTTTTTGCTTATTTGTCCATCTATGTTAACCATGTACGTAAGAGGACCCAGCACTTGTTCAATTACACCATGTTTCCATTTCTTTCCTTCTCCTCCCCGGAAATTCTTAACCAGCACCCTTTGATTTGGCTGTAAGACTCTCACACGAGTTTGTTCATTTTTCACTTTTTCTTGTTTTTCTTGCATTTGCACAGAAAACTTTGGTGTCACTTGTGACAACCTGGTTCTGACATTTCTTTTTAGAAACAACTGAGTTGGTGTTTTTCCTGTAGAGGAGCATGGGGTGTTTCGGTAACTGAATAGAAAGCTATCTATACAGTGTTGCAATGATCGTCCAGAATCTTTCTGTTTATCCAGTGACTGTTTAAATGTTTGGACCAACCTCTCAGCTAATCCATTGGAGGCTGGATTGTATGGAGCTGATTTGATATGTTTCACTCCATTGGCTTCCAAAAATGTTTCGAACTCTTTTGAAACCAACTGTGGGCCATTATCTGAAACAACCACTTGGGGGAGCCCATACGCTGCAAATAGACTCCTCATAGCTTCAACAGTAGCTGTAGCTGTGGTACTTGTCATTAATTTCACCTCTGGCCAACGTGAATATGCATCACTAACCAATAAAAATTGGTGTTTACCTTTTTCTGCGAAATCTATGTGAATTCGCTCCCATGGCAGCTCTGGCCATTTCCATGGGTGCACTGGTGCTTTGTTAGGCGCATGCCTATTGTTCTGGCAAGTAGGGCAGCTTTCTACCATGGCTTCAATTTCAATATCCAGGCTTGGCCACCAAAAATGGCTCCTAGCTAAAGCCTTTGTCCTAACAATGCCCAAATGTTCTTCATGTAGTTCTTTCAACATTTTAGGTCTCAATGCGGTAGGTATTATTACTCTTAACCCCCACAAAACACAATCTGCTTCCACGGTAAGTTCATTACGTCTGTTCCAGTATGGTTTTACTTCACTCACATGTTTTGGCCATCCGGTTTGTGTAAGATGTCTCACCTTGGTAAGTATTTTGTCTTTGTCTGTCTCTTTCTGTATGTCTTTTGCTGACACAGGGATAGATTCTAGCCACGACACTCTGAATTCTGGGTTGCTCTGAGGCGCTTCTTTCTGTAGCGGTAATCGGGATAACCCATCTGCATTGGCGTGTTGTAAAGACGCTTTGTAGACTATGTCATACTGATAAGCTGACAACAATAAAGCCCATCTCTGAAGACGCGCAGCAGCTAATGCTGGTACTCCTGTCGTTGGTCCCAGTATTTTTACAAGTGGCTTATGGTCCGTGACCAATACAAATTTCCGGCCATAGAGATAATCTCTGAATTTTTGTACACCAAAAATGATGCCTAACGCTTCCTTCTCAATTTGTGAGTAATTCAGCTCTGTTTTACTCAGGGTACGTGACGCGAACGCTATTGGTCGTTCACTACCGTCTGTCATTTGGTGTGATATCACAGCTCCTAACCCATATGCACTTGCATCACAAGCCAGTAAGATCGGCAACTGTGGATCGAAATGTGTGAGAACACTAGAAGACACCAGCTGTGATTTCGTCTTCTCAAACGAGGCTTGACATTGGGTGGACCAGTTCCACTGACTGTCCTTCTGTAGTAACACTGTCATTGGTTTGATAATGGTTGAGAGATTTTCCATAAATTTCCCATAATAAGTCAGTAAGGCTAAAAAAGCCCTAAGCTCTGTGACATTTTTCGGAGCTGAAGCGTTGACTATTGCTTCAACTCTCTCGGTTACAGGGTGTAACCCTTCACAGTCAATTTTGTGCCCCAAGTAGGTTACACTTGGCTGGCTGAAGCTACATTTGTCTCTGTTCACCCGTATGCCTCTGTCTTGTAAGCGCTGTAACACCAGATCGACATTTTTCCAGTGTTCTGCCTCAGTTGATCCCGTGATCAATATGTCGTCAAGGTAGCATACAACCTTAGGTAAACCCTGAAGCACCTGATCCATAATACGTTGGAATATTGCCGGGGAACTAGCTATTCCATAGGGTAACCTGTTCATTTGGTAAAGCCCCTTTGGTGTATTTATGGTCAAGTATTTCTTGGAGTCTTCATCTACCTCCACCTGCTGGTAAGCTTGGGTAAGATCTAGCTTGGTGAAATATTTTCCACCAGCTAATTTGGCAAACAGATCCTGTGTTTTAGGAAGAGGGTATTTGTCTACCTCTAACCATGGATTTACGGTTACCTTGTAGTCACCACAAATTCTGACTTCACCATTTGTTTTTGGTATGCTCACAATTGGAGTTGCCCATTCACTATACTCCACTGGAGTGTAAACTCCCAATTCCTGCTGTTTGTCTAACTCTTTATCCACTGCTGCAGTCAGTGCATAAGGCACTGTTCTAGCCTTGCAGAATTTTGGATTGGCATTTTCCATCACTCTAAGTTTTGCTTTTACACCTGAAATGACCCCACGGTCTGCATTGAACACAGTAGAGTATTTCTCATACATCTCTGATAGAGGATCAGTAACTGGTAAGTGATTCACTCTAGACCAGTCTAAGCGCAGGTGCTGCATCCAATTTCTGCCCATTAGTGTTGGACCACTCCCCTTTGCCACTAAGAGTGTCAGCTGTTTTGTTTGCTCACCACACTGTACTTTCACTTGGATTTGACCCATAAGCACAATTGGCTCTGAGGAGTACGTTTTAAGACGCACCTCACATGGTTGCAGTTTACACTTTTTAAACCGCTTTGTGTACAGCTTTTCAGATATTACACTCATTGCTGCACCTGTGTCCACTTCCATCTTAATTTTGACACCATTGCATCTCACCATAACCATATATGGCTTCACATACTCACTGTCACCTTTCAATGTAAATAGTTCAAAGTCTTTTGAGACCCCTGCTACTTCAGTGTCTGTACAATTCTCTGCGTCTGGAGGCTGTCCTGGCGCGTATGCGGCTCCCTCGGGAGGCGATGCTGGCCGTTGGCTCTGCCCATCACCTGTCCCCTTGTCCGGTGGCTCTCTCAGGACGGTGTGGGTCTCTCGCTCGGCTGGGGCGCTCCTCGCTAACGCTCGCTGACCACCGCCTTGCTTGCCGGATTCCTTCGTTCTGCAGGCTCGCTCCAGATGTCCTTTCTTGTTGCACGCTCTGCACTGGAAATCTTTGTATTTGCAGTTCGCAGGCGAATGCCCTTCTCTCTGGCAACGGTAGCACTGGTTGTTGTCACCGCCGCTGGCACTTGACTTTTGTTTCCTCTCAGAATCGTTTTGGCGCGCGTGAGGTTTTCCCTTGTTGTAGCTCACGCTGTCGGTTCGAAGCGGTGTTTGCTGAATTGTTTTCAGACTGCTCGTGGTGGACTCGAAATTGTGAACAATGTCCATGACTTTCGCCCACTTCAGCTTTTCTCCATAAGCGGCACTTAACAGCTTGCTTCGTAGCTCTTTGCTGCTAATTCCATAAACTAGCTGGTCTCTCAGCTGCTCATCCAATCTATCACCAAACTCACAGGTTGATGCAAGTCCTTTTAATGCAGCCACATATTCAGCCACAGTCTCTCCATTTTGTTGCTTTCGAACACGGAATGTGTAACGTTCACTTAACAAATTTTTCTTCGGCACATAGAATTCTCTCAGTGCTTTTAACAAGTCCTCTAATGTGCAGTCAGACAGCTTTTTCGGTGCTAGTAAGTCTGTCAGTAATGAGAAAGTCTTTGCACCTACCACGGATAAGAAAACAGCCCGTTGTTTTCCTTGCGCAATTCCGTTGGCTTCCACAAACTGTGCAAATCTTTGCTCGTACGTCTTGAAACTTTCGTTGCTTTCATCGAAGCACAAGCCCGTCTCGCTGCTGTACACTGCCATCGTTGTGCTAGCTTCTTCTGCTAACGTCGCCGTCTGTGTAGCAACTTCCATCCGCTTCCAAAGTCGTGGTTAATTATTCCACACCTCGTCGCCAGTATGTTGTGTCCGAGTGAAAGGTCACGCATACACATAAGGAGGCGGAGAGTGAAGTGCTGAACATTATAAAAGAGTATTTATTGATCACTGTATCTCGTAGAGTAACATGACGCTGTACATATCTGGTCCTTGCAGAAGAGAGTGAAATGGGGGCGCTCTATCCTTATATAGCGCCCGCCTGAACACAAGGCATTATGGGAAGGGAAGTTTTTAATATTCATACACAACAGAAAACAAACCCTAACATTTCCTTCAAGAAGCAAACAAAACAGGAAAACAACCAAAAAGATCAAAAAACAAGCCAACTCTGTATCTTACAACGCAAACTCACCTGAACAGGCCGCATGGTCCCAAAGAGAGACTCTAGCTGGCCACACCCCCACCTTATCTAAACTTCCTCTTCCTGGTTCTCTTCCTATTGGCAGAGCGAGAAGATGGGGCGGGGAAAGCAGAGCAGAGGAGAGGTGTCTTGTTCAGACTTTAACCTCTTCTCCCGCCGGATTAGGCATGCATGCCCCCCCCCCCCCCCCCCCCCCCCCCCTTTCCTCACTGTCCCTATTTCACCCCCCAACTACTATTTTTTCTCCTGATCCATATCCACTGACTAGACCTAGCAGCCTCATCTGACATCTCCCTCACTGTCTTCCTTAAATTTTGCCCATGCACTCCCAGCTCCCTCAACAGTGAAACAGCTGACCCTGCAACAAAACCTCTACACCCCACTTCAACCGGACAGACCCTGGTCTTCCATCCCCTCGGCTCAGATTCTGTCTTTAAATCTGCATACTTAGTCTTCTTCCTTTCATAAGCTGCCTCCACTGAATTTTCCCAAGGGACTGTTAACTCAATAAAAAACACAGTCTTTTTACTCATGGACCATAAGACAATGTCCGGCCTCAGATTACTATAAACTATTTCCTGGGGCACAACTAGCTTTCCTCTCAAGTCGACCTGCATTTGCCAATCATCAGCCCCTACCAGGCAGCCACCTACTTGCCTTCTCCCTGACTTAGCAGCTCTATTTTTCTCCCCCTCTCGAACAAACTGCACATCTAACCTCTCCTTTCTAGAACTTCCAGAATTCACCTGCTTCCTTCTCTCTTCAATGCCTGCGGCTAAGCTTCTCAGCACCTGATTATGCCGCCATGTATACCAGCCTTGTGATAAGCTAATTCTACAACCTGACAAAATGTGCTTTAAACTTGCTGTACCTGAGCAGAGTGGGCACAATTGATCGCCCTGTATCCAGAGACTTAGGTTCTGCGGGGTTGGCAACACATCGTATGTCGCCCCTATCAGAAATTTAATACGGCCTTCCTCCATATTCCACAGGTCCCTCCAAGTTTCCTCTTCTCAACACCTTCCCAATTCAACCATTGTCCCTGTTTTGTGACGTGTACTCTGAGGGAGACCCAAAAGCGGAAACAGAGAAAGTTTGCACAGTGTTTATTTTCACAAACAAAACGTAAGGGTGAAGGCGATGAGGCACGTGGTCCAAACAAACATAAAAAGGCTTCTGAGAGTGCTGGGCTGTGTGGGCGCAGGAGGCACTGGAAAACAAACAAAAGAGAAACAATGTAAGTCCACACGGAAAGTTCACAAGCGAGATCACAAAAGGTTTTACCACTAGAGAGACGTGAAGCCACCGGTACCACGGAACGACGTAGTATACTCTGGCGTCGAGGAGCGTCTCCGCAGAGTATAAATAGCAGTCCTGATTCGGAAGTGAATCCAGGTGTGACCAATCACTCCTCGACGCAGCAGGGGGGGAAGGGAGCCTCAGGAAATAAGGGAAAAGTTAGCGCACACAGACAGCAACACCGGAAGTGCCAAATAAAAATAAGAGCACCGGAAACACCAACCGTCACATGTTTGGCTTGACCAACTGCTTTTGCCCCCCTTAACAACTCCTCCTGCCTACGCACCTGTTCCACTACAAGCTTTGTTTTCTCCTTTAGACCTGCTTTATTCCACACTGGTTTGCCAGGGCCAAGCCCCAAGCCTCCCCGGCCAAATTCAACATTTCCTACTATTTCTGCATGCCTAAGAGCTGCCTCTGCCTCCTGCACTGCTGCCCTTGGGTTCCATTTCCTCCCCCCAGAAGGATTCGGAACCACATTGCTAACTATCATGTCCTTACTCCCAGAAAATAAAAGTTCTGTCCTAACCTTCGTGCATTTAAACTCCTCTGTTAGACTGGATACTGGCAGCTGAAGCATTCCTTTCCCATACAAAGCTACATTGCTTAAGCACCTGGGAGCACCCAACCATTTTCTAATATAAGAGCTAACTAGCCTTTCCATTCTCTCTCTTTCCTGGGAGCCCTGATTTATCTATTCTCTCCAGCCCTTCTGCAACATCCTTTCTAAATTGCACAACCTGTTCAACATCATTCAGGTCCACATTGTACCACCGTCCTAGACTCTTAACTGATTTCTCCCTAATTGTTGGGATTTCCTCCCCATCTATAGCAAACTTCCTATCACTTACTTTCCCTCTGTATATTGAAATACTCCTTGACTTACTAGGCTTAATCTTCATACTAGCCCACTTGAGATTCTGATTGACTTTATCTAACAGCCTCCTTGTACATGGCACTGTTGAAGTTAGCAGTGTCATATCATCCATATAAGCCCTAATTGGTGGAAGACGCATTCCATTCTGCCGTCTCTCCCCACCTACGACCCACGTGGAAGCCCTAATAATTACCTCCATAGCCATTGTGAAAGCTAGCAGGGAAACTGTACATCCTGCCATAATACCAACCTCCAATCTTTGCCAGCCTGTTGTGAGCTCTGCGCTACTTGCACACAGTCTGATGTCTTGGAAATATGCTTTCACCAAGTTAACAACTATCTCCGGCACTTTAAAGTAGTCAAAGGAACTCCAAATACGGTTATGTGGCACTGACCCAAACACATTAGCCAGATCTAAAAATACAACATTCAAGTCTCTTTTCTCCCTCTTAGCTGTCTGAATCTGATGCCAAATCATGCTAGTATGCTCTAAGCATCCCGCAAATCCTGGTATTTTTGCACTGTCGTATCTATCATACCATTCCTTTCTAAGTAATTAGCCAGCCTCTGTGCTACGATACTAAAGAAAATCTTTCCCTCAACATTTAGGAGAGAAATCATCCGAAACTGGCTAAGGTCTGATGACTCCTTCTCCTTAGGGATGAAGACACCTCCTTCCCTGCGCCATGCTCTTGGAATACTTTGTTTCTCCCAAACTATACTCAGGTATCTCCATAGTGTCCTTAAGATGCCAGGTGCACTCTTATAGACACGGTAGGGGACTCCATTAGGCCCTGGGGCCGAAGAAGCCTTTGCACGCCTAACCACCTCCACAACACACTCTCCACCTAGGTGGGCTCACATCCATCTCCTGCTCCACTTCCCCTAATGGTGGCATGTCAGGTGGAAGACCTATGTTCCTATTCTCCTTTGAATCTGAATACGTCGACTTCAAATACTGTTCAATCTCTGATTTCGTTGCCTTAAGTTGCCCTCCTTTTTCTTGATTAAACAAGCCTTTCACAAAATTAAAGGGGTTCCTAAAAAATGCTGACCTTGCACGTTCCTTCTTCTTTCTCTTCTCCCTAAGGTGTTCTGCCCTTCTGAGTACTGCTAACCTGCTTCTCAGTTCCTCCTGCAACACCTTAATTCCCTCTCTTTCTTCTTCTGTCGCCTTCCTCCACTGCTTTCTTAACTGCCGCCTTTCCTTTACTAACTTCTCTATTTCTCTTTGCCGCCTAGTCTTGCCGACCTGCATCCTCTCGCCTTTCCTTTTGACAAGCACCCCAAATCTCTCTCGACCATAGGAGTAGATCACATCTCCAATTTTATCCAATTTCTCCACTACATCTCCTCTAAGCCTGCTTAATATGACTGATAAATCTCTATCAACTGCCTCCCACTCTTTGCTATCATTAGCCCTCGGACACCTAACTCTAGCTTTCTGCTCCATGCTTCTCTCCTTGGCTGGCCTGTTGACCTCAACACCAACTGCATCCCCTCTCCGTACCTCCTCCTCTCCAGGGATAGTGTTACTGATATCCTGCGAACTGTGGTTTTCTACCTGTCGCTGGACTTCATCCGACTGATTCGACTGACTTCTCAAGAAGTACTGGTCGATGCAGCCACTCTGCCCTTCCACCGCTAAACACTTCCTTCTTCCCTGATGAGTTCAAAGGCCTCGGATTGATGTTATTTTCTGCCAGCCACATGGGCAAACTTGAAGCTTCTTATCCTCTGCTGCACAACTTTTTCTCTCCTTAGTTGCCTTCACTGTCACCTGAGTACTGCTACCTCTGGCCCTAAGAGATGGGTCCATGCCCCCATCCCTCATTGAGTCATGTATCCAAGGCATAGTCAGATCCGTTATCCTGTTCGTTACCATGCAATCCACCTGTGAGTCATCTTCCACCCCTGCTCTCGCTGACTCTTGGGGTATTTTCCTTATATTGGTTGTAGCTAAGTCTGGTTGTAGCAAGGTTAAGGCTTGCCACTGCTGCCATGGGTTGCTAGCCCATACCAGCACCTGTGGGGTCTTTTCCCTCCTGTCAGCTGTCTTTCCAAGCAGTCACATGGTCTTTCCCTTGTTGTCAGCTGCTCTATTCACAACAGTCACTAGCCAAGCTAGTTGTGAGTTAATTTAAACACAAGATACTTGTGCTCAAAAAGAGGATTCATTCTCAGTGAAGAACCTTGGAGCTCTAATCTGCCTCTATACACGCCAAAGAGCAGTGATTCCTAACACGTCTCTGGGGGTCATCAGGTGGAAACCTCCCTTCAACAGTGTTTCGCATACTTAGTCCCACTACACCTCCAGGAGGTTAGGCAGTGCACTCCGGCGTCCCAGAGTCACCCCCCCTAGTGCCAGTTCACACTGCTCCTACACAATCCAAACAGCACCACCACGTTCAACTGACCCAGAGATGCTCCAGGTAGTGCTACCATTTAACTATTGCTAATGCTAATGCTAACCGCTAAGAAGAACAGAAGAAGACAATACAGTTCCGATGCTACCAGTTAGCTAATGTTACGTGCTAGTCAGTAAGAACAGGAAGTGAGCAAAGAAATCAATCAATAAATGCTGCAGTTCCAACAAAGCTGTGCTCATACGTTTGAAGTGAATCATGGATGTGATGTAGGCTGTGCTGACAGTAAATCAACTCTGTCAGGAAAACAGCTCACATCATATTTAAAGTGTGTTTTCATGATTTGAAAACCATTAGCAGTGAGTGCAGCTGCATCTGTCAGTGTCAGTTCATGTCAGCAGACAGGAAGTAGATCTCAAGATGAACAGCAGGAAGCCTGAAGGAGCTGCTGTTTATGCTACCAAACAAAATCAATTTACTTGAATTCTACAAATATTGTGGATGGAGACAAATACTTTATTTTTTTTCATTTGTTAAAAAAGTGCATTATTAAAGTAATCAAGGAATCATTTTTAAGTTTGAATTGCAGAGAAATATTGAGATAAGATGTGAAGAAAATATTTATAGTTTGATGCAATAAAACAGGCACCAAAGTTATTTATATCTGATTGTGAAGGAAATGTAGCTCCATCTCTCCATGGGCAGAAAGAAACCTGCTGCCTCCATGTGTTACAGTGTTTTAGGTTTTGTCACATTTTCATGAGAAAAATCACGCATTGTACTGATCAATAAATTCACGAAATCAGCTTTAAATAGTGAGCATGAGGAAGCGACCTGTGTGTGTTTGTGTGTGTGTGTGTGTGTGCGTGTGTGTGTGTGTGTGTGTCACAAATACACCATCAGCAACTCTTCAGGAGTGAATCGTGACACCTGTCATCAGACCATCAGTGTTCACACACAGACTGAACTTTCTTCATGCTTTCCCTGAAACAGATGAATATCAATCACTGGACTGCAGCAAAATAAAATCAGTGCTGAAGTGAAATCATTGCAGAGAAGCTATTTACATCCTCTGTCTCTGTGGTGTAGTCGAGCAATGTTTATACGTCATGTGGGTGCAGCAGATCTGATGCTGCTGTCTGTGCACAACTCGGAAAGGAATGAACCTTGCTGCTTCTGGCTGGTCTGTGACTGTGTGTTGTTATTTGGCTGCTGTGTTAATGTTGATGAACAAGTTGCCCAATTTGAGAATTGTTAGAAATGTTTAAAGTCTGACCAACTTGGATGGTCACTTGTCGTCATGAAACATTTATTCAGACGAGACAGACATGTGATGTTCAAGTTAAATTCAGTTTTCTCCTCCCTGTGAGGAGGAGTCAATGCAAAAGTCAGATGTCTTCCACCTCTACTTATCTGACTGCAGAGAGGAGGACAGAGAACAGTGGACACACAGTTGAACATGATGGACTATAGGACAGGACTGCTGCTGTTAACTATCTGCTGGGCAGGTGAAGATCTACACTCATCTTCATCTAAAAGAGCTTTTATTTGTGTCATCAGCTGATTTCACTTGATGTCTTTTCTCCTCTTGACAGGTGTTGATGGTCAGACTCTGACACAATCTGAACCAGTGGTTAAAAGGCCTGGAGAATCTCACAGATTGACCTGTACAGCCTCTGGATTCACACTCAGCAGCTACTGGATGCACTGGGTCAGACAGGCTCCTGGAAAAGGACTGGAGTGGGTTTCTGCTGATGGTGGTGGCAACAGCAAATACTACTCTGAGTCAGTGAAAGGCCGGTTTACCATCTCCAGAGACAACAGCAGACAGCAGGTGTATCTGCAGATGAACAGTCTGAAGACTGAAGACTCTGCTGTTTATTATTGTGCTCGATACTCACAGTGACTGGAGTTGGTTAAGCAGCTGTACAAAAACCTGCAGTCCTCATCTTTACTGAGCTGACAGACCAAATATTGAACAATAAAGCAGCCAATGCAAGACATATTATTTATAATGTTCAAATTGTATATTTTAAGTTAGTAACATTTTATACCCATATTTTTTGTGTTATTTTATATTCTGTTTGCATGACATGTATATATTTAATATAATTAATTATAAATGACTGAATTTCTTTCTGAGTAAAAATCATCCAAAATATCAAAGACATTAAAAACACAATAAAGATCACTTGTTGATAAAAGAACAAAGACAGCACAACAATCTGTTTGCTGAAATCAAACTACTCCAAATATGAAACATTTCTACAAATGAAAACACAATAATGTCTGTAAATGATGTGGAATCTAAAGTGAGTCATAATATGAGAGTGAAAAATAATGTTGCAGGTTCTTGTATTAAATCACTAGAGGGCAGTCAGTGTCAAGTTTCTCTCTCCTCTGTTACTAAAACAGACTATAAAGTTTGGCTTTCAGGTGTTTACCATCAGCAGTGAGTGCAGCTGCATCTGTCAGTGTCAGTTCATGTCAGCAGACAGGAAGTAGATCTCAAGATGAACAGCAGGAAGCCTGAAGGAGCTGCTGTTTATTCTCACAAACAAAGTCTGCTTCTGGCTGGTCTGTGACTGAATGTCGTTATTTGGCTGCTGTGTTAATGTTGATGAACAAGTTACACAGTTTGAGAATTGTTAGAAATGTTTAAAGTCTGACCGACCTGGATGGTCGATTCTTTCTCATGAAACACTTATTCAGATGAGACAGACATGTGATCAAGTTCAAGTTGAATTCAGTTTTCTCCTCCCTGTGAGGAGGAGTCAATGCAAAATCAGAGGTCTTCCACCTCTACTTATCTGACTGCAGAGAGGAGGACAGAGAACAGTGGACACACAGTTGAACATGATGGACTATAGGACAGGATTGCTGCTGTTAACTATCTGCTGGGCAGGTGAAGATCTACACTCATCTTCATCTAATAGAGCTTTCATTTGTGTCATCAGCTGATTCCACTTGATGTCTTTTCTCCTCTTGACAGGTGTTGATGGTCAGACTCTGACAGAATCTAAACCAGTGGTTAAAAGGCCTGGAGAATCTCACAGATTGACCTGTACAGGCTCTGGATTCACATTCAGCAGCTACTATATGCACTGGATCAGACAGGCTCCTGGAAAAGGATTGGAGTGGGTTGCTGCTATTTATGATGATAGCTACATCTACGACTCTGAGTCAGTGAAAGGCCGGTTTACCATCTCCAGAGACAACAGCAGACAGCAGGTGTATCTGCAGATGAACAGTCTGAAGACTGAAGACTCTGCTGTTTATTATTGTGCTCGAGACTCACAGTGACTGGAGTTGGTTGAGCAGCTGTACAAAAACCTGCAGTCCTCATCTTTACTGAGTTGATTGTCGTGACAAAGAAAAACATTTTTATTCTTACTTTTTTTTTCAACAAAAAATTGAAAACTAATGATGAAAGTATCATCACCCAACAGCAATGACAATAAATATGTAATTAAATAGAAGCCTCATTATGACTTCATCACAAAATAGCCAATGACAGCAAAATAAGCTGTTGAAGTCATTCTCCAGGTATGAATTAAAGAAATACTACAAATACATATTTCCACCAAATTAATTTTTATGTTATTTCTTCTTTGAAGTGAGTCACAACCATGTCAAATAATATTGCAGTTCCTCTGATGAACACAAGAGGGCAGTCAGTGTCAAGTTTCTCTCTCCTCTGTCACTAAAACAGACGATAAAGTTTGACTATAAGGTGTTTACCATCAGCAGTGAGTGCAGCTGCATCTGTCAGTGTCAGTTCATGTCAGCAGACAGGAAGTAGATCTCAAGATGAACAGCAGGAAGCCTGAAGGAGCTGCTCCTCTCGAGTCTGCAAACACTGAAACCATTCAAAGCTTTTATGCAAAGCAGCAGCATCAGACTGAAGTTTTCAGACTTTTGACATGATCCTGGCTGCTGTCACTGTATTTATCTCTGAAGCAAATACAGTCAGTAAGAACAGGAGGTGTGCAAATAAATGAATCAATAAATGCTGCAGATACAACAAAGCTTCATACGTTTGAAGTGAATCATGAATGTGATGTTGGAGGTGGTGACAGTAAATCAACTCTGTCAGGAAAACAGCTCACATCATATTTAAAGTGTGTTTTCATGATTTGAAAACATGCTAAACACACTGGAAACATGGCTGATAGAAAGCTACATTCTTGGTGGTTAATCCTTTTGTTTCTATGGCTGCACATCATCATTGTTATTTCAATGTTGATTTTAACCAATATGTTTTCCATCATCCATGATTCATGTTAATATTCACATTCAGAATACTATTAATGATCCTTGTTATTGTTTGCCATTCTACAAGAATTGGCATCATGTTTTAATATTGAATTGTTGTCAATACAACACATTTAGACATGAATAGTTTCTCAGAACAGTCAACAGACTCTTCTATTTGTTCCAGTTAGAGCAACATTGATGCTTCGTATGTTTGATTCTATGCAAACTCAGTGAGCTTCCTTGTTACTCAGCTATAAAACCTCCACATCAGGCTGTCAGTGGAGTTCACAGCACGTCACTTTCAACATCAACCATGTTTTCTGTAGCTCTGCTGCTGCTGTTGGCAGCTGGATGTGAGTCTCTCTGGATGTGTCAAAGTCCACAGTTCTTCTTTAGCAGTTTAACTTGATCGTTTGATCCAAAACATTGTCTTTTTTCAACAGGTGTGAAGTGTGAACAGGTGACACAGCCAGCCTCTGTGACTGTGCAGCCAGGTCAACGTCTGACCATCACCTGTCAGGTCTCTTATTCTGTTGGCAGCTACTACACAGCTTGGATCAGACAGCCTGCAGGGAAACCACTGGAGTGGATTAGTCTTGACACAGATGTCAAAGATTCACTGAAGAACAAGTTCAGTATCGACTTGGACTCTTCCAGCAACACAGTGACTCTAAATGGACAGAATGTGCAGCCTGAAGACACTGCTGTGTATTACTGTGCCAGAGAGTCACAGTGAGAGACCATAATAGGAGAGTCATACAAAAACTACTTCCTCTGTTTACCACCACTGGGAACATCCAGCTGTCTCTGTGTCACTTGTTGATTTTAATGATGATCATTTCATGATGTTTGAGCAAAATTTCTCTCAACAGAGTCTGTTAAATAAATACTCCTCTTAAAGCTGTTATTTGCCACAATCACTCTGTTTGAATGTACACTCAACTCACGTCACTGTAAACAGTGAATACATCCTGTTTGTAAATACAGGCAGATTTTAGGGTGGATGAAGAAATTAGTAAACATTGAGAAATTGTTCTTCTTATTGTTAATATTAGTGACCATGTCCCTGTTCTACCTTTTTGGAATAGAAGCAGTCTTCATTAAGCCAAAAACAGAGGGCACTTTAACACATCTCTTCTCCAAGACCGTGAGCTGAACAGTCTCATTACAACAGATTGAAATAAATGAATCCTCCAAAGTCATCAGCAACTCTTCTGTGGGAAACAGGGAAACAGTTTTAAGAGGAATAATAATTTCAACTTCTCTTCATAACAAAAGGAAGAAAGAGAACAAGAAGCTGAACTTGAACAAAAAAATCTAATAAATTGAAAATATGAATGCAGGTAACCCAACATGGAAACCCAGAACGAACTAAGAAAGAATACATTCCAAGTGAATTCAAATGTGAATAACTGAACTCAGGTCCTTATACATCGACTCCAGATGATCAGGAAACTCCATCACCTGGATGTCCCACCACTTCTCATCCACTGGGTACACAGCTTCCTCAGCGACAGACCACAATCTGTTAGAGTGGGCAGCACAACATCCTCATCCTCCATCAGCAACACTGGAGCCCCACAAGGTTGTGTCCTGAGCCCTTTCCTGTTAACCCTCCACACCAATGACTGTGTCAGCACCTCACCCATCATCATATACCTGAAATACTCGGATGACACTGCTGTACTTGCACTACTCGGTTACCATGACTACATCTTCCATCACACACAGTGGTGAACGGACAATCACCTGCAGTTAAATGTTTCCAAAACAAAAGAACAGGTCAACCTCAAGCCCCACCCACACCCCCATCAGCATCAATGCTGAGGTTGTTGAAGTGGTGGAGAGCTTCAAATATCTTGGACTCACCCTGGAAAATAAACTGAGTTTGACCAACACACCACTGACATCCATAAATGCTGCCAACAAAGACTCTCCATCATCCTCAAACTCAGAGCACTTTCCGTTGCCCCCCATCTTCTGCTGCTACTCTACAAAAGCATAGTTCAGCCCATCCTCCTCGACTGCTCCCCCTGCTTCTTTAATATTCTGTCAACCCCCAACAAGTACAGATGAACAAAGATCACACACAAGATCATTGGCCTGCCGACCCCCAACCTCCAAGACCTCATCAGCACTGCCACTGCAGACATAGCACCTGACCCCAGTCACCCCCTCAACCTACACTTTGTACTCCATCCATCTGGTCGCCATTACAGGTCGCTGTTATGAAAAAAAGTGAAGTTCAGCAGGAGTTTTGTCCCCTCTGACATAACAGAGCTGAATAGAAGATCCCAACTGAGGTTGTGTGTATGTGCATGTGAAGTTTGTGAATGTGCTTGTGGTGGGTGCATGTTGTTGTTCCCACAGAAGTAAAGTTTGATGTATTTTTGTACTCTTGAGGCTGTATGGAAGGTGGAAAAAAATTCCTTGGAAAGGACAAATAAATCTAAAGCTAAATCTAAACTTCAACATAAAAATTTCCACTGTGATAATAAATGTGGCAGATGGCAAATCAAATTAAATAAAATTATGAAAACCAATCACAACTCAGAGAAGACAGACAAGTGACATTCAGGTTGAATTCACTTTTCTCTTCCCTGTGAGGAGGAGTCAATGCAAAAGTCAGGTGTCTTCCACCTCTACTTATCTGACTGCAGAGAGGAGGACAGAGAACAGTGGACACACAGTTGAATATGATGGACTATAGGACAGGACTGCTGCTGTTAACTATCTGCTGGGCAGGTGAAGATCTACACTCATCTTCATCTAATAGAGCTTTTATTTGTGTCATCAGCTGATTTCATTGATGTCTTTTCTCCTCTTGACAGGTGTTGATGGTCAGACTCTGACAGAATCTGAACCAGTGGTTAAAAGGCCTGGAGAATCTCACAGGTTGACCTGTACAGCCTCTGGATTCACATTCAGCAGCTACTGGATGCACTGGGTCAGACAGGCTCCTGGAAAAGGACTGGAGTGGGTTTCTGCTATCAATTATGATGGTAGCACCATCTACTACTCTGAGTCAGTGAAAGGCCGGTTTACCATCTCCAGAGACAACAGCAGACAGCAGCTGTATCTGCAGATGAACAGTGTGAAGACTGAAGACTCTGCTGTTTATTATTGTGCTCGAAACTCACAGTGACTGGAGTTGGTTGAGCAGCTGTACAAAAACCTGCAGTCCTCATCTTTACTGAGGTGACAGACCAAATACTGAACAACAATAAAGCAGCCAATGCAAGACATATAATTTATCATGTTCGTATTCTTTATTTTAATTCAGTAACATTCTATATATATGTTTTTGTTATTTTATTTGTTTACATTACATGTAGTTTTAATGCAATCAATTATATAGATTACTGAAAATTATTCTGAGTAAAAATTATACTCAATATCAATCACATTAAAAACACAATAAAGATCACTTGTTGATAAAAAAAAGAAAGACAGCACAGCAATCTGTTTGCTGAAATTAAACTGCTACGAATACAAAACATTTCTACAAATGAAAACACAATAATGTCTGTAAATGAAGTGGAATCTAAAGTGAGTCATAATATGAGAGTGAAAAATAATGTTGCAGTTTCCTGTATAAAACCACTAGAGGGCAGTCAGTGTCAGGTTTCTCTCTCCTCTGTCACTAAAACAGACTATAAAGTTTGCCTATAAGGTGTTTACCATCAGCAGTGAGTGCACTGCTGATGGTAAACACCTTATAGGCTTTCTCTTGTTGCAAATACATTTTGTCTCGTCTCTGCATCTGTGTCCTGGCCTCGCTCTTTGTGATTCATGATACATTAATGAAGTGGTGATCGTTACATTTTACATGACAGCAGTCATTTGTGAGCCTCTCTGCATCTCTGATTTTAATGAAGATCTTTTTTGACCAAAAATCATCTTAAAGGGGTCCATTAAACTGACATCAGTTTTAAAGATATCAATATCACAAAGTAGTTTAAGTGGACAAGATACAAGATGCTGATTAATAATAATAATTTACTCCAGGAAACAGATTTTCTTCCTGTTTCTCTCCTGTGTGGCCTAATAAACAGATGTGTGACTGATTGAGTCTGATGTTACTATGTCAAGTTACAAGCACTTTTACTCTGAGTCAGTGAAAGACAGGAATCTAAAGTGATTCATCATATGAAAAATAATGTTACAGCTTCTTGTATAAAACCACTAGAGGGCAGTCAGTGTCAAGTTTCTCTCTCCTCTGTGACTAAAACAGACTATAAAGTTTGACTATAAGGTGGTTACCATCAGCAGTGAGTGCAGCTGCATCTGTCAGTGTCAGTTCATGTCAGCAGACAGGAAGTAGATCTCAAGATGAACAGCAGGAAGCCTGAAGGAGCTGCTGTTTATTCTCACAAACAAAGTCAATTTACCTGAATTCTACATATATTGTGGATGGAGATAAATACTTCATAAAGTTTTTTCATTTGTTAAAAAAGTGTATGATTCAGATAATAAATGAATTATTCACAAGTTTGAACTGCAGAAAAAAATTGAGAAAAGATGTGAAGAAAATTTGACAGTTTGATGCAATAAAACAGGCACCAAACTTTTTATATCTGAATATGAAGGAAATGTAGCTCCATCTCTTCATGGGCAGAAAGAAACCTGCTGCCTTCATGTGTTACAGTGTTTTAGGTTTTTCACATTTTCATTAAAAAGACACACTGATGATAACATAATCAATAAATACACTAAACAGCTTTAAATAGTGAGCATGAGGAAGCGGTGTGTGTGTGTGTGTGTGTGTGTGTGTGTGTGTGTGTGTGTGTGTGTGTGTGTGTGTGTCTTACTTTTGTTTTACAAAACTGTTTACTTGTCCGATCGGACAATTTGTTTTTTTTGGCTGAAAAACATGTTTATTCATGGCCACTTTTTTTTGTAATGATATTAATTTGCCTTGCTGTCCTGAAAATTGTTTGACTTCTGAACACTTTCTTAGAAAATCAACAGTAAAACATCATAAACAACATCTGTTGAGCTGCTGTCATTATTTAGTCAGTGTAATTTATTAATGGGGTCTTGACAAATACTTCAAATGATACATGAAACACATAAGAGGGACTCTTGGAGGAATGACTCATGAACAGGAAAAATTCATTCTGCAGTTTCAGCAAATAGTGACTGAGATCCAAGTCAAATCCAGTTCCACAGTGTGAGGAGGAGTCAATGCAAAAGTCAGATGTCTTCCACCTCTACTTATCTGACTGCAGAGAGGAGGACAGAGAACAGTGGACACACAGTTGAACATGATGGACTATAGGACAGGACTGCTGCTGTTAACTATCTGCTGGGCAGGTGAAGATCTACACTCATCTTCATCTAATAGAGCTTTTATTTGTGTCATCAGCTGATTTCACTTGATGTCTTTTCTCCTCTTGACAGGTGTTGATGGTCAGACTCTGACAGAATCTGAATCAGTGGTTAAAAGGCCTGGAGAATCTCACAGATTGACCTGTACAGCCTCTGGATTCACATTCAGTGACTATGATATGAACTGGGTCAGACAGGCTCCTGGAAAAGGACTGGAGTGGATCGCCTGGGTTGAAAATGACAATGATGGGAAAGTCTACTCTGAGTCAGTGAAAGGCCGGTTTACCATCTCCAGAGACAACAGCAGACAGCAGGTGTATCTGCAGATGAACAGTCTGAAGACTGAAGACTCTGCTGTTTATTATTGTGCTCGAGACTCACAGTGACTGGAGTTGGTTGAGCAGCTGTACAAAAACCTGCAGTCCTCATCAGACCCTCTCACAGGATGAAACAAGTGCTCATGCTCAAGGGGTTTGGACTCAAAATGCAAACACCAAGAAAATTCAAAAGCTCAAAGGCTGGTTTTAATAGCAAAAATCTCTCAGGTATTTTACAAGGAAGAACAAAAGGTACTTGGTAAGCTACGAACAAAAGATGCTCAGGTTTTCATCAAGGCAAAACACAACAGTAATCAAGAACTCACAGGCAAGGCAAAGACAAGATACACAGGATCAACAAGACAATCTGGCAAAGGACAAAGGGAGATGCAGACTATATATACATGAGGTAACAAGGAACAGGTGGAAACAATCAGGGCGGGGCAGACAATCAGAAGGCGGGAAGGACACCAGGAAGTCAAGGGTCTGAAACGAGAGGAGAGTTAGGTTTCACAGGAAGTGCACGACAAAACATGATGCCAGTCAACCAAACACATCAACAGACATGACGAGACATAACAAAATGTCCTCAGATCAGGACACATGAAAATAAAGATACAACACAGTTACCATGAACACAAAATATTTCCAAACTGAGATATGAATGTAGAAATCATATTACTGAGACATAGCTTGTTTATTCCATAACAAAACTTTATTAAAACTCTTCAGAGAAAACAGCATCTGAACAATAAACATTATTTTGTAATTAAATAATTTTCCTGATTCTCTAACCTGAGCCTCAGTCTTTTTACAGCTTTTACTGTTGTATAAAAACCTACAGTGCTGATGTTTCAGGCTGGTGGAGAAAACAATGAAGTATCATTTTAATAGTATCTACATTTTATATTCTACTATATATAATGTTTTTATATTCGTTTTGCATCTGATCTTATATTCTACATTTAGATTACACAAATTTCTTTCAAGAGTCATGTAAATTCATGTAAATATGTTTCTCAAAAAATTTCAACTAAACATTAATCAGATTAAAAACACAATAAAGATCAATTTATGATAAGAGAACAAAGACAGCACAACAATCTGTTTGCTGAAATTAAACAAATACGAAACATTTCTACAAATGAAAACACAATAATGTCTGTAAATGATGTGGAATCTAAAGTGAGTCATAATGAGCGAAAAATGATGTTGTAGTTTCTCGTATAAAACCACTAGAGGGCAGTCAGTGTCAAGTTTCTCTCTCCTCTGTTCCTAAAACAGACTATAAAGTTTGACAATAAAGTTTTACCATCAGCAGTGAGTGCAGCTGCATCTGTCAGTGTCAGTTCATGTCAGCAGACAGGAAGTAGATCTCAAGATGAACAGCAGGAAGCCTGAAGGAGCTGCTGTTTATTCTCACACACAAAGTCAATTTACTTGAATTCTACATATAGCTCTGGAAAAAGTTTAGAGACCACTGCAGTTTTTTTGTGAAATCAGCATCTCTCCATGTATGACAGCCCTTTCATTCCAGTCTCTGTTGAATTTCAACACAAGCACACCTCATTCTACATAATGAGGTACTGATTAGGTCATCACCTGAACCAAATCTTATTTAACAAGGAAAAATATAAAAACCACTGCTGTGGTCATCACTATCCTCTTGCAATGAGGAGGATATCTCTGACACATTCTGAACCAGTGGTTAAAAGGCCTAGAGAATCTCACAGATTGACCTGTACAGCCTCTGGATTCACATTCAGTGACTATGCTATGCACTGGATCAGACAGGCTCCTGGAAAACGACTGGAGTGGGTTGCGTATATTCATGGTAGCACCATCTACTACTCTGAGTCAGTGAAAGGCCGGTTTACCATCTCCAGAGACAACAGCAGACAGCAGGTGTATCTGCAGATGAACAGTCTGAAGACTGAAGACTCTGCTGTTTATTATTGTGCTCGAGACTCACAGTGACTGGAGTTGGTTGAGCAGCTGTACAAAAACCTGCTGTCCTCATCTTTCAGGCTGGTGGAGCCCAACCATGAAGTATTATTTGAAAAGGATTAATATTGTAATTTTATCATATATATTTTTGCTTTTGATGATTTTTTAATCTTCTGTTAAACTTTTTATTATATAACATTATGCACATAGACTTCAAATATGTTTTAGATTATCCTATAAATTGCTGTAAACTGTTTATGAGAACAATTTGACTCAGCATTAAAAACACAATAAAGATCACTTGTTAATAAAAAAAAAAAAACAAAGACAGCACAACAATCTGTTGGCTGAAATTAAACTACTGAAAATACAAAACATTTCTACAAATGAAAACACAATAATGTCTGTAAATGATGTGGAATCTAAAGTGAGTCATAATATGAGAGTGAAAAATAATGTTGCAGTTTCGTGTATTACACCACTAGAGGGCAGTCAGTGTCAAGTTTCTCTCTCCTCTGTCACTAAAACAGACTATAAAGTTTGACTACAAGGTGTTTACCATCAGCAGTGAGTGCAGCTGCATCTGTCAGTGTCAGTTCATGTCAGCAGACAGGAAGTCGATCTCAAGATGAACAGCAGGAAGCCTGAAGGAGCTGCTGTTTATTCTCACAAAGTCAATTTACTTAAATTCTACATATATTGTGGATGGAGACAAATACTCCATAAAGTTTTTTTCATTTGTTAAGAAAGTGCATGATTCAGATAATAAATGAATTATTCATCAGTTTTAACGTCAGAGAAATATTGAGAAAAGATGTGAAGAAAATTTGACAGTTTGATGCAATGAAACAGCCACCAAAGTTATTTATATCTGAATCTGAAGGAAATGTAGCTCCATCTCTCCACGGGCAGAAAGAAACCTGCTGCCTTCATGTGTTACAGTGTTTTAGGTTTTTCACATTTTCATTAAAAAGACACATTACACTGATGATAACATAATCAATAAATTCACTAAACAGTTTTAAATCGTGAGCATGAGGAAGCGACCTGTTAGTGTGTGTGTGTCTGTGTCTTACTTTTGTTTTACAAAACAGTTTATTTGTCCGACGGTACAATTTGTTTTTATTGGCTGAATGTACTGAGGGGTTACATGTTTTTACTGTTTTCAAAGCTTCGTTAATATTCTCAACAGTTTTCTTCACATTTTTTTCTAATAAGATTTTCTTTGCCTCGATGTCCTGAAAATGGTTTGACTTCTGAACACTTTCTTAGAAAATCAACAGTAAAACATCATGAACAAAACATGTTGAGCTGTTCATCATTGTTTAGTCTTTAGTCTAGTCTAGTATTTTATTAATGGGGTCTTGTCAAAGTCTTCACATGATACATGAAACACATAAGAGGGACTCTTGGAGGAAGGACTAATGTACAGTAAACATTCATTCTGCAGTTTCAGCAAACAGTGACTGAGATCTAAGTCAAATCCAGTTTCACAGTATAGGCCACTATCCTGATCCACGTAGCCGCCGAGAGGCTGAACTAGGGAAAAAACATACCATGCCCGACGCGCTGGCTGAAGTTTTTGTTGAATGAATAACCTGCTCCAAAAGTATACTGCTTCGTGCATTTATTAGTGATTAAAACAGCACTTACATCAGAAAGCAGGAATTCTATCAATGGCAAAATCAAGCGGTCAGCAAAAAGTAGCACTTCCCGTTCACCCCCTCTCAGTTCAAAAACCCCAATACCAGGTGAACAGCTGACTATACCACCTCTGATGCTGACGTACCACCACCACGTGACCCGCCCACTCCGATGTGACAATACAATAATAACAACAAATTACCGAGTCTATAGCGGCCACAAAGAGCTGGCCTCTACATTCCGGCCCCTAATTATTACCGTCAATACATAGCAATGAGTAATAATTACAGAATATTAACCATATCAAAATTCATATAATATACAAAATAATAAACAGTACAATGCAATTCCCTCTTTCTTGCTATATTTGCTCTTTTCAACACAAGATGATTTTCTTCTGAATCCAAATTGTCCATCATCAATTATGTGAGTTCTTTGATTCATTCCTCCTTTAAGTCAAGAAAAGTCATGTCAGGACAGAGGTTACTAGCACTTGTCCTTTCTTCAGAGTGAATAACCACTCAAGTCAAGTCAAACAAGCAAAAAGAAACTAAGGTGAAGCCAAAAAAACAAAAAACAGACTTCACAATGCAGACTCCTGAAGAAGGCAAATCTTGGTCACAGGCCAGCAGAGAGTGCTGGTCCGGGGCTTGATGCGTACCTGGCCTACTAATCCTTTTCGATCTGGCACTACCTCTGTAATCCTTCCGATAATCCAGGAATTCCGAGGTGCAGAATCATCCACTATAAGCACTATGTCGCCAGGGATGAAGTTACACTTGACCGTTGCCCATTTCTGTCACTCCTGTAGCTGTGGCAAATATTCCTTCGTCCACCTTTTCCAAAACAGGTCAGAAATGTATTGTACCTGTTTCCATCTCCGGCGTGCATAACTGTCATCCTTGTGAAACAAACCGGGTGGAAACCAGTAGGAGGGTTAAAAGTCCACTTGATTCCTTTCAAGAGAAGTGCATCATTGATTTGCTCCAGGTTCCATCCCTCAATGGCTCGTTTCAATTCACGTTCTGCACCAACGAAATTAGTGCCATTGTTGGAACGTAGCTCTTTGACCTGCCCTCTTCTGGCAATGAAGCGCCGTAAGGCATTGATGAATGAATCTGTGTCCAGAGATAAAGCAACTTCAATGTGCACTGCTCTTACTGCCAAACATGTGAAGATGACTCCATATCTTTTCACTAGACTCCTCCCACGCTTGATGTCAAAAGGTCCAAAGTAGTCAACTCCAACACAACTGAAGGGAGGTTCATCAGCTGAAACTCTGTCAACAGGCAAATCTGCCATTTGCTGTTGTCCCGCAGCTCCATGTAGCCGGCGACAAATGACACACTTAGCCAGGACTTTCCTTATGGCAACACTAGCCGAAGGAATCCAATAGCGCTGCCGCAGCCTTGACAGCACATGGTTCCTGCCACCATGGCCAACCTCCTGATGGATATGCCATATGATGAGGTCTGAGATGTGAAGGTCTTTACCGATTATAGCTGGGTGTTTAGACTCCTCAGGCATGGCAGCCTTACTAAGTCGTCCTCCAACTCTCAATATCCCATCCTCCAATATGGGACTGAGCTTGTATATGTGGCTATTTCCTTTCACACACTCTCTCTTTCGCAGACACGCTAAATCATCTGGGAACCTTCTTCCTTGACAAAACTTTATTATTTCCAGTTCGGCATCTCTGATCTCTTCCACTGAAAGACAACCATGACCGGATTTGTCGTCATGCACCTTCTTGTTGAGAGCATTCACTTGTGCTGAATCAGGCGAAGATTGAGACAGATGTGCGACAATTTTCAATTTCTTCCTGACGTTCAGAAGTAAAGTCTTGAGCCTCAGAATCCAGGCCATCACTCTTGTGAGACAGGTCCATGATGAGCTGCGATTTATCAAATATATCACAGCATCATCCTCCTCTTGTTCCATGGAAACAATGGCACCCGTTGCCTTAACTTCTGGGTCTTCTAATGGAAGCTCTTTCAATCGCTCTGGATTGACAGGCCACATTTCCTCTGGCTGTACAAGAAATGAGGGACCAGATACCCACACCTCATTTTCCAGGAACAGTTTTGTTCTTAAACCCCTAGAGGCAAGGTCTGCTGGATTACATATAGTAGACACATAACGCCATTGGGATGGATCAGACATCTTGAGGATTTCTTAGACTCTGTTTGCAACGAAAACTCCAAATCTTGAGGTTTCGTTCTCTATGTATTTCAAAACAGTAGTACTGTCTGACCAAAAAACTGAGTCTTGCAGTTGCAGCCTCAACTCCCTCCTCCACAACTTATCCATGCGAGCTGCCATCACCGCTGCTGTCAGCTCCATCCGTGGAATCGTCACAGGCTTGAGACGTGCCACCCTGGACTTTCCCATGATGAAGGCAGTGTGTGTCTGGCCTTGCTGGTTGTTCAACCGCAGGTAAGTGACAGTGCCATAGCCCCCCTCACTTGCGTCTGCAAAGTGATGCAGCTGAGCCAAAGTTGCTTCCCCAAAATTGGGGGGCTTCAAACATCGTCTGATGCTTAAGTCTTCCAGCAATTGCAGTTATTTAACCCAGTCTGTCCATGCTTGGGTCGCAGATACTGGTATGGGGTCATCCCAGCCTAACCCTTTCCGGCACAGGTCTTGAAGGATTTTCTTAGCGGTGAAGATCACAGGGGCGAGAATCCCTAGAGGATCATAGAAAGAGCTGACAGTTGACAAAATTCCTCTTCGGGTCAATGGTCTGTCTCTGATGGTTACACTGAACTTAAAGATATCAGACTGTACACACCATCTCACCCCCAGGGCCCTCTCCACTGGTAAGACGTCCTGATCTAGTTCCAGGTCCTTAACCTCCTTTGCTCTTTCCTCCTCTGTTATTGCTGTCAGCACACCACGACTATTGCTGCTCCATTTAGTCAAATGAAAACCTCCCCTGGCACAGATGGTTCTCAAGTCTTGATACAGAGACATAGCTTCCTTTTCTGAAGCTACCGAGGTCAGGAGGTCATCAACATAAAAACTGTGCATGATGGTTTCAAACACCTGCTGGCTAAAAAGCTGCTTGTTATCTTCGGCGCACCTCCGTAGAGCAAAATTAGCCCAGCTCGGGGATGATGTAGCGCCAAACAAATGGACGACCATCCTGTATTCTGCCATATCTCTTTGGAAGTCTCCATTGGGCCACCAAAGGAAGCGCAACAAGTCCACATCTCCCTCTGACACACGAACCTGATGGAACATAGCCTCATGTCAGACATCAGAGCAATGGGCTCCTTCCTAAACCTGGTCAAGACACCAATCAGCATGCTTGTAAGGTCAGGTCCTTGCAAAAGATGCACATTAAGCGACACATCTCTGTATGATGACCCACAATCAAAAACAACGCGGATCTTCCTTTTCTGGGGATGGTATACCCCATGATGAGGGATATACCACACCTTGCCGTCACTGCGGTCCAGATCTGAGTGTGGCACTCTCTCAGCATATCCATTTTTGATCAGGTCATTCATGAATGCCGTGCAGTCTTTGTGGAATGATGCATCCCTGATGAATCTCCTTTTCAGGCTGGTGGTGCGTTGCTCAGCAATTTTGCGATTGTTGGGCATGCTGACCTTCCTGTCCCTCAAAGGTAAGGCGACACTATAATGGCCATCCACCAGCTTCACAGTTTTTCCAGCCATTTCCAGAAACCCGTGGTCCTCCCTTGACAGCCCTGCTTGCTCCTCCTGACCACTTTCAGGAAAGTCTGTCTTAAACTGTTGGTTCCAGAGCTCATCTAGTGTGACAGCAGCAATTCTGTTGACGAAAACTCCAGGCTGACACATTAGAGTATCACCACAGTCGCCAAGTGGTCCATTTACAGTCCAGCCAAGCATGGTCTTCACAGCATATGGCCCTCCAACTACACTCCTGATGACCTCCAGGGGCTCCAACGCTCTGGGCACATTCATATCAATCAACATCTCCACATCCATGTCTATTTCTGGCCGATGGACATTTCTCAGATGAGGCCACTTCTCCAGGTCCTTCTGACGTGGAATGTTGCTTCTGCTGACAGGCATTTCTCGTTGTGTGAAAATCTTTGGCATTTCACAATATGTGTCACTGTCCAATCCAGCAACTTCCAAGGCAGATGCAACGCAACTCTCCACAACTTTCTCTTGGCCCATAGTGCGCAAAAGAATCTTCCGTTTCCTCCCAGAGAGATCCAGCTTCTCCATCAGACCCACTGTGCAGAAAGAGGCTGAACTTCCTGGGTCTAAAAAGGCATAGGTTTCCACGACCTTTTGACCTTTGCTTGACTTCACTTTGACTGGCACGATGGCAAGCTTGCAGTCCCAATCACCGGCCCCATTGAGACCACCGGTGTTCACTTTCACAAGAACACTGTCCACAGCACTTGCTGATTCGGTCTTGTCTTTCTCTGCCTCTGCTTCTCTTTCCTTCCGATGGATGTGCAGCATGCTGGGATGTCATGAGCCACATAATTTACATGAGAGACGTTTCCTGCACTCTTTACTGACGTGCCCAATGCACAGACAGCCAAAGCAAACTCCATTAGTTTTCAGGAACTCCATCTTCTCACTATGCGCTTTTCTCTCCAATACAGTGCACGAATCCAGCGTGTGTTTACTGTTCTTACAGTAGAGACAAGTCTTCTCAGTTCCATCTTTGCTCTTCTCTGAATGAGGCCCTTTTTCAAGTGTTGTAACAGTCGTGGCAAAACTACTCCCTCTAGACTTTGGTCGATGAACAGGTTTTACTTTGCCACTGTTGTTGTGGCTGCCCACTGGTGTATTGCTCCAGATAAAACAGGCGGTCCACAGGATCCTTAGTCTTTGCCTCTATGGTGTGTTCAAAGGCCTGCAAAAAAGCACAGTACTGCAAAGGATTGCCATCAAAATTTGAATATCCCTCTTTGGCAGTGAGGCAAGAGTTTGCTGATGCACTAATATTGATGTCATTTTGTTCTGGTTTTCCAATATAGACATAATATTGTGTTCACTGCTGTGACTGGAAAAATGGCCATGCACATCTTCATGTTGAGACACAGGGGGCGCTGCAGCATTAGGGACTGCAGTGTCTGGTTTTAGGAGCACTGGGGGCCCCTGGTGGAGATAACTAATGCTGTTCCTGACAGGTGACTTTGGCCTTGCACCTCCAAAGTGTGGACATAGCTTCACAGTTACAGGCAGCATCTGTTCATACTGTCCACCCTTATTCGGCACAATACACTGTTCATCTGCAGATGAACATTCAGCAGCTATGAGATGCACTGGATCAGACAGGCTCCTGGAAAAGGACTGGAGTGGGTTGCTGTTATCAGTGGCAGTGGTAGCACCACTTACTACTATGAGTCAGTGAAAGGCCGGTTTACCATCTCCAGAGACAACAGCAGACAGCAGGTGTATCTGCAGATGAGCAGTCTGAAGACTGAAGACTCTGCTGTTTATTATTGTGCTCGACAGCCACATTGACTGGAGTTGGTTGAGCAGCTGTACAAAAACCTGCAGTCCTCATCAGACCCTCTCACAGGATAAATGAAACAACTGCTCAGGCTCAAGGGTTTCGGACTCAAAATGCAAAACTCAGACACCAAGGAAATTCGAAAGCTCAAAGGCTGGTTTTAACAGCAAAAATCTCTCAGGTATTTACAAGGAAGGACAAAAGGCACTTGGTAATCAGAAGCTACGAACAAAACATGCTCAGGATTTCATCAAGGCAAAACACAACAGTAATCAAGAACTCACAGGCAAGGCAAAGACAAGATACACAGGATCTACAAGACAATCTGGCAAAGGACAAAGGGAGATGCAGACTATATATACATGAGGTAACAAGGAACAGGTGGAAACAATCAGGGCGGGGCAGACAATCAGAAGGCGGGAAGGACACCAGAAAGTCAAGGGTCTGAAACGAGAGGAGAGTTTCACAGTAAAACAGGAAGTGCACGACAAAACATGATGATGATGCCAGTGAAACAAACACATCAACAGACATGACGAGACATAACAAAATGTCCTCAGTTCAACCACATGAAAATAAAGATACAACACAGTTACCATGAACACAAAACATTTCCAAACTGAGATGTGAATGTAGAAATCATATTACTAAAGAGACATAGCTTGTTTATTCCATAACAAAACTTTATTCAACTCTTTAGAGAAAACAGCATCTGAACAATAAACATTATTTTGTAATTAAATAGTTTTCCTGATCCTCTAACCTGACCTTTCCAAGTCTTTTTACAGCTTTTACTGCTGTATAAAAACCTACAGTGCTGATGTTTCAGGCTGGTGGAGAAAACCATGAAGTATAATTTTAATAGTATTTATATTTTATATTCTACTGTATATAATGTTTTCATATTCATTTTGTATCTTATTTTATATTCTACATTTAGATTACACATAATTTTTTAAATAGTCATGTAAGTTCATGTAAAAATGTTTCTAAAAAAATTTCAACTAAACATTAATCAGATTAACACAATCAAGATCAATTTATGATAAAAGGACGAAGAAAGCACAAGAATATGTTAGCTGAAATTAAACAAATTTGAAACATTTCTGCAAATGAAAACACAATAATGTCTGTAAATGATGTGGAATCGAAAGTGAGTCACAATATGAGTGAAAAATAATGCTGCAGTTTCTTGTATAAAATCACTAGAGGGCAGTCAGTGTCAAGTTTCTCTCTCCTCTGTTACTAAAACAGAATATAAAGTTTGACTATAAGGTGTTTACCATCAGCAGTGAATGCAGCTGCATCTGTCAGTGTCAGTTCATGTCAGCAGACAGGAAGTAGATCTCAAGATGAACAGCAGGAAGCCTGATGGAGCTGCTGTTTATTCTCACACACAAAGTCAATTTACTTGAATTCTACATATAGCTCTGGAAAAAAATTAAGAGACCACTGCAGTTTTTTTTCTGAAATCGGCATCTCTCCATGTATGACAGCCCTTTCATTCCAGTCTCTGTTGAATTTCAACACAAGCACACCTCATTCTACATAATGAGATACTGATTAGGTACCTGCCTCTTGCAATAGAGCCAATTGGATGGCAGAACAGTGCTAAAAAAAAGTGCTCAGAAAATAACTACTGACCATGCCAAAAGAGTTGAAAAGAAAAGCTTTGAGTGAGGAAAAGAGGTTAAATTCTGTCTTTACTGGCAGAGGGATACAGTGAGCGTCAGGTTGCTTCCATCACGAAAATTTCTACAACAGCGGTTCATCAGAACAAGGTCAAGCAGGAGACATTGAGGACAGCAAAGCTAAAACTTGCTTTCTTCTGGTCTGACACTGTTCCCCAACTCTGAGGATTGGTTTTTCCAGCAGGACAATGATCCATGCCACACAGCTAGTTCAATCAGGGTGTGGATGAAGGACCACCAGACCAAGACCCTGTCATGGCCCGATCAATCCCCAGACCTGAACCGCATTGAAAACCTCTGGAATGTGATCAAGAGGAAGATGGATGGTCACAAGCCATTAAACAAAGCTGAGCTGCTTGATTTTTGGCGCCAGGAGCAGCATAAAGTCACCCAACAGCAATGTGAAAAACTGGTGGAGAACATGTCAAAATGCTTGAAAGCTGTGATTGAAAATCACGGTAATTTCATCAAACATTGTTTCCTGAATCTTTTCCAAAGTCTTCTGAAGTTAAACATTGGTATTGTGTTGTTTAAAAATGAATGTTGTTCGTAGTTTATTGAATAAAACAAAACTGTTCTTTTTACTCAAACACAAACCTATAAACAGTAAAATCAGAAAAAACTGTAAATTTATATTTATATTTGATATGTCTGACTGGACAGTTTGTTTGTATTGGCTAAAAAACATGTTTATTCATGGCCTCATGTACTGAGGGGTTACATTATTTCACTGTTTTGAAAGCTTCATTAATATTCTCAACAGTTTTCTTCACTTTTATTGAGGCTTTCTTTCCAGTCAAATCCAGTTCCACAGTGTGAGGAGGAGTCAATGCAAAAGTCAGATGTCTTCCACCTCTACTTATCTGACTGCAGAGAGGAGGACAGAGAACAGTGGACACACAGTTGAACATGATGGACTATAGGACAGGACTGCTGCTGTTAACTATCTGCTGGGCAGGTGAAGATCTACACTCATCTTCATCGAATAGAGCTTTTATTTGTGTCATCAGCTGATTTCACTTGATGTCTTTTCTCCTCTTGAGAGGTGTTGATGGTCAGACTCTGACACAATCTGAACCAGTGGTTAAAAGGCCTGGAGAATCTCACAGATTGACCTGTACAGCCTCTGGATTCACATTCAGGACCTACGGGATGCACTGGGTCAGACAGGCTCCTGGAAAAGGACTGGAGTGGGTTGCTGTTATCAGTGGCAATGGTGGCACCACTTACTACTCTGAGTCAGTGAAAGGCCGGTTTACCATCTCCAGAGACAACAGCAGACAGCAGGTGTATCTGCAGATGAACAGTCTGAAGACTGAAGACTCTGCTGTTTATTATTGTGCTCGAGACTCACAGTGACTGGAGTTGGTTGAGCAGCTGTACAAAAACCTGCAGTCCTCATCTTTACTGAGCTGACAGACCAAATATTGAACAATAAAGCAGCCAATGCAAGACATATTATCTATAATGTTCATATTGTATATTTTAATTCTGTAACATTTTATATCCACATTTTTTGTGTTATTTTGTATTCTGTTTATTTTATATAATTAATTATATAAATGACTGAATTTTGTTCTGAGTAAAAATCATCAAAATATCAAACACATCAATTGTTGATCAAAGGACTGCACAACAATCTGTTTCCTGAAAAGTAAACTACTGCAAATACAAAACATTTCTACAAATGAAAACACAATAATGTCTGTAAATGATGTGGAATCTAAAGTGAGTCATAATATGAGAGTGAAAAATAATGTTGCAGCTTCTTGTATTAAACCACTAGAGGGCAGTCAGTGTCAAGTTTCTCTCTCCTCTGTTACTAAAACAGACTATAAAGTTTGACTATAAGGTGTTTACCATCAGCAGTGAGAGCAGCTGCATCTGTCAGTGTCAGTTCATGTCAGCAGACAGGAAGTAGATCTCAAGATGAACAGCAGGAAGCCTGAAGGAGCTGCTGTTTAATCTCACAAACAAAGTCAATTTACTTCAATTCTACATATATTGTGGATGGAGACAAAAACTTCATTAAGAAAGTTTTTTTCATTTATTCAGAAAGTGTGTTATTGTAGTAATCAAGGAACAATTTTCACTTTGTGGACCTGAAGCCAGATGAAGGAGAGGAAACAGAAAACATAATGTCACCTCATGATTTGACAAAGTCCAGATTTTGTCGTGATGATTCAGTCGTGAGGTTGTTTAATATTGTTGTCAAGCAAAACCTAGTTGTCTTCCACCTTTACTAATCTGACTGCAGAGAGGATGATAAACCTTTTAGTTTTCACTGTGACTTTTGTTTTCAACAAGCCAACAGAGTTTATATGTCTGACTGGACAATTTGTTTTTATTGACTGAAAAACATGTTTATTCATGGCCTCCATGTACTGAGGGGTTACATGTTTTTACTGTTTTTAAAGCTTCATTAATATTCTCAACAGTTTTCTTCACTTTTATTACGGTTTTCTTTTAAGTCAAATCCAGTTCCACACTGTGAGGAGGAGTCAATGCAAAAGTCAGATGTCTTCCACCTCTACTTATCTGACTGCAGAGAGGAGGACAGAGAACAGTGGACACACAGTTGAACATGATGGACTATAGGACAGGACTGCTGCTGTTAACTATCTGCTGGGCAGGTGAAGATCTGCACTCATCTTCATCTAATAGAGCTTTTATTTGTGTCATCAGCTGATTTCACTTGATGTCTTTTCTCCTCTTGACAGGTGTTGATGGTCAGACTCTGACAGAATCTGAACCAGTGGTTAAAAGGCCTGGAGAATCTCACAGATTGACCTGTACAGCCTCTGGATTCACATTCAGCAGCCACTCTGTGAACTGGGTCAGACAGGCTCCTAGAAAAGGACTGGAGTGGGTTGCATATATCAGATATGACAGTGCCTACATCTACTACTCAGATTCAGTGAAAGGCCGGTTTACCATCTCCAGAGACAACAGCAGACAGCAGGTGTATCTGCAGATGAACAGTCTGAGGACTGAAGACTCTGCTGTTTATTATTGTGCTCGAGACTCACAGTGATTGGAGTTGGTTGAGCAGCTGTACAAAAATCTGCAGTCCTCATCTTTCAGGCTGGTGGAGCCTCAGCATGAATTGTTATTTTAAACATGTGTTTTATATTTCATCTTGATTTTGAAAGTTGCTGCTCACAAATACTTTTACTGAACATTAAACACATTCAAGACACATTAAAGGTTGACAAATACTTCATATTTCTACAGGTATGTATGTATTGACAGGTGCTGTACTCGGACATCGTTAGTGAGAAGATCACACTGTAACTCTGGAACTGTAGATTATTTGTAATCTTCTGAATTTTCTCATGTGCTGAGTGGAAAGAATCCTGATGATCAAATGTCAAATCTGTTCCTTCTTGTTGCCACAAAATGATGAAAAGATGTCTCACAATCCTCTGTTCAGCTGAGCTGTGTGACTTTCATTCATGAGAGAAAAGGATCATATGTTGCTTATACAGTCTGTTTGTTTCAAGCTGTGAGCTCACAATCAGACACCAAATGTTGGATCCAACCAATGTCTTGGCACTGTGAGGAGGAGTCGATGCAAATCTGCAGTCCTCATCTTTCAGGCTGGTGGAGCCTCAGCATGAAGTGTTATTTTAAATATGTGTTTTATATTTCATATTGATTTTGAAAGTTTCTGCTCACAAATACTTATACGAAACATTGAACACATTAAAGACACATTAAAGGTTGACAAATACTACATATTTCCACAGGTATGTATGCATTGACAGGTGCTGTACTGGGACACCGTCAGTGAAAAGATCACACTGTAACTCTGGACTAATTACACTGTTCATTTACTGAGATGATAGTAATGAGAAAGAAATACATTTTTATTCTTACTTTTTTTTTTTCAACAAAATCATGAAAACTAACACCCAACAACAATGACAATAAACATGTTATTAAATAGAAGTCTCATTTTGACTTCCTCACAAAATAGCCAATGACAGCAAAATAATCTGCTGAAGTCATTCTCCAGGTGTGAATCAAAGACAAATACATATTTCCACCACTTTAATGTTTATGTTATTTGTTCTCACAAGTCAGTCACCGTGTCAAATAATGTTGCAGTTCTTCTGATGAACACGAGAGGGCAGTCAGTGTCAAGTTTCTCTCTCCTCTGTCCCGAAAACAGACTATAAAGTTTGACTATAAGGTGTTTACCATCAGCAGTGAGTGCAGCTGCATCTGTCAGTGTCAGTTCATGTCAGCAGACAGGAAGTAGATCTCAAGATGAACAGCAGGAAGCCTGAAGGAGCTGCTCATCTCGAGTCTGCAAACAATGAAACCATTCAAAGAAAAGCAGCAACATCAGACTGAAGTTTTCACACTATTGACATGATCCTGGCTGCTGTCACTGTATTTCTCTCTGCAGCGAATACAGTCAGCAAGTACAGGAAGTGAGCAAATAATGAATCAATAAATGCTGCAGATACAACAAAGCTGTGCTCATACGTTTGAAGTGAATCATGAATGTGATGTTGGAGGTGCTGACAGTAAATCAACTCTGTCAGGAAAGCAGATCACATCATATTTAAAGTGTGTTTTCATGATTTGAAAACATGCTAAACACACTGGAAGAATTGACATCGTGTTTTAATATTGAATTGTTGTCAATACAACACATTTAGACATGAATAGTTTCAAAGAACAGTCAACAGACTCTTCTATTGGCTCCAGTTAGAGCAACATTGATGCTACATATGTTTGATTCTATGCAAACTCAGTGAGCTTCCTTGTTACTCAGCTATAAAACCTTCACATCAGGCTGTCAGTGGAGTTCACAGCACGTCACTTTCAACATCAACCATGTTTTCTGTAGCTCTGCTGCTGCTGTTGGCAGCTGGATGTGAGTCTCTCTGGATCTGTCAAAGTCAACAGTTCTTCTTTTGCAGTTTAACTTGATCATTTGTTCCAAATCATTGTCTTTTTTCAACAGGTGTGAAGTGTGAACAGGTAACACAGCCAGCCTTTGTGACTGTGCAGCCAGGTCAACGTCTGACCATCACCTGTCAGGTCTCTTATTCTGTTAGCAGCTACTACACAGCTTGGATCAGACAGCCTGCAGGGAAACCACTGGAGTGGATTGGAAGCAAATATACTGGAGACTCACAGTACAAAGATTCACTGAAGAACAAGTTCAGTATCGACTTGGACTCTTCCAGCAACACAGTGACTCTAAACGGACAGAATGTGCAGCCTGAAGACACTGCTGTGTATTACTGTGCCAGAGAGACACAGTGAGAGACCATAATAGGAGAGTCATACAAAAACTACTTCCTCTATTTACCACCACTGGGAACATCCAGCTGTCTCTGTGTCACTTCATGATTTTAATGATCATCATTTCATGACGTTTGGCCAAAATTCCTCTCAACAGGGTCTGTTAAATAAATACTCATCTTAAAGCTGTTATTTGCCACAATCACTCTGTTTGAATGAACACTCAACTTTTCACATCACAGGAAACAGTGAATACATCCTGTTTGTAAATACAGGCACATTTTAGGGTGGATCAAGAAATTAGATTAAGATTTCAAGATTTCTTTGTTGTCATTGAGCATGACATGTCAATGAAATTTGCATTGCAACCCCAATGTTAGACACAAGATAATAAGAAAGACAAGAAAGATTCTAAAATAAAAGTGATAATTAAAAAGACACTAGAATAAAATAACCAACATGCAGTAAAAATATAAGTAAATGCAATTAAAAATATACACGAAATGAAAATATAGAAATATACTAAACAATAAATAAACAGTAAGATATACGAGTGAAATGTACCAACAGCAGCTGAAATATACTAAAATGTATATAAACAATAAAATATACCAATGAGGCATGAGGTATTCTCAGGTGGTGAGAATAGGAAACACATCATCCACTCTGGTCCTGCAGCATACACCAGCTCACCCAGTGGTGTTCAGCCAACAACCTGGTGCTGAACACAGGGAAGACCAAGGAAGTCATTGTGGATTTCAGGAGGTCCAGAAAGACGGATCACGCCCCCCTCCTCATGGACGGAGAAGTGATGGAGCGTTTGGACAACATCATGTTCCTGGGCCTCCACATCACATCTGATCTCTCCTGGTCCATGAAAACCTCCCGCCTGGTGAAGAAGGCAGAACAAAGGCTCTTCTTCCTCAGGAAACTGAAACGGGCTGGACTCTCCTCTCGGTTTCTCGTCAACTTCTACAGGGCCACAATTGAAAGCACCCAATGCTTTAGTGTGACAGTGTGGTATGGCAGCTGCACAGCACAGGAGAGGAAACAACTGGCACGGGTGGTTAAAACTGCACACAGGGCATCGTGGGCTGCCCCCTTCCTGACCTAGACTCTATATATGAAGGCCGGATCAGGAAGAGGGCAAGATCCATCGCCACGGACCCCAGCCATCCGGGCCACAGACTGTTTGTACCGCTTCCATCAGGAAAGCGGTACAGGAACATCCGCTCCACCACCAACATCTTCATCTTCATCTAATAGAGCTTTTATTTGTGTCATCAGCTGATTTCACTTGATGTCTTTTCTCCTCTTGACAGGTGTTGATGGTCAGACTCTGACACAATCTGAACCAGTGGTTAAAAGGCCTGGAGAATCTCACAGATTGACCTGTACAGCCTCTGGATTCACATTCAGCAGCCACCATATGCACTGGGTCAGACAGGCTCCTGGAAAAGGACTGGAGTGGGTTGCCTGGATTTACAGTGGCAGTGGCAGCAGCACTTACTACTCAGATTCAGTGAAAGGCCGGTTTACCATCTCCAGAGACAACAGCAGACAGCAGGTGTATCTGCAGATGAACAGTCTAAAGACTGAAGACTCTGCTGTTTATTATTGTGCTCGACAGCCACAGTGACTGGAGTTGGTTGAGCAGCTGTACAAAAACCTGCAGTCCTCATCTTTCAGGCTGGTGGAACCCAAGAATGAAGTATTATTTTAACAGTATTTATATTGCATTATTTATTCTCTGTATTTTCTTTTATCCCTAAATGCTTATCCTCTTTTATATTTAATATTTAGAACACATATATATTTTTAAAATAAATATCTACATCCCTGCAAGCCATTTCTGAGAAAACAGCACAACAATCTGTTTGCTAAAATTAAACTGCTACAAATGCAAAACATTTCTACAAATGAAAACACAATAATGTCTGTAAATGATGTGGAATCTAAAGTGAGTCATAATATGAGAGTGAAAAATAATGTTGCAGCTTCTTGTATAAAACCACTAGAGGGCAGTCAGTGTCAAGTTTCTTTCTCCTCTGTCACTAAAACAGACTATAAAGTTTGACTATAAGGTGTTTACCATCAGCAGTGAGTGCAGCTGCATCTGTCAGTGTCAGTTCATGTCAGCAGACAGGAAGTAGATCTCAAGATGAACAGCAGGAAGCCTGAAGGAGCTGCTGCTCTCGAGTCTGCAAACACTGAATCCATTCAAAGTCTTTCATGCAAAGCAGCAACATCAGACTGAAGTTTTCAGTCTTTTGACATGATCCTGGCTGCTGTCACTGTATTTCTCTCTGCAGCAAATACAGTCAGTAAGAACAGGAAGTGAGCAAAGAAATGAATCAATAAATGGTGCAGATACAACAAAGTTGTGCTCATTTGTTTGAAGTGAATCATGAATGTGATGTAGGAGGTGCTGACATTTAGCATACAAAACATGAGCCGACCTGAACAAAAAGCCCTCAGTGCCTGAACACTTGTAACACGAAGCCACCAGAGGAGGAGCCCTCAGACCACAAATGATTTCAACACCAGTTCACTGTTACAGTCAAGAGACAAACACACTTTAGAGTTTAGAAAAGGTTTCTTCATTTAATTCAACAGCATCACTTCAAATAGTTGGATGTTGTCATAACTGACACATTATTGTTGGTTTTCCCACAGTGAAAAATGAATTACACTTTGATACATAATTAAACATGAAATATTTATAGTCATGAAATGAATTCAGTTGACATCTGAGCTTTAAATGCTCGTCATCTGACACGACATGAAGCCTCTGAAAGTCAGTTTGTTTCCATAACATCCTCACTGATAAATATAGAACTGATTATTATCTGGATCATAACTGCATTAGCCAGTGATCAGGAGTCTTTAGCCAACTTCATGGTGTCAAACTGCAAAAAATTGTGCTTTGAAGAACAATCTAAAGTGTGTTTGTGAGAGATTCAAGTTCCACCTTCTGTTTGTGACATGAAGAGAAAAAGCTGAACATTTCATCTTCATTTTGACTCATTTAAATAGACTTTAGTCAGCTGGATTACTGTCATCAGTATGTAAATTAGCCTCCTTGTGTGTTGCCTCATAAAGAAGTGAAGTGTGTGTGTGTGTGTGTCAGTGAGAGGACAGAGGAGCTCACATCAGTTCAGCTTCAACATCAACCATGTTCTCTGCAGCTGTGATACTGCTGCTGGCAGCTGGATCCTGTGAGGAGCTTTCAGTGGATTCACACTAATAAACACATTAGAAACAGTGAAAAGTCAGATGAATGATGGAGATAATGTTGATTTCTGTCTCCACAGGTGTGAACAGTATTGATCTCATCCAGCCAGACTCAATGGTTGTGCAGCCTGGACAGTCTTTGACCATCACCTGTCAGGTCTCTGGTTATTCTTTGACTGATGACAGCTATGCAACAGGTTGGATCAGACAGAGTGAAGGAAAACCAATGGACTGGATTTGTAATCGGTGGGGTGGAGGAGACTTTTACCAAAATAATGCTCTGAAGAACAAGTTCCTTTACCACACACACACTTCGACAAGCTCGGTGACATTAACAGGACAGAATCTGCAGCCTGAGGACACAGCTGTTTATTACTGTGTACGAGGCTCCACAGTGATACAAACCACCAACAGACCTGCACAAAAACACAGTCACCATGAGACTCAACCACACACACGTTCTACAGTTAATATAGTTAAAGTATTGAGGAGAGTGTGTGTGGCCACTTACTTCCTGACAGAGAAGCTGTCGAGTGTTTAAGTGTGTTTGACTGGAAGCCCAAAAAAAGAGTTGAAGAAGTTTGACTTTCCCTCACTTCAAGGATATGATTCATTTGAACATTTTGTATCTGTGTATCATGATGCTGAGACGATATTAAATTATGAAACGATTTTAAAAGACTGTTTGATGCAAAGTGAAACTAAGATAAACAGAACCCATTTCCATTCAAAGACATCAACAAATAATTTGGCTATGAAAATAAACCTGTCAGCTGATCTTTCAAGATTTTAAGGCTCTCCTCAGAGAAACATTTTGGCCCCGACTAAAACATCAATGACATCAATATATTTTATAAATATTTATATAGTTTTAATAGTTCAAATATCTCAAAAGATTCAAGACTCAAAGGTTTAATGTTTCATGCTCAAACAACATGTGCAGTGAAATGCAGGATGTCAAAGTCTTGAGGCTGTGCTAAACAGGCTGCTGTGAAAGAAATGATTAAAATAAGAGAAAAATACAAACAATAACATTTTGTACACTTTCAAACCCAAACATGTAAAGGTACAGGGAGGTGCAAATGATTCACAGAGGAAGATTTATACTATTGTTTCAACACATTTACTGCCTAACTCTTGAATATTTTACATATTTAAATTGGAAATACTGTTTTGTTTTCAAACAGTAAAGGTTTTACAGTTTCATTCAGCATTACGGTCTGAATATATGATGGTTGCCATAATTTAGTGGGCTGTTGCTGCATCGATATATTGTTATATAAGTTAAAACATAAAAGTTAAATAAAGTTATTTTGAAGTTATTTTTGGTTTCATTTCTTCGCATTAAATATATACATAAACCATGTCATGGTATACAGTATTAATGGCATGAAAAGATGGATTATAAATTAAAAGCAATGATAAACAGAAAGCAAAGATAATGCAAAATTCAAATTCAGCAACTTGTAATGTTAAATGTCTCTTTGTTCATTAGAATTTAAGTTTTGTTTCATTCTTACCCACTGCCAACAGTACAGCCCCCCTGAGTCTCCAGTGCACCAGACAGTGTTTGGTTTTTGTATGAGTGTTTTTCACTGTGATGGGCTGGTGGGCACTGAGATATAGATCCATACAAAAACCTGAGAGCAATAATCTTACACTCTCCCACTGTTAGGATGGATAGAAAGAACAGGACAAAGCATTTCTCAGTGGAAAATGAGGTAAAAACTGTATTTATCATTTTTAATAAGCAGATTAGTTGTTAAAAGGTCAGTAATTAGTAGTTTAAAGTCACACTTGGTGCACAGATGTAAATGTTGTCTTCTAGTTAATCTTATCTTTAAGAACTGATTGAGAATCAGCACAGAACACATGTTTACAGGGTGACACCAGGGTGGAATACTGACCAGGATTTCTGTTTATTTCAGACACTTATTGAGGTTTTAACAAATTTTTCTGCTGCGTCAGGTTTTTGTTCAAGCAGTGAATGGAGATGCAGCACTGTGATGCTTTTGACGTCTGGGGTCGTGGGACTAAAGTCACAGTTTCTTCAGGTAAGTCCCTCATAAACTTCGTATTTTCAGTGACTGATTTATTTTGCTCTTTAAATGTGATTATTGGTTGTCAAGTTGAACTTGCGGTCTTATTTGGGTTTACGCTGATGTTGGACAGAGTCGTGAACACAGCAGACAGATGTTTTTGACGCAGCTGTTTCTTAGAAAGAGCTTCGTTGGTATTATCACTGAATGCTTTGTTTTTATCTCAGATTTTATTCTGCTGGATTGTGATTGTTGATCATGAAGAGTCTGCATCTTTTTACTCACATTAATCTTCAACACATGTTTTATGACTGTGGATATTGATCATACCCCACCATACCTGCCTTCTAATAAGACGTTACCATAAATCTGAACATAGGAATATAGATTCTGTTTGTGTGTTTAAATGCAGTGTCAATAAGTGTTTCACTGGAACAACTGAACAACAACATAATTAAGTACATATTTTATATAGTATGTAGTTTATATAGTGACGTCTCCACAGGGACAGCTGCCTTTTTCAAGTTTTCTAGGAATCATTTCACATCAGGTGATCTGTAATTCTTCCAGCAACTTTATCATGTTTTTAGATTTACTGTTAAAAAGAAGGGGGGGAACGTAATGCTCATCAAATTCAACATCATATATGAATAATTTTTATTAAAATCATTAATTAAGATCTTGATTTGACAGGACAGTGCAGTGGTTTGGTTTTAAATGTGTTCGGAAGCTGTTATATTAACATGCTCAGCTGCAGTCTGCACCCTTTTGTTAACATAATAATAATAATAATAATAATAATAATAATAATAATAATAATAATAATAATAATAATAATAATAATAATAACAATAATAATAATAACAATAATAATAATAATAATGTTTCTTTGTCACTTGCCTATATCGTAGAAACTGGCTACCACCATAGTTGCCAGTGCGCAAACTTGTTGATGATTCAGGTCATCCATTGTAGAAATCAATTCCTTTTGAATTGAAATGTGTATTTTCAAAGATCTTTAGGACAAACTGGGCTTTGTTCCTTTAACAATTAAACAACAATTCAGCTTTCAGTGTCTGACATGCTCAAATATATAATAAACAATGGGTGGCGTTTTCATCTTTAAAATGCTTTTTAATGTTAAACCCAAAGTGTTCACTGTTACATAAATGAATACGGCATCATAAAAAATAATTTGCAATGATCATAAATAAATAATCACACTAAACTGAATTTTAAACCTTTATTTTAATGTACTCAGAATTTAATGATTAAATCACATAATTTATATTTATTTGTGTGATTATTAATTGAATGAACACTTTGGCTTTCCATATGTTAATTCTGAGGTTTAAAGATTGAACCAATATTCAGCTTTTCAATGAGCAATTGATTATCTGTGATATTAAAATGTATTCCTCATCAAAATGATCTTTTGGGCTGATGTCTCTGTCTCATTTTCCATTTACCATTAAATTACCATTAACTTCTTTGGCATTATTGAGTAAACATGAGCCATTCAGTAAGTATTTGAAGATGATTTAGAAAAACACGCCTTTGCTGCTGGGAAAAGATGAAGATCATTTAATGTTTCAGCAGCAGCATTTTAACATAAACAATGACACTGGTTCTGTTTGTGGCATTGTTAGAATGATTACGTGGTCATACAGAAAACAAAGGAGCATGTTCTTCTCACTAATGATATTTGTAGTTAGCTTTTAAACAAGTTTTTGATCATCTGTGCTCTTAAATTGACCAGTTTTGGTCTTGACATGTTTCCTCTTTCACAGAGCCAGCTGTATCACCAACTCTGTTCCCTTTGGTTCAGTGCACACCTGGACCTGATGATAAAATCACTGTTGGTTGTCTTGCACGCGACTTCTTCCCTGAAAGTCTTACTTTCCAGTGGACCGATGCCAGTGGGACCAGCCTGGCTTCTGTACAATATCCTCCAGCTGAGAAGAACAACAAATATACAGAAGTCAGTTTGGTCCAAGTATCAAAATCTGACTGGGATTCAAAGAAGTCTTTTAATTGTTCTGTGACTCACCCTGGAGGCCCAAACAGTGTGAAACTGCGAAGTATGTGATTTTCATCTTACTATCATGGTTCTCTTATGTCTACGAGTCCTCATGCATCACCTTGTTCATCTTGTTTTTATTTTAAAATGTTCAGTAATAATTTCTGCTTCTCATGTTTGTCCTCATCTGTTTGGTATTTTACATTCTTTTATTAGAATTCAAAAAATGAATAATTACGCGCTGATGTCAATTAAAATGTGAATCTCAGTTTGTTCCTTTTCTTCCTCATACTTATCCCTCCAAAGGTCACTTTGCTATCAGTGCCAAGCGGAGACACTCAGGCTCTGGTGTGCACAATTGAGGATTTTCTTCCAAAAGAATTGTCAGTCAAATGGAAAAAAGGTGCAAACTATGTAACTGACTTCAGTACATGGGACTCCAAAGCAACTGGAGACTCATATTCAGCTGTCAGTGTCCTGAAGGTCAAGAAAACAGACTGGGACAGTAAAGCTGTTTACACGTGTCAGGTGACGCACAAAGAAATAACATATACAAAGAAGGTGTCTAAAGGTACGGGGCTCCTACACACATGACATAATACGACTGTACTTTCACTCAGAGTCAGCTCTTATTGGTATAATAGGACACAGTATGAGAGTGTTTGCTGCTGTACTGTATTTCCAGATGTTAAGAAATGCTTTTCTCTGTTGCTCTCATTGACGTAGCTCCTATCACAGTGACACTGAACCGACCAAGCCCCAAAGACATTTTCAGCAACAAGCAGGCAAAGCTGGAGTGTATCGTTACTGGACAAGATAAGACCAGTGTGGATGAAACTAAAATCACTTGGCAGATTGATGGACAGAATGTGATTGACTCCATCACTGAATCAACAATGAATAGAGACGGTCAGCACATCAAAACCAGCATGATGACACGGAGTCGCGCCGAGTGGCAGAGAATCAACAAAGTACGCTGTTCTGCCGCTAGAGACGATGTGGCTCCAGTTATTCAAGATCTGATGGTCCAGCTAGGAGGTATGTTACTGAGTGATGGAGACTGATTGGTAGAACACAAACGCGTAAGTCTGGAGAGGTTGGCCACCCTACAGACACAAACATGTTATGTAAAGCAAGCATAAAACTTACACATGAACCTCCTTTGTAAACTGAGAATCTCTTTCAGATGGAAGGAAGCCAAAAGTGACGGTCCACGTCCTCCCAGAGAATGTCATCAACCAAGAGGACCCAGCTGAGGTCACTCTGGTGTGTCTGGTCTCCAGTCCTGTGCTGCAGGATTACTACATCGCCTGGTCAGAACATATTACACAAAACACCGGTCTCTATGTGGATGGCATTAACTCCCCCCCGCAGAAGACCCAACATGGCTACTCAGTCACAAGTGTTTACACCACCACCAAGGAAAAGTGGAGCAGTTGGAAATTCGAGTGCAACGTCTGGCCTGCTGGCAGCAATGACTCCGTGAGAGAAGAAGTGTCAAAGGCCCAGGGTAACTCGGTTGAATGTAAAAAATAGAAGATTCAGCTTAAATGTGGTCTTCTGTGCTCATGTGTTGTTCTGTCGCTGCCATGGGAACCTGTGCACTCTGTGCTGTCATCAGTCTTTGTGATTGTAGAAGTGAGAGTCAACATGTCAGTTTAGTTCTGTTTGTCGTCGTGTCGTGTCTTTGTCACAGTGTCAAACAGCTTGAGAAGTGTGCTGACTGTTTCAAATAAATGTTGCATGGAGACACTTGTGTTACACGTTCATGAATGGCTTCAATGTCTGAAAACAAGCTGAAAATCAAGCACAAAGTCGTAGAAGTATACTGTGCTGGTCCACTGTTCACCTGGAGAAACGTCCACACAATATGTGATCAAAGAGGGAATAATGCTCGCTTCCAGTTTATGAGAACTATTCAAGAGAGAAAAAGACGTCTATGAGATATCTTAAAACACACACACACACACACACACACACACACAGAGAGAGAGAGAGAGAGACCTCATCTAACCACCTGTACCTTCCTCTTCTTAGATTTTGCTCCAGTTTCAAAGATGAGTTTTGCTCTGAGCTGCACAGATGATGTCATTGAAGAGGATGAGCTCAGCAGTCTGTGGTCCACAACCTCCTCCTTCATATTCCTCTTCATATCCTCTCTCGTCTATAGCATGATATTCAGCCTGCTCAAGGTAAACATGCAGGCCGGATCTGCGTTTCAGTTCAGCTCAGCACTGACGGCTACAAGCTCTCAAATAAAGCCCAGTCAGTGATTCACTCGTCTTTGCATAGTTTTTCCATGGGTGCGAAAGTTTCTTCTCATCTTCACAGACGAGACTGTGCAGGAGAAGAAAAGACTCTAAACTGTCCACAGATATTCATGAGAAAGTTAGAGATTTTCTGTCTGTGCTTGTGGTGCCAACTGTTCCAGGTTTGTCCACTTTGTGCAGCGCCCATGATCATGACTAAGCAGACCCCTGTCATGTAAATGAATCTTAATTAAGTTAGACAAAAGACACAAAAATAAGACAAATGAAATATGTCATTGATTATCAGCATCTGAAAAGTTAACTGCCACCAAATGATTCTTTCTGACTGGAGAATCTGGCTGCAACAAACCTCATGTTAAAGTAAGAAGAACTGTGATATTCCAGATTTATTGTGCTGTTTTTAATGGACACAGTCAGACAGTAAAGTGGTGTGAAATGCATCACTTTCCGTTCACCAGCTCTGTTCTGAGCACAGTTTATTGGACAGTCAACCAGCTCATGTGTGACTGATGAACATTTAGCAGCAGCAGCAGAGTGAAGAGTGTCTCCAACCACAGAAAGTGTGCTGCTTTGTGTGTTTTAAACGCTCCACCGCACATACAGAAATATTCACAATTTCATGAACAACATGAAACACACGACAGAGGCCTTTTTCAGTAACAGTTCACAGGCAGTTACAGTGTCCTGCTGTATGAAGATAAAGCTTTTGATGCAGTTCATAAAAAATATTCTTAAACTAAACCAAGCATCCAGTCCAACAGTTAATATAATTGTGACAGAACATCAGTCGCCTGCAGCAAATCTGCTCTACTGAAGACACAGAGATCATTAGAGTGTCAATTCTCCAGCTGGGTGAAACTCCAGATTCAACTGATCAATCAAACCTCAGCAATGTTTCACAATCTGTATTTGACAAGTGAACATAATACATACTTTTTTCATTCATGGTGTTTCTTTTTTTTTCAGATGAAGAGACAATAAAGGATGAGATGGAAGCACAGCACAGACGATATCAGGTCTTCATTTGTTTTTGTCTTTTCCATCAAACCATTTGCATCTCATGCACATCTGCTAAATCAAATGGTTGTCATATATAATGACTAACTCAGTCACTGAAAGTAGATTTCTCTGGAACATTTGGAGTAAATGAAGAAATGAATTATTTCCATCAATAAATGTGGGTTCTGCTGTTACGTCTTGATTTTAAAAGTTACTTTTCTTCAACACCTTAAGTGTCATTAAAACTTGTTCATGAAGTGTTGGATTAACTTTTCACTGATATGTAAATAACAAATCATACTGTAGTAGAAATAGAAATATTCTGTTTGTGGTTTGCATTTTGTGATTTGACTAGAAATCTTTGCTTTTCATGTTTGGTCATTTTGTATCATGTTTGCTTTCATCATTAATTCAATAGATATGATACTTCTAATAAATAAGATTTGGAGTATAAATATGAGTGATGGTGTTCTTCATATAAACATCTCAAGCTTTTGATGATTTTATTGTCGTTTGAGTCACAACACAGGGATCTAAGAACATCTGAAATAACACCACATCAACTCAACAAACCGTAAACTTCTGTTATCAGTTAAGCTCTGAAGGTTTTTCAATTTCCTGCCGTTTCTAAACATATCATCTTTAGAGAGTCACTTCCCCCGTCTCTCTGCACCTCTGGGACCACACCTGTACAAGTGAAACTCTGCAGAAACCGTCAGGGCTACAAATAAACTTCCTCGAAGTAAGACACTCATCTCTCACTGCATATATTTGCATGTTGCGTGAATCCAGGCGTGAAGCGGCCGACGCGCACACAGCAGACACACGTCCTCACAGACATCCTGAGCAGTTTCACTACATGTGAAGCACCGCGATGAAGCAGCATAAATGAACAGAGATTTGAAACACACAGAATTACAAGCTCATCAAACAATATAACAGTAACTGCAGGGCATGCAGGGTACAGACAGACCAGATACAGTACAAAAATATGTGTGTATTCTAGTTGTTTGTTTTGCTGTATGTGTGAGCAGAGCTGGTCGTACATGGTGGACATCGATGACAGTTTCATATTAGAGTTCTTCTTGGTATCTATAACATCATGGCAGCAGACAGAAGCCTTTGCGATCTTGTGTGATGAGTTTTGCCTTGTCACTTGTTCCTTTCAGTTGTCTGAGTGGTGTCACTCATTGTCTCTGCTTGTCTGACTGGGACATTATAAGAGGAGGCAGAGTGGACCAAGATCTTGGAGATGGCAGCTAAACTGTGATTCCTGATGTTATGTAGAAGAACAAACCCAGGAATATAAGAAGAGAAATCCTTCCAGAAACGTCATGATGCTTTTAATCGAACAGCCTCTTCAGATCCAGACTGCAGCAACCTGGAAAAGCCACATTCCTCTGTGTGTGTGTCCCTCTGTCGTCCTCTCCTCTCACCCACCACGAGTGTGAAATGGTCAGAACTGGCTACAACTACGACTATTCTACTGATTTTATGGAAATCCAAACTCTGCTTCAGAGTCTTTTAGTTTACAGGCTGTCACATTGCTACAGAACGACCTTTTCAGTCGTGCAGAATATCCAGTAAACTTAGACATGTATAGTATCTGTGACAGCCTCAGGCCTGAGGGAACCTGGACCAGCAGCCAGCGACCAGTGCAGCGATGAAGAAAGGAAAGGAAAGGGAAGGAAAATACTGCTATCAGCTCGCACACACATTTATTCTGAGGTCCTCGTGAGCAGCGCCTGAACGTCACACTTCCCTCATTGTTCATGCTTATAGTGACACCTGCTGTGTAATGTGTGTGACATTTTTTAAAGAGAATAAACAAAAGCCATTCACGGGAGTAAAAGAAGGTCTTGCCCTCGTTAATTGAGGACACCATTATTAAAAAGGGGGTTTCATTAAAACTACAAAGGTCCATTTAAAACCTCTACATATATTCCATCTTAAGGAAGAACAAGAAATTGGTTTATATTCTCTAGACCTTTGTCATTTACACTGGAAGTGGTGATAGTTAGATTTTAAAGAAGGTGAGCTTGTCCTGCATCTCTGATTTTTTTTTAAATTTGTGATCAAAATTCTTCCAAACAGGATTCATTAAAATAAAATTCATTTTAAAGATGAAATCCTTCAGATTTCAGTCATGGCTGATTTGGCGCGACCTGGTGTTACTGGTGGTAACAGCAAGTGCAGTTTGTAATACAGGTTTCAGTATTCTTGGGGTAGAAAAACAAACTATTGTCATTTCAGTAATGATGTCAGGGTATAATTGGGTTTTTTTCCACCTTTCAGTGATCAACCAGGATCTGATTTCATCAGTGTGCAAACAGCAGGGCACAGTGAAAGGAGTTGGTTCCCTTGCTGAGAAGCTGGTGGTTTGCAGTTTGTGGCCTTCAGCTCTTCATCAATCAGCTCACTGTTGCTGCTCCTTCTTGTTCCATTACTAACTGCATCATAAAAAGACAATGAAAATAGTTTGGCATTATTGATGAACAAGAGTAGTGTTAATCTCACTGAAGAACAAAGTGCATTTCCTGTGTCCACTTCACAATAAAGGTCAGCTGCAGCAGTAGGAAATGCTTGGTTTGCATAAGCAGTTACTTAAAAAACTTAAAAACTTAAACTTAAAAAACAGACACCCAGTTTTTAATAGTGCAAAAGCAAGGCTTCTTGGAGTTGAGGGTCTGTAGCTGTGTGGTGTCTGGTCTCTTGCATCCTCTGTGGTGTAGCTGGGACATGGTTCAGGACTGCAGACATGTTCCTGGACTTTCAAAGAGCATCAGCTACTGCTGAAGTCTTTCCTTGAGAATGATTTAAACTGGTTCAGTCTTCAGCAGGCTGTTGGTTTCGTACACACTGCTGACAAGCTCCACTCTCTTTTCTCCACCCATTTTAAACAGTCTAAAATCCAGTAAACTGCTGCAGCGGCCTTTGATCACATGTGTATTCTGTGTCTCTGTTGACAACTTTAGCTGTGAACCAGCCTATACATCTGAGCTTGCATCATGAGACAAAACAAAAGGTGTGTCTGCAGGACCCACTCTACAAGACCTAGGGAGTGAAAATTGCCTTTTACTTCTAACAATCAAGTGTAACTTGACATGACTGCTGCCTCACTAACTACTCCCAGAAACTGTGACTTGGTCCAGTATTTTAGTGTGACACATTCGTGCCCAACATCTTCGCTTGTTGCACTTTGTACATGTGGTCTTCAAATCAAGACATTTCCGTCTGTCATCATGCTGAGTGCCACATCTACCACAGTTCTGGGTGTTTTTAGGGATGCTTGTTGCTTCTCATGCTTTGTTTCGTTTTCCATCTCTTGATGTTAACATTAGTCCAATGCAGCTCTGGTGTGGTTGACTGAGCAGCACTAAAGACTGCTGCAGTCAACACAAAGAAAACATTCAATCATTCCTGGTCCCATCCTCTACCAAGATATCTCTAAAACTGGACAACTGTCAACAAAACATGACATTCATGACAGATAGCAGATAATTCTTTCTGTGAGGAGATATGAGCACATTTTAAACAGATGTTGATGGAAGTTGTTATGTTTTGTACGAGGTTTTTATTGGACTCTCGTGCCAAGTTCAGAAAAGAGACTGGAGTGTGAATAATAAACAGTTTTAATGAAAGTTCAAGTGCAAACCAGTCAGAGTGCCGACCAAAAGGACAGAGTTCAATGGAGCTCAATCCAATGGATTCCAGGTCTGAAACTGGGGAAGCAGACAGATGGAGTCCAGGGGGGAGGTTTGGTTAACCCAGGACTTTCTCTGACAGACAGGGTCCAGATGAGGTGAGTGGTTGAATATCCACACGAGGTCTCGCAGAGACAGAAAACAGGCAGGGCACAGACGAGGACTGGTGACTGGATTCACCTGAGCACTGAAGCACAGACACAGGTGAGGTTAATACAAGGTGTTTTACACAAACTGAAACATGTGAAACAAGCCTCAAATGTGGCTATGACAAAATAGCAAATGACAGTAAAATAATCTGTTGAAGTCATTCTCCAGTTATGAATCAAAGAAAAAGTACAAATACATATTTCCACCACGTTAATGTTTATGTTATTTGTTCTGTCAAGTCAGTCACAATTGTGGAAAATAATGTTGCAGTTTCTTGTATAAAACCACTAGAGGGCAGTCAGTGTCAAGTTTCTCTCTCCTCTGTCACTAAAACAGACTATAAAGTTTGACTATAAGGTGTTTACCATCAGCAGTGAGTGCAGCTGCATCTGTCAGTGTCAGTTCATGTCAGCAGACAGGAAGTAGATCTCAAGATGAACAGCAGGAAGCCTGAAGGAGCTGCTGTTTATTCTCACAAAGTCAATTTACTTGAGTTCTATACATTTTGTGGATGGAGACAAATACTTCATAAAGTTTTTTTATTCGTGGAGAAAGTGTGTGATTCAGATAATAAATTAATTATTCACAAGTTTGAACGGCAGAGAAATATTGAGAAAAGATGTGAAGAAAATTTGACAGTTTGATGCAATAAAACAGGAACCAAAGTTATTTATATCTGAATATGAAGGAAATGTAGCTCCATCTCTTCATGGGCAGGAAGAAACCTGCTGCCTTCATGTGTTTCAGTGTTTCTCACGTTTTCATAAAAAGACAAATTGATGATAACATCATCAATAAATTCACTAAATCAGTTTTAAATAGAGAGCACGAGGAAGCGACGTGTGTGTGTCTGCGTCTTAGTTTTGTTTTACAAAACAGTTTATTTGTCTGACTGGAAAATTTGTTTTTATTGGATGAAAAACATGTTTATTCATGGCCTCCATGTACTGAGGGGTTACATGTTTTTACTGTTTTTCAAGCTGCATTAATATTCTCAACAGTTTTCTTCAACTTTATTTTTTAATGAGGTTTTCTTTGCCCTGATGTCCTGAAAATGGTTTGACTGAACACTGTCTTAAAAAGAACAACAGTAAAACATCATGAACAACATCTGGTGTTAGTCATTTTTTATGACTAACACCAGTTTTTTTTTTTTATTAAAAAAAATGCGATTTATTGATAGAGTATTATCAAAGTCTTCACATGATACATGAAACACACAAGAGGGACTCTTGGAGAAAACACTCATGTACAGTAAACATTCATTCTGTAGTTTCACCAAATAGTGACCGAGATCCAAGTCAAATCCAGTTCCACAGTGTGAGGAGGAGTCAATGCAAAAGTCAGATGTCTTCCACCTCTACTTATCTGACTGCAGAGAGGAGGACAGAGAACAGTGGACACACAGTTGAACATGATGGACTATAGGACAGGACTGCTGCTGTTAACTATCTGCTGGGCAGGTGAAGATCTACACTCATCTTCATCTAATAGAGCTTTTATTTGTGTCATCAGCTGATTTCACTTGATGTCTTTTCTCCTCTTGACAGGTGTTGATGGTCAGACTCTGACACAATCTGAACCAGTGGTTAAAAGGCCTGGAGAATCTCACAGATTGACCTGTACAGCCTCTGGTTTCACATTCAGGAGCTACCATATGAACTGGGTCAGACAGGCTCCTGGAAAAGGACTGGAGTGGGTTGCTTATATCAGTAGTATTGGTGGAACCACTTACTACTCTGAGTCAGTAAAAGGCTGGTTTACCATCTCCAGAGACAACAGCAGACAGCAGCTGTATCTGCAGATTAACGGTCTGAAGACTGAAGACTCTGCTGTTTATTATTGTGCTCGACAGCTGGGACTCACAGTGACTGGAGTTGGTTGAGCAGCTGTACAAAAACCTGCAGTCCTCATCAGACCCTCTCACAGGATAAATGAAACAAGCTCTCAAGGGTTTCAGATTCAAAATGCAAAACTCAAACACCAAGAAAATTCAAAAGCTCAAAGGCTGGTTTTAATCGCAAAAATCTCTCATGTATTTACAAGGAGAAACAAAAGGTGCTTGGTAATCAGAAGCTACCAACAAAAGATGCTCAGGTTGTCATCAAGGCAAAACACAGCAGTAATCAAGAACTCACAGGCAAGGCAAAGACAAGATACACAGGATCAACAAGACAATCTGGCAAAGGACAAAGGAAGACGCAGACTATATATACATGAGGTAACAAGGAACAGGTGGAAACAATCAGGGCGGGGCAGACAATCAGAAGGCGGGAAGGACACCAGGAAGTCAAGTGTCTGAAACGAGAGGAGAGTTAGGTTTCACAGTAAAACAGGAAGTGCATGACAAAACATGATGCCAGTGAATCAAACACATCAACAGACATGACGAGACATAACAAAATGTCCTCAGATCAGGACACATGAAAATGAAAAAGATACAACACAGTTACCATGAACACAAAATATTTCCAAACTGAGCTATGAATGTAGAAATCATATTACTAAAGAGACAGAGCTTGTTTATTCCATAATAGAACTTCATTAAACTCTTTAGAGGAAACAGCATCTGAACAATAAACATTATTTTGTAATTAAATAATTTTCCTGATTCTCTAACCTGAGCTTCAGTCTTTTTGCAGCTTTTACTGCTGTATAAAAACCTACAGTGCTGATGTTTCAGGCTGGTGGAGCCCAACCACGAAAAATTATTTTGAGAGTATTTATATTGTATATTCTATTATATACAATGTTTTTATATTAATTTTTTAAATCTGATTTTATATTCTACATTTAGATTACAGATATATCTTTAAATAGTCATGTAATTTCATGTAAAAATGTTTCTAAAAAAATTCAACTAAACATTAATCAGATCATCACAATAAAGATCAAGGACAAAGAAAGCAGAACAATCTATCTGCTAAAATTAAACAAATACGACACATTTCTACAAATGAAAACACAATAACGTCTGTAAATGATGTGGAATCTAAAGTGAGTCATAATATGAGAGTGACAAATAATGTTGCAGTTTCTGGTATCAAACCACTAGAGGGCAGTCAGTGTCAAGTTTCTCTCTCCTCTGTCACTAAAACAGACTATAAAGTTTGACTATAAGGTGTTTACCATCAGCATTGAGTGCAGCTGCATCTGTCAGTGTCAGTTCATGTCAGCAGACAGGAAGTAGATCTCAAGATGAACAGCAGGAAGCCTGAAGGAGCTGCTGTTTATTCTCACAAAGTCAATTTACTTAAATTCTACATATATTGTGGATGGAGACAAAAACTTTGTTAAGAAAGTCTTTTCATCATTGAGAAAGTGTGTTATTGTAGTAATGAAGGAACAATTTTCACTTTGTGGACCTGAAGCCAGATGAAGGAGAGTAAACAGAAATTATAATGTCACCTTTGACAAAGTCCAGATTTTGTTTTGATGATTCAGTCGTGAGTTTGTTTAATATTGTTGTTTGTTGGATGAAACACAATTCAGCTTTTGAAGAGAAGTCAAATTTCGCAAGATTCTTATGCAGATTTTCCTAAATCACATTTATTTGTCTGGTGTCACAACTCCGACATTATTGTTTCCCAAGTCCAACAAACAAAACGTCAAACTCTGTCCTCCCTGTGAGGACGAGTCAATGCAAAACCTAGTTGTCTTCCACCTTTACTAATCTGACTGCAGAGAGGACGATAAACCTTTTAGTTTTCACTGTGACTTTTATTGTAAACAAGCCAACAGAGTTTATATGTCTGACTGGACAATTTGTTTTTATTGGCTGAAAAACATGTTTATTCATGGCCTCCATGTACTGAGGGGTTACATGTTTTTACTGTTTTTAAAGCTTCATTAATATTCTCAACAGTTTTCTTCACATTTATTGAGGTTTTCTTTCCAGTCAAATCCAGTTCCACTTGCACTGATGTTGATGAGGAAGGTTTACGGTAAGCAACACGAAAGATGGCTGACTGAGAGCAACGTTAACATTACATGCACATCCACAGCCATTGATAATGTTACGTTAGCTCCCATTTTCCTCAATGTTGGGGTTCTGACTGTGTGTTGGTAGCATATTTGTTCCAGCTTTTTGGTTGTTTCTTCTGCTTCTTCTTCTTCTCTTGGCTGCAAATTTTATGGAGATTTTAAAGAGCACTCCTGCAGAAATTTTACCTGATTCTTGTGATTTTATTGTTGACAATTTTAACAGCAAACTGAAAACAACACTGGACTCTGTCGCTCCACTTTTAACCAAAACCATAAAAACAAAACCTACACCACCGTGGAGAAATAACGACGAAATCAGAAAACTCAAAAGAAATTGCAGGAGTGCAGAGAGGAGGTGGAGAAAAAGCAAACTGACAATTCACTATGAAATATTACGTGAACAGCTGAAAATCTACAATAACACAGTCAAACTGGCATGAATCTCTCATTTTTCAAGACTCATCACAGACCATAAAAACAACACCAAATTCCTGTTCTCCACCATCGATCGTTTAACTAATAGCAATTTTAAAAAACCCTCCAAAACCCCATCAGATGCCCTCTGTGAGGACTTTGCAGACCACTTCAGAAATATAATCGATAATATCAGATCCAGTCTTTTACCCCAACAGAATTAATTTTTTAACACACCTGTACCATTACGTTTACCTGAGGAAACACTGGAGAGTTTTGCCCTGGTGGACGCAAGGACACTTGGTCGAGCTTTCTCCCAAGTAAACCCAACAACCTGCCTTTTAGACCCAATTCCCACATCACTTTTAAAAACATTTTATGGCTTCTTTGAGGAACAGATTTTAAATATTGTAAATTACTCTCTTCAGACGGGTGTCTTCCCCGCCGCCTTTAAAACATCAGTGGTGAAGCCCCTTCTGAAGAAGAGTAACCTAGACCCCAACATTTTTAATAACTACAGACCTGTGTCCAACTTACCATTTTTAAGTAAAATATTAGAAAAGCTGGTTTTTAATCAATTAAATGATTTTTTAAATAGTATCAATATTTTGGAGAAATACCAATCTGGTTTTAGGATGAACCACAGTACAGAGACGGCCCTTTTAAAGATTTTAAATGACATTAGGTATAACGCAGATTCACATAAACTCACAGTCTTGGTACTACTGGATCTAAGTGCTGCCTTTGATACAGTAGATCACCACATTTTATTAAACAGACTGAGAAACCTGGTCGGCCTCTCTGGTACTGTTTTTAGCTGGTTCAGCTCCTATCTCACAGATCGATATTTCTGGGTAAGTTTGGATACATGTTCCTCCAGAACACATAAAACAAGTTGTGGGGTGCCCCAAGGGTCAATTTTAGGTCCAATTCTTTTTAATCGATATACACATAATCTATAGACACGGTATCAGCTTCCACAGTTATGCAGATGATACACAGCTGTACATTGCCGTGTCTCCTGAAGACACAGGGCCAATTGATGCTCTTTTTAACTGTATTTTAGATATAAATTCATCGATGGCAGAGAATTTCCTACAGCTCAACCAGGACAAAACAGAGGTCTTAGTCATTGGTCCTGAAGGCAATAAGGCAGGAAGTAGATCTCAAGATGAACAGCAGGAAGCCTGAAGGAGCTGCTCCTCTCGAGTCTGCAAACACTGAAACCATTCAAAGTCTTTTATGCAAATCAGCAGCATCAGACTGGAGTTTTCACATTTTTGACATGATCCTGGCTGCTGTCACTGTATTTCTGTCTGCAGCAAAAACAGTCAGTAAGAACAGGAAGTGAGCAAAGAAATGAATCAATAAATGCTGCAGATACAACAAAGCTGTACTCATTTGTTTGAAGTGAATCATTAATGTGATGTAGGAGGTGCTGACATGTAGTAAACTTAACATGAGTCGACCTGAACAAAAAGCACTCAGTGCCTGAACACTTGGAACATGAAGCCACCAGAGGAGGAGCCCTCAGACCACTAATGATTTCAGCAGTAGTTCACTGTTACAGTCAAGAGACAAACACACTTTAGAGTTTAGAAAAAGTTTCTTCTTTTAATTCAACAGCATCACTTTAAATAGTTGGATGTTGTCATCACTGATACATTATTGTTGGTTTTCCTACATTGAAAAATGAATGAAACTTTGAATCAGGAGTCTTAAGCCAACTTCATGGTGGCAAACTACAAAAAATGGTGCTTTCAGGAACAATCTGAAGTGTGTTTGTGAGATTTAATGTCCACCTTCTGTTTGTGAGATGAAGAGAAAAAAGCATTTCATCTTCATTTTGATTCATTTAAATATACTTGAGTCAGCTGATGTACTGTCATCAGTATGTAAATTAGCCTCATTGTGTGTTGCCTCATAAAGAAGTGAAGCGTGTGTGTCTGTGTGGTACAAACACACCATTAGCATCTCTTGTGGAGGGAATCATGTCCTACAGGCCCCTGGTCACCACATGACACCTGTCATCAGAGCATCAGGGTTTACACACAGACTGATCTTCCTTCATGATTTCCCTGAAGCTGTTATAGTTAGTATTTAAATTACTGGACCCATAATGCCAGACGTAGGTAGACAAAGAACAGGAGACAGGGCGCAAGTTACCAGTCTTTAATGAACACTGAATCTAGCAACAGCAGGCAGAGTAAGTGAATCTCCAGAGTAATGGTGAGGCTTGAGGGCAAGGAGGCAAAACAGGGGGAGATCCAATCCTTTTCCCAAGACACAGACAAACAGGGCATGGAGGCAAACAGGAAGGAGCAAGCACCTGAGCACAAAAACACAGGAGTCAGGAAGGCAGGCAAGTAGACAAGAAAAATAGGTCTCAAAAGATACTTCAGCTTGGTCAAGGTCTCATAGGTACCACGTGTAGAAGCGGACAAACCAACGAATATTGATTGAGGAACCAGTGCTTATATGCTGTTGCAGTAGGTGGGTCTTGATTGCCTGATAGCGCACAGCTGTACTCAGGTGAGGAGGCAGAGCCCCACCTGTAGCCACGCCCTACAGGGGAACAGAGACCCTTGACAGACAGGAGACAAAATGGTCGGGAAAAACATAGATCTCCACAGAAACAGAACTAAATCAATCATTGGACAACAGCAAAATGAAATCAGTGCTCGGGAGAGATCATTACAGGTAAGCTATTTACATCCTCTGTGTCTGTGGTGTAGCCGAGCAATGTTTATTGGTCATGTGGGTGCAGCAGCTCTGATGCTGCTGTCTGTGCGCAACTCGGAAAGGACTGAACTTTGCTGCTTCTGGCTGGTCTGTGACTGTGTGTTGTTATTTGGCTTCTGTGTTAATGTTGATGAACAAGTTACTCAGTTTGAGAATTGTTAGAAATGTTTAAAGTCTGCCTGACCTGGATGGTCGCTTCGTATTCATGAAACATTCATTCAGATGAGACAGACATGTGACATTCAGGTTGAATTCCGAGGAGAGTTAGGTTTCACAATAAAACAGGAAGTCACAAGACAACATGGACACAGGACAAAAACATAACTTAACACAATTTCTTGGACATGACAGTTATCCTGGAAAAAAACTTGCTTCCCTTTGCTCTGACATTGTTCCCCAACTCTGAGGACTGTTTTTTTCCAGCAGGACAATGATCCATGCCACACAGCTAGTTCAATCAGGGTGTGGATGAAGGACCACCAGACCAAGACCCTGTCATGGCCTGATCAATCCCCAGACCTGAACCGCATTGAAAACCTCTGGAATGTGATCAAGAGGAAGATGGATGGTCACAAGCCATTAAACAAAGCTGAGCTGCTTGATTTTTTGCACCAGGAGCAGCATAAAGTCACCCAACAACAATGTGAAAGACTGGTGGAGAACATGCCAAAATGCATTAAAGCTGAGATTGAAAATCAGGGTAATTTCATCAAATATTGTTTCCTGAATCTTTTCCAAAGTCTTCTGAAGTTAAACATTAGTATTGTGTTGTTTAAAAATGATTATGAACTTTTTTTCTTTGCAGTATTTGAGGTCTGAAAACACAACTCACAAATCTTTTTTTTTTTATTATTTTGACCATTTGTCATTTTCTGACAATAAATGTTCTAAATGACAATATCTTTATTTGGAATTTGAGAGAAATGGTGTTTGTAGTTTATAGAATAAAACAAAACTGTTCTTTTTACTCAAACACAAACCTATAAACAGTAAAATCAGAGAGGCTGTTAATTTATATTTATGTAAGATATGTCTGACTGGACAATTTGTTTGTATTGGCTGGAAAACATGTTTATTCAAGGCTCCATGTACTGAGGGGTTACCATTTTTACTGTTTTTAAAGCTTCATTAATATTCTCAATAGTTTTCTTCACTTTTAATGAGGTTTTCTTTCAAGTCAGATCCAGCTCCACTTCCTGTGAGGAGGAGTCAATGCAAAAGTCAGATGTCTTCCACCTCTACTTATCTGACTGCAGAGAGGAGGACAGAGAACAGTGGACACACAGTTGAACATGATGGACTATAGGACAGGACTGCTGCTGTTCACTATCTGCTGGGCAGGTGAAGATCTACACTCATCTTCATCTAATAGAGCTTTTATTTGTGTCATCAGCTGATTTCACTTGATGTCTTTTCTCCTCTTGACAGGTGTTGATGGTCAGACTCTGACACAATCTGAACCAGTGGTTAAAAGGCCTGGAGAATCTCACATATTGACCTGTACAACCTCTGGATTGTCATTCAGCAGCTACTGGATGAACTGGATCAGACAGGCTCCTGGAAAAGGACTGGAGTGGGTCGCTGCTGACACTGGTGGCAGCAGCAACATCTACTCTGAGTCAGTGAAAGGCCGGTTTACCATCTCCAGAGACAACAGCAGACAGCAGCTGTATCTGCAGATGAACAGTCTGAAGACTGAAGACTCTGCTGTTTATTATTGTGCTCGAGGCTCACAGTGACTGGAGTTGGTTGAGCAGCTGTACAAAAACCTGCAGTCCTCATCTTTCAGGGTGGTGGAGCCCAACCATGAAGTATTATTTTAATAGTGTTTATATTGTAATTTTTATGATCTATTTTTTATATTTAAATTTTCCCCTGATTTCATATTGTATAATTAGAAATATTTTTTAAACAATTTTATGAATTCCTGTCACTCATATTTTCACTGAACTGGACAGAGTATGTTTTGTGAGGCAACATGAGCACATTTTTGGGTGTGTCGTGAAATGATCTAAGGGGCATTTATCACGTGAAAGGGTCTCCTTTCACATGATAAATGTCCTCAGTATCAGTATCCAGTCCTATGAACCGAGCAGGACATAGTGTGTACCATTTCCACAATTCTGTCACACAGAAATGGAAGGTCAGCATCGTGGAAGAGGGGTGAGGATACGTGGAGGAAGGGGAAGGGGACAAAACAGGCAAAGAGGGAGAAGAGGCCAAATACATTCTTAATGAAATTAGGGCTACAATTGTGGACCACATTGTCAATCACGGCCTCACGATGGCTGAGGCTGGTCGAAGGGTGCAACCAAATGTTGGAAGACCCACCGTGAACTCAATCATTCAAACATTTCGCAGGGAAAACAGGCACTGCTCTCTAAAGCGTGTACTGGAGCTGGAAGCCAGGGAACCACTGCACACATTCATATACGTTGATGAGGAGGGTTTCAGTCTGGCCAAATGTAGAAGGTGTGGAAGAAATTACATTGGACAGAGAGCAACCACTGATGTCCCAGGCCGACATGGAGGGAATGTTACAATGTGTGCAGCCATCTCAGACAATGGCGTCCTCACCCATATCCCCTTTCTTGGTCAATATAATACACAACATCTGCTGACTGTTTTAGACACTCTTTACAGGGACATAGTCCCTGAGAATGAGAGGGGTGGAGGCCAACTCAACAAGTATGTTGTTGCATGGGATAAAGTCCATTTTCACCACTCACATCGGGTCAGACAGTGGTTTGCAGCACATGACAGGATGCTGGTGGAATAGAATGAGGAGTTTTTCTCTGCCTGGAGGTGGAAGGTTTATGACCGGCACCCACATGTGCAAATGGCCCTGGATGCAGCGTGTGACGACATCACAGCAGAGTCATGCAGAAGGCGGATTCGCCACTTCAGGAGATACTTTCCTCGCTGCATTGTAAGGGATGATATCCGTTGTGATGTAGATGAAAGTATGTGGCCACATAGACAGGAATGTCTGGATGTGTCAGAATGATTTACCTGAAATGTATGTATTTAGTGTCTTGTACTCACTTACTCCTCAGCAAAGTTACACGTTGCTGTTGTTTTCGAATCGTTGTACAAGTAGTGTATAGTGCTGTCTTAAAGGATAACTTTCGTTTTTTACAACCTGGACTTTATTTGTAGCTTTAAATACGACCATTTAGACACCCAGACAACTTTGGTGGCATTTGGAGTTGTTTTGAAGAAATTAGCCCCAGAGGAGCGGCGCATATATCCGTATAATGCGAGTAATTGGGGCACCCGTGCGTAGCCTCTATAAACGCATAATCTGCGGCGAAACTCGTTCATATTCCAATATTTTGTTATGATATGCTGGCGCTATTCCCCTCTGAGCCCGTGGTGGCATGTTATCAACATCCAGTGTCTCGAGACAACTAATTCTGACGTGGATGACGTCATTTTCGAGCGCTGCGAGCTACCAGCCACAACACGGCTAACTCTGCGGCGGTCGGCTAGTTTAGCTGTAGTTTGCGACTATTATTTTTCACAAAATGGATGAATATTTTTCCGACTCTGAGGTGGTGGACGATGACTTTGTTTACGATGGACGTCCTCACCGTTTTGAGCCAGAGTACACGGACGAGGAGCTAATATTGAATTAGTGTCAATACAACACATTTAGACATGAATAGTTTCTAGAACAGTCAACAGACTCTTCTATTGGCTCCAGTTAGAGCAATATTGATGCTTCATATGTTTGATTCTATGCAAACTCAGTGAGCTTCCTTGTTACTCAGCTATAAAACCTTCACATCAGGCTGTCAGTGGAGTTCACAGCACGTCACTTTCAACATCAACCATGTTTTCTGTAGCTCTGCTGCTGCTGTTGGCAGCTGGATGTGAGTCTCTCTGGATGTGTCAAAGTCCACAGTTCTTCTTTTACAGTTTAACTTGATCATTTGATCCAAATCATTGTCTTTTTTCAGCCTGCAGGAAAACCACTGGAGTGGATTAGTCGTGACACAGATGTCAAAGATACACTAAAGAACAAGTTCAGTGTCGACTTGGACTCTTCCAGCAACACAGTGACTCTAAACCGACAGAATGTGCAGCCTGAAGACACTGCTGTGTATTACTGTGCCAGAGGTCCACAGCGAAAGACCATAATAGGAGAGTCATACAAAAACTTCTTCCTCTATTTACCACCACTGTGGACAACCAGCTGCCTCTGTGTCACTTTATGATTTTAATGAAGCTTGTTTTATTTTGCTTGACCAAAATTTCTCTCAACAGGGTCTGTTACAGTTTGTCTCAATTGCTTTGGTGGGAACGCCTCGGGGTCCCCCCGGAAGAGCTGGAGGAAGTGTCTGGGGAGAGGGAAGTCTGGGCTTCCCTGCTTAGACTGCTGCCCCCGCGACCTGGCCCCGGATAAGCGGAAGAGAATGGATGGATGGATGGCATTTCTCAACCACTCTTAAAATTCGCACAACACTTAGTGCATTTCTCAAAACAATTAGTTCAAACTGTAAAACCTAGTGGATAACCTGCAAAGCACATCACGTGTTAAAAATGGACAGTCCATCCCTTCAAAGCAAGTATTTATGTCAATGTAACTGCCAGTGTCATCAAAATGAGAAGTCTTGACACCATCGTGTATGAACAAGTTAGTCAAATGGCTTTGTCATGTTTTCATTATGACAGTTTATTCTGTCAGTGTTTTCCAGTGACAAAAAAGGTCAGACCTTGGTGACACTACCTAAAAATGCACAAGACAGCACTATACACTACTTGTACAACCATTCAAAAACAACAGTAAAGTTACACATTGCTGTAGTTAGAGGAGTAAATGAGTACAAGACACTGAATGCGTACGTTTCACATTTTTACTCGATATGTGCTTTGCAATTCTACAGCATTGTGTAAAAGCAAAATACACTGCAGTCACTTATTTAGAACGAACATAAGAAACACCCTTTTGGTAGAGGTGTGCACAAATGTGAACAATATAACAGTACATATTGTAACTGAACATCAAGACGTTCCTGTCTGTCTGGCCACATAATTGTTCAATTTAGGAGACATTTCCAGGAAAAATGATAAAGAAAGGTATAAAATTTTCTTGACAGAATTTGATAACTCGTTCAACAATTTTGGATGACTCAAGCAATAAAATGAGGACTATTAGTTTTATTGGGAATGACTATTCAGCATCCATGAGTATAGTTTATTTAGACTGACATGACATAAGCAAATGATAAGGTTTAAAACAGCAGAGAATTGTATGAAAGCAACTGACACATGTCCAAAAACATTTGCAATTGCTTCAGAGGAAGGAGAAATTGCTACTATGATGTGCACAAATGACTACGTGTTGTGGAGGCTGAACTAAAAGTTATGAGAATTTTCATTCTGATCTGAGAAAAGCACCAAAGCGACTGAGACAAACAGCAAATAAATTCTCATTTTAAAGCTGTTATTTGCCACAATCAATCTGTTTGAATGTACACTCAATTTTCATGTCACTGGAAACAGTGAATGCATCCTGTTTGTAACTACAGGAACACTTTAGGTTGGATCAACAAATTAGTAATCAACATTGAGAAATTGTTCTGGTGACATGGTGGTGACATGAAGGGGTTTTGGTGATGATACGAGCAGCTGAGTTCTGGACCAGTTGGAGGTTATGGAGGGATTTTTGAGGGAGACCAAAGAGGAGGGAATTACAGTCGTCAATGCAGGGGGTGACAAGACTGTGTACAAGGATGGAGGAAGTGTGGGAGGTGAGGGAGGGCCGGAGACAGTTTATGTTGCTTAGATGAAAGTAAGCAGACCATGTAGTATTATTGATATGGGAGTGGAAGGATAGAGAGCCATCCAGTATGACACCCAAGCTCTTAACCTGAGGGGAGGGGGAAACAAGAGAGTTGTCAATTGAAAAGGAAACACTGACAGCTTTGGATAGGGTGGATTTGGTGCCTACAAGGAGGACTTCAGTTTTGTCACTGCTAAGTTTTAAGAAGTTGGAGGTGAACCAGGATTTGATTTCAGATAAGCAGGTGGTAAGGGAGAGGGGAGGGAGAGTGACAGCGGGTTTGTCAGATAGGTAGAGCTGGGTGTCGTCTGCATAGCAATGGAAATTGATGTTGAATTTTACGAAAGATATTGCCAAGGGGAAGGAAGTAGGTGATGAAGAGGAGGGGCCCCAGCACAGAACCCTGGGGCACACCAGAGGTGACAGGGGAGGGTTGGGATTTAAACGACTTGAGTTGAATGAACTGAGTACGGCCAGAGAGACATGAGTCAAGGGGTGTGTCAATTATGCCAATGGAGGAGAGTCTATGGAGGAGGATGGAGTGAGAGATGGTGTCAAAGGCTGCACTTAGGTCGAGGAGGATGAGAATGAAAAGCATGCCAGAGTCAACCCATCCTCCTCTACTGCTCCCCCTGCTTCTTTAATATGCTGTCAACCCCCAACAAGTACAGACAAACACAGATCACACACAAGATCATCGGCCTGCCGACCCCCAACCTCCAAGACCTCAACAGCACAGCCACTGCACGCAGAACACACGCCATAGCAACCGTTACAGGTCGCTAGTATGGAAAAAGGTGAAGTTCAGCAGGTGTTTTGTCCCCTCTGCCATAACAGAGCTGAATAGAAGATCCCAACTGAGTTTGTGTGTTTGTGCACGTAAAGTTTGTGAATGTGCTGGTGGTGGGTGCATGTTGTTGTTCCCACAGAAGATTCTGTAAAGTTTGATGTATTTTTTGTATTATTGAGGTTGTATGGAAGGTGGAAACAATTTTCCGTGAAAAGGATGAATAAATCTAAATCTACATCTAGACTTCAATATAAACATTTGCACCGTGACAATAAATCTGGCACAAGGAAAATCAAATGAAATGAAATTTTGAAAAAAATCATTATTCAGACGAGACAGACAGGTGACATTCAGGTTTAATTCAGTTTTCTCCTCCCTGTGAGGAGGAGTCAATGCAAAAGTCAGATGTCTTCCACCTCTACTTATCTGACTGCAGAGAGGAGGACAGAGAACAGTGGACACACAGTTGAACATGATGGACTATAGGACAGGACTGCTGCTGTTAACTATCTGCTGGGCAGGTGAAGATCTACACTCATCTTCATCTAATAGAGCTTTGATTTGTGTCATCAGCTGATTTCACTTGATGTCTTTTCTCCTCTTGACAGGTGTTGATGGTCAGACTCTGACACAATCTGAACCAGTGGTTAAAAGGCCTGGAGAATCTCACAGATTGACCTGTACAGCCTCTGGACTTTCAATCCGTGGCTGCTATATGCTCTGGATCAGACAGGCTCCTGGAAAAGGACTGGAGTGGGTGGCTGCTATTTATGATGGTAGCAACATCTACTACTCTGAGTCAGTGAAAGGCCGGTTTACCATCTCCAGAGACAACAGCAGACAGCAGGTGTATCTGCAGATGAACAGTCTGAAGACTGAAGACTCTGCTGTTTATTTTTGTGCTCGACAGTCACAGTGACTGGAGTTGGTTGAGCAGCTGTACAAAAACCTGCAGTCCTCTTCTTTCAGGCTGGTCGAGCCCAACCATAAAGTATTACTTTAATTGTATTCATATTGCATATTTTATCATTTATAATTTAGTTTGCAATATATTTTTGCATCTTTTTTATATTTCTGTAATATAATATGATGTACTCTGATTTAATTTTTTTTTAAATCTGTTCTTGACAAAAATTCTTACTAAACATTAACCACATTGAAAACCCAATAAAGATCACTTGTTGATAGAAGAACAAAGACAGCACAACAATCTGTTTGCTGAAATTAAACTACTACAAATACAAAACATTACTACAAATTAAAACACAGTAATGTCTGTAAATGATGTGGAATCTAAAGTGAGTCATAATATGAGAGTGAAAAATAATGTTGCAGTTTCTAGTATAAAACCACTAGAGGGCAGTCAGTGTCAAGTTTCTCTCTCCTCTGTTACTAATACAGACCATTAAGTTTGACTATACAGTGTTTAATTATTGTAAACACATTTCAATAAACCCTGTATTTTCATGTGTCAGAAGTCACAACTACGATGAACGGTTTGTATTTTTAGAATGAATATGGTTTCATTTTTAATACTGAGAGACATTTTAGACAAATGGAAACATGTCAGCCAAACATGAAAACAGCTGACTTGGAGCATTAACTCTTGGACATTAATTCTGCAGTTTCATTAAATATCTCCCATCCAGCTGTTTCCTCCCTGTGAGGAGGAGTCAATGCAAAAGTCAGATGTCTTCCACCTCTACTTATCTGACTGCAGAGAGGAGGACAGAGAACAGTGGACACACAGTTGAACATGATGGACTATAGGACAGGACTGCTGCTGTTAACTATCTGCTGGGCAGGTGAAGATCTACACTCATCTTCATCTAATAGAGCTTTTATTTGTGTCATCAGCTGTTTCACTTGATGTCTTTTCTCCTCTTGACAGGTGTTGATGGTCAGACTCTGACAGAATCTGAACCAGTGGTTAAAAGGCCTGGAGAATCTCACAGATTGACCTGTACAGGCTCTGGATTCACATTCAGAGACTACTATATGGCCTGGGTCAGACAGGCTCCTGGCAAAGGAATGGAGTGGATCTCTTATATCGGCATTGCTAGTACTCCTATCCGTTACTCCCAGTCAGTCCAGGGGAGATTCACCATCTCCAGAGACGAATCCAGCAGTAAACTCTATCTACAGATGAACAGTCTGAAGACTGAGGACACAGCAGTGTATTACTGTGCCCGGGAGACACAGTGAGAGAGAGTGATAGGAGAGTCATACAAAAACTACTTCCTCTATTTACCACCACTGGGAACATCACAATACTGAGTGTGATTGACTGTCAGTCATGAAAATTTGTGGTGGCTGAATATTGAAGTCTTAATTTGACTCCATTTTTATTTCAATTGCAACCTTCACAAATATTGAAAACTTGATTTTACAGATGTTTTTATTTCTGGTTTTTCCTTTGAATCAATGTTTACAGACAATGCAAAACACTATTTCCTGTTTCACACAGCTGATTATATTCTCTGTAAGTACATGTATGAAGATCATCCATGTGACACATTTCAAAACAGAAAGAAAAAGACAGTTTCTAGACACATTGACATCTGATTTGTCTAATCAAAAAAATTAAATCAAAGAATAGTGCAGAAATAAACAGCAACAAACACAAGTACAGAAGTTTAAAAGTTTGCCCCTTTAGGCATGAACATTCACACAAATGTGCAAAGTGGAGTAAGGTGTACAAAATGAATGTAATTACACCTATAAGTAATGAAGGCATTGCGTTGTGCCAGAAGTTTTGGAAAAAGTCCACAATAACATCAGTAAAGTGCACAATAACACAAAGCATCAGTCGACCTGAACAAAAAGCCCTCAGTGCCTGAACACTTGTAACATGAAGCCACCAGAGGAGGAGCCCTCAGACCACGAATGACTTCAACACCAGTTCACTGTTACAGTCAAGAGACAAACACACTTTAGAGTTTAGAAAAAGTTTCTTCATTTAATTCAACAGCATCACTTTAAATAGTTGGATGTTTTCATAACTGATACATTATTGTTGGTTTTCCCAAAGTGAAAAATGAATTATATATTTATACATGACCAAACATTAAAACTTTCAAGTCATGAATTTCAAGTTTTTTTGTGTGAGATGAAGAGAAACACCTGAACATTTCATTTTCATTGATTCAAATATACTTCAGTCAACTGATTTACTGTCATCAATATTTAAATTTGCCTCCTTGTGTAATCCCTCATGACGAGGTGAAGTGTGTGTGTGTGTGTGTGCGCGCGCCTGTGTGTGTGTGTGTGTGTGTGTGTGTGTCAGTGAGAGGACAGAAGAGCTTGGAGGAGCCTGTTATATTGAGTGATATCAGCCTCAACTGAAATTACAGCTCATCAAAATCATTGAAAGTAACTGTATTAAAGCTTGGTCACATCGATTAATCAAGGAGCCAGTAGAATCAGGAACACTCACAGTTCAGTCCATCGACCCTCTAAACATGAACTGTCTGTTCATATCACATAGGACACCTGTCAAAATCCCTGAGAAGCCTTACTAAATTCAAAACTGAACTGTCACAGAGAGCCAAGACCAAATTCTGGCTCAGTTCTTTGACAACACAGAAAAAATGCACCACTGCCTTCAACGTACAGTCTCCACAAACTAAATTACCAAGCAGACAGTCTGATATTCTGCATTGACTCAAACAGAAGACTCTCTTTCTAAATGTTTCAATCCTCACAAACATTGGAGTGTAAAACACATTTCATCGTGATCAGAAACAAATGTAGCTCTGAACAACACAAGGCTGCGGTCGTCTACTGCCAACAGCAAATTATTCAAACTGATTGTAAACCTGAAACATTACAGCAGATACTTCAAGTCATCACTGGTGAAGACAAAGAAGAAACAGAATGAACGTATTCAAAGGTCTCTATCAGGTCCTCTTATCACTGAAGCCAGAAAGACTGCAAACAGATTCGTGATTATTTGTTCCGTCTGTTAAAGAACTCTAGAGGGCAGTCTAGGACTGACTGGGTTTGATACTTGCACTGATTATGATGAACAAGGTTCATGAGGAGTAACATCAACATGACATACATGAACACAACTAGTGATGATGGTATATTTGCCCAAATCAAAGGCCAGTTCCTACTCTTACCTGGTCTAATGATGTAAAGTAAAGTAAAAATACTACTTCCTGTTTCTACAATGGGGGTGATTAAACTCTCTGTGTTCATGAAACTGTGTCCACATGTCTTCATAAATACATGCATGCAGATCATGCATGTGATACAAACATTTACATTTCGGACACATTAAAAGATAAAAAGCTTCAATGTGATTTTCAGATTGTTCACCAAAACTTTCACACCAAATCCACACAAAGTCCTAATATGTGCACATTTTACAGCCAGAAAAAAAAAATTTAAGATATTTAATGAACCTTTTTGCCACTTGTTCACTTTAATTCATTTTTCTTATTGTCTAATCTGTGATTTAGGGTCCAAATGATAGGACAAATATTGTTAGACTTTTTATTATATAGTTATATGAGATATATTTTTTCTGTTCATACGTCTGCATATAAGTCACTCAATAGCGCAACCAACTGCCGGCACACTTTTGTTATCATCATCATCATCAATATCATCATCATCATCATTGTCATCATCACCACCATCATCATCATTGTCATCATCACAATCATCATCATCATCATGCTTTCTAAAAACCTCTGGCTCCATCTAGTGGAGCATTTGTGACCTTGTTCCTGCTTCTTCTGATGGGCTGGAGGCACACCTGTTCCAGATTCATAATCAACTAATGATTGCAGCTGCAGCAAGGAGTGGCCATTCATCATTCACACTGCAGTCAACTATATAAGAAGCCAACTGACTACGACGCTGGATTGTAAAACACCTCAACCTGCTGCCACTTTCAGAAGTTCTCCGATGATACAGCCATCGTTGGATGTGTATCGCAGTGGAACGATTTGGAATACAGGGAAGTCATCACTTACTTTGTCGACTGGTGTGGACTAAACCACCTGCACATAAACGCCAGCAAGACTAAGGAGATGGTGATTGACTCCCGCTGGAAAGCACCACAGACTACACCGTTGTGCATCCAGGGTCATCTCATGGACATTGAGATCGTGGAGGAGTACAAATACCTGAGTGTCCTGCTCAACAATAAACTGGACTGGTCCACTAACACTGATGCCCTGTACAGGAAGGGCCAAAGTCGTCTCCATCGACTGAGAAGACTGAGGTCCTTTGGAGTATGTAGGACATTACTGAGGACTTTCTATGACTCTGTGGTTGCATCTGCAGTCTTTTACGCAGTTGTGTGCTGTGGCTGTAGAAGCTCTGAGAGGGACAGAAAAAGACTCAACAAACTGGTCAGGAGAGCTGGCTCTGTCCTGGACTGCCCTCTGGACACCACTGAGGATGTAGGTGAGAGGAGGTCGTTAGCCAAGCTGACATCCATCATTAACAACCTACCCGTTAGAGGGTGCTACTAGTTGACGTCTATTTTCATTTTCCCATGCTCTGTCAGCATGGTGCTTTTCTTTGTAAATAAACATTGTATTCTTTCGCCAAGCCTGTGTCTGCACCTGAGCCTCCGAGACCCGTTCCTTGACACATCCATGATTCATGTTAATATTCACATTAAGAATACTAATAATGGTCCTTGTTTGCAATTATACAAGATTTACATCATGTTTTAATATTGAATTGTCAGTACAACACATTTAGGCAATAATAGTTTACAGTAAAAGCAAAGTTAACAGTTGTTTCATTTCTGTAAGATACGATAAGATAAGACTTTATTTCTCCCCAGCTGGGAATAGCAGTTGGAAAAAAATAGCAACAGAAATAGAGAACATACTAAATAAAAAATAAAAGCTAACTTTACATGTACATTTTATCCAAACAAAATATTTACAAGAAATATGTAAAAAAAAAAATACATATTGCCACTAAGAACTATGAGAAAAATAGCTGTACAATTTAATGCCAAAAATTCTTTAGAATTACACAGTTTATACAGATACGGCACTTGGCTCTGTTACCACCTGTCTCAGGGGTGACAACAATAAGGGGAGCAACACACAGTCAATACCAGTTCTGATTACTATTTATTAAACAAAAGTGTCCAGCAAAATGGTATAAATATGGAGTGTGTAAAATGGAGCATAATCAGTTGTGTCAGCGGTGTGTGGATGGGTGAGAATGTGTGGGTGGCAAATGTTGAATTCTGCAGCAAACCGAACAAGGATGGCTACGCAGGCTGGTGCAGGCCTCGCCGAGGGTGAGTGAGAGAGAGAGTGGGCAATCAGAAAGGCAGGCTTTTATGCTTTCTGAAAGTCCACACCCAGATGATTAAAGCAGGTGACACTCCTCAGCTCCACCCCTGAACAGCTCTCAGAGGCTGCAAACAAAAAGAGAGTGAGGCACAAACAAAGGAGTGGGAGGAGTTGTCACACCCCCTCCCTTAAGATGGGGGTCCACCTCTGGAACCCCAGACATCCTCTTAGTCAGCTGTGCCTAAAAATATTAACTTAAATTGACCAAATATTGGTATAATGAAAACATTTTCTACAACCTGCACTTCTTCCTGATCTCCAGCCACTAAAGCCATCACCTCAGCAACCTTGGTACCGTAGGAAGCAGTTTAAGAGAGACAACCCCAATGGGCAGAGAGGTTCACTGCAGGGAGAAAACAGGTTACACAGACACTGCTCTGGACATGGCATCAGCAACTTTGTTTTCAGCGCCCTTCACATGGCAAATGTCCAGATTAAATGGCTGGAGGAAAAGATACCAACGCATCAGCCGCTGGTTTGGGTTCTGTAGAGAGTGAAGAAAAGTTAGAGGATTTTGATCAGTATATACCACCAGCGGACTTGACCCTCCACCAACATAAACCTCAAAGTGTCGCAAGGCCCAAATAAGAGCCAGTGCCTCCTTTTCAATGATGGAATAGTTTAACTCGTGTGAGTTAAACTTTTTGGAAAGAAGCCCACCGGACAGTCAACACCGTGTGCATTAGCTTGCATGAGAACAGCTCCAGCACCCACCTTACTACTACACGTATAGTGTGAACGGCAGGTTGACTTTTGGAGCAGCTAGAACAGGAGCAGAGCACAGCAAGGACTTGATATTCTCAAAGGCATGTTGGCAAACAGGTGACCATTCAAACTTAGCCTTTGAGCTCAGAAGAGATGTTAGCGGGGCAGCTACTGTGGAGAAATCCTTACAAAACCCACGATAATAACCTGCCATGCCGAGGAAGCAGGAGAGCTCTTTCTTGGTAGTTGGGATGGGAAACTGGTCAATCGCAAACACCTTTGCTCTTACTGGGCGCACCTGCCCCTGTCCAACCACCTTACCCAGGTAAGTAACTGTCGCCTTAGCAAACCATTTGGCCAGATTTACTGTCAAAGCTGCCCAGGCTAGTCGCTCAAACAGTGCCCTTATACGCTGAAGGTGCTGTTGCCAAGAGTCACTGTAAATCACTACATCATCTAAATACACAGCACACCCTTCCAAGCCTGATACCACCTTGTTCATCAGGCGCTGGAAGGTGGCTGGAGCATTGCGGAGACTGAATGGCATGGCAGTAGATGAGTACAACCCACTATCTGTAATGAACGCTGCGACTTCGCGAGCTCTGGGAGTTAAGGGGACTTGCCAGAAACCTTTCAAAAGATCAAATTAACTGACAAACTTGGCAGTACCCACCTGATCCACACAATCTTCCATGCGGGGAAGAGGAAAAGAGTCAGACTTTGTTACTTTGTTTACCTTACGCAGATCAGCACAGGGCCTAAAAGTACCATGAGGTTTACTAACCAGCAGACACGGGAAGGACCAGCTAGAAGCACATGGCTCCGCAATGTTGTTTGTCACCATGTATTTGACTTCTGCTTCTAGATACTTGCGCTTGTCAGGAGACATGCAGTAGAAGTGTTGTCGAATGGGCTGGGCATCACCCACATCAATGTCATGCTGAATGAGATGGGTACGAGACGGGGTATCTGCAAACAGACTTGGATACTCTTTGATTATATTAATAAGTTCTTTTCTCTTTACTTCTGGCAAATGTTTCAGCAGGTCATCAAGCTTGGCAAGTGTCTCTGAGTTTTTAAGTCTCCCTCTCAATATTCCATGATCTGGAACTTCCAACATTTCCTCAGGGGCTGCAGTCAGACACAGAGCAGGAGAAGGAGGATCCTCTGGAGCAGCTACGGCAGCGGAGGCGAGCAAAGGACCAGGACCTGAATCTGGAGAACGAGCATAATAAGGCTTTAACAAGTTAACATGGTACATCTGCATTGATTTCTTCCGGTCAGGAGTTGAGATGTAGTAGTTAAATTCTGACACCTTATGCACCACTGTGTAAGGGCCAAAAAATTTAGCTTGAAAAGGAGAGCAAGCTAAAGGCAGAAGGGCAAGAACTTGATCCCCAGGGCTAAATTCACAACTCTCAGCCCTACGGTCATACAGCTTTTTCATTTTATTATGGGCTGCTTGCAGATTCTCTTTTGCCATCTTATTTGCTTTGTACAGCTGTTGCCTGAACCCGTTCACGTAGTCGATCAGGTTTGCACGGCCTCCTTCAACATTCCAGTCACTGCTCAGGGAGGCCAAGGGGCCAGGAACTGCGTGACCGAGACGAGGTCATTGGGACTAAAGCCCAGACTCTCCTGAGAAACCTCTCTGGCAGCTAACACCAACCATGGTAAGCCCTCTTCCCAGTCCTGGTTCAATCAGTGCAGTAAGCACGAAGAAGAGTCTTTAGGGTTTGGTGGAATCGCTCTAAAGCTCCTTGGCTCTGTGGATGGTATGCACTGGACTGGGCATGTTTCACTCTTAGCTGTGTTAGGATTTCTTTGAACATTTTGGAACAAAAGTTAGAGCCTTGATCTGACTGGATAACTTTTGGGACCCCAAAGATGGACATGAACTGTGTCAAAGCTTTGACGACAGATTTGGTTGTAATATTATGTAGAGGGTAGGCAGCTGGGTAGCGGTTTGCCTGACACATTACTGTTAGCAGGAAGTGGCTACCAGCTTTGGAACGTGGCAATGGTCCAACACAGTCAATCAAGAGGTGTTCAAAGGGTTGTTCAGCGGCTGGAATTGGGAACAAAGGAGCAGGTTTCATCACCTGCTTAGGTTTCCCTGTTAACTGGCAAGTATGACATGTTTTAAGAAAGGCAGACACATCTTTTTTTCACACACGGCCAGTAAAAATGTCTCAGAATCTTATCATATGTTTTCCTCACCCCTGGATGACCAGCAACACTGTCATGAGCAGTCTGAAGCACAATGGGACGTAGTGAAAAGGGCAGAACAATTTGCAAAACCTCTTCACCCACAAAACCATCCCCCTGGGGAATCCATTTTCTCACCAACAACCCATCCTGTAGAAAGTAACCACAGGGAGCACTCTCCACCTCATCATCTGGCAGAAGATGGTTGTACAGAGTTTGAAGTGTGGGATCCTGCTGCTGCTCCTTCACCAGTTCACTGCAGGTTTTACACAAGGGAAAAGCAGGCACAGGGAAAACAGATATTCTTTTGTTCTTTACATTTTCAGGACTAGGCTTACCAACTGCACACATGACACGAGTGACCACACAAGTTGGAAAAGTTGAAGAAATAAGAGATTTAGAAACATCTGTCTGGGAAGATAAGATGTTCCCCTGGGCATCCTGAGCTGGATGAGTATCAGACCACACTCTAGCCCCAGCCAGGTCATTCCCCAGGATGACATGAATTCCTTGCATGGGTAAAGCAGGACGCACCGCCATGGTCACATCACCCTGCAGGAGCTCTGAAGACAGAGTTGGCCTATGCAGTGGAGCAGAAAAAACAGTCATCCCCATTCCTTGCACTGCAACATTGGTACCAGTGTCTGACTTAGGAGAGAAAGGTAAGACAGTTTAGGATAAATGAGTCCAAAGCCCCTGGATCTCTTAATATCTTAACAGCTACCTTTTTCTCACACCCAACCAGAGAAACATGTCCATCTGATACAAATGGAAGATAACCAGGGTCAATCTTATCAGCTGGAAAGTCAGATTGCCCTGGAACTGTGGCAACCCTAGACTCAAAAGAGGATTTGGTGTGTGCCAGTACAGCAGCAATAGCACTAACTTGTTCCCCTGAACGCACAGTGGCAACAGCCCCAGATGATTTGGCTGATAAGTACCCAGTCCTTGTCTTTTTCTTTAAGATGGGACACTCATTTCTCCAGTGCCCTTTACCAAGACAGTAGTTGCAGATTCTGTTAGGATCCATCTTGGCAGGTACTTCAGTGGAAACCTCACAGTTCCTTCTGACACTTGTTTGCTGCCCTCCTTACATGCCACATCACGACCAGCATGATCACCAGCAAACATTTTGTGCGTCAGCATAAACTCATCTGCCAACTGGGCTGCCTCTGAAAGCTTATTAACTTTTTGTTTGTTAATGTAAGTTACAACACGGTTAGGCAGAGTATTTTTGAACTCTTCAACCATGACTAATTCCTGAAGATCCTCCAAGTTTTTAACCTGTGAAGAAGTACACCAGCGCTGGAAATGAACTGCTAGTTCACGAGCGAATTCTGTGTGGGACTGCTTCTCCCTCCCTGACCGGAGGCGTTGACGATATGCTTCTGGGGCTAGCTCATATGATTTGAGCACTGCAACTTTAAATAGCTGATAGTTCCCACTATCAGCAACATACAAGGCTGAAAAAGCTTCCTGTGCCCTGCCCGTAAACACACACTGCAGACCAGTTCTGCTAAACGTTCAAAGAGCACAAAGAAAATGTCAGGGTCAATCTCAAATCAAATTTCGCAAGATTCTTATGCAGATCTTCCTAAATCACATTTATTTGTCTGGTGTCACAACTCCGACACTATTGTTTCTTAAGTCCAACAACAAAAGGTCAAACTCTGTCCTCCCTATGAGGACGAGTCAATGCAAAACCTAGTTGTCTTCCACCTTTACCAATCTGACTGCAGAGAGGACAATAAACCTTTTATTTTTCAATGCAACTTTTATTGTAAACAAGCCAACAGAGTTTATATGTCTGACTGGACAATTTGTTTTTATTGACTGAAACATGTTTATTCATGGCCTCCATGTACTGAGGGGTTACATGTTGTTACTGTTCTTAAAGCTTCATTAATATTCTCAACAGTTTTCTTCACTTTTATTGAGGCTTTCTTTCAAGTCAAATCCAGTTCCACACTGTGAGGAGGAGTCAATGCAAAAGTCAGATGTCTTCCACCTCTACTTATCTGACTGCAGAGAGGAGGACAGAGAACAGTGGACACACAGTTGAACATGATGGACTATAGGACAGGACTGCTGCTGTTAACTATCTGCTGGGCAGGTGAACATCTACACTCATCTTCATCTAATAGAGCTTTTATTTGTGTCATCAGCTGATTTCACTTGATGTCTTTTCTCCTCTTGACAGGTGTTGATGGTCAGACTCTGACACAATCTGAACCAGTGGTTAAAAGGCCTGGAGAATCTCACAGATTGACCTGTACAGCCTCTGGATTCACATTCAGTGGCTACTGGATGCACTGGGTCAGACAGGCTCCTGGAAAAGGACTGGAGTGGATTGCTGCTATTTATGATGATAGCAACATTGTCTACTCTGAGTCAGTGAAAGGCCGGTTTACCATCTCCAGAGACAACAGCAGAAAGCAGGTGTATCTGCAGATGAACAGTCTGAAGACTGAAGATTCTGCTGTTTATCATTGTGCTCGCGAGTCACAGTGACTGGAGTTGGTTGAGCAGCTGTACAAAAACCTGCAGTCCTCAGCTTTACTGGGTTGAAAGACAACAACTGTCTCAGAGGATTAATGTCTTTGCTTGTGCTTTGAGTAAATTACAGCGTGTGCTAACAGGGGAACAAAATACATAATCAGGGGGTGGAAGTTCAGACTTTGACCAAGATACAATAATTGCACTAAAAAAGACTTGATGTGATACAACTGAAGAAAGAATGAACCTGATACACAAACACTTACTCTTCTCTTTGTCTTCTACCATATCATAGTGGTTGCTGCACCTCTCCAGATTTTACACACACACACAGAGACACACACACTGAGACATGCACAAACACACTCTCAGCCTTGTTTTCACATTGTTGATCAGGCTGCACCATGTGACTCAACATCCAGAATAAACTGGAGCATGCTGGACTTCTGAACACTTCACTCAGCGTCCCAACAGGGACTCTTCATCCAATTGTAGACCGAACCAGTAAAACAAACAATACATTAACATCTAACAGTGTGAGATCAGTGAGATCATTTTGTCACCATGCAGAGAGGTAGATTTAGAACAACAAACACGCTGTATCATCATTCTAAAGAGGACCCCCTCTCTCTCAACAGAGAGAATTCAACATCCACAGACTTCAGACTGTTGAACAGACTTCAGAAACAAAAGAATAATGTCAGGACTTTTTCCAAGCTGAGGCTGGAAAATGACAGTTAGTCTGTCAGACCTCTAGAGGGCAGTCTAGGACTGATGAGTTTGATACTTGCACTGATAGTGATGAGGAAGGTTCAGGAGAAGTAACATCAAGAAAGAACAGGTGATTTGATTGGTCTTGTCTGACATGAACACAATGGTATATTTGTCCAAATGAAAGGCCAGTTCCTACTTTCACCTGGTCTAATGATGTAAACCACTGATTCTTTTAAACATTGATCTACATGGATTAAATGTACTTCCTGTTTCTACAATGGTGGTGATTAAATTCTCTGTGTTCATGAAACTGTGTCCACATGTCTTCATAAATACATGCATGCAGATCATGCATGTGATACAAACATTTACAGTTTTGTCACATTTAAAGATAAAAAAGCTTCCATGTGATTTTCAGATTGTTCACCAAAACTTTCACACCAAATCCACACAAAGTCCTAATATGTGCGCATTTTACAGCCAGAAAGAGGAAATTTAGAGGACTATTTGAAAGGACAAAAATAATCTCCACACGCACATACACACACACAAGCACGCATGCATTCACACACACACACACACACACACACACACAGATTTTCACTAATAGGAGGAGTCAATGCAAAAGTCAGATGTCTTCCACCTCTACTTATCTGACTGCAGAGAGGAGGACAGAGAACAGTGGACACACAGTTGAACATGATGGACTATAGGACAGGACTGCTGCTGTTAACTATCTGCTGGGCAGGTGAACATCTACACTCATCTTCATCTAATAGAGCTTTGATTTGTGTCATCAGCTGATTTCACTTGATGTCTTTTCTCCTCTTGACAGGTGTTGATGGTCAGACTCTGACAGAATCTGAACCAGTGGTTAAAAGGCCTGGAGAATCTCACAGACTGACCTGTACAGCCTCTGGATTCACACTCAGCAGCTACCAGATGCACTGGATCAGACAGGCTCCTGGAAAAGGACTGGAGTGGGTTGCTTACATCAGTGAAACTAGCAACTACATCTACTACTCTGAGTCAGTGAAAGGCCGGTTTACCATCTCCAGAGACAACAGCAGACAGCAGGTGTATCTGCAGATGAACAGTCTGAAGACTGAGGATTCTGCTGTTTATTATTGTGCTCGAGAGCCGAGACTCACAGTGACTGAAGTTAGATGAGCAGCTGTACAAAAACCTGCAGTCCTCATCTTTCAGGTTGGCGGAGCCCAAGTATGAAGTATTTTTTTTAATATTCATAACATATGTGTATATATCATGTATATTTTGTTCTATATATTTTTTCTTTTAAAATCTTTTAAAGTGACAAGATCAGCTACACTAAAACATGATACTGTTCAATGTAATAAAATGAAAGAGTAACTATATAACACTTCTACTACCTTGGTGACACTAACTGGACACAATCTTCAGCCTGAGTACACAGCTGTTTATTACTGAGGAGGTTACACCACAGTGACACAAACCACCAACAAACCTGCACAAAAACACAGCAACCATGTGACTCCCAAAACCAAAAACACAAAGTCCTAATATGTGCACATTTCACAGCCAGAAAGAGGAAAGTAGCATTCATTTTAAATATTAATATTAATATTAAATAGGCCGGTTTACCATCTCCAGAGACAACAGCAGACAGCAGGTGTATCTGCAGATATCTGAAGATTGAAGACTCTGCTGTTTATTATTGTGCTCGAGACTCACAGTGACTGGAGTTGGTTGAGCAGCTGTACAAAAACCTGCAGTCCTCATCTTTCAGGTTGGCGGAGCCCAAGTATGAAGCATTTTTTAAAATATTCATAATATATGTGAATATATCATGTATATTTTGTTCGATTGTATTTTTCTTTTAAAATCTTTTTCAAGTGACAAGATAGGTTTTTGGTTCTTTTAAAAATATTTAGCGCACTGGCCTCCTTGATATCTACTGGCAGTGTGTTCCAGAACAGAAAACATCATGGATCTTGTCCCAGGCAGCCTTCAGGTATCTGAAGTGCACTGGAAGCAGATAACAACCAATATGAGCCCCCGATGCCACTATGGATTGTCTGGTAGCCCACCACAATGCAGCCCTATCCCTCAGCCTTGACTCTCTCGCCCCTCTCAAAACCTGGACTGTTTTTTCTCCATCATGACCCCTGGCTCACGATGGAACGCGCCACGATTACCACCAGTCGTCAAGAGACTCCATAAAGATCCAGCCATACCATTTGCCTTCACTTTCCACCTTCAGGCATTTAAAGGCCGTGAGAGGACTAAAGAAGCTCTCTCCCTGATCAAGATGCAATACAGTATATTTCCACTCTCACTTTCAATCATAAATATCATCCTAAAATGTGTTCTCTAGCATGAACCAGTTGACTCCGGCCACATCAGTATCCTCATTCCTCGAGACCTCTCGACATGTTTGGACACAGTTTCCCACATCATCCCAGAGCCTTCACCTGGATCAACTTGGATCGTCTCCATGTGTACAATATTCTTATTTTGTGACAATAAACTCCTTTACCATTCACATATTCCTTCGTCTGTGTTCTGCATCCAGAGTTCAGCCACTAATCTCAGACCTTTTGAAAAGGTTCTGTTTTCAGATGTGATATTGTATCCAACATGGATGGACAATCAGCTACACTAAAACATGATACTGTTCGATGTAATCATATGAAAGAGTAACTATATAACACTTCTACTAGCTTGGTGACATTAACTGGACACAATCTTCAGCCTGAGGATACAGCTGTTTATTACTGAGGAGGTTACACCACAGTGACACAAACCACCAACAGACCTGCACACAAACACAGCAACCATGTGACTCCCAAAACCAAAAAGTTCACATAATATCATTGATTTTTGAGGCCAACCTATATCATACAGAGTCTTTCTTTCTCTTTCTTGGTTGTTCGATGACTTAAAAAAAAAAAAAAGACAACATGTCTTGGCCTCATTGAAGGACAAGCAATCTTAACTAAACGAATAATCAAAAAAACAAAATAAATGACACAATGCATGTGCCTGTACATGAGCCACTCCCTCTTCATGGGGGTACAGGATACATGTAATCCTTAATAATGTTCCCTTTATTTATTTACTTCCTTACTAACGTGTGTGATGTGCACTGTGATACGCACATGTGTGACTATGTTGGCTAACTGTGGAGGCTATATTGAAATCAATCAATACTTCTGTTTTTCATGCAGACTGTCATGTGGAATAGTACACCACACTTCTTCAGTGATAAAACAGCATACACTGGTTTATATCACGGCTATATGAAGCATTAAGTGAATCCTGGTCATCTGACAGAACCAAGTCCACAAATAAAGCGCATGATGGCAACTGTTCTTCACAGAGGTTCTTCTGCCTGTAATGTGCTCCTGTCCAACATCACACAGATTCAAAACAGATCATCATTCAAAAAAAGTTACTGGTGCAGCAACTGTTGAGTCTCACCTTGATGTTATTTTGCTGTTGCGTTTATTTAAACATGTTTTTTTTTTTTTAATGTATTTTTGGGTGTCGTGGGTGTGTAACAATTCTGTTCTTGTTCCGTGCGGACCAAAGGTAGACTGGCAACCACTATGTGGAAGCTAATGGAGATCTGAATGAAGAATATAGATTTTTAAGAGATGATGTTGCACATTTACGCATGATATATCCAGTGGTACAGTGATGGATGACCAAATGCCGTTGAGTAGAATAGATCTAATCATCTAATTTAGGTGCAAATAAATCTTAAAATTTAATCATCTTAAAAGCATCTCTATTATTAAAAAATCATAATCACAATTTACAGTGTAATCTTCTGTGCTGTCGCTGTGCCTCGACTGTCCATACAGATAAAGGTACAAGGGAACAAGATGTGAAGTTAAGGAATAAGGGGGTAACAGTGTGGGAATTAATTTGTACTGGAGGTATTTTATGATTACTGCTAACAACAATGCAACAGGTTGGATCAGACAGTGTGAACGAAAAATTACTGGACTTTCTATCAGTGAGAAGGAAGTTCAGGTACAGCAGAAACACTTGTGAATATAAACAGACAAAATTTGCCACCTGATCACACAATTGTGTTTTTATGATGCTGATACAAGCCACCGGCACAAATACCCAGAAACACATGTGAATGAACCACAGACACCATTTCAATATCACAGTATTCATACAAACATCATTTTGTCACCATGCAGGTAGAGGTAGATTTAGAACAACAAACGGGCTGTATCATCATTCTAAATAGGACCCCGTCTCTCTCAGCAGAGAGAATCCAACATCCACAGAGATCAGACTGTTGACCAGACTTCAGAAACAAAAGAACAATGTCAGTACTTTTTCCAAGCTGAGGATGGAAAATGACAGTTTGTCTGTCAGACCTCTAGAGGGCAGTCTAGAGCTGACTGGGTTTGATACTTGCACTGATTATGATGAACAAGGTTCATGAGAAGTAACATCAACGTGACATACATGAACACAACTAGTGATGATGGTATAGTTGCCCAAATCAAAGGCCAGTTCCTACTCTTACCTGGTCTAATGATGTAAACCATTGATTCTTTTAAACATTGATCTACATGGATTAAATGTCCCTCTTTAGTTGCTGATTGCAGTTTTTTTCAGCAAATAGTAACTAATATTTCAGTCCAGAAGTAAAGTAAAAATACTACTTCCTGTTTCTACAATGGGGGTGATTAAACTCTCTGTGTTCATGAAACTGTGTCCACATGTCTTCATAAATACATGCATGCAGATCATGCATGTAATACAAACATTTACATTTCGGTCACATTAAAAGATAAAAAGCTTCCATGTGATTTTCAGATTGTTCACCAAAACTTTCACACCAAATCCACACAAAGTTCTAATATGTGCACATTTACACAGCCAGAAAAAAAAAAAAAAAGATATTTAATGAACCTTTTTGCCACTTGTTCACTTTAATTCATTTTTCTTATTGTCTAATCTGTGATTTAGGGTCAAAATGATAGGCCAAATATTGTTATACTTTTTATTATATAGTTATATGAGATATATTTTTTCTGTTCATACGTCTGCATATAAGTCACTCAATAGCGCAACCAACTGCCGGCACACTTTTGTTATCATCATCATCATCAATATCATCATCATTATTGTCATCATCACCACCATCATCATCATCACAATCATCACAATCATCATCATCATCATGCTTTCTAAAAACCTCTGGCTCCATCTAGTGGAGCATTTGTGACCTTGTTCCTGCTTCTTCTGATGGGCTGGAGGCACACCTGTTCCAGATTCATAATCAACTAATGATTGCAGCTGCAGCAAGGAGTGGCCATTCATCATTCACACTGCAGTCAACTATATAAGAAGCCAACTGACTACGACGCTGGATTGTAAAACACCTCAACCTGCTGCCACTTTCAGAAGTTCTCCGATGATACAGCCATCGTTGGATGTGTATCGCAGTGGAACGATTTGGAATACAGGGAAGTCATCACTTACTTTGTCGACTGGTGTGGACTAAACCACCTGCACATAAACGCCAGCAAGACTAAGGAGATGGTGATTGACTCCCGCAGGAAAGCACCACAGACTACACCGTTGTGCATCCAGGGTCATCTCATGGACATTGAGATGGTGGAGGAGTACAAATACCTGAGTGTCCTGCTCAACAATAAACTGGACTGGCCCACTAACACTGATGCCCTGTACAGGAAGGGCCAAAGTCGTCTCCATCGACTGAGAAGACTGAGGTCCTTTGGAGTATGTAGGACATTACTGAGGACTTTCTATGACTCTGTGGTTGCATCTGCAGTCTTTTACGCAGTTGTCTGCTGTGGCTGTGGAAGCTCTGGTCAGGAGAGCTGGCTCTGTCCTGGACTGCCCTCTGGACACCACTGAGGATGTAGGTGAGAGGAGGTCGTTAGCCAAGCTGACATCCATCATTAACAACCTACCCGTTAGAGGGTGCTAGTAGTTGACGTCTATTTTCATTTTCCCATGCTCTGTCAGCATGGTGCTTTTCTTTGTAAATAAACATTGTATTCTTTCGCCAAGCCTGTGTCAGCACCTGAGCCTCCGAGACCGTTCCTTGACACATCCATGATTCATGTTAATATTCACATTAAGAATACTAATAATGGTCCTTGTTTGCAATTATACAAGATTTACATCATGTTTTAATTGAATTGTCAGTACAACACATTTAGGCAATAATAGTTTACAGTAAAAGCAAAGTTAACAGTTGTTTCATTTCTGTAAGATACGATAAGACTTTATTTCTCCCCAGCTGGGAATAGCAGTTGGAAAAAAAATAGCAACAGAAATAGCTTTTATTTAGTATGTTCTCTAACTTTATATATGTACATTTTATACAAACAATATATTTACAAGAAATATGTAAAAAATACATATATTGCCACTAAGAACTATGAGAAAAATTGCTGTACAATATAATGCCAAAAATTCTTTAGAATTACACAGTTTATACAGATACGGCACTTGGCTCGAAATTGCACTTGGTGGGTACAGATTAAGTGACTACAGCATTTATGCTATTGCACAGTAATATATATATATATGTCACAGTAGAACACCAGTATGATAGGTAGAGTACAATGAGAGTGGAAAAAAGTAATATTGCTCAAGGTAATTTGTGTATGATAAATGGCACATCAGTACAACAAAACAGTCTGGATATGGACCCAGTGCTACATTTAACAAAGCAGTCTGTTATTGAAGGAGCTGCCGAGGGCCTCCACTGTGTCATGCAGGGGGTTTGAGGGGTTGACAATGATGTGAGGGTCAGCTTGGCCAATAGCTTCCTCTCACCTACATCCTCAGTGGTGTCCAGAGGGCAGTCCAGGACCGAACCAGCTCTCCTGACCAGTTTGTAGTCTTTCTGTCCCTCTCAGAGCCTCCACAGCCCCAGCAGACCACTGCGTAAAAGAGAGAGACAGAGAGAGAGAGCAAGAGAGAGGTCGGGGGATGGACAGAAATGCAATCACAGTATTGACAGCTCTACTGGATTTGTTGCTATATGAAGTACATATGGCATAGTATATACATATGTGATACATTTATGTATGTTATGTATTTACATATTAATTGCATATAGTATATGAACATAATAGAGCGCTATTTGATGTAATAAGAATGGTTGTGTAGCTAATAGTAATAGAAGTTGCAGTGGATGTCTGGCAGGGCCACAGCAGGAGATGCAGCTGTAATCAATAGTCCAGACTCAGCCGCTGTCCATGCAGACCTGCGAGACGAGAAAGCACAAAGACTCCGTGGAAGAAGCCAATTTAGTAACATGCCTTGGTAGGATAGGAATACATACAGATGGAGAGGGAGAGGAGAACAGAGGAGCTATGTGTGTCATTGGAAGTCCCCCGGCAGCCTAATCCTATCGCAGCATAACTTGGGGCTGGTCCAAGGCAAGCCTGAGCCAGCCCTAGGTGTAAATATTATCAAAAAGGGAAGTTTCAAACTAACTCTTAAATGTACAGAGGGTGTCTGCCTCCCAGACTCCCAGGCTCCTGGAAAAGGACTGGGGTTGATCTCTTATATCAGTCAACCAAGTGTTAGCACCACTTACTACTCTGTGTCAGTGAAAGGCTGGTTTACCGTCTCCAGAGACAACAGCAGACAGCAGCTGTATCTGCAGATGAACAGTCTGAAGACTGAAGACTCTGCTGTTTATTATTGTGCTCGACAGCCACAGCAACTGGAGTTGGCTGAGCAGCCAAGCATGAGGTATTTATTACAGCGTTCATGTCATATACTTTATTCTATATTTAATTTTACAGAGTTGACTTTGTCCTTCTAAAGTAATAAATGTAAAAATGTATTCTTTATAATTATTTGTTCATTGATTTGTTTATCATTTTCATCGCACATTGCAATTGATTCACCCAGAAAAATAATTCACCCTGTGTACTCACTTCAAAAACATGCCCTTGAGAATAACATCAAGCTCCCAGATGAACATTTTCCCTCATAACATGTTTTATAATGTCAACTGGTTCATGTGCCAGAGGGACATTTTCGTTTACATGCCAGTTGCTCCTCATGTGAGAAGGGCCTACAAAGACACAAAAATGAATAGCTGTGGATGAGAGGAGGGGCCCATAGAGAATGCCTATGTAGAGTGCCCAGAATTTAGAGCTATGCTCCAGGACAGCTTGAACAACTATAATTGACCTTCTTCTTCTAAAGTGATTCAATAAATGGATTTATCTATTCAATCTTTATGATTATTTGTTCATTTATTTGTCATTTGTTCAAAATTCATCTGGTGCTGCAATTTAGTCATTCAGAAAAAATAATCTAAACTTTAATTTGTACTTGATCTCATTCAAACTCACAATAAAACTATGTACACCTTTTGAGTAACATCAAGCTCCCAGATGCACAATTTCCCTTCATAACAATGCCAAATGGTTCATGTGCCAGATGGACATATTAGTTTACATGCCACCCGGTTGATGGAAGTCAGAAAGATGATTGAAGACTACCATCTAGTGGCAAATGCTTTGTGAAGAGCTATCACTTGGTCTTGTTGTAGTAAATGACAGGACATGTGATTGACGAGACATTGTTTTATTCTCCCAACAGACTTATGGCAATTGCTTATAAAATAAATCGATAAATACAGTCAATTCAAAGAATATCTCTTCACAACCACAAGTAAGAACCTGCTGAGTCATTAATTTTCTTAATGCAAATGTAATTCCAATCATGGACATGGGACTGAAACCTATCCTAACATTCTCACTCAGGGCAGGAAAACACCATCACACACTGATGCAGGACAATAAACTCTCACAATCACTTTCCCTGTGATGGACGACTGAGAGCTTTTATCTGACTGCATCTGTTGGGAGACGCACAGAGCCGTCAGTGAGACTTGCGGCTGTGGGCTGACACCGCTAACTGGCCAACGATTTGATTTGTTTTCCACAGTGACAGAAATACCTTCAGTGTATGACTGCAACCACAGTGCTGGACTGCCCTCTAGGTGCATTCTGTCAGTGAGGGTGAGCTCGAAGAAACATAAAAATCGTGCTTGTGCTGCCATCTGCTGGCATCTATGTGCACTGCCCCCACTCAGTGAGGATGGTACTGTTATTATTGTCTGGCACTACATCACAGGGAGGTGTGGTCACAAGTGCAAAAGAATTTAACCATTTAGCCTATAGAGGTCAGTGCAACACCGCCTTTCTTCCATAGTGTGGAAGCTTCATTTCAGTGGTGGGATTTGTTTGATGTCCCCAGGTTCAGAAGATGAATGAAAATCACACTGTTGCTGAAATATAAACACACAACTAAACAGTGCTGATTCACTGAAGTATTGTCTTTAACTACAGATTTGAGGTACTTTTATCTATTTCTATTTTATGCAATGTTATACTTCTTGTCTACTACATCTCAGAGGCAAATACTGTCCTTTTTACTTTACTACATTTGTCTGACAGCTTTAGTTGTCCGTTACTTTTCAGATCGCAGTTTTTAATACTCTTCCTTCCCAGTGAAAACCATGCATCTCCAAATGTGGTGAATTTTGTGATAAACTTAAGAATTAAGTGTTTCTTTATTGGTTGAGAAAATTCTCTTTCTTGAGATAAATAAACTGTTTACAAACCCTTCTGGACAGATTAGCATTGTCACAAATGTGAAAACATGGCTGTTTTTGTTAGCTCATGAAAAGCTGACTTTGAAGAGATATGTGGTTGTCATGGGACAGTGATGCGAATGATCTCACAGAAAATAATAATTTCTGTAGATTAAACGACCCAACAGTATGAGGCAGTTATAATTAGCTGCCTAACCTTAAACATTTCCAGCAGTAAAATGCAGCACACATATTAATGCAGCGATATTACTCCAGAAACATCAGATATGACAGCAAAACACTGACAGGGATCATTTTACTGCACAATACTACTATACTACTTTTACTTTACATACATTTTGCTGATAATACTTACATACTTTCACTTAAGTAAGGTTTTGAATGCAGGACTTCTACTTGTGGTGTGATATGACTACTGTTATTTGAGTGAAGATCTGAATATTTCTCCCACTACTGCTAATAAATCCCAACACCATTATGAAGGCTGTGATTCATCTACCGCTGAGAAAAAAAAACCTGCCTTCTCAAAAGATAACACTAGTCATGACGTTAAAGAACGCAAAGGCAACACTAACAGCAGAAGATGGAAAAGGACATGACACTGATTCAGTCCATGTCTTCCTACCTAGCTGCAGCCAAATGCATCCTTGCAGGTGTCTTTTCAAAAGAGTCCACCTGCCATAATGCAGTAGCAGTTCAGTGAATGTCAGGTTCAGTTTTAATGACCATCCCTGTGTGCCCTTTGATGGTAAAACATATTACAAACTGGTCAGATCCTGTGCTCATAGTTCTTGTTCACCTTCTCAGTAGAAGTTTCTTCATTAGAAGTTTTAATACGATGGAATCATATCAAGCTGAAAGAAAACCCACAAAAAAACATACAGGGAATTGCTCTCTCTCAATCTCTCGCTATGTATTTAAATGTATTCAATAAGAAAAAAAAAAAGAAAACACATTGTTTTACTCACCAAGGTAGAAAACCGTATGGTCTCTTGCAGGAGTGCCAGGTTTTTGTAACTGCTTGTGTCACCGTGGTAACTATGACGGTAGCTGGGGTTACAGCTACTTACACCATGTTACAAACCATAATAAAAACCATGTGAGGCTTCAAATGAATGAGCCACCGACTATTTATATGCAGAGAAATCTGTTTTTCACCTGACTTTCCACTGAACAAATAGAGTCAATCTATACAATTTAATGAGAAAATCTAATTCAGTTCAAAACAACTGCTCTGCAATATGAATCGAAGTGTTTGTTGACCCTGTGACACTGCTGCTTTAACTGTGTGATCATTCATGAGGTAATAATGGTGCTGCTGCATTTCATTATACTGAGCACTGTTTCCAGTATTCTGTCCCTCCATATGTCCACATGTAAGATTTGAAACATTTACTTGAAATATTATTACCCATCTCTTCACATTCTGAGGTCAATTTAAAAAAAAAAAAAAGCACACCACATATTTTAACAACAAAACCATATAAAACCGTTCATCTCTGATGATGTAAAATCCATGAAAATTATCTTTTATTCTTCCTTGTGATGATTCCAGTCAAATTCTCATTAGTGTAATTGTTGCACAGTAAAAACTGGGCTGCCATACAGTACAGTAAATGTACAACAGCACATAATGAAACCTGACAAATACAGGTTATGTTTTTTCCTGACGCTGCAGAGGAGCACAAAGATATTCACGATGTCAAAATCAGTAAAAAACGTTAATCATGTAAAATCATGGCAGGAAAAATGGGCCGTGTATTCAATATCTAATTATTATTGCTGCCTCTGAAAAATGTGAATTCATAAAAAGAAGAAAAACAGGTACTTACAATTTTCATCCCAGTCCAAAAATGATTTAATTTTGAATTGTTTACATGTAGAGATCCAGAGCTGTTGATTTGTGCACTGCAGAGAAGGCTATGACAGCCACACTGGAGCACAGGTTTTTGCATTGTGGTGTTTCACTGTGTACTCGGGTGGCCACAGTGATTCACACAGTTACAAAAACCTTTGGAGAGGCGAAGGTCTTTACATTATAAATGAAAGGTGTATGTAAACACTCTTTTCAACAAGCTTTTCAAAAGAGTCCACCTGCCATAATGCAGTAGCAGTTCAGTGAATGTCAGGTTTAGTTTTAATGACCACACAGTCATCATCCCTGTGTGCCCTGTGATGGTGCGACATATTACAAACTTGTCAGATCCTGTGCTCATAGTTCTTGTTCACCTTCTCAGTAGAAGTTTTTTCATTAGAAGTTTTAATACGATGGAATCATATCATGCTGACAAAAACAAAACAAAAAACATACAGAGAATTGCTCTCTCGCCCTTTAATTTTCTAAAACAATCTCTCTCTCTGTTATTTAAAGGTATTCAATTGAAATAAATACAATAAAATTAAAAAACCCACATTGTTTTCCTGGCCAAGGTAGAAAACTCTGCAGTGTCTTGCAGGAGTGGTCAGGTTTTTGTAACTGCTTGTGTCACTGTGGTTTATATAGCAGTGGCTGGGGTGCACCATGTTACAGACCATAACAAAAACCATGTAGTGAGACTCATGCATCTCTCCTATTAATCAAAGAGTAAGTGAAGCCTCCGATGAATGAGCCATGAGAAACACAGATTTCTGTCAAAGGATATCATGGTATTTTTTAATTACATTTCCTATAATTATGGAAACAGCCCAGTAAAGAATGTGTAATAAGGCAAATCACTGACTGTGTTTATACGCAGAGAATACTGTTCTTCACCTGACTCTCCACTGAACAGACTGAGTCAATCTATACAATTTAATGAGAAAATCTCATTCAGTTCAATACAACTGCTCTGCAATATGATGTGAAGTGTTTGTTGACCCTGTGACACTGCTGCTTTAACTGTGTGATCATTCATGAAGTAATAATGGTGCTGCTGCATTTCATTATACTGAGCACTGTTTCCAGTATTCTGTCCCTCCATATGTACACATGCAAGATTTGATACATTTACTTTAAATATTATTTCCCATCTCTTCACATTCTGAGGTCAATTTTTTTTTAAAGCACACCACATATTTTAACAACAAAACCATATAAAACCCTTCATCTCTGATGATGTAAAATCCATGAAAATTATCTTTTATTCTTCCTTGTGATGATTACAGTCAAATTCTCGGTAGTTTAATTGCTGCACAGTAAAAACTGGGCTGCCACACAGTACAGTAAATGTACTACAGCACATAATGAAACCTGACAAATACAGGTTATGTTTTTTCCTGACGCTGCAGAGGAGCACACAGATATTCACGATGTCAAAATCAGTGAAAAACGTTAATCATGTAAAATCATGGCAGGAAAAATGGGCCGTGTATTCAATATCTAATTATTATTGCTGCCTCTGAAAAATGTGAATTCATAAAAAGAAGAAAAACAGGTACTTACAATTTTCATCCCAGTCCAAAAATGATTTAATTTTGAATTGTTTACATGTAGAGATCCAGAGCTGTTGATTTGTGCACTGCAGAGAAGGCTATGACAGCCACACTGGAGCACAGGTTTTTGCATTGTGGTGTTTCACTGTGTACTGGGATGGCCACAGTGATTCACACAGTTACAAAAACCTTTGGAGAGGCGAAGGTCTTTATATTATAAATGAAAGGTGTATGTAAACACTCTTTTCAACAAGCTTTTCAAAAGAGTCCACCTGCCATAATGCAGTAGCAGTTCAGTGAATGTCAGGTTTAGTTTTAATGACCACACAGTCATCATCCCTGTGTGCCCTGTGATGGTGCGACATATTACAAACTTGTCAGATCCTGTGCTCATAGTTCTTGTTCACCTTCTCAGTAGAAGTTTTTTCATTAGAAGTTTTAATACGATGGAATCATATCATGCTGACAAAAACAAAACAAAAAACATACAGAGAATTGCTCTCTCGCCCTTTAATTTTCTAAAACAATCTCTCTCTCTGTTATTTAAAGGTATTCAATTAAAATAAATACAATAAAATTAAAAAAACCCACATTGTTTTCCTGGCCAAGGTAGAAAACTCTGCAGTGTCTTGCAGGAGTGGTCAGGTTTTTGTAACTGCTTGTGTCACTGTGGTTACTAGCTGGGGGTTACAGCACCATGTTACAGACCATAACAAAAACCATGTAGTGAGACTCATGCATCTCTCCTATTAATCAAAGAGTAAGTGAAGCCTCCGATGAATGAGCCATGAGAAACACAGATTTCTGTCAAAGGATATCATGGTATTTTTAAATTACATTTCCTATAATTATGGAAACAGCCCAGTAAAGAATGTGTAATAAGGCAAATCACTGACTGTGTTTATACGCAGAGAATACTGTTCTTCACCTGACTCTCCACTGAACAGACTGAGTCAATCTATACAATTTAATGAGAAAATCTCATTCAGTTCAATACAATTGCTCTGCAATATGATGTGAAGTGTTTGTTGACCCTGTGACACTGCTGCTTTAACTGTGTGATCATTCATGAAGTAATAATGGTGCTGCTGCATTTCATTATACTGAGCACTGTTTCCAGTATTCTGTCCCTCCATATGTACACATGTAAGATTTGAAACATTTACTTTCAAATATTTTTCCCATCTCTTCACATTCTGAGGTCAATTTAAAAAAAAAAAAAAGAATTTTAACAACAAAACCATATAAATAATGAAACCTGACAAATACAGGATTATGTTTTTTCCTGACGCTGCAGAGGAGCACACAGATATTCACGATGTCAAAATCAGTGAAAAACATTAATCATGTAAAATCATGTCAGGAGAAATGGGCTGTGTATTCAATATCTAATTATTATTGCTGCCTCTGAAAAATGTGAATTCATAAAAAGAAGAAAAACAGGTACTTACAATTTTCATCACAGTCCCAAAACAATTTGATTTTGAATTGTTTACATGAAGAGATCCAGAGCTGTTGATTTGTGCACTGCAGAGAAGGCTATGACAGCCACACTGGAGCACAGGTTTTTGCATTGTGTATGGTGTATGTAAACACTCATTTTAACCCTAAGACTGTACAGTCAGCCCTGGAAAACTACAACTCGGGATATGTAATGTAATGCATTACTGTGTTCACCCAACCTTTGGATGATATATCTGAGTGTTAAATATTTATCATCCTGTCATAAATAAACATGTATTTGTTGTGTTCTTGTATTAGTGAAACATTTTTTCAGGAGTATATACAAAACTGTCACTCCAAAATAAACAACTCATAAAAAAGACACATTCTGTTAATTCCTTTCATATGATGTGATCTGAACATTCCTTGAATAAAATGTAAAACTCTCTTGTTCAAGGAAAACAGCAGCTGTATGTGATGACAGCCAGTGCGCAGGGAGGAGTTTTTGTATGCCGTTATATCACGGTGCAGTACAACAGCCACAGTGATACATCCTGTGACAAAAACCTTCTTCCTCTGAGAGGGAAATGTGGTGCCGCGGCGGAAAACACGGGGGGTGAGAGCTGTGTCTGACAAAAGATGTTTAAAGATTTACAATCATGTGTCCTTACAAAAGGATTGTTAGGATATTATGAGTTTAAATGTGACAAGGTTTCCTGAGGTAATTTCCCAAAGTTGCTCTGAACAAAAGTGACATGTAACAGAATAGTTGACTTGCATTCATGTGTATTTATTTTATTTTGTTTTTTTCAGTTTTACCCTGAAGATTATAACATCTCAGAAAAGTTATTTTTTTTCACTTACTTTGTATCAGCAAATCTAAAATATTTCTCAGAACAACAAACATAAAAAGACAGATGTATGACTAAAATGAACTTGATATTATTTAAAGTGTGTTTTAAGTTTAGCTACTTGTCATAAGTATCTAGTTATGAAAATAACGACTTTTGCGACCCATATTTTGTGAACCCTTGATTTGAAATGCACTTTTACACTGTGGCACATAGCGTGATAAAATACAGATGAGAATGGTTTTTGGAAAACAAAATCTGGATCATATGCAAGAAAAGTATTCTCGGTATGAAATCCGTATCCTCCTGTTCGAGCCTGATATGGAAAACAAGTAGGTGAGACATGAGTCCGACAAAACTCTTCTTAGGAACGGCAGGGACGTTTAAAGATTGATGATAACGTGTCTTTAAATAAAGCACTGTGTTACAACATCATGAGCTTAAAGATGATACAGTTTCTCTCCTCAATATTCACCAAGTAAAAATGTGATTCTCAAAGAAGTAGGCACTATTAGGAGTTCACTTTTGGTTTCATAGTTTTACTTTGGACTGAAATATAGCAAATCCTGCTGAGCACAAAGAGCACAAAATACTGAAGAAGCATCACATCACGTGGAGGTTTTTGTACGAGTGTGTGACACTGTGTATGGGGGCAGCCACAGTGATATATGGTCATACAAAAACCAGTTTCAACTCAAATGGAGGGACAAAGTCACTGTGTCTAAAAAAAAAAACAGAGGATATTCATAAAACCAGGTAATTTCCCACATTTAATAGACAGTGATGAAAGGTGATACCTAATGTGTGTGTTTTTATTTTCTTTTTTTTTTTAGGTTTTGCCCTGAAAACAGAAAAAAAAGGAATATCTCTTGTTTGCTTTCATTTGCTTTGGATAGGTAAAAACAATAATTTCACATAACTTAAAACAAACAAAAAAACATGATGACACGACAAACATGATCCTGTGACAAAAGCCTCGTTCCACTGAGAAGAAAAAGCTGTGAATATTGCTGATGGAGAAAACCAGTAAGCAGGTGAGAAAACTTTCTGTGTTTGTGTCCAAAACTCTCAAAGCAACTAGGAGACAGACAAAACTTAGTTCTTTCACAAAACGTGTCTTAGAACGTCATGCACTTAAACACAGAACCTCATGTTAATATTCATAAAGACAAAATACGGTGAGCAAAAAATAAAATAATTTAAAAGAGCAATAAATAGGTTTCATTAAAACAACAAATAGTGCAACAGTGGAATGTTCCTGCATGATTTCATAGTTTTCCTGTAAAAAGATCCTAAAATATGGTATGAATCAGGAACAATGCACCATATCAGGCAGAGGTTTTTGTATGAGTATGTGACATTGTGTAACTGGGGGCTGGCCACAGTGATATACGGTAATACAAAAACCTGCGCTCAAATAAACGGAGGCACAAACTCACTGTGCCATCAAGAAATAGAGATGATATTGACAAAACACCAAACTTAATACAATATATTCGCCTATTATGCATTGTGTTCTTTAGATACTTTATTCTTTATTTATCTTATTATCTTATATTCCTGTAATTTATATCTTTCACTTTGATACCTCGTGTGTCATTGTAAAACTACATTCAGTGGAACGGCAAAGGAAGAATTTCGTTGTACAGGTAAATTTGTGTTTGACAGTAAACACTCTGACTTGACGTGAAAACCATTTCCCGCATTTATTAGATACTCAAGAAAAGTGATATTCAATAGAATACTGGAAGGGTAAAATTATGTGTAATTTTTCGCATTTTTTTCAGTTTTACTCTAAAAACCTCATATAAGCTTTTTTCTTATGTATACTTGGTATAAGCAAAGATCATATATTTCACAGACTGAAACAAACAAAAGAGATCAAATTTTTGCACATTTAAAATTACATTGATGCCAGGTTAGTTTCAGTATGTTTTAAAAGTGAGTAAATGGTCACAAATCAAGGATTCAATAAGTATTTACTTATCACATGAACTACCATTTGCTGAAAATATCTCAAATGTACTTTTATATAAACACACACAGAGTGTTAAACTCAAATACTGTTGGACATAAATTAGAGAAGCTATCAAAAGAGAAACTAAAATGTGCGTAAATTTTGGACTGGTGGTTATCAACATCCTTACTGGTTAATATTTATGTAATACAGAGGAAGCAATCCTCACCACAACAGGTGCTTCCTCATCCAGTTAGCAAACTTTAGACGGAAAGCCAAAAGCTCAGACACCAGCACTGATGATACATGATACACAAAAGCAGCTCACATTAACTGGATTTATATGTTCTCAACATGGATCATCCAACATGGATCAACATTCATTGAAAAAATATTTCTTTCTACTGGAGCAGTAAGCTGCAAAGCCAGGTTACCAGCATCAGTTCAGACTACATGTCCCAAGCTTTGTAGAGAAATCTAAGAACAAGTTATTTTTGTTATCCCTATTCATATGTCAACAAGTCTAGTGAAACAAGTTAATACATCTTTTTTGTAATGTGTTTATTGCTTTTTATAATGGACAAAGAACACAAGACAAACAAATAAAAGAGAAAAAAATGGCCCTCCCCCCACCCCCAAAATTAACAAGTTGAACACAAACAGGCTCAGCTCACAATGTAGTGAGACTCATGCATCTCTCCTATTAATCATAGAGTAAGTGAAGCTTCAGATGAATGAGCCATGAAAAACACAGATTTCTGTCAAAGGATATCTTGGTATTTTTAAATTACATTTCCTATAATTATGGAAATAGCCCAGTAATGAATGTGTAATAAGGCAAATCACTGACTGTGTTTATACGCAGAGAATACTGTTCTTCACCTGACTCTCCACTGAACAGACTGAGTCAATGTACACAAATTCAATTAAAAAACCTCCTTCCGTTCAATACAATTGCTCTGCAATGTGAAGTGTCTGTTGATGCCACATATTTTCACAACAAAACCATAACACTCTTCATCTCTGATGATGTAAAATCCATGAAAATTTTTATTCTTCCTTGTGATGATTCCCGTCAAAGGCTTGTTAGTGTAACTGCTACACAGTAAAAACTGGACTGCCAGGAAAAATGAGTTGTGTATTCGATATCTAATTATTATTGCTGCCTCTGAACCATGCAAGTCCATAAAAAGAAGAAAAACAGGTACTCACAATGTTCATCACAGTCCCAGAAGAATTTTATTTCGGATTGTTTACATGAAAAGATCCAGAGCTGTTGTTTTGTGCATTGCAGAGAAGGCTATGACAGCCACACTGGAGCACAGGTTTTTGCATTGTGTACGGTGTATGTAAACACTCATTTTAACCCTAAGAGGTTCATCACTGTACAGTCAGTCCAAGAAAACTACAACTCTGGATATGTAATAATTTAAATAAAACTAAGTAATTTAAAGACTTAATAAATGACTGAGTAGCATTTTAATCACTGATACAGGATGACCACTTGTAACACTATTACTACTTCTGCATTACTGTGTTCACCCAACCTTTGGATGATATATCTGAGTGTTAAATATTTATCATCCTGTCATATATAAATATGTATTTGTTGTGTTCTTGTATTAGTGAAACATTTTTTCAGGAGTATATACAAAACTGTCACTCCAAAATAAACAACTCATAAAAAAGACACATTCTGCTAATTCCTTTCATATGATGTGATCTGAACATTCCTTGAATAAAATGTAAAACTCTCTTGTTCAAGGAAAACAGCAGCTATATGTGATGACAGCCAGTGCGCAGAGAGGAGTTTTTGTATGGCATTATATCACGGTGCAGTACTACAGCCACAGTGATACATCCTGTGACAAAAACCTTCTTCCTCTGAGAGGGAAATGTGGTGCCGCGGCAGAAAACATGGGGGTGAGAGCTGTGTCTGACAAAAAATGTTTAAAGATTGACAATCATGTGTCCTTACAAAAGGATTGTTAGGATATTATAGCTTAAATGTGACACAGTTTCCTTAGCACATAGAGGATCATGTCAACATGTCGATACAGTAACAAGACTAAAAGTCTACTGCCAATCTAACAGCTCTGTTAGGATGTATGTAAGCACAGTGGTGCTTTGAGCAGAAATGCTAATGTTAGCATGCTAGCATATTCATAATGACAATGCTAAAATGCTGATGTTAAGCATATATAATTTTACCATCATCACTATTTTAGTTTAACATGTTATAGTTGTCAAGGTATTTCAGTAAAAGCTCAAAATGTTGACCTGCTGGTGGCACTAGAGGAAAGGCTGGGGATCAACCACGTGATAAGGATTCATCATCTGGGGACCACGAATGCACAAAATTTTATCTGACTCCATCGAACTGTTGTTGAGATATTTCAGGCTGGACCGAAGTTGCAGACAGACTGGACAGATGACCGGAGTCATGCTGCCAGCGTGGCTAAAAATCACAGAAGTGTGACAAATGTAATGTTCAAAATCATCGAGTAATTATGGTTCAAAGGGTCAAATTTAAAAATAAAATGGAGAAAAAGCAGAATGCTTTTTCATGATTGCCCCTGTTGAGTACTTACAGGACAAAAAGCGAACAATGCACCGTGTGAGGCAGAGGTTTTTGTATGAGGATGTGGCACTGTGGATGGAGTAGCAACCACAGTGATATGTGGTAATACAAAAACCTCTCCTGGAATCAACTGAAGCTCTCAAGAAAAAGAGAGCATCAGGTAATTTCCCAAAGTTGCTCTGAACAAAAGTGACATGTAACAGAATAGTTGACTTGCATTTATTCATTTTTTTCAGTTTTACCCTGAAGATTATAACATCTCAGAAAGGTTATTTTTTCATGTACTTTTTATTAGCAAATATAAAATATTTCACAGAACAAACATAAAAAGACAGACGTGTGACTAAAATTAATTTGATATTATTTAAAGTGTGTTTTAAGTTTAGCTACTTATCATAAGGATCTAGTAATGAAAATAACAACTTTTACAACCCATATTTTGTTAACCCTTGATTTGAAATGCACTTTTACACTGAGGCACATAGCGTGTTAACCCTCGTATTGTCTTCCCATCTACTATATGATATGCAAACACTGTATCATAATCTGGATCATATGCAAGAAAAATATTCTCGGTATGAAATCCGTATCCTCCTGTTCGAGCCTGATATGGAAAACAAGTAGGTGAGATATGAGTCTGAGAAAAAATTTCTTAGGAACAGCAGGGACGTTTAAAGATTGATGATAACGTGTCTTTAAATAAAGCACTGTGTTACAACATCATGAGCTTAAAGATGATACAGTTTCTCTCCTCAATATTCAACAAGTAAAAATGTGATTCTCAAAGAAGTAGGCACTATTAGGAGTTCACTTTTGGTTTCATAGTTTTACTTTGGACTGAAATATAGCAAATCCTGCTGAGCACAAAGAGCACAAAATACTGAAGAAGCATCACATCACGTGGAGGTTTTTGTACGAGTGTGTGACACTGTGTATGGGGGCAGCCACAGTGATATATGGTCATACAAAAACCAGTTTCAACTCAAATGGAGGGACAAAGTCACTGTGTCTAAAAAAAAAACAGAGGATATTCATAAAACCAGGTAATTTCCCACATTTAACAGACAGTGATGAAAGGTGATACCTCATGTGTGTGTTTTTTTTAAAGTTTTGCCCTGAAAACAGAAAAATAAAAAAACAAAAAAGGAATATCTCTTGTTTGCTTTCATTTGCTTTGGATAGGAAAAAAACAATAATTTCACATGACGTAAAAAAAAATAAACAAAAAAACATGATGACACGACATGATGATCCTGTGACAAAAGCCTCGTTCCACTGAGAAGAAAAAGCTGTGAATGTTGCTGATGGAGAAAACCAGTAAGCAGGTGAGAAAACTTTCTGTGTTTGTGTCCAAAACCAAAAGACAAAATATGGTGAGCAAAAAATAAAATAATAAAAAAGAGCAATAAATAGGTTTCATTAAAACGACAAATAGTGCAGCAGTGGAATGTTCCTGCATGATTTCATAGTTTTCCTGTAAAAGATCCTGAAATATGGTATTAATCAGGAACAATGCACCATATCAGGCAGAGGTTTTTGTATGAGTATGCGACACTGTGTAACTGGGGGGGTGGCCACAGTGATATACGGTAATACAAAAACCTGCGCTAAAAGAAACGGAGGCACAAACTCACTGTGCCATCAAGAAATAGAGATGATATTGACAAAACACCAAACTTAATACAATATATTCACCTATTATGCATTGTGTTCTTTAGATACTTTATTCTTTATTTATCTTATTATCTTATATTCCTGTAATTTATATCTTTCACTTTGATACCTCGTGTTTCATTGTAAAACTACATTCAGTGGAACGGCAAAGGAAGAATTTCGTTGTACAGGTAAATTTGTGTTTGACAGTAAACACTCTGACTTGACGTGAAAACCATTTCTCGCATTTATTAGATACTCAAGAAAAGTGATATTCAATGGAATACTGGAAGGGTAAAATTATGTGTAATTTTTCGCATTTTTTTTTCAGTTTTACTCTAAAAACCTCATATAAGCTTTTTTCTTATGTATACTTGGTATAAGCAAAGATCATATATTTCACAGACTGAAACAAACAAAAGAGATCAAATTTTTGCACATTTAAAATTACATTGATGCCAGGTTAGTTTCAGTATGTTTTAAAAGTGAGTAAATGGTCACAAATCAAGGATTCAATAAGTATTTACTTATCACATGAACTACCATTTGCTGAAAATATCTCAAATGTACTTTTATATAAACACACACAGAGTGTTAAACTCAAATACTGTTGGACATAAATTAGAGAAGCTATCAAAAGAGAAACTAAAATGTGCGTAAATTTTGGACTGGTGGTTATCAACATCCTTACTGGTTAATATTTATGTAATACAGAGGAAGCAATCCTCACCACAACAGGTGCTTCCTCATCCAGTTAGCAAACTTTAGACGGAAAGCCAAAAGCTCAGACACCAGCACTGATGATACATGATACACGAAAGCAGCTCACATTAACTGGATTTATATGTTCTCAACATGGATCATCCAACATGGATCAACATTCATTGAAAAAATATTTCTTTCTACTGGAGCAGTAAGCTGCAAAGCCAGGTTACCAGCATCAGTTCAGACTACATGTCCCAAGCTTTGTAGAGAAATCTAAGAACAAGTTATTTTTGTTATCCCTATTCATATGTCAAATAGTCAAGTGACACAAGTTAATACAACTTTTTTTGTAATATGTTTATTGCTTTTTATAATGGACAAAGAACACAAGACAAACAAATAAAAGAGAAAAAAATGGCCCTCCCCCCACCCCCAAAATTAACAAGTTGAACACAAACAGGCTCAGCTCACAATGTAGTGAGACTCATGCATCTCTCCTATTAATCATAGAGTAAGTGAAGCTTCAGATGAATGAGCCATGAAAAACACAGATTTCTGTCAAAGGATATCTTGGTATTTTTAAATTACATTTCCTATAATTATGGAAATAGCCCAGTAATGAATGTGTAATAAGGCAAATCACTGACTGTGTTTATACGCAGAGAATACTGTTCTTCGCCTGACTCCCCACTGAACAGACTGAGTCAATGTACACTAATTCAATTAGAAAACCTCCTTCCGTTCAATACAATTGCTCTGCAATGTGAAGTGTCTGTTGATGCCACATATTTTCACAACAAAACCATAACACTCTTCATCTCTGATGATGTAAAATCCATGAAAATTTGTATTCTTCCTTGTGATGATTCCAGTCAAAGGCTTGTTAGTGTAACTGCTACACAGTAAAAACTGGACTGCCAGGAAAAATGAGTTGTGTATTCGATATCTAATTATTATTGCTGCCTCTGAACCATGCAAGTCCATAAAAAGAAGAAAAACAGGTACTCACAATGTTCATCACAGTCCCAGAAGAATTTTATTTCGGATTGTTTACATGAAAAGATCCAGAGCTGTTGTTTTGTGCATTGCAGAGAAGGCTATGACAGCCACACTGGAGCACAGGTTTTTGCATTGTGTACGGTGTATGTAAACACTCATTTTAACCCTAAGAGGTTCATCACTGTACAGTCACTCCAAGAAAACTACAACTCTGGATATGTAATAATTTAAATAAAAATAAGTAATTTAAAGACTTAATAAATGACTGAGTAGCATTTTTCATCACTGATACAGGATGACCACTTGTAACACTATTACTACTTCTGCATTACTGTGTTCACCCAACCTTTGGATGTATCTGAGTGTTAAATATTTATCATCCTGTCATATATAAATATGTATTTGTTGTGTTCTTGTATTAGTGAAACATTTTTTCAGGAGTATATACAAAACTGTCACTCCAAAATAAACAACTCATAAAAAAGACACATTCTGCTAATTCCTTTCATATGATGTGATCTGAACATTCCTTGAATAAAATGTAAAACTCTCTTGTTCAAGGAAAACAGCAGCTATATGTGATGACAGCCAGTGCGCAGAGAGGAGTTTTTGTATGGCATTATATCACGGTGCAGTACTACAGCCACAGTGATACATCCTGTGACAAAAACTTTCTTCCTCTGCGGGGGAAATGTGGTGCCGCGGCAGAAAACATGGGGGTGAGAGCTGTGTCTGACAAAAAATGTTTAAGGATTGACAATCATGTGTCCTTACAAAAGGATTGTTGGGATATTATGAGCTTAAATGTGACACAGTTTCCTTAGCACATAGAGGATCATGTCAACATGTCGATACAGTAACAAGACTAAAAGTCTACTGCCAATCTAACAGCTCTGTTAGGATGTATGTAAGCACAGTGGTGCTTTGAGCAGAAATGCTAATGTTAGCATGCTAGCATATTCATAATGACAATGCTAAAATGCTGATGTTAAGCATATATAATTTTACCATCATCACTATTTTAGTTTAACATGTTATTCTTGTGAAGGTATTTCAGTAAAAGCTCAAAATGTTGACTTGCTGGTGGCACTAGAGGAAAGGTGATAAGGATTCATCATCTGGGGACCACGAATGTACAAAATTTGATCTGACTCCATCAAACAGTTGTTGAGATATTTCAGCCTGGACCGAAGTTGCAGACAGACTGGACAGATGCCCGGAGCCATGCTGCCAGCGTGGCTAAAAATCACCGAAGTGTGACAAATGTGATGTTCAAAATCATCGAGTAATTATGGTTCAAAGGGTCAAATTTAAAAATAAAATGGAGAAAAAGCAGAATGCTTTTTCATGATTGCCCCTGTTGAGTACTTACAGGACAAAAAGCGAACAATGCACCGTGTGAGGCAGAGGTTTTTGTATGAGGATGTGGCACTGTGGATGGAGTAGCAACCACAGTGATATGTGGTAATACAAAAACCTCTCCTGGAATCAACTGAAGCTCTCAAGAAAAAGAGAGCATCAGGTAATTTCCCAAAGTTGCTCTGAACAAAAGTGACATGTAACAGAATAGTTGACTTGCATTCATGTGTATTTATTTTATTTTATTTTTTTCAGTTTTACCCTGAAGATTATAACATCTCAGAAAAGTTATTTTTTTTCACTTACTTTGTATCAGCAAATCTAAAATATTTCTCAGAACAACAAACATAAAAAGACAGATGTATGACTAAAATTAACTTGATATAATTTAAAGTGTGTTTTAAGTTTAGCTACTTATCATAAGTATCTAGTTATGAAAATAACGACTTTTGCGACCCATATTTTGTTAACCCTTGATTTGAAATGCACTTTTACACTGTGGCACATAGCGTGATAAAATACAGATGAGAACGTTTTTTTGAAAACAAAATCTGGATCATATGCAAGAAAAATATTCTTGGTATGAAATCCGTATCCTCCTGTTCGAGCCTGATATGGAAAACAAGTAGGTGAGACATGAGTCCGACAAAACTCTTCCTAGGAACGGCAGGGACGTTTAAAGATTGATGATAACGTGTCTTTAAATAAAGCACTGTGTTACAACATCATGAGTTTAAAGATGATACAGTTTCTCTCCTCAATATTCACCAAGTAAAAATGTGATTCTCAAAGAAGTAGGCACTATTAGGAGTTCACTTTTGGTTTCATAGTTTTACTTTGGACTGAAATATAGCAAATCCTGCTGAGCACAAAGAGCACAAAATACTGAAGAAGCATCACATCACGTGGAGGTTTTTGTACGAGTGTGTGACACTGTGTATGGGGGCAGCCACAGTGATATATGGTAATACAAAAACCAGTTTCAACTCAAATGGAGGGACAAAGTCACTGTGTCTAAAAAAAAAAACAGAGGATATTCATAAAACCAGGTAATTTCCCACATTTAATAGACAGTGATGAAAGGTGATACCTAATGTGTGTGGGTTTTTTTTTAAGTTTTGCCCTGAAAACAGAAAAATAAAAAAGCAAAAAAGGAATACCTCTTGTTTGCTTTCATTTGCTTTGGATAGGAAAAAAACAATAATTTCACATGACGTAAAAAAAAATAAACAAAAAAACATGATGACACGACATGATGATCCTGTGACAAAAGCCTCGTTCCACTGAGAAGAAAAAGCTGTGAATGTTGCTGATGGAGAAAACCAGTAAGCAGATGAGAAAACTTTCTGTGTTTGTGTCCAAAACTCTGAAAGCAACTAGGGGACAGACAAAAATCGGTTCTTACACAAAACGTTGTCTTAGAACGTCATGCACTTAAACACAGAACCTCATGTTAATATTCATAAAGACAAAATATGGTGAGCAAAAAATAAAATAATAAAAAACAGCAATAAATAGGTTTCATTAAAACAACAAATAGTGCAACAGTGGAATGTTCCTGCATGATTTCATAGTTTTCCTGTAAAAAGATCCTAAAATATGGTATGAATCAGGAACAATGCACCATATCAGGCAGAGGTTTTTGTATGAGTATGCGACACTGTGTAACTGGGGGGTTGGCCACAGTGATATACGGTAATACAAAAACCTGCGCTAAAATAAACGGAGGCACAAAGTCACTGTGCCATCAAGAAATAGAGATGATATTGACAAAACACCAAACTTAATATGACATATTGGTCTATTATGCATTGTGTTCTTTAGATACTTTATTCTTTATTTATCTTATTATCTTATATTCCTGTAATTTATATCTTTCACTTTGATACCTCGTGTGTCATTGTAAAACTACATTCAGTGGAACGGCAAAGGAAGAATTTCGTTGTACAGGTAAATTTGTGTTTGACAGTAAACACTCTGACTTGACGTGAAAACCATTTCCCGCATTTATTAGATACTCAAGAAAAGTGATATTCAATAGAATACTGGAAGGGTAAAATTATGTGTAATTTTTCGCATTTTTTTCAGTTTTACTCTAAAAACCTCATATAAGCTTTTTTCTTATTTATACTTGGTATAAGCAAAGATAATATATTTCGCAGACTGAAACAAACAAAAAGAGATCAAAGTTTTGCACACTTAAAATTACATTGATGCCAGGTTAGTTTCAATGTGTTTTAAATGTGAGTGAATGGTCACAAATCAAGAATCGAATAAGTATTTACTTATCACATGAACTACCATTTGCTGAAAATATCTCAAATGTACTTTTATATAAACACACACAGAGTGTTAAACTCAAATACTGTTGGACATAAATTAGAGAAGCTATCAAAAGAGAAACTAAAATGTGCGTAAATTTTGGACTGGTGGTTATCAACATCCTTACTGGTTAATATTTATGTAATACAGAGGAAGCAATCCTCACCACAACAGGTGCTTCCTCATCCAGTTAGCAAACTTTAGACGGAAAGCCAAAAGCTCAGACACCAGCACTGATGATACATGATACACAAAAGCAGCTCACAGAAACTGGATTGATATGTTCTCAACATGGATCATCCAACATGGATCAACATTCATTGAAAAAGTATTTCTTTCTACTGGAGCAGTAAGCTGCAAAGCTAGGTTACCAGCATCAGTTCAGATGCCCCAAGCCTTGTAGAGAAATCTAAGAAAAAGTTATTCTTGTTATCCGTCTTCATATGTCAACAAGTCTAGTGACACAAGTTAGTACATCTTTTTTGTCATATGTTTATTGCTTTTTATAATGGAGAAAGAACCCCCCAAGTTAACAAGTTGAACACAAACAGGATCAGCTCATCATATAGAAAGGTAGCAAAGACCACAGTCATAACAACAAATTAGACATATATATTTTAAAGGAAAACTGTACAAAGTTAATAAGAAATATACACAGCAAGGTGTTTCGTTGAAAGTTGCAGCACCGGGTCTCACATCTTTTTAAACATGGCTCCCCTGTCTTCATTAAAAAATCTCAGTCTCTCCAGATGAAGCATATTCGCTGTTTCTCTCAACCACAAATCGTATGTGGGTGCAATGTCCGACCTCCATGCCCGGAGGATTAACTTTTTTGCAATCATAGTTCCAAATAAGACAGCCTTCTTCTCATATTTATTGGCAGAAGACAAAGGGGTACTTGCCCCAAGGATGGCTACAATCGGGTCAGGCTCCCAACATTTTCCATAGGCCATACAGAAGCAATGAAAAATACTCTTCCAATATCTATATAATTTGCTGCACAACCAAACAGAATGTACTAAGTTGCCAGGAATAGTAGTACAGCTTTATAACTAGAAACCATTGTTATCTTTTGGAAAAATGGGTTAGCCCCATCCTGTTCCCAGAGTCCAGTCCAGCTGATCAGTATGAACTTTAAACATTGACTCATGCAGACTTTATTTGTCAAGGGTCTAAACTATCGAACGCAGGGTCTCGTAAGAAATTTTTTGTCATTTATTGGTATACGAGCTGGAGCCGACCCAAGCAGAGAGACCAAGGATTGGGCAGCAGAGCCGAGCAGGTCCAGACCAGAATGCCGGAAGTTGCTTGGCTGAAAAGGAGTCTGAGGCAGAGGAGCAGGGCGATGACATGAAGGGGCAGGAGACAGGGGCAAAAACAGCAGAATGTTAAATGCAGTGGTTATCCACAGATTAAATTGTCTATTAAATAAACATGGACCATAAGTACTAAACTTAATTGAGTCATTGAGGCTGAAACCTATCTGCTGTCAGGAAAGTGGTCAGATACAAGGCCTGAGGGATCGAAGCATGGCACTAATTTAAAGTCAGGGTGAAAAGATGAGTTTTTGTCTGAAAATTAAAGTCCTCAACAGAGTCAGACTGTCTAAAATCAACAGGGAGATTATTCAAGAGAAAATGAGCATGATAGAACAAGGCCCTGCAGCCAACTGACTTCTCTGGAAGTCATAGACACGAGCCCAGAGTAATGTCCAGTTAGAGAACACAGGAGCACAATATATTAACAGCTTTCACTTAATAAAAAACTTTTATGCAATTCTGAAATTAAATACTATATACTATGAAAAACTTTTAACAAGCTCAATTCGTTTCTGCCTCTGAAACTTCGCATTGCTGCCAAATTTTGCCCATTACCTGGCTGGAGAAATACCTATAGAGCATTGAATTGTGCATTATTATACACTGTTTGAAAGCAAATCAGTATTGTCTAGAAGGAAATAAGACACCTTGTCTCAAAATAGCATGGAAGAGGGCGCAAGGCAGGGAGGAAGCCAACACAACAGGAACACGGGGAGAGAATACGAAAGGAGAACAAGGTAGGGTAGGAGAGGACACAGCTGCAACAGACCTAGGACCAGGAAGATGGCTCTGGCTGACAATGGTGAATTTTACTCAAAATTTTGTTGCCAATTTGGCAAGGTCTCAAATAGGTCTAATATGACTGTATTATTAAATTAATTGGACCTTTTCAAAGAACACAAAAAATTGACACACACACAAAAGGAGGACTTAAATCAACCCCAGCATAGTTTTTTAGTTAAATAATGTGTATGTGTAGTGCTGTATCCAAAATTATACGTGTCTCTTTCTTATGAAATGTGAGACTTCACCATTGACCATACCAGTCAACAGTGTGATTTGAAATTAAGGGAAATATTCTGGTGCCCCGTACAAGGGTATACACAGTGAATCCTAAAATCACCACGAGGTAACCACTTGTTTTAAAATTTCACAGGATTGTGTTCAAAAAGTTTGACCTGATGATGGTACTGGAGGCAAAGTCAAGAGATCACAATGTATTACATTTCACACAGAGGGGGACATGAATGTGTGTAGATAATTTAATGGCAATAGCTTTCTTTTCACCTAAAACCACACATTGAATTTAGGGTACATACTCTGAGCATCATGCATATTTGTACTTTTTGTACTTCCTACTTTTTGTGCCAATCTATCCAATAGTTGTAGAGACATTTCACTAAAAACAAAAGTGTCAACTTCAATGTGGCACTCAAGAAAAATAAAAGAGAGATAAGAGACCACCAAATTCCGGATTTATCTTTGGTGGATCATGAATGTTTGTGTGTCATGACAATTCATCCGATAGTGGGCTAACCATAGTGGAGTACCTCCCGTGGACAAGACAGACAAGGTAATCTTCAGTGGCGGCCTCTAAGACATCCCAGAAAGGAACCCTGACAGCAGGCATGAATCAGATGGCTAGGCTCTCTCCATCCTGGGCTCTCCCCCAGTTCTCCCATGTCCCCATTGGAAAACCTGCTGTCTGATTGTGAGGGCAGAGCTCCGTGTCTGCAACTTTCACCATCCCCATTGTGGTCAGGTGCTCCTCCTCAGCGCTCTCCCCTTCTCTTTGTCAGTCTGCCAGCCACATGCTGGCGACCAAAGGACATTTCCAGGACTCACTGGGCGTCAACGGGAAGGTGGCAAATCTGAGGTGCATTGCGATGCCTTCAGAACAAACTGCACCTGCTCATAGTCTGTTATACAAGGGCAAGTCCACAAAGACATGAAAAAGGTTTTCCTTCTGTCCCACTGCACCTTCTTTGGCAGAGACACACAATCATCACCGACTCCTTGGGATAAAGTTTGTGTTCACCTCTCTGACCATTTACAGTCATGTGGTGCTCAGATTGCCGCAGTTCAGAACAACATAGCACTGCTGTCTTCAGCTGTCTCTGCTGTGGCCACTAAGCATATGGTTCTTTCCTTGAAGCTTGCGACTAGCATTAGGAAGGCTATGATGATTGTCCTGACTCTCATCATGGCGGCAACAGTGACTACATCCAGGATTATGGTGTGGCAGACTTTTACAGAGAGAAAGATTTGGCTACACATGTTTCAGCTTCTGCCCCTCATCAAATGGAAACTGCTGGATGGTTCCATATCCCTCGATGGGACAGTTACGATCATTTTTGACAACTTTGGGTGACTGCAACACCCAGTTCTTACAAGCAGTGTTTACCAGTAACATGTGTCAGAGCGACCTAAATGGGACTGTGTATGAACACTGCTGACAGACTGGCCCCCGCTGCTCTGGTGAACTGTTGGCTGGTTAATTTAAACACAAGATACTTGTGCTCAAAAAGAGGATTCATTCTCAGTGAAGAACCTTGGAGCTCTAATCTGCCTCTATACCTGCCAAAGAGCAGTGATTCCTAACACGTCTCTGGGGGTCATCAGGTGGAAACCTCCCTTCAACAGTGTTTCGCCTACTTAGTCCCACTACACCTCCAGGAGGTTAGGCAGTGAACTCCGGCGTCCCAGAGTCACCCCCCCTAGTGCCAGTTCACACTGCTCCTACACAATCCAAACAGCACCGCCACGTTCAACTGACCCAGAGATGCTCCAGGTAGTGGCCAGTACCGATGCTACCATTTAACTATTGCTAATGCTAATGCTAACCGCTAGGAAGAACAGAAGAAGACAATACAATTCCGATGCTACCATTTAGCTAATGTTACGTGCTAACCGCTACCTGCTAAGAGGAACAGAAGAAGACAATAAAGCTAGATTCACCTATACTGTTAATGTTAATTGCTAGCTACCAATACTAACTGCTAAGATACTATCATACTCTCACCGCTTTAGCTATTGTTAGCTGCTACAATGCTACCACAGGCCTAGATGCCACATGTAACTGCCGATTGCCACACTACCATCATCTACCCCTGCCTCTCACCAACTGCACCAAGAAAAAGCGGGGTGGGAATACAAACCCTGGTTCGGGTAGGGGATAGAAAATAAAGAGGTAGAGTCAAAAGATGAAAGTAGGGATTGGATACAGACCCTTGTTCGGGTAGGGGGTGGAAAATTTAGAAGGTGCTGAAGGTGGAGGCCTAAACCACAGACTAGATTTAACAGCCTTTTCTAACATTTCCTTCAAGAAGCAGCAAACCCTACCATTTCCTTCAAAAAGCAAACAGAGCAGGAAAACAAACCCTAACATTTCCTTCAAGAAGCAAACAAAACAGGAAAACAACCAAAAAGATCAAAAAACAAGCCAACTCTGTGTCTTACCACGCAAACTCACCTGAACAGGCCGCATGGTCCCAAAGAGAGACTCTAGCTGGCCACACCCCCACCTTATCTAAACTTCCTGGTTCTCTTCCTATTGGCAGAGCGAGAAGATGGGGCGGGGAAAGCAGAGCAGAGGAGAGGTGTCTTGTTCAGACTTTAACCTCTTCTCTTGCCGGGTTAGGCATGCATGTCCTCTGCCCGGCACAACTAGCTTTCCTCCCAAGTCGACCTGGATTTGCCAATCATCAGCCCCTACCAGGCAGCCACCTACCTGCTTTCTCCCTGACTTAGCAGCTCTATTTTTCTCCCCCTCTCGAACAAACTGCACATCTAACCTCTCCTTTCTAGAACTTCCAGAATTCACCTGCTTCCTTCTCTCCTCAATGCCTGCGGCTAAGCTTCTCAGCACCTGATTATGCCGCCATGTATACCGGCCTTGTGATAAGCTAATTCTACAACCTGACAAAATGTGCTTTAAACTTGCTGTACCTGAGCAGAGTGGGCACGATTGATCGCCCTGTACCCAGAGACTTAGGTTCTGCGGGGTTGGCAACACATCGTATGTCGCCCCTATCAGAAATTTAATACGGCCTTCCTCCATATTCCACAGGTCCCTCCAACTAAGTTTCCTCTTCTCAACACCTTCCCAATTCAACCATTGTCCCTGTTTGGCTTGACCAACTGCTTTTGCCCCTCTTAACAACTCCTCCTGCCTACGCACCTGTTCCACTACAAGCTTTCTTTTCTCCTTTAGACCTGCTTTATTCCACACTGGTTTGCCTGGGCCAAGCCCCAAGCCTCCCCGGCCAAATTGAACATTTCCTACTATTTCTGCATGCCTAAGAGCTGCCTCTGCCTCCTGCACTGCTGCCCTTGGGTTCCATTTCCTCCCCCCAGAAGGATTCGGAACCACATTGCTAATTAACATGTCCTTACTCCCAGATAATAAAAGTTCTGTCCTAACCTTAGTGCATTTAAACTCCTCTGTTAGACTGGATACTGGCAGCTGAAGCATTCCTTTCCCATACAAAGCTACATTGCTTAAGCACCTGGGAGCACCCAACCATTTTCTAATATAAGAGCTAACTAGCCTTTCCATTCTCTCTGCTACAGATAATGGGACTTCATATACTGACATTGGCCACATTAACCTAGGATACAAGCCAAACTGCAAGCACCACAACCTCAGTTTTCCTGGGAGCCCTGATTTATCTATTCTCTCCAGCCCTTCTGCAACATCCTTTCTAAATTGCACAACCTGTTCAACATCATTCAGGTCCACATTGTACCACCGTCCTAGACTCTTAACTGATTTCTCCCTAATTGTTGGGATTTCCTCACCATCTATAGCAAACTTTCTATCACTTACTTTCCCTCTGTATATTGAAATACTCCTTGACTTACTAGGCTTAATCTTCATACTAGCCCACTTGAGATTCTGATTGACTTTATCTAACAACCTCCTTGTACATGGCACTGTTGAAGTTAGCAGTGTCATATCATCCATATAAGCCCTAATTGGTGGAAGACGCATTCCATTCTGCCGTCTCTCTCCACCTACGACCCACTTGGAAGCCCTAATAATTACCTCCATAGCCATTGTGAAAGCAAGCGGGGACACTGTACATCCTGCCATAATACCAACCTCCAATCTTTGCCAGCCTGTTGTGAGCTCTGCGATACTTGCACACAGTCTGATGTCTTGGAAATATGCTTTCACCAAGTTAACAACTATCTCCGGCACTTTAAAGTAGTCAAAGGAACTCCAAATAAGGTTATGTGGCACTGACCCAAACGCATTAGCCAGATCTAAAAATACAACATTCAAGTCTCTTTTCTCCCTCTTAGCTGTCTGAATCTGATGCCAAATCATGCTAGTATGCTCTAAGCATCCCGCAAATCCTGGTATCCCTGCTTTTTGCACTGTCGTATCTATCATACCATTCCTTTCTAAGTATTTAGCCAGCCTCTGTGCTACGATACTAAAGAAAATCTTTCCCTCAACATTTAGGAGAGAAATCATCCGAAACTGGCTAAGGTCCGATGACTCCTTCTCCTTAGGGATGAAGACACCTCCTGCCCTGCGCCATGCTCTTGGAATACTTTGTTTCTCCCAAACTATTCTCAGGTATCTCCATAGTGTCCTTAAGATGCCAGGTGCACTCTTATAGACACGGTAGGGGACTCCATTAGGCCCTGGGGCCGAAGAAGCCTTTGCACGCCTAACCACCTCCACCACTTCTCTCCACCTAGGTGGGCTCACATCCATCTCCTGCTCCACTTCCCCTAATGGTGGCATGTCAGGTGGAAGACCTATGTTCCTATTCTCCTTTGAATCTGAATACGTCGACTTCAAATACTGTTCAATCTCTGATTTCGTTGCCTTAAGTTGCCCTCCTTTTTCTTGATTAAACAAGCCTTTCACAAAATTAAAGGGGCTCCTAAAAAATGCTGACCTTGCACGTTCCTTCTTCTTTCTCTTCTCCCTAAGGTGTTCTGCCCTTCTGAGTACTGCTAACCTGCTTCTCAGTTCCTCCTGCAACACCTTAATTCCCTCCCTTTCTTCTTCTGTCGCCTTCCTCCACTGCTTTCTTAACTGCCTCCTTTCCTTTACTAACTTCTCTATTTCTCTTTGCCGCCTAGACTTGCCGACCTGCACCCTCTCGCCTTTCCTTTTGACAAGCACCCCAAATCTCTCTCGACCATAAGAGTAGATCACATCTCCAATTTTATCCAATTTCTCCACTACATCTCCTCTAAGCCTGCTTAATATGACTGATAAATCTCTATCAACTGCCTCCCACTCTTTGCTATCATTAGCCCTCGGCCACCTAACTCTAGCTTTCTGCTCCATGCTTCTCTCCTTGGCTGGCCTGTTGCCCTCAACACCAACTGCATCCCCTCTCCGTACCTCCTCCTCTCCAGGGATAGTGTTACTGATATCCTGCGAACTGTGGTTTTCTACCTGTCGCTGGACTTCATCCGACTGATTCGACTGACTTCTCAAGAAATACTGGTCGATGCGGCCACTCTGCCCTTCCACCGCTAAACACTTCCTCCTTCCCTGATGAGTTCTAAGGCCTCGGATTGATGTTATTTTCTGCCAGCCACATGGGCAAACTTGAAGCTTCTTATCCTCTGCTGCACAACTTTTGCTCTCCTTAGTTGCCTTCCCTGTCACCTGAGTACTGCTACCTCTGGCCCTAAGAGATGGGTCCGTGCCCCCATCCCTCACTGAGTCATGTATCCAAGGCATAGTCATATCCGTTATCCTGTTCGTTACCATGCAATCCACCTGTGAGTCATCTTCCACCCCTGCCCTCGCTGACTCTTGGGGTATTTTCCTTATATTGGTTGTAGCTAAGTCTGGTTGTAGCAAGGTTAAGGCTTGCCACTGCTGCCATGGGTTGCTAGCCCATACCAGCACCTGTGGGGTCTTTTCCCTCCTGTCAGCTGTCTTTCCAAGCAGTCACATGGTCTTTCCCATGTTGTCAGCTGCTCTATTCACAACAGTCACTAGCCAAGCTAGTTGTGAGTTAATTTAAACACAAGATACTTGTGCTCAAAAAGAGGATTCATTCTCAGTGAAGAACCTTGGAGCTCTAATCTGCCTCTATACCTGCCAAAGAGCAGTGATTCCTAACACGTCTCTGGGGGTCATCAGGTGGAAACCTCCCTTCAACAGTGTTTCGCCTACTTAGTCCCACTACACCTCCAGGAGGTTAGGCAGTGAACTCCGGCGTCCCAGAGTCACCCCCCCTAGTGCCAGTTCACACTGCTCCTACACAATCCAAACAGCACCGCCACGTTCAACTGACCCAGAGATGCTCCAGGTAGTGGCCAGTACCGATGCTACCATTTAACTATTGCTAATGCTAATGCTAACCGCTAGGAAGAACAGAAGAAGACAATACAATTCCGATGCTACCATTTAGCTAATGTTACGTGCTAACCGCTACCTGCTAAGAGGAACAGAGTAAGGTAAGATCAAACAGCGTCAAAAGTTATAGCTCCAAAAGCTGCTTTCAGTAAATGTTTGTTGTTACCATTGAATAGTTTTCACCTTTGTCATTTTTCAGTCATGATGCATTATATTATTGTTAATACAGTTTCCATAGGGTACTATATTAAAATGAACATACAAACTTGAACATGTGATTCCGCTATAGCATTTAAATTTTCCATTTACGTGTGTGTTATTTGGGTAAAAAAGAAAATGCATTTTCATTTTCTCAAACTCAAATGGATGTTCTATGACCATACAAAAATGAAAATGGGAACACTGTTTGGCATTTAGTCTCTGAAGACTTAATCTGCTCTAAAGTGGACAACTGCGAGAGAAAAACAGCTCCTCCAGTCTATTGCATTTAGATTTAAATCGCACTCTGAAATGGACAAAAATCAAATGAAAAATGTAATCTCATTCCTCTTATCAAGAAGTTAGTTAGAATGTCACTTCCTTGTGTTGCATTCCTTACAGTAAAGTCTGCTCACATAGTTCCTGCTGGTATGATGCTGTAGCGTATGCTATCGACAGAGGCATATTTATTGTGATGCATGCAAAATTTACCACAAATACAAAACACAAATGTATGTGAGGACATTTTGCTATGCAAGTCCATGAGGAAATCAGCTTTATGGTTTGTTACTGTGTTTGTGGCCGTTAACTACATTCTTGGTGATTTGGCAAATTTCAGAGATGTTGGAGTCAATCATTAAACCTTATCCTTAATAAAAACTTAAAGGTAAAGGTAAAAGATAAAACTAAGGTAGCTCATCCTCAGAAACTGGAGTCTGGCCCTTGAACCTTCATGGTATATTTCTCTTTTGTGTATTGGTTGGCCAGGTGTCATCTTCGGATGGGTGGGACTAAAGTGAACATCAGACTAAGAGAACAAAGGAAACAAGTGAGGGACGCTAACTCACAGCTGCTAAGCAAAAACGTCGTTTTAGGTTGATTCAGTTAAGGCAAGTCATGATACTAACAAATACAAGCGTATGGCAGTAAGTCAGGTAAGTCGAGTAAGAATTCTGAAGTATATCCCTGATTTGCTTGCTAGCTAGCTCAGCATTCGTGTTTCATGCGTCTTGCAGATGGAGTGGTCAATATGGTGCAGACAGCACACACAGTCTCTGTGTATTGATGCCTAAGAAAAAGACACACTTATATTTTTGTTTTCGACATATGATTGTTTTCATAAGCACCAACTCGTAGTTCTAATTATGTATGTGAATATGTAACAGGTTAATGCATGATGTCCGGTATAGGCATATATTACAATTTTGTCTGTGTGTTTTAGGCCAACCATTTTCCAAAAGTGTCATTATCAATGTATTGACTCCATTAATGCAAGGTGACGCACCACGGGTTGGCACATCAGTGTTTGTGTTTTTTCTTGTCAATTTACCACTTTAATCTCAGAGAATATTTTTTTCTCTTTCTCATTTTCACATTCGTCTGTCACTCATATATGATGAATATTTCTAAATCATATCTGAGTGAGCACTGCAAAAGATCAGACCACAAAAGGATGGAAACTAGAGAAGAGCCTGGACAGCTCCGCAAGAAGACACACATGCAGCTCAGTTTCAGACGGCCAAGATGGATTTAGTCTGCATTTCCTACAATGCTGTCACGTTCCCTTGGGAGGCATCAAAAGCTCATGTTTATCACTAATCCTTCTGTGTCTGTTGCAACTTCAGAATAAGACCCTCCTCTTACACCAGCCATGTCCAAACTATTCCATAAAGGGCCGTGTAGCTGCAGGTTTTCGTTCCAACCAAGGAGGAGCACACCAGGCTGGACTCATTTAATCAGCTGATCTCCCTTTTCAGCTGATAACTGAGGGATCCCTTGATGTTGATTGGTTGGCCTGGTGTGCTCCTCCTTGGTTGGAACGAAAACCTGCAGCCACACGCCCTTTATGGAATAGTTTGGACATGCCTGTCTTACACTAAAGTCTTTTTTTGACTCTCTGCAATCCAGGCAGTTCTTGGCGAATAGAAAGCAACAACAGAACAACCTAGGGGGTTGGGGTGTAAGATGCTATATACATGGCTGTCAACAGACTTGCTGGGGCCCGGGGACAAGAGACCATCATAGGCCCCCCCAGCAGTGAAATCCAGTTTTTGAGCAAGCTCACGCTCAATGGAGAGCATGGCTAGGTTGTTAAGCCTGCCCTGTGACATGGTGGAGCGTAGGTAGTTTTTTATGATTTTCATTTTGCTGAAGGCTCGCTCTCCTCCAGCTACAGTCACTGGCAAACACAAGAAAATGCATAGCAGTGTGCAGAGATCAACATAAGTACTTTGTAGACCCATGCCATAGATGGCATTAAGCAGGTCTAGTGGTCCCAGGTCCTCCTCAAATGTTGCAGCATATATTTTTTTTCAGATGACAAACCTGGTCTTCAAGTGACTCTGAAAAGTCTTTTTTGTATTTTTCTGACAGTTTTGTGCATGCTGATTTGATGCTTTCAGTGGTCATTTTCTGGAATTTCCAGAGTACGGAAAATTCCTCACAAATCATCTTGATTGATGTAAACCTCATACTTAGCTGAGATACAATAGTGTCTAATACACAATAAAACTCTTTATCTCATGTTATCTAAGTGTGTCTCTGGGGTCTCCTCAGATATTCCTCCATCTACAGTCTCATCAGAAAAGGCTTCCTCTTTCTCTGTTTCCTTTTAAATGTTGGTGTGATGCCTATAGCAGAAGCAACAGCAGTAGCCTCTGTCAACAAATGGTCCTAGGAAGCATTTACACATGCCATCTCGTTTTCAAGTTCTTTTACGCTAGCAACTTGAATTTCAAGGGACAAAGAAGAAGACTGGCTTGCAAGATTCCTGTCTTCAATACAGCCTAACACTTTAACCCAAAATGTTAGTAGCACCACTGCTTCAAAAGACTCAAAGTAGGTTTTTAAACCATGGGCCTGAGCTTTTGCTTCACTTGTTAGGTTACCTTGTGTAATGAGCATTTCCAAAGATTTGAGGACATCTGGCAAATGCTTTGCCAGGGGGCGCACTGCCTCTATGCGTGCACTCCAGCGTGTATCTGACAACTTGTGCAAAGAGCAGTGTAAAACTTTCATCGAAACTTCCCATCGCTGAGGACTGCCACTAAAGAGTTTGTACAGTTCATTAACATATCCAAAAAATATATTTATTTCTGGACTGGCCTGGGCTGCATGAACTCCAACGAGGTTTAATGTGTGTGATGCACATGGGGAAAATGTGGCTGTAGGGTTCTTTTCTTTGATGTGTGCTTGTACCCCTTTTACTTTTCCAGCCATATTGTCTCCGTTGTCATAACACTGACCTCGGCAGTCGCCTAGATCAATGTTGTGTTCATGCAGTGTTTCTTCAATCATTGATGCTATCTCTTCTCTTGTCTCTAAATTTGAGGAATCTTTCCTTTATTTTCCACCCCTCAGTTGGACTCTGATGTACATATCTGATTAACAACACATTTTGCTCCAAATTAGAGACATCTGGTGTGGCATCACATATTATAGAGAAATAGGCTGAATCCTGCCTTTCTTTTAAAATGGTATTTAGAACACGTGTACTGCAGAGCTCAATAAATTCATTTTGACTTTCGGGTGACCGGTAGTGTGCTTGCAATCGCTTTCCCCGTTCTCGCTGTTCTCTAATCTTTTGTAAATGCTCATGTAGGATATTGTCATATTTTGACAACAGTTCAATCAGTCCAAGAAAATGCCCATTGTCTGGTTTATCCAATACTGCTGTTTCACCTCTAAATGGCAGATTTCTGGAAGCCAAATGAAGTGTTACATCTAACAGTCTCTTTAGTAATGCTTTGTTTTTTTGTATCTCATCTCATTTTTTGCTGTTGTTTGTTGTCAATCCCTGAGGCTTTCAAGACACTGTGTTGCAGGTTCTTCCATTTCCAGTAACAATATTTGTGTGCACTGTTCCTCTCATGTTCTGGAAACCTTTCATAAAGTTTTTTGTATGTTATGTTGCATATTTTCATCCCCTCAGTAGAATTTAGAGCACTTGTTGAGCGTTTGCCCTGATCTTGTTCAAATGCAAATAATATGCATGGTAGACAAAACAGAGCCTGTTTGGAGTGACTGTATATTAGCCAGTCCCTTTCAATTTTCTCTCTGCCATTATGGGACAAAGCATAACATAAATAATTTGGGAAATTCTTACCATCTACATCTGTGGGCATAGCCTCCTTTGGAAAAGGTGGTCTATCTGCTAAAGCACGTACTACACCTGTCCTGTCTGAGTCGGTCATGACAGTAGGCCATAGGCCAGGGTCCCTAAAGTCTGGAGACATGCCAGCTCCCTCATCAGTCCTTTCCCTTTCTTCATTTTCTGTCATTGCTGCCTCAAGTTGAGGTTCACTACTCTCCCTGCACTCCTCTCTTTCCGGCTTTCCCTCTGGCTCCATACATAGCCTTACATCATTTTGACCATTCTCTGTAAAAGATAGGCCTTCATTACTACTAATACAACAACAACAACAACAACAACAGCATTCATGATAAATGCAGACTCTGACTGACACACGCTCCCTATCAATCTGCGGCTGCTGCGCTGACAGCTCCCTGTCTCACCCTGACAGGCTCCTCTGCTGTCCCACTGCTGCTCGTTTGTGCCCCCCCCCCCCCCCCCCGTCGACGGGCTTGGCTATATACACAGTATATATATATATATATATACAGTTTTATGAAAAAAATTGGGCACCCCTGACAATTTCCATCATTTTCATTTTTAAATCATTGGGTGTTTGTATCAGCAACTTCATTTTGATCTATCAAATAACTGATGGACACAATAATATTTCAGTGGTGAAATCAGGTTTATTAGATTAACAGTAAATGTGCAATATGAATCACAACAAAATTATACATGTGCATAAATTTGGGCACCCCAACAGAAAAATCTCATCAATATTTAGTTGAGCCCCCTTTTGCCACCAGATGCTTCCTATAGCCTGTAATAAGTGTCTGGATTCTAGAGGAAGGTATTTTGGACCATTCTTCTTTACAAAACATCTCTAGTTCAGTCAGGTTCGATGGTTTCCGAGCATGGACAGCCCGCTTCAAATCATCCCACAGATTTTCAATGATATTCAAGTCTGGGGACTGGGATGGCCATTCCAGAACATTGTATTTGTTCCTCTGCATGAATGCCTGAGAAGATTTTGAGCATCATTTTGGGTCGTTGTCTTGTTGAAATATCCAGTCCCGGCGTAACTTCAACTTTGTGACGGATTCTTGAACATTATTCTCAAGAATTTGCTGGTATTGAGTGGAATCCATGCGACCCTCAACTTTAACAAGATTCCCAATACCAGCACTCGCAACACAGCCCCGCAGCATGATGGAACCTCCACCAAATTTTACTGTGGGTAACAAGTTTTTTTCTTGGAATGCTGTGTTCTTCTGCCCCAATCCATAACGGCGCCTGTTATGCCCAAATAACTCAATCTTTGTTTCATCACTCCACAGCACCTTATTCCAAAATGAAGCTGGCTTGTCCAAAGGTGCTTCTGCATACCTCAAGCGACTCTGTTTGTGGCATGTGCTCAGACAAGGCTTCTTCTGCATCACTTTCCTTGTGCAAAGTGCGCTAAATTGTTGAACGATGCACATCCACACCATCTGATGCAAGATTATCTTGAAGGTCTTTGGAGGTGGTCTGTGGGTTGTTTTTGGCCATTCTCACCATTCTTCGGCTTTGCCTCACTGATATTTTGCGTGGCCTGCCACCTCTGGCCTTAACAAGAACTGTGCCTGTAGCCTTTCATTTCCTTACTATGTTCCTCACAGTGGGAACTTACAGCTGAAATCTCTGACATAGCTTTTTGTGGCCTTCCCCTAAATCATAATGCTGAGTAATCTTTGTTTTCAGGTCATTCGACAGTTGTTTTGAAGCCCCCATGTCACCACTCTTCAGAGGAGAGTCAAAGAGAAGAACATGTTGAAATTGGCCACCTTAAATACCTGTTCTCATGATTGGATACACCTGTGTGTGGAGTTCAATGCCGATTGAGCTCATCAGACCAATTTTGTATTCCAATAAGTAGTTACAGGTATTCAAATCAGTGAAATGACAAGGGTGCCCAAATTTTTGCACAGCCTATTTCTAACCTCTGATTTAATTACATACAATTGAATATCGCCACACTTAAAGTTTTTGTCTCAAAAACACCCCAGTACTCAGCTTTGATTAGGAAATGAATGGCATGCCACTTCTATCATTTCCTGTGAAGATAAAGTAAATTATTATGCAGCCTCAGAGGGGTGCCCAAACTTTTTCATACAACTGTATATATATATAGCTGCAAATAAAACTGAAAGAAAAATTGCTGTAAAAATATACGACCAAAAATTGGTGGATAGGGTGACTATAGCATTAGGTAGAGTACTCAATGAGAATGAATAAAAAAAGTACTTATTGCAAGGTAATACGTGTATGATAAATCACACATCAGTGCAAAAGACATTCTGAATATGGACCCAGTGCTACATTAAGCAACACTGGAGTTGACCACTCTGACAGCTGTTGGAATGAAGGAGCTGTGGCAGCGTTCCTTCTTGCAGAGTGGATGCAGCAGTCTGTTGATGAAGGAGCTGCTGAGGGCCCCCACTGCATCAAGCAGGGGGTGGGAGGGGTTGTCAATGATGAATGTTAGCTTGGCTAACATCATCCTCTCACCTACATCCTCAGTGGTGTCTAGAGGGCAGTCCAGGACAGAACAAACCCTCCTGACCAGTTTGTTTAGTCTCTTTCTGTCCCTCTCAGAGCTTCCACAGCCCCAGCAGACCACTGCGTAAAAGATTGCAGATGCAACCACAGAGTCATAAAAAGTTTTTAGTAATGTCCTAAGGACCTCAGTCTTCTCAGCAGCCCTTCCTATACAGGGCATCTGTGTTGGTGGACCAGTCCGGTATATTGTTGAGCAGGACACCCAGGTATTTCTCCTCCATGATCTCAATGTCCACACCCTGTATGCAGATCGGTGTAGTTTGTGGTGCTTTCCTCAGAAGTCACCATCTCCTTAGTTTTGCTGGGTTTTAGTGCAGGTGGTTTAGTCCACACCAGTCGACAAAGTTAGTGATGACTTCCCTGTGTTCCAAATCGTTCTCCTGCGATAGACATCCAATGATGGCTGTATGAACTGAGAACTTCTGGAGTTGGCAACTGGTTGTGTTGTGTCTGAAGTAAGATGTGTAGAGGGTGAAGAGGAAAGGAGAGAGCACAGGACCCTGTGGAGCCCCGGTGCTGCAAACTGCCACATCCGACACACAGTCGGAAAGCCTCACATACTGTGGTCTGTTGGTGACGTAGTCAATGGTCCATGCAGCCAGGTGAAAGTCTACTCCGGCTCTTTTCAGCCTTCTCATCAGCAGTGATGGCTGGATCGTGTTGAAAGCACTGGAGAAGTAAAGAAACACGATCCTCACTGTGCTCCCAGTGCTCTCCAGGTGGAAAAGAGAGCGATGGAGCAGGTAGATAATAGCATCTTCCACACCAATGCCTAGTCGATATGCAAACTTCTCCAATGTCTTCATCAGGTGGGAAGTTAAGGCTACCGGCCTGAGGTGGTTGGGCTCCCTAGGATACACAGTCTTTGGCACTGGAACACACAGAAAGTTTTCCAAAGGGCAGGAACACTCTCCAGGCTGAGGCTCATGTTGATTATGTGCTGAATAACTTCACAGAGCTGATCTGCGCAGTCCCTGAGCAGTCTGGAGCGGGTGCCATCAGGGCTAATGGCCTTTCTCACCTTTGTCCTTCTAAGCTCCTTTCTCACCTGATCTGCTGTTATGTAGAGGCTGGGAGGGGGACAGGGGGTGGCTCCTGTTGGGTGAGGTGGGGGCAAGGTCATTGGTCTGTGATGTGGATTGGAGGGGGGAGAAGTGGTGTGAGGATGAAGCTGCTTGTGTCAGGGATGCACAGGGGGGAGGGAGGGGGTGCAGAGAGGTAACGCCATCTGGTCTGGGCTCTGGTGGTTGGGGGAGGGAACAGGGGTAGAATCAAACCTGTTAAAAAACGGTTCAACTCATTTGCCCATTCCCGCTCTCCAGTTTCAGGGCCCCTGCCATTATCACTGCTGTGGCCTGAGATGGTTTTCAGGCCCCTCCAAACATTTCTGGCGTTGTTCCCCTGCAGGTGCTCCTCCAGCTTCCTCCTGTCGCTCTCCTTGCTTTCCCTGATCTCCCTTTTCAGCTCCCTCTTCAGTTCAGTTCTATCCCCAGACTTGAAAACCCTATTCTTCTAGTTCAGTCGGGTTTTCAGTTCAGGGAACACCCAGGGTTTGTTGTTTCGGAAACACCGCACCTTCCTTGTAGGCATCGTGTTGTCCATACAGAAGTTAATGTAGTCCGATATGCATGTTGTCAAGCTGTCAATGTCCTCCCCATGAGGACTGCACAACACTTCCCAGTCGGTGGTGTCGAAACAGTCCCTCAGTGCCATACTGGACTCCTCTGACTGTGTCTTCACATACGTAATGGTTGGCTGTTGTTTACTCACCAAGGGTATGTAAGTCGGTAGCAAATGGACCAAGTTGTGATCAGATCGGCCAAGAGGGGGGAGGGACGACGAACTGTCAGCATCCTTGGTGCTTGCATACAGTAAGTCTAATGTTTTATTGTCTCTGGTGTGGTATTTGACATACTTGGCGAAGGTGGGTAGAGTTGAGGACAGGAAAGCAGGGTTAAAATCTCCAGAGATGAGAAGGAAGGCCTTGGGGTGTGATGTCTGCAGCTGTGAGACTACAGTGTGAAGGAGCTCACACGCTGCTGCAGCGTTGGCCGAGGGGGGGGGATGTACACAGTCATCACGATGACGTGCGAGAACTCTGGGAGGTAATTGGGAGGTAATGAGGCTGAATGCTAACAGCTAGCAGCTAGCAGCTCAATGTCTCTCGTGCAGCACTCCCCCTGCAGTCTGGTTAGCACCGTTAGCTCTTCCATCTTATCAGGGAGAGATCTCACATTCACCATAATAAGAGACGGTATGGATGGTTTATGACGTCTTTGCTTGTCCCGGCACTTAACTCCATCTCCTTTTCCGTGTCTGTATCTATGAGTACGCTCGTGTTGCAAAGTGATAACAGCTGATCCCGAGTGTAAACAATGGAGCCTTGGCTGAATGGATAACCCGAAGTTGGTTTGGTCCAGCAAAGAGTAAAAGCGAAGCACCAGTTTTGCATCCTTAGGTACACATGATCGAACAAAACTAGTGACGGAAAAAGATGAGACACACACAAGAAAACACTAAAACAAAGTAGTCGGAGCTGCCGTTACTAGTTGCCACTCGTGCATCGCCATCTTAAGATAACATAATAATAATAATAGTCATCATCATCATCATAATAATAGTAATAATTAATTCTTTAATAAGTAATAATTAATTAATTCTAATATATGTGTGTATACATAGACAGTATATAATGGTGTGTGTGTGTAACATTTGAGTGATATCTGTGTGTGTATAATGTTAATGTTACATAATAATTTTATGTGACAGTGTTAATATGCTGAGGTTTAGCGTTTAGAGGATGTTGATCTTAGTCTAGCATGTTAGCATGTATCACTTAACAACACTTAGCACTTCACAACACAAAACAGCTGAGGCTAACAGGAATGGAATTGGCAGGGATTTGGGAAAGAAAAGTCTTTGAAAAATGGAAATTTTGACCTGCTGGATGTGACTCAGGAGAACACATCGTGCAAATACATGAATATCTGGACTAAATTTAAAGAATATCCATGGAAATGAGACATTTCACTCAAAACCACAATTGTCCACTTTATGAAAAAAAAAATTGAATACATAGGTATTTTGATTCCAATGTATTCAATTTTGATTCCAATGTATTCAATTTCTTTTTCATTTAACTGATTGATGGCGTTAAATTGACAATTTATAATTAAGCAGTCATGTCATTCATCATTCCACCGCAAATTATTATAAATTAAATTATATTATGACATTGACTCAAATGGCCAATTAATGGACTAAAACATTAGATCCCTTCAGGATGGACAGTATAGCTGTTTGCAATGGTTATGATACATCAAGTGAACATGTGCAAAGAATGATTTTTTATGTGTACTGAAGGGAAACAGAGCCCTATATAATCAACTTATATTAATCCCAATGGTAATTTGGGCTGAAAGAAGTGTATCTGGTTGTGTGAACTCCGTGCTGCAGGAACTGGAGCTGACAGGAGGGCCTGATAAAGAGGAAGTCTTCACCAACCGTCAGCAAACACATTTAATGTAGCCCACAGCACAGGAAATGAATATCTCAAGGGAAGTGGTTATTAAATAGCACAGTCTTTATGACTGGGAATTGCTTTGTCAGTGAAACATGTTTACTTGGTTTAATCAACACTTTTAATATTTGTATGAGAGGCAGATGGTAATATATCACTGTGATGGCTTTGACTACTGGGGGAAAGGGACCCAAGTCACAGTAACTTCTGGTGAGTAGTAATCAATTATATTTTGAGTGAAGAATATTCAATGTTTTTCCATTTTGTTTTTAAATTCATGTGGTTAATAAGGCACTTAAACTAAGATTGAATTTAGAGGAAAAGCAAAAGATCAGTGAAAAGGTTGGTTACATATAGCATTTTACTCAATAGAAATAATGATTTCTTAGATGATAAAAGCTGTGAAGTATTTTTGTATGGTAGTGCTATTGAAACCTGTCACTGTGACAACTACTTTGACTACTGGGGAAAAGGAACAATGGTGACCGTCACATCAGGTAAAATCAGCATCTTTAGTCGTTCTATACAAAATGTGATAATTACACTGTTTATTGGAGTATATTTCAACCTCAGAAGCAACTCCGGAATATTTGAGGTGCTAGTTTTTGTATGTTGGATGTGTTGATATGTGACACTGTGATGGTGCTTTTGACTACTGGGGGAAAGGCACAATGGTCACCGTTACATCAGGTAAGCCAAACTTTTTTTCTCTCTAATCTATACATTTTGATTTAAAAACAGTTTTATTAATTTTTCACAAATCCAGTTTTGACTGTTTATTAATTTCTGGAATGCTGTCCGTTAAATGTGTTTCAATCGATCGACTCAATTTAAACCTTGGGGGTGAAAATCATTTTTGGTTCCATCCTCTGAATCCTTATTTGCTAAAGCAGAGGAAAATGTGCTACAGGGTAGACTGTCAAAAATAACCAGCCATGGAAAGTGTAGGTATCTGGGAACAGGTTTTTGTATGCAGTGGAACATGTTTTGTTGAACTGTGACTACGCTTTTGACTACTGGGGAAAAGGCACAATGGTCACCGTCACCTCAGGTATGTCATTTTAATATTTCTCATGACAGAATACATTTCCTGATCAAATTTCTAAAATATATTTCATCATTTTCATGCTGTCACAACTGTTGGCCAGTGAAAAGAACAGTATTTTGTAGCCTGACAAGAAAAAAAGTTGTGAAAGGTTTAAAACTCCTGTCTGTTTAGTTCAGTCGGAAAGGAAGTTTATCGACAGGTGTGTATTTGAGTGTGATTTTTACTGTAGCTGAAACTAAACTGCCAGACATGAAGTAATGGGACATCACGGTAATGAGTTTTTGTCCCAAGTGTCAATTGACTCTCTTAACTGTGACAACTGGGCTTTCGACTACTGGGGAAAAGGCACGATGGTAACAGTGTCATCAGGTAAGATTTGTACCATTTAAAATGTGCAGCAGGGTATGTTTCACACTGTAAAATGTCATGTTAAAGTTAGAATGTGACTTCTCAACATGTCAAGTGTCCCTTCAAAAGTAAAGTTTTAATACAGTACAGAGTGTTAAATGTAAAACAGGGATATTCTCAGTCGGGCTCACCGGTGGATCTTTATGACTCGTGTTTTTTGGGTCATTTCAGTGGATTCTATAGCAGTGGGATTAATTCAATGTTGAGGTGGGCTTTTTGTGCTCGACATTAGTAGATGTAGACTTTTCATACTAACAGCTAAGTAGATTCAGCACCGTGCTACTACGATGCTTTTGACTATTGGGGAAAGGGTACAACGGTAACTGTTTCGTCAGGTAAGAACACTCTTTAACCTCACACATAACTGCTGAATTTCACCAAAAGTAATATTTTTCTGTAAAAATAGGACTGCAATCAACTCATTTAATGGGTGTTTACTGACTGCACAGCTAATGATTGTTAAAGTATGCATTTAAAGTAATAGTGATTTTATTGAGGAACCCATTCGTACTTACGATGACAAACTACCACGAATAATATAGTCGAGGGAAGTTGAACTTTGTGCAACCAACCACATGCCAAGAAATGAGAAAGGGAATTAAAAGGTCTGTGTATGGAGGGCACTTGAAATTTCCACATTCAGCGGATTAAAAACGAATGCTGTCAATGCTTTTTGACACTGTTGATCGATTAATTTGACTTCTCTCTATTTTAAGTACTGCTTGGTGAAAAATGTATGTTATGTTGAATTCTCTTTTTATTTTGCTATTTTAATACCACGTTTGTTTCTCCTTTCTCAGCCACCTCAACTGCACCAACTGTGTTTCCTCTGATGCAATGTGGTTCTGGTACTGGAGACATGGTCACTGTTGGCTGTCTTGCCACCGGCTTCACACCCTCCTCACTGACCTTCTCATGGAGCAAAAATGGGGCAGCCTTGACAGACTTCATTCAGTATCCTGCAGTACAAAAAGGCAACGCTTATACGGGAGTCAGTCAAATTCGAGTGAGGAGACAGGACTGGGACGCAAAGCAGCCTCTGCAATGTGCCGTGACACATCCAGCAGGGAATGCAGAAGTTGAAATACTGCCACCAGCACCACCGACACCACCAACACGTAAGTCATATATGCCTTTTTAGTAGTTGGTTTGAAATCTAGCAGGTTTACATGGTAAAGTTGTTGACATATTATAGAATTCTACAACAATTTAAAGTTGTTTTTTTTTAGCGTTATAATTATGATTACAAGTAACTGACAAATGATGTCATACGTAATTGTTGGCTATTACTTAAAAATTAAGGTAGAATTCAGTTTCAACTAAAATGCCCTTCATCACTACTTGATGATAATAAACTTTTTTTTTTTGTTATTCAAAAATATATTATACAAAAACTCTTCAACACAATTCAGTCAATAAATGCAGCTGCAAGTGTTTTATGCAACACAAAGGAAAACCAAGAAAACAAAGACAAAATAATAATAATAATAATAATAATAATAAAAATAAATAAGTGTTATTGGTCTAATATGTTTGACAAAAGTTTATCTTTCCTGATTGGTTTTGTAGGTTTTCCTGAGAAATGTAGTTCGAAACAAACTTTACTGCATCTTTGTAAACTCATTCAAAGCGCCGGTTGACATGTGTCAACTAAACATGAAAAAAAGCAGTAACTGGTTTTATTATTTTAGAAACAAATATACTCCAATCTGTCATTTCAAATGAAGATAAACACAGAGGAGAACATAAAGGCAAAACTGTTAGCAAATTAAATAGCGTGACACATCCTCAAATATTTCTCATTTCATAATTAGTAGACCTTGCAGGCAAACAGTGAGGTGGAAAAAGAACGCTGAAGCTGTCTCGTGGATGTTCAGCTGCTGACTCAGTCTGTTTTGTTCTTAAATAATGTACTGTATGTCCTCTGCAACTGACCAAAAACAGATTATTGCAATGTGTTCTGCTTCTTTCCATCTATCTGCATTATCCTAGTTATGCAGATAGATGAAAAATGTATGCTGATTATTAACATTCACGCAACAAAATCATGTGTTCGCTTGCCCAAGCAGTCAATGTATATGCAGAAGTGAGCATTGAAACCTCTGCTGTAAAATTCTGGAATTTTTCACTTCAAAATCTTATTGTCCTTTTGACTCTTTGTGCACACTTCAGTAACAAGCTACACTAAACTACACTGAAATTGAGGACCCCAATCATTATGTGCATATGTGTGTGCAGGTTATAAACATACGGTTACAGGAAAATCTTGACTTCATGTCTTATTCTAAGTTATAGAAAAAGTAGATTACACTGTAGCACACTGTTCACCTCTGCATATATTTAGATATATTATTCTTTGCTTCTGCATATATATATCTGTGTGTATGTTTGTTTTTCAGCCGTGATTGTTCAGTTGCCAACACTGAGAGTGTTGGGCTCCTCTGATGATGAAAACGAGGCTTCCTTCTCCTGCTTTGCCAAAGATTTTTCACCTAAACATTATGACATCAAATGGCTGAAAAATGATGAGGACATCTCCAACAAATTATACGAGATCAAAACACCTTCTCAGGACAGAAAGGATGAGACTGGAAGGACACTGTACAGTGCTGCAAGTTTTCTCAGAGTGCCGTCCAGTGATTGGAGACAGGATGGCACGACTTTTACATGTCAGTTTCAGGGGAAAGATGAAAAAAACATGGCAACTTTCAAGAATTCATCTGTGACCTACAAACATCATGATACAAGTGAGTAAACATTTCTTGAAAAATTGGTTGTAAATTGAATTTCAACTTGTGCTTTTTTTTTTTTTTTTTTTTTTTTTTTGCAATTTTCTGTTAAATATTTGTTCATTGATTTTTCACTCAACAGCAACTGTTGGCTGTGCTGAAGCAGATGTGGACATAAAGATCATTGGTCCGACACTGGACGACATGTTTTTAAACAGGAAAGGAAAGATAGTATGTCGAGTCCAGGTAAACAAGCCATCTCTTGGGAAGATTTTGTGGGAAGACGAACATGGAAACGAGATGGTTGGTTCCTCAACGACGCCTGTTAAAGAAAATTCAAACACATATAAACTTTCACTTGACATCTCGTATGATGAATGGAGCCAGGGGATAAAGCGCGTCTGCATTGTTGAACATACAGACTGGATTGAGCCATTTAAGAAACTCTATGAAAGGAATATTGGTAAGAAAAATATTCAGCAATTGTGCACTAAAAGCCTGTGTGTAATTCCTCTTGTCATGCCATCAAACACGTTTTCAGTGTTCTTGTTAAGTGTATTTTGTGCCAGATTCTCTTCAGTACTGTCGATGTTTTTATCTGTGGCAGGAGGCCTAATTGTTCTCTCATGCTTGCAGGAGGACAGACTCAGCGTCCTTCAGTATTTATGCTGCCTCCAGTAGAACATACTAGAAAAGACATGGTGACCCTGACTTGCTATGTGAAAGACTTCTTCCCTCAGGAGGTTTTTGTGTCTTGGCTTGTTGATGACGAGGAAGTAGACTCAAGCTATGAGTTCCACACCACAAACCCTTTAGCAAACCATGGATCCTATTCTGCTTATGGCCAGTTGTTGCTCAGCCTTGAGCAGTGGCGAAAGAATGATGTGGCGTACAGCTGTGCAGTTCACCACGAGTCTATGGCTAACACGACTAAAGCTATTATCAGGTCCATCGAGCACAGAACATTTGAAAAAACCAACCTGGTCAACCTCAACATGAACATCCCTGAAGCGTGCAAGGCCCAGTAGATGTTATTTTGTGTCGCTGTGTCTTCTGCTCTTTGTTGTTGAATGTTTGTTGCTTGTGATGTGACATCGTGTTCGTCTTTTTAATGCAGATTCAAAATCAAAATAAAAAAAAAGCACTTTGCAACTCTGCAGATGTATGTCGCATTCAGTTCATGTCTTTATTTAACCAGTTTTTGAGCTCCATGTTTATTGTAAGTGTACTGTCACAGCGCTTTCCTAATGCAACACAGATTTGATGGAAGCATGTTTGAGTTATGAAGCTTGATGACAATAACGATATATCAAACTTACAGCATCATGTTACTTTCACCAGAATAACTCCACCACCACTCCAATAAATTCAGGCAAAAATGAAATAAATAACATGAGCTCATGTTTATTAGAAGGTACATTAACACTGTTTGTGTGACTTGTCTTTGTGTATGTGTGTTTCCTCTGCTGGGTCTTGCACCCCAAGCACAAAACAGATGATTATTCATGGTTGAACTCCAGCTCTGTGGTCAAAATGAGTCAAATGATGAATATACTGATTCACAAGCCACGCCAATAATGAGGTCTTTCAATGGCAATTCAGGATCTTCATAGAACATTTTATGATTGTATTTTACATTTATCAATATAATAAATATTTTAGAAGAACATCCAAAACTATTAGGTTTTATGGTACACTCCAAACTAACCATGTAATAAATAACAAGACATATACATTTTACTTGGATTGATTGACTGACTAATTGATTAACCGATTAAATCCACTCTGCCCTGTGAGGTTCTAAAATATGTGACCCCACTAAAAGATACTAATAGATTTTGTGTCATCAATAGAATTTCATCATTGTCTTGTGATCTATTGTTCAAATGATGGTGTGGAATGTCCCTAATATTAACTGATTAATTACTGTCCACTACATCCAGAGTTCCTTATTAAAACTAACTACCAATGGAACAATGCCATTGAGGCAGAAGACGATAACATGGGAGACACCGCCCTCACCTTCATCCTTCTCTTCCTCATCACCCTGCTGTTCGCCATTGGAACCACTGCTTTCAAGGTAATAATGAATTTTTTTGTGAGAGTTGTACACAGAAAAACACAATTGAGAAAATAATTTCATGTATTTAAAAAACAGAGATGGGTTGGCGGAAAACTCTTTCAAACATGAGGAGTGGAATGACACAAGGTCCATAAAGGGCAGAGCCACAATAAAATAATAATGAAATAATCATCATCATCATCATAATATAATCACATCATAAGTACCTCAGTAAATTCCATCATGCATTATAAATGTTTGATTACATCTTGCTGCTATAATAAGAGCTTTTTTACCACTCTGACCAACAATTAAAAGGATCTTTAGCCACAACGCCAATATCTTTTTACTGATTGTATACCATATTCTAATTACAGAAGTGTTTGCAGACTTTGATTTACAGACTATACCAGAGAGGGACTGAATCAGTTTTGTTGTATGTTGAGTTATGTGTAAACAAAAGTTACACATTTTGAACCAAACAATAATGATTTAAAATTTTGTTCTGTCACACTGAATTGAATTAAGTTCAAAAAGTGTTGTATATTCAATGTTATGCAAAATATTTAATTAACTTAATTAAGATAAATTATTTGTCAAATAAGCAAACAACAACAGAAGCCAGTCAGCATGCATGGTGCAAAGACTGCACGAAACCTTTGAAAACCAAAACAAATGTTCAGGTTACAGATTTTTGAACGTTTTACATAAACCATGAAGGACATCCTAACGAAGCAGGAATTTAATCATTTTGGTGCAATTTTACTAATTTGTATTCTTTGTGTTTTTTCTGTCTTTTCAGATTAAATGAAACAAGGGGAAATTTCTGTAAAGTATTTTTCATGCATTTTTTTCATATAAACTCATGCTATCATGTAAGTCATCACAATTTTCACAATTTCATTTTAATTACAAGAGCTTTTTGTCTTTTTTTAAAAAAAAAATAAATGTTTTAAATGAAGATAACCACTCCTAAAACTTTTGTTCCTCTTCACTTATTTTGAAATGTTTCATATTGAATAATGTTTCACCTATACAAGTTCAATACATAACACTCATAACAGCACTATTAATCCTTTAAAAACATTCTATTTCTATTCCATTATACATATTGTGTAATATGCTGCTATTCTCATCACCCCTCCAGCACCTGGAATCAACAGCCCATGTTCAGCTCAAAATGAAAATTTGCAGGATTTACAGTTGGTTAGTTTTTGAGTCTATTAAAAACAGAGAAATAGAACTAAAACATTTGCCAAGTAAATGAGAAGCCACATAAACTAAATGTGATAACATATGTAAACTGATGTGAGATATTTAAATGTGCACTGTTTCTCTTACTGGTATAACCACAGCCCACACCTGGTGTCTGTGATGCACCGTTGCTCTTTGCATTGTTTCACTTCTGTATTTTGGTACTTGTTTGGGATCTGGGTGTTACTCAATGCTTCTGCTTGCTGCTAGCTCTGATCACTCTGCCCTGTCATGCTGCAACATCCGTGCAACAGACTTCCAGCGCTATCTCCACCTGACCCCACCAGACTCTGTAAAACGCTGCCATCTAGCCTAAAAACAAAGACATTACACTTAGAATTAAGGGAGCACAGTTGGTTACTTGACCAAAATCTGAAGGTATGTATACCTGAAGAGAAGACATCAGCTCATATTTTAAAAATGTTCACATCCTACATTTAGAATGAAGCAAGTAAAACCAAATAATCTCTACTCTTTCTCAGGACAGCAAATCATCTCTCCAAACATCACATTACACCCTGTCTGGGAAGGAGAATTTGGGACCTCACCAGTCAGACTCATCTGCACCCTCAGTGGCTACTTTCCAGACGTATTGAGTGTCAAGTGGGAACAGAACAACCAACCTCTAAACACTGCACAAATCGAAAGGAAGCTGCAGAGTGTGGAGGAAATGGACAAAACCTTCAGTCTAAGCAGTGAGATTGAGCCAAATATGAAAGAGTGGGCAGATGGCTCAAGTTTTACATGCAAGTCCATTCACAATGGCAGTGAATTTATAAAGACAATAAGTATTTGTCAACGTAAGTATGAACACTGTGTCACAGCACAGTATGACAATTATATGATATATGATGAAAGTTTCCATGATATATCATGACAATTTGATGCAAATGTGAGTAGGTTGCGTAAGATCAACATTTATGGCCAAAAATGATTTTTTTTTCTTTTCTGCAGTCCATGGAAACACCCTTCCTTCCATTCATGTGGAGATTCCCAGCTTCAAAACTGTTATGGTGGCATCATCTGAGGTGAAAGCAACATGTCTGGTCCATACTGATTTTGATGCGAAGCTAACCTGGCTGATGGATGGAATAAATTCATCCACTTACGCAGTGACCATGGACACCAACACAACTCATAGAATCAGTAATGTGGCAGTTTCATCAAGCCAGTGGAAACAACTGAAGCATATAACATGCAGAGCAGAACATGAATGCTTCTCATCCTCTGAGAAGACCGTAAACGTTGCAGGTCGGATAACTATACAAAATGAAAATCAGACATCTTGTGACAGCAGAGGACCAAAGAGAAAAAAAATCTGCTTTGTCCTCTTTGTCTTTCATCCAGGGCCTGCAGTGACAGCTCCATCAGTGGAGATCAGGAGATCTCTGCCACATTTGCTGAAGGGAAACAGTGCTGTGCTGGAGTGTGACGTCACACAACTCTCCTCCAGTGACCTTTATGTCACCTTTCAAGCCAACGGTGTGGACATCTCTGACAAACAGTTTGTTGATCTTCCTGAAGTCCCAGGCCTCCATTCAATCAGTAGACACTTCACTGTCCCTCCACGTCACTGGAAGAAAGGTACACGTTTCACCTGTAAAGTGAATCAAGGCTTCTCCAGCAACTTTGAGTCAAACTCAACTGGAAATATTTTTGGTGAGAGGACTTAATCTTCTTTTTCTTTGATGATTTGCACACTGTCAATGTGTTTAAATTAGTGCATTGGATAATTGATCGACTGATTCATCTATCATTTAGTGGACCCATCAGTGGAGCTCCTTCTGGTCCCCAGTGAAGAGTCAGGACCACAGAGACTCTCATGCTCTGGATGGGGCTTCAACCCTCAAATTAAATGGTTTTCAGAGGCTCAGCAAAGATCCTCATCAACCAGTGACATCAGCATGGGTGCAGATGGACGTGTATCAGTCACCAGTCAACTTCATATCCCTCAGAAAGAGTGGAAAACAGGGAAGATCTTCACTTGCGAAGTATTTGACAAGTCTCTGAACAAAAATGTCAGGAAGGAAATCAGCCTCTGTTCAGGTAAATTTAAAACATAAAGACAGTAATAAAATGTCCAGCCCTATCCCCAATGACAATACTGTTTCCATGTAACAAGTAGTACAGTGTGAACTGACAACTTTATTCATTATTTTCATAAAGGACAGGGCAGAAGTTCACAAATACAGAGTCACCTTTGTATTCCCCTTTCTTGTTTAGCTAAGATCATAGCAAACATTTACCTCCTTTCAAATTAAGCAGGAATTCAACAACATTGACCTATATTTTGATTTTGGAATGTTTCTGGCCATCTGGCAAGTGTCAATCAATTGTCCACTACGTCTTTGACCATCAGTCAGTGATCAGCAATGGATGCACATCTCAAAAATATCAGTTGCATAGAGGAACAAGACAAGGATTCCCTTCATCACATTCACTTTTTACCATTTTTATGAAATCATATGCCTTTGCAATTCGCCAATATTCAAATGTTCCATGCATCCCAACTGGGACAAGCGATCACAAAATGAGTTTATACGCCGATGATATCCAATAATATAGATCACTCAAACCCCTACATTCGTCAGACCGACAGTCCTTGATGTCATTATTTAAAAACAAATGCTTGTTAAATCCCTGTGCCTACAAGAAGAGAGCACTTCTATCTCATTAAGTCAACTGGAAAGATATCGCAACATTTTATTTGATACTACACATCGGACGAACTTTTGCAGTAATTTTCATTCAATATCATGTCATGTCAAATCGAACTCCAAATGACACATTTTCAAAGTCTTGCACAGAGTACATTACACTCAACATAAGCACAACATCAGATGTATCTCAATTCTCTTCAATCTGTCCCGCACAAAACAAATATTAATACTTCCATTCAATGTTGGAGTAAATTAATATTTGAAGGTTTTCGGAGCAACTCCTTGCAGAATTGAAGATGATGGAAAAAATACATTTTGCCAAGAAGATGTTCATTAAGGATTTGATGTTGCATCATGGTTCTGTTTCCCTTTTATTTTTCACTCTCAGCTCATTCAAGTGTCCCTCCTTCCATTCATGTGGAGATTCCCAATTTCAAGACAGTAATGATGGCAGAATCTGAGGTGAAAGCAACTTGTTTGGTCCGCACTGTTTTTGATGCCAAGATGACCTGGCTGATGGATGGGACAGTTTTGCCAAGTGGCAAAATAAACCAAGCTGCAAACACAACTCATGTGGTCAGTGAAGTGGTAGTTTCATTAAGCCAGTGGAAAGAACTCAAGTTTATAACATGCAGAGCTGTCCATAAGTGCTTCTCATCCACTGAGAGGACTGTGAATGTTACAGGTAAGATGATTGTACAACATTGCAGTTGAGTGTTTTGTTTACAGTGAAGGATGACAGATAGAGACATTGGCTTTGTCCTCTCTCTCTATCATCCAGGGCCTGCAGTGACAGCTCCATCAGTGGAGATCAGGAGATCTCTGCCACATTTGCTGAAGGGAAACAGTGCTGTGCTGGAGTGTGACATCACACAACTTTCCACCAGTGACCTTTATGTCACCTTTCAAGCCAATGGTGTTGACATCTCTGACAAACAGTTTGTTGATCTTCCTGAAGTCCCAGGCCTCCATTCAATCAGTAGACACTTCACTGTCCCTCCAAGTCACTGGAGGAAAGATGCAAGTTTCACCTGCAAAGTGAATCAAGGCTTTTCCAGCAACTTTGAGTCAAACTCAACTGGAAATATTTTTGGTGAGATGACTTATTCTTCTGTTTCTTTGATGATGTGCATACTGTCAATGTGTTTAAATTAGTGCATTGGATAATTGATAGACTGATTCATCTATCATTTAGTGGACCCATCAGTGGAGCTCCTTCTGGTCCCCAGTGAAGAGTCAGGACCACAGAGACTCTCATGCTCTGGATGGGGCTTCAACCCTCAAATTAAATGGTTGTCGGAGGCTCAGCAAAGATCCTCATCAACCAGTGACATCAGCATGGGTGCAGATGGACGTGTATCAGTCACCAGTCAACTTCATATCCCTCAGAAAGAGTGGAAAACAGGGAAGGTCTTCACTTGTGAAGTATTTGACAAGTCTCTGAACAAAAATGTCAGGAAGGAAATCAGCCTCTGTTCAGGTAAAGTTAAAACATAAAGACAGTAATAAAGTCCAGCCATATCCCCAATGACAATACTGTTTCCATGTAACAAGTAGTACAGTGTGAACTGACAACTTTATTCATTATTTTCAAAAACTACAAAGTGGAAGTTCACAAATACAGAGTCACCTTTGTATTCCCCATTCTTGTAGCAAACATTCACCTACTTTCAAATTAAGCAGGAATGAAACAACATTTACATATATTTTGATTTTGGAATGTTTCTGGCCATCTGGCAAGTGTCAATCAATTGTCCACTACGTCTTTGACCATCAGTCAGTCACCAGCAATGGATGCACATCTCAAAAATTTCAGTTTGCATAGAGGAACAAGACAAGGATTCCCTTTATCACATTCACTTTTTACTATTTTTATTAAATCACATGCCTTTGCAATTCGCATTATTCAAATGTTCCATTCATCCCAACTGGGACAAGCGATCACAAAATTAGTTTATATGCCGATGATATCCAAAAATATAGATCACTCAAACCCCTACATTCGTCAGACCGACAGTCCTTGATGTCATTATTTAAGCACAATCTCTTGTTAAATCCCTGTGCCTACAAGAAGAGAGCACTATCTCATTAAGTCAATTGGGAAGAGATCGCAACATTTTATTTGATACTACACACCGGACGAACTTTTGCAGTAATTTTCATTCAATATCGTGTCATGTTAAATCAAACTCCAAATGACACATTTTCAAAGTCTTGCACAGAGTACATTACACTCAACATAAGCACAACATCAGATGTATCTCAATTCTCTTCAATCTGTCCCGCACAAAACACATATTAATACTTCCATTCAATGTTGGAATAAACAAATATTTGAAGGTTTTCGGAGCAACTCCTTGCATAATTGAAGATGATGGAAAATATACATTTTGCCAAGATGATGTTCATTAAGGATTTGATGTTGAATCATGGTTCTGTTTCCCTTTTATTTTTCACTCTCAGCTCATTCAAGTGTCCCTCCTTCCATTCATGTGGAGATTCCCAGTTTCAAGACAGTAATGATGGCAGAATCTGAGGTGAAAACAACTTGTTTGGTCCACACTGTTTTTGATGCCAAGGTGACCTGGCTGATGGATGGGACAGTTTTGCCAAGTGGCAAAATAAACCAAGCTGCAAACACAACTCATGTGGTCAGTGAAGTGGTAGTTTCATTAAGCCAGTGGAAAGAACTCAAGTTTATAACATGCAGAGCTGTCCATAAGTGCTTCTCATCCACTGAGAGGACTGTGAATGTTACAGGTAAGATGACTGTACAACATTGCAGTTGAGTGTTTTGTTCACAGTGAAGGATAAGATAGAGAGAGATTGACTTTGTCTTCTTTGTCTATCATCCAGGGCCTGCAGTGACAGCTCCATCAGTGGAGATCAGGAGATCTCTGCCACATTTGCTGAAGGGAAACAGTGCTGTGCTGGAGTGTGACGTCACACAACTCTCCTCCAGTGACCTTTATGTCACCTTTCAAGCCAACGGTGTTGACATCTCTGACAAACAGTTTGTTGATCTTCCTGAAGTCCCAGGCCTCCATTCAATTAGTAGACACTTCACTGTCCCTCCAAGTCACTGGAAGAAAGGCGCAAGTTTCACCTGTAAAGTGAATCAAGGCTTCTCCAGCAACTTTGAGTCAAACTCAACTGGAAATATTTTTGGTGAGAGGACTTAATCTTCTTTTTCTTTGATGATTTGCACACTGTCAATGTGTTTAAATTAGTGCATTGGATAATTGATAGACTGATTCATCTATCATTTAGTGGACCCATCAGTGGAGCTCCTTCTGGTCCCCAGTGAAGAGTCAGGACCACAGAGACTCTCATGCTCTGGATGGGGCTTCAACCCTCAAATTAAATGGTTTTCAGAGGCTCAGCAAAGATCCTCATCAACCAGTGACATCAGCATGGGTGCAGATGGACGTGTATCAGTCACCAGTCAACTTCATATCCCTCAGAAAGAGTGGAAAACAGGGAAGGTCTTCACTTGTGAAGTATTTGACAAGTCTCTGAACAAAAGTGTCAGGAAGGAAATCAGCCTCTGTTCAGGTAAATTTAAAACATAAAGACAGTAATAAAGTCCAGCCATATCCCCAATGACAATACTGTTTCAATGTAACAAGTAGTACAGTGTGAACTGACAACTTTATTCATTATTTTCATAAACGACAGAGCAGAAGTTCACAAAAACAGAATCACCTTTGTATTCCCCTTTCTTGTTTAGCTAAGATCATAGCAAACATTGACATCCTTTCATATTAAGCAGGAATGAAACAATATTTACATATATTTTGATTTTGGAATGTTTCTGGCCATCTGGCAAGTGTCAATCAATTGTCCACTACGCCTTTGACCATCAGTCAGCCATCATCAATGGATGCACATCTCAAAAATTTCAGTTGCATAGAGGAACAAGACAAGGATTCCCTTCATCACATTCACTTTTTACTGTTTTTATTAAATCACATGCCTTTGCAATCACCAATATTCAAATTTTCCATGTATCCCAACAGGGACAAGTAATCACAAAATCAGTTTATACATTGATGATATCCAATAATATAGATCACTAAAACACCTACATTTATCAGACCTACAGTCCTTGATGTCATTATTGAAGCACAATCTCTTGTTAAATCCCTGTGCCTACCAGAAGAGAGCACTTCTGCCTCATTACATCAATTGGAAAGAGATCTCAACATTTCATTTGATATTACACACTGGACGAACGTTTACAATAATTTTCATTCAATGTCATGTCATGTCAAATCAAACTCTATGTGACACATTTTCAAAGTCTTGCACAGAGTACATTTTACTCAACATAAACAGACATCAGATGTATCTCAGTTCTCTTCAATCTGTCCCGCACAATACTTCCATTCAATGTTGGAATGAATGAGTATTTGAAGGCTTTCAAAACAACTCCTTGCATAATTGGAGATGATGAGAAAAATAAATTTTGCCAAGATGATGTTCATTAAGGATTTGATGTTGCATCATGGTTCTGTTTCCCTTTTATTTTTCACTCTCAGCTCATTCAAGTGTTCCTCCTTCCATTCATGTGGAGATTCCCAGTTTCAAGACAGTAATGATGGCAGAATCTGAGGTGAAAGCAACTTGTTTGGTCCGCACTGTTTTTGATGCCAAGGTGACCTGGCTGATGGATGGGACAGTTTTGCCAAGTGGCAAAATAAACCAAGCTGCAAACACAACTCATGTGGTCAGTGAAGTGGTAGTTTCATTAAGCCAGTGGAAAGAACTCAAGTTTATAACATGCAGAGCTGTCCATAAGTGCTTCTCATCCACTGAGAGGACTGTGAATGTTACAGGTAAGATGATTGTACAACATTGCGGTTGAGTGTTTTGTTCACAGTGAAGGATGACAGATAGAGACATTGGCTTTGTCCTCTCTCTCTATCATCCAGGGCCTGCAGTGACAGCTCCATCAGTGGAGATCAGGAGATCTCTGCCACATTTGCTGAAGGGAAACAGTGCTGTGCTGGAGTGTGACGTCACACAACTCTCCTCCAGTGACCTTTATGTCACCTTTCAAGCCAACGGTGTTGACATCTCTGACAAACAGTTTGTTGATCTTCCTGAAGTCCCAGGCCTCCATTCAATCAGTAGACACTTCACTGTCCCTCCAAGTCACTGGAAGAAAGGAGCAAGTTTCACCTGTAAAGTGAATCAAGGCTTCTCCAGCAACTTTGAGTCAAACTCAACTGGAAATATTTTTGGTGAGAGGACTTAATCTTCTTTTTCTTTGATGATTTGCACACTGTCAATGTGTTTAAATTAGTGCATTGGACAATTGATCGACTGTTTCATCTATCATTTAGTGGACCCATCAGTGGAGCTCCTTCTGGTCCCCAGTGAAGAGTCAGGACCACAGAGACTCTCATGCTCTGGATGGGGCTTCAACCCTCAAATTAATTGGTTTTCGGAGGCTCAGCAAAGATCCTCATCAACCAGTGACATCAGCATGGGTGCAGATGGACGTGTATCAGTCACCAGTCAACTTCATATCCCTCAGAAAGAGTGGAAAACAGGGAAGGTCTTCACTTGCGAAGTATTTGACAAGTCTCTGAACAAAAATGTCAGGAAGGAAATCAGCCTCTGTTCAGGTAAAGTTAAAACATAAAGACAGTAATAAAGTCCAGCCATATCCCCAATGACAATACTGTTTCCATGTAACAAGTAGTGCAGTGTGAACTGACAACTTTATTCATTATTTTCATAAACGACAGAGCAGAAGTTCACAAATACAGAATCACCTTTGTATTCCCCATTCTTGTAGCAAACATTCACCTACTTTCAAATTAAGCAGGAATGAAACAACATTTACATATATTTTGATTTTGGAATGTTTCTGGCCATCTGGCAAGTGTCAATCAATTGTCCACTACGTCTTTGGCCATCAGTCAGTCATCAGCAATGGATGCACATCTCAAAAATTTCAGTTGCATAGAGGAACAAGACAAGGATTCCCTTTATCACATTCACTTTTTACTGTTTTTATTAAATCACATGCCTTTGCAATTCGCATTATTCAAATGTTCCATTCATCCCAACTGTGACAAGCGATCACAAAATTAGTTTATATGCCGATGATATCCAAAAATATAGATCACTCAAACCCCTACATTCGTCAGACCGACAGTCCTTGATGTCATTATTTAAGCACAATCTCTTGTTAAATCCCTGTGCCTACAAGAAGAGAGCACTATCTCATTAAGTCAATTGGGAAGAGATCGCAACATTTTATTTGATACTACACACCGGACGAACTTTTGCAGTAATTTTCATTCAATATCGTGTCATGTTAAATCAAACTCCAAATGACACATTTTCAAAGTCTTGCACAGAGTACAATACACTCAACATAAGCACAACATCAGATGTATCTCAATTCTCTTCAATCTGTCCCATCCAAAACACATATTAATACTTCCATTCAATGTTGGAATAAACAAATATTTGAAGGTTTTCGGAGCAACTCCTTGCATAATTGAAGATGATGGAAAATATACATTTTGCCAAGATGATGTTCATTAAGGATTTGATGTTGAATCATGGTTCTGTTTCCCTTTTATTTTTCACTCTCAGCTCATTCAAGTGTCCCTCCTTCCATTCATGTGGAGATTCCCAATTTCAAGACAGTAATGATGGCAGAATCTGAGGTGAAAGCAACTTGTTTGGTCCGCACTGTTTTTGATGCCAAGGTGACCTGGCTGATGGATGGGACAGTTTTGCCAAGTGGCAAAATAAACCAAGCTGCAAACACAACTCATGTGGTCAGTGAAGTGGTAGTTTCATTAAGCCAGTGGAAAGAACTCAAGTTTATAACATGCAGAGCTGTCCATAAGTGCTTCTCATCCACTGAGAGGACTGTGAATGTTACAGGTAAGATGACTGTACAACATTGCGGTTGAGTGTTTTGTTCACAGTGAAAGATGAGAGAGAGAGAGATTGACTTTGTCTTCTTTGTCTATTATCCAGGGCCTGCAGTGACAGCTCCATTAGTGGAGATCAGGAGATCTCTGCCACATTTGCTGAAGGGAAACAGTGCTGTGCTGGAGTGTGACGTCACACAACTCTCCTCCAGTGACCTTTATGTCACCTTTCAAGCCAACGGTGTTAACATCTCTGACAAACAGTTTGTTGATCTTCCTGAAGTCCCAGGCCTCCATTCAATTAGTAGACACTTCACTGTCCCTCCAAGTCACTGGAAGAAAGGCGCAAGTTTCACCTGTAAAGTGAATCAAGGCTTCTCCAGCAACTTTGAGTCAAACTCAACTGGAAATGTTTTTGGTGAGAGGACTTAATCTTCTTTTTCTTTGATGATTTGCACACTGTCAATGTGTTTAAATTAGTGCATTGGATAATTGATAGACTGATTCATCTATCATTTAGTGGACCCATCAGTGGAGCTCCTTCTGGTCCCCAGTGAAGAGTCAGGACCACAGAGACTCTCATGCTCTGGATGGGGCTTCAACCCTCAAATTAAATGGTTTTCAGAGGCTCAGCAAAGATCCTCATCAACCAGTGACATCAGCATGGGTGCAGATGGACGTGTATCAGTCACCAGTCAACTTCATATCCCTCAGAAAGAGTGGAAAACAGGGAAGGTCTTCACTTGCGAAGTATTTGACAAGTCTCTGAACAAAAATGTCAGGAAGGAAATCAGCCTCTGTTCAGGTAAATTTAAAACATAAAGACAGTAATAAAGTCCAGCCATATCCCCAATGACAATACTGTTTCCATGTAACAAGTAGTACAGTGTGAACTGACAACTTTATTCATTATTTTCATAAACGACAGAGCAGAAGTTCACAAAAACAGAATCACCTTTGTATTCCCCTTTCTTGTTTAGCTAAGATCATAGCAAACATTGACATCCTTTCATATTAAGCAGGAATGAAACAATATTTACATATATTTTGATTTTGGAATGTTTCTGGCCATCTGGCAAGTGTCAATCAATTGTCCACTACGCCTTTGACCATCAGTCAGCCATCATCAATGGATGCACATCTCAAAAATTTCAGTTGCATAGAGGAACAAGACAAGGATTCCCTTCATCACATTCACTTTTTACTGTTTTTATTAAATCACATGCCTTTGCAATCACCAATATTCAAATTTTCCATGTATCCCAACAGGGACAAGTAATCACAAAATCAGTTTATACATTGATGATATCCAATAATATAGATCACTAAAACACCTACATTTATCAGACCTACAGTCCTTGATGTCATTATTGAAGCACAATCTCTTGTTAAATCCCTGTGCCTACCAGAAGAGAGCACTTCTGCCTCATTACATCAATTGGAAAGAGATCTCAACATTTCATTTGATATTACACACTGGACGAACGTTTACAATAATTTTCATTCAATATCATGTCATGTCAAATCAAACTCTATGTGACACATTTTCAAAGTCTTGCACAGAGTACATTTTACTCAACATAAACAGACATCAGATGTATCTCAGTTCTCTTCAATCTGTCCCGCACAATACTTCCATTCAATGTTGGAATGAATGAGTATTTGAAGGCTTTCAAAACAACTCCTTGCATAATTGGAGATGATGAGAAAAATAAATTTTGCCAAGATGATGTTCATTAAGGATTTGATGTTGCATCATGGTTCTGTTTCCCTTTTATTTTTCACTCTCAGCTCATTCAAGTGTCCCTCCTTCCATTCATGTGGAGATTCCCAGTTTCAAGACAGTAATGATGGAAGAATCTGAGGTGAAAGCAACTTGTTTGGTCCGCACTGTTTTTGATGCCAAGGTGACCTGGCTGATGGATGAGACAGTTTTGCCAAGTGGCAAAATAAACCAAGTTGCAAACACAACTCATGTGGTCAGTGAAGTGGTAGTTTCATTAAGCCAGTGGAAAGAACTCAAGTTTATAACATGCAGAGCTGTCCATAAGTGCTTCTCATCCACTGAGAGGACTGTGAATGTTACAGGTAAGATGACTGTACAACATTGCAGTTGAGTGTTTTGTTTACAGTGAAGGATGACAGATAGAGACATTGGCTTTGTCCTCTCTCTCTATCATCCAGGGCCTGCAGTGACAGCTCCATCAGTGGAGATCAGGAGATCTCTGCCACATTTGCTGAAGGGAAACAGTGCTGTGCTGGAGTGTGACGTCACACAACTCTCCTCCAGTGACCTTTATGTCACCTTTCAAGCCAACGGTGTTGACATCTCTGACAAACAGTTTGTTGATCTTCCTGAAGCCCCAGGCCTCCATTCAATCAGTAGACACTTCACTGTCCCTCCAAGTCACTGGAAGAAAGGCACAAGTTTCACCTGTAAAGTGAATCAAGGCTTCTCCAGCAACTTTGAGTCAACCTCAACTGGAAATATTTTTGGTGAGAGGACTTAATCTTCTTTTTCTTTGATGATTTGCACACTGTCAATGTGTTTAAATTAGTGCATTGGACAATTGATCGACTGTTTCATCTATCATTTAGTGGACCCATCAGTGGAGCTCCTTCTGGTCCCCAGTGAAGAGTCAGGACCACAGAGACTCTCATGCTCTGGATGGGGCTTCAACCCTCAAATTAAATGGTTTTCGGAGGCTCAGCAAAGATCCTCATCAACCAGTGACATCAGCATGGGTGCAGATGGACGTGTATCAGTCACCAGTCAACTTCATATCCCTCAGAAAGAGTGGAAAACAGGGAAGGTCTTCACTTGCGAAGTATTTGACAAGTCTCTGAACAAAAATGTCAGGAAGGAAATCAGCCTCTGTTCAGGTAAAGTTAAAACATAAAGACAGTAATAAAGTCCAGCCATATCCCCAATGACAATACTGTTTCCATGTAACAAGTAGTACAGTGTGAACTGACAACTTTATTCATTATTTTCATAAACGACAGAGCAGAAGTTCACAAATACAGAATCACCTTTGTATTCCCCTTTCTTGTTTAGCTAAGATCATAGCAAACATTGACATCCTTTCATATTAAGCAGGAATGAAACAATATTTACATATATTTTGATTTTGGAATGTTTCTGGCCATCTGGCAAGTGTCAATCAATTGTCCACTATGTCTTTGACCATCAGTCAGTCATCAGCAATGGATGCACATCTCAAAAATTTCAGTTGCATAGAGGAACAAGACAAGGATTCCCTTTATCACATTTACTTTTTATCGTTTTTATTAAATCACATGCCTTTGCAATTCGCCAATATTCAAATGTTCCATGCATCCCAACTGGGACAAGTGATCACAAAATTAGTTTATATGCCGATGATATCCAAAAATATAGATCACTCAAACCCCAACATTCGTCAGACCGACAGTCCTTGATGTCATTATTTAAGCACAATCTCTTGTTAAATCCCTGTGCCTACAAGAAGAGAGCACTATCTCATTAAGTCAATTGGGAAGAGATCACAACATTTTATTTGATACTACACACCGGACGAACTTTTGCAGTAATTTTCATTCAATATCATGTCATGTCAAATCGAACTCCAAATGACACATTTTCAAAGTCTTGCACAGAGTACATTACACTAAACATAAGCACAACATCAGATGTATCTCAATTCTCTTCAATCTGTCCGACACAAAACACATATTAATACTTCTATTCAATGTTGGAATAAATAAATATTTGAAGGTTTTCGGAGCAACTCCTTGCATAATTGAAGATGATGGAAAAAATACATTTTGCCAAGATGATGTTCATTAAGGATTTGATGTTGCATCATGGTTCTGTTTCCCTTTTATTTTTCACTCTCAGCTCATTCAAGTGTCCCTCCTTCCATTCATGTGGAGATTCTCAGTTTCAAGACAGTAATGATGGCAGAATCTGAGGTGAAAGCAACTTGTTTGGTCCACACTGTTTTTGATGCCAAGGTGACCTGGCTGATGGATGGGACAGTTTTGCCAAGTGGCAAAATAAACCAAGTTGCAAACACAACTCATGTGGTCAGTGAAGTGGTAGTTTCATCAAGCCAGTGGAAAGAACTCAAGTTTATAACATGCAGAGCTGTCCATAAGTGCTTCTCATCCACTGAGAGGACTGTGAATGTTACAGGTAAGATGACTGTACAACATTGCGGTTGAGTGTTTTGTTCACAGTGAAGGATAAGAGAGAGAGAGATTGACTTTGTCTTCTTTGTCTATCATCCAGGGCCTGCAGTGACAGCTCCATCAGTGGAGATCAGGAGATCTCTGCCACATTTGCTGAAGGGAAACAGTGCTGTGCTGGAGTGTGACGTCACACAACTCTCCTCCAGTGACCTTTATGTCACCTTTCAAGCCAACGGTGTTGACATCTCTGACAAACAGTTTGTTGATCTTCCTGAAGTCCCAGGCCTCCATTCAATCAGTAGACACTTCACTGTCCCTCCAAGTCACTGGAGGAAAGATGCAAGTTTCACCTGCAAAGTGAATCAAGGCTTCTCCAGCAACTTTGAGTCAAACTCAACTGGAAATATTTTTGGTGAGATGACTTATTCTTCTGTTTCTTTGATGATGTGCATACTGTCAATGTGTTTAAATTAGTGCATTGGATAATTGATAGACTGATTCATCTATCATTTAGTGGACCCATCAGTGGAGCTCCTTCTGGTCCTCAGTGAAAAGTCAGGACCACAGAGACTCTTATGTTCTGGATGGGGCTTCAACCCTCAAATTAAATGGTTGTCGGAGGCTCAGATAACATCATCTTCAACCAATGACATCAGCATGGGTGCAGATGGACGTGTCTCAGTCACCAGTCAACTTCATATCCCTCAGAAGGAGTGGAAAACAGGGAAGGTCTTCACTTGCGAAGTATTTGACAAGTCTCTGAACAAAAATGTCAGGAAGGAAATCAGCCTCTGTTCAGGTAAAGTTAAAACATAAAGACAGTAATAAAGTCCAGCCATATCCCCAATGACAATACTGTTTCCATGTAACAAGTAGTACAGTGTGAACTGACAACTTTATTCATTATTTTCAAAAACTACAAAGTAGAAGTTCACAAATACAGAGTCACCTTTGTATTCCCCATTCTTGTAGCAAACATTCACCTACTTTCATATTAAGCAGGAATGAAACAACATTTACATATATTTTGATTTTGGAATGTTTCTGGCCATCTGGCAAGTGTCAATCAATTGTCCACTACGTCTTTGACCATCAGTCAGTCATCAGCAATGGATGCACATCTCAAAAATTTCAGTTGCATAGAGGAACAAGACAAGGATTCCCTTTGTCACATTCACTTTTTACTGTTTTTATTAAATCACATGCCTTTGCAATTCACATTATTCAAATGTTCCATGCATCCCAACTGGGACAAGCGATCACAAAATTAGTTTGCATGCCGATGATATCCAAAAATATAGATCACTCAAACCCCTACATTTGTCAGACCGACAGTCCTTGATGTCATTATTTAAGCACAATCTCTTGTTAAATCCCTGTGCCTACAAGAAGAGAGCACTATCTCATTAAGTCAGTTGGGAAGAGATCACAACATTTTATTTGATACTACACACCGGACGAACTTTTGCAGTAATTTTCATTCAATATCATGTCATGTCAAATCGAACTCCAAATGACACATTTTCAAAGTCTTGCACAGAGTACATTACACTCAACATAAGCACAACATCAGATGTATCTCAATTCTCTTCAATCTGTCCCGCACAAAACACATATTAATACTTCCATTCAATGTTGGAATAAATTAATATTTGAAGGTTTTCGGAGCAACTCCTTGCATAACTGAAGATGATGGAAAATATACATTTTGCCAAGATGATGTTCATTAAGGATTTGATGTTGCATCATGGTTCTGTTTCCCTTTTATTTTTCACTCTCAGCTCATTCAAGTGTCCCTCCTTCCATTCATGTGGAGATTCCCAATTTCAAGACAGTAATGATGGCAGAATCTGAGGTGAAAACAACTTGTTTGGTCCGCACTGTTTTTGATGCCAAGGTGACCTGGCTGATGGATGGGACAGTTTTGCCAAGTGGCAAAATAAACCAAGTTGCAAACACAACTCATGTGGTCAGTGAAGTGGTAGTTTCATTAAGCCAGTGGAAAGAACTCAAGTTTATAACATGCAGAGCTGTCCATAAGTGCTTCTCATCCACTGAGAGGACTGTGAAAGTTACAGGTAAGATGACTGTACAACATTGCGGTTGAGTGTTTTGTTCACAGTGAAGGATAAGAGAGAGAGAGATTGACTTTGTCTTCTTTGTCTATCATCCAGGGCCTGCAGTGACAGCTCCATCAGTGGAGATCAGGAGATCTCTGCCACATTTGCTGAAGGGAAACAGTGCTGTGCTGGAGTGTGACATCACACAACTTTCCACCAGTGACCTTTATGTCACCTTTCAAGCCAATGGTGTTGACATCTCTGACAAACAGTTTGTTGATCTTCTCGAAGCCCCAGGCCTCCATTCAATTAGTAGACACTTCACTGTCCCTCCAGGTCACTGGAAGAAAGGAGCAAGTTTCACCTGTAAAGTGAATCAAGGCTTCTCCAGCAACTTTGAGTCAAACTCAACTGGAAATATTTTTGGTGAGAGGACTTAATCTTCTTTTTCTTTGATGATGTGCATACTGTCAATGTGTTTAAATTAGTGCATTGGACAATTGATAGACTGATTCATCTATCATTTAGTGGACCCATCAGTGGAGCTCCTTCTGGTTCCCAGTGAAGAGTCAGGACCACAGAGACTCTCATGCTCTGGATGGGGCTTCAACCCTCAAATTAAATGGTTTTCGGAGGCTCAGCAAAGATCCTCATCAACCAGTGACATCAGCATGGGTGCAGATGGACGTGTATCAGTCACCAGTCAACTTCATATCCCTCAGAAAGAGTGGAAAACAGGGAAGGTCTTCACTTGCGAAGTATTTGACAAGTCTCTGAACAAAAATGTCAGGAAGGAAATCAGCCTCTGTTCAGGTAAAGTTAAAACATAAAGACGGTGATAAAGGCCAGCCATATCCCCAATGACAATACTGTTTCCATGTAACAAATAGTACAGTGTGAACTGACAACTTTATTCATCATTTTCATAAAGGACAGGGCAGAAGTTCCCAAATACAGAATCACCTTTGTATTCCCCTTTCTTGTTTAGCTAAGATCATAGCAAACATTTACCTCCTTTCATATTAAGCAGGAATTCAACAACATTGACATATATTTTGATTTTGGAATGTTTCTGGCCATCTAGCAAGTGTCAATCAATTGTCCACTACGTCTTTGACCATCAGTCAGTCATCAGCAATGGATGCACATCTCAAAAATTTCAGTTACATAGAGGAACAAGACAAGGATTCTTCTTATCACCTTATCACCACCCAATTTTTACTTGTTTTATTGAATCACATGCCTTTGCAATTCGCCAATACTCAAATGTTCCATGTATCAAGAAAGACAAGAAATCAAAAAATCAGTTTATATGCTGATGATATCCAATAATATAGATCACTAAAACACCTACATTCATCAATCGTCCAGTCCTTGATATCATTATTGAAGCACAATCTCTTGTTAAATCCCTGTGCCTACCAGAAGAGAGCACGTCTATCTCATTACATCAATTGGAAAGAGATCCTAAATTTTATATGATATTACACACCGGACGAACTTTTGCAATAATTTTCATTCAATTTCATATCATGTTAAATCGAACTCCAAATGACACATTTTCAAAGTCTTGCACAGAGTACATTACACTCAACATAAACACGACATCAGATGTATCTCAGTTCTCTTCAATCTGTTCCGCACAGATATCAATACTTCCATTCATTGTTGGAATGAATAAATATTTGAAGGCTTTCAAAACAACTCCTTGCATAATTGGGGATGATGGGAAAAATGCATTTTGCCAAGATGATGTTCATTAAGGATTTGATGTTGAATCATGGTTCTGTTTCCCTTTTATTTTTCACTCTCAGCTCATTCAAGTGTCCCTCCTTCCATTCATGTGGAGATTCCCAGTTTCAAGACAGTAATGATGGCAGAATCTGAGGTGAAAGCAACTTGTTTGGTCCGCACTGTTTTTGATGCCAAGGTGATCTGGCTGATGGATGGGACAATTTTGCCAAGTGGCAAAATAAACCAAGCTGCAAACACAACTCATGTGGTCAGTGAAGTGGTAGTTTCATTAAGCCAGTGGAAAGAACTCAAGTTTATAACATGCAGAGCTGTCCATAAGTGCTTCTCATCCACTGAGAGGACTGTGAATGTTACAGGTAAGATGACTGTACAACATTGCAGTTGAGTGTTTTGTTCACAGTGAAGGATGACAGATAGAGACATTGGCTTTGTCCTCTCTCTCTATCATCCAGGGCCTGCAGTGACAGCTCCATCAGTGGAGATCAGGAGATCTCTGCCACATTTGCTGAAAGGAAACAGTGCTGTGCTGCAGTGTGATGTCACACAACTCTCCTCCAGTGACCTTTATGTCACCTTTCAAGCCAACGGTGTTGACATCTCTGACAAACAGTTTGTTGATCTTCCTGAAGTCCCAGGCCTCCATTCAATCAGTAGACACTTCACTGTCCCTCCAAGTCACTGGAAGAAAGGTGCAAGTTTCACCTGTAAAGTGAATCAAGGCTTCTCCAGCAACTTTGAGTCAAACTCAACTGGAAATATTTTTGGTGAGAGGACTTAATCTTCTTTTTCTTTGATGATTTGCATGTTAATTTAAACTAATATATATATATATATTCATATTAATATTAATTGAATGTGTTTAAATTAGTGCATTGGATAATTGATTGACTGATTCATCTATCATTTAGTGGACCCATCAGTGGAGCTCCTTCTGGTCCCCAGTGAGGAGTCAGGACCACAGAGACTCTCATGCTCTGGATGGGGCTTCAACCCTCAAATTAAATGGTTTTCGGAGGCTCAGCAAAGATTCTCATCAACCAATGACATCAGCATGGGTTCAGATGGACGTCTATCAGTCACCAGTCAACTTCATATCCCTCAGAAAGAGTGGAAAACAGGGAAAGTCTTCACTTGTGAAGTGTCTGACAGATCTCTGGACAAAACAGTTAGAAAGGACACCAGCCTCTGTTCAGGTAAAATTCAGTGGAAAGTCACAACTTCAGCTGTTGACTGGGAACTGTGACCATCCAACAGTGGCTTTGACTGAAGTATTCCATCAATATATTCTTAATGTAGAGCATATGAACAGTCTTTTCAATAAATTACTTTTCTCTCTATTTGGTTCTTGCTTGAAATTCTGATCATAATCCACAATCATATTAAGGCATCATGTGTGGAACAAATGGATGAACACAATTTCAGAATTCTTCACTGTATACAGCATATGAGCAATTTTTTCTCACTATCTTGACTTGACATAGATGAAAATTTTCTCTTACCCTATTCTCTTTTCAGTTGCTCAAACATCATCTCACACAGTTGCTGTGTATGTTCTGGGACCACCACTCCAGGAGCTTCAGAACCAGGAACAGCTGACTATCACCTGTCTTCTTGTTGGCTCTCCACTTCACGATTTCTCCATCACCTGGAAAGTAGGTGGGAACAAATGTTCTCTTAATGTCCATATGGAGCCACCAGTGAGTCACAGGAATGGGACAGAGACTTTGAGGAGTTTCCTCAATGTGTCAGCAGAGGATTGGCATGCATATAAACAAGTGTCTTGTGAGGGGAAGCATCAATGTTCCAACCAGAGCTATGAGGACCATATAAGCAAAAACAGAGGTAGTGCTATACATGAAAAACATGAATTTGATTGTTCACCATTGCTTCTGATTTGCAGAGTGTTCAACATCGTTTAAGAAGGCAAGATTGCAGCAGAAATTTACCAAGAAAAAAGATTTACTTTTGTCTTCTTTTTGTCTTTCTAAAGACTTGTATCCACCATCTGTGAAGATAATACAACCAACTGACTCTGAGCTGTCTACGTCAGACGTCCTCACACTTCTTTGCCTCGTCTCTGGATTTTTTCCATCTAACCTCGAAGTGTACTGGGAAGAGAAGGGCCAGAGACTCCCTTCAACTCACTACACAAACAGTCCTGTGTGGAAATATACAGGCAGCAGCACTTACTCAATGAGCAGCAGACTGAACGCATCCAAAACTGAAGACAAAGAGTCTACATATTCTTGCGTTGTCAAACATGAGTCATCTGAAACACCTTTTGAAAGCACTATCAAGGATGTGTTTGGTGAGCTGAGAATTAGCATTTTGTAAAATTTCAGTTGAATGTTTATTACAGTATTGTAGAGATATTGCAAAATGATCAAAACAAATATCCTTTTTGTATCTTTCAAGTTTGCAAAGAGCTGAGTACAAAGCATTCAGGCAGCAGCTTCTCAATTTCATCTCTTTCACCTGTCAAAATGAGAAACATGGGTGGCGGCAGGTATATATGCTGTCCCTCGTTAACATTAAATCCATAAACCCTGTTTCTTTTGTCTGTACCCAATCAAAGGCTGTTCATGATGCAAAAGAAGCATCACTTTGTAGTACACTACAATCAAGTAGCTTGAATAAAAGGTTTGTCAAATTTAGAAGGTTTCAGCTGTCAGTTCAATGTATCAATTAATATTTAAACAACATATAAATAATTTTTAGCCATCGGATCAGACATTAGGTCTCGTTTTGATTCTTTCTCACATCAATAAATATAAATGTTCCTTGAATTTTCTTTTGCTCCATGACCTTCATCAATGCACATTCATTAAAATCACTTTAATGACTCTTTTCTCAGCCACAGTGACCCACAGTGAACCTTCAGCCACTTTGCTCCAGGGCTCTGGTGAGCTTGTGTGTCTGGTCTTTGGCTTCAGTCCCTCATCCATCAACATCACTTGGTTTCTTGATGACACCAAGGAACTGTTGGTCTACAACACTAGCGAACCCCACAGAGGCCCAAACGGAAAGTTCAGCATCCAAAGCCACCTTCATCTGTCTGAAGTCAACTGGTTACCTGGAGCAGTCCTCACCTGCAGGGTGACACACACAAACACAACCCTATCCCTGAATTTTGTGAAACCAGGTGATGGTTCATCTATTGACCAACGTCTTGTTTGCACATTAAAGAAAGCACATATTAGGTTATCCACCCAATTCATACATTTGTGTGTCTGTTTGCAAACTACCTGCATGTTTATTTTATTATTATTTATTTCAGTCCCTCTTATAATGTTATTAAATGTAACAAATCTCATTTTTAATTCTTTCACAGACATCATGGAGGACTTTGTGGATGTTGTGCATGCTGATGTGAACCAAGACATAAATGTGGAAAGCTGGTATATGGCTTTCACTTTCCTTCTTTTCTTCCTCATTGCCATCATCTATGGAGTCTTGGCTACCGTAATTAAGGTAAGGTACAGCACTTGTTGTAGTTGTGGTATTTTTATGTAATCTTCCACCTCAGTATTTCATAAAACTTGTATGGTTTTACTGTCTCTTCTGTCATTATTCTAGAATATTGCTCTTTGTGGGTATTTTCAATTTATATATATAAATATAGACAGACCCAAACTGTCACCAGATCTTGATATATTCCTTTTGTTTTCTGCTTTCAGACTAAATGATGAAGATCACAGGACAGATCCCATTTTATGATCCAAATGTGGACTTTTGAGAATTTCTGATGGCTTTACCAGCTTTAAAGTATAAGTAAAGCATCTTTAAAGTGTATTAATGCATCTTCTTTCTATTCTTATGTTTCTGTTATTATATTCTAAGGAATTAGTTTATACTGTATACATTTCTTTTAATGTTTCATTGATATAGTCGGTGTGTCATGTCGGTATTGCACGTCTGTAAGAGGAAATGACAACAATAAATTAATAGATATTATAGATAAAATAAATTCTGACGTTGATAATCTGTTCAATCTTTTATCACTGGATTCATTCTTACATAGAAACAAATAAAATATAGAAAACAAAGTTTGTCATAATTTTCCTCATTGATGAAACAATGAATAAAACAACATGATATAACACAAAGTGAACTACGCATGTTCAGAATTTTATTTCTATTACGGCAATACTTTGTTCAAACAGGCTAATGGAAAAATACTTGAGTGGGATGTTGCTACTGTCAGTGTCAGTACAAAGTAAAAAAGTACAATTTTAAAATTAATTTAATTTCATGAGTACATCTTTATAACGAGAAAACATTGTCATCTTTTGGAAAAATGGGTTAGCCCCTTCTTGTTCCCATAGTCCAGTCCAGCTGATCAATACGAACTTTAAACATTGACTCATGCAGATTTTATTTGTCATGGGTCTACACTAGTGAACAAAGGGCCTCATAAGAAAATTAAGGTCATTTATTGTAGGGCAAAAGAATACGAGCCGGAGCCAACCCAAGCAGAGAGACCAAGGATTGGGCAGCAGAGCCGAGCCAGTCCAGACCAGAATGCGGGAAGTTTCTCCTGAAAAGGAGTCTGAGGCAGAGGAGCAGGAGAAGGGCAAAAACAGCAGAATGTTAAATGCAGTGATTATCAGCAGATTAAATTGTGTTTGTTGATTTCTCATTGGCAGGATAAAAAAAAACACAAGTAGTAAACTTAATAAATTCATTGAGGCTGAGACCAACCTGCTGTCAGGAAAGTGGTCAGATAGAGGGATCAAAGCTTGGCACAAATTTTAAGACAGGGTGAAAAGATGTTTTTGTCTTAAAATGAAAGCCCTCAACAGTCACACTGTCACACCTGTCTAAAATCAGGAGGGAGAGACAAACAGCTAGCTCCAGAGCGAACGCAGGGAGCTGTGGATTAACTTTAAATTTTGACTTCAGTATTGTTTTTGCGTGGAGATGTTTCAGTCTTTTTTATTCAGTAGTTCACTCTGTATGATAGCTCGTGTCATTTTTGCATTAGGACATATTTTATTGGACTGGGAATGCTCTGATGGACAAAATAGAGGAGCCTATAGCTCCCTATACATTATGTAGTTTGTTTTTAGTTCACATGTCGCTTTTGAAGTTGCCTGCATTTTAAGTGCTTGTTTTATGTGACATTTAGTGGGGATAAAAGCTTAAAAAAAAGTTGTTTTTTTTTTATGGAACCGACATTGAATGAAATTCTTTCTGGAGGGGAGTTAGAAGGATGTATGTTAGTAAGCTGTGATAATGTAATGTCTTCCACCAGCTTTACATCCAAAACGATGACATGTACTCTGAAGGAAGGATTAGATGTGTTTTTATTCCAGAGAGATTCCAAGGAGATTATTCCAGAGAAAAGGAGAATGATATAACTAGGCCCTGCTGCCAACTGACTTATTTTTAACTCAGGCTTATGAAATGTGAGACTTCATGGTGCCACTGACCGTACCAGTCAACAATAGGAATTGAAAATAAGGGAAATTTTCTGGTGACCCCTTTCATTTCGATAAGGGTACAATTCAGTTCAATTTTATTTATAGAGCGCCAAATCATAACCAAAGTTGTCTCAGGACACTTTCCATATAGAACAGGTTCAGACCAAACTCTTTAGCTACAGAGACCCAACAATTCCCTCAAAGTGAGATCATTAAAAGTCAAACAAAAAGTCAGGAATGAGCATTTTTCTTGAAACTTAAAAATAAAGGAATGTTAATTTAAACACAAGATACTTGTGCTCAAAAAGAGGATTCATTCTCAGTGAAGAACCTTGGAGCTCTAATCTGCCTCTATACCTGCCAAAGAGCAGTGATTCCTAACACATCTCTGGGGGTCATCAGGTGGAAACCTCCCTTCAACAGTGTTTCGCCTACTTAGTCCCACTACACCTCCAGGAGGTTAGGCAGTGAACTCCGGCGTCCCAGAGTCACCCCCCCTAGTGCCAGTTCACACTGCTCCTACACAATCCAAACAGCACCGCCACGTTCAACTGACCCAGAGATGCTCCAGGTAGTGGCCAGTACCGATGCTACCATTTAACTATTGCTAATGCTAATGCTTGCCGCTAAGAAGAACAGAAGAAGACAATACAGTTCCGATGCTACCATTTAGCTAATGTTACATGCTAACCGCTACCTGCTAAGAGGAACAGAAGAAGACAATAAAGCTAGATTCACCTATACTGTTAATGTTAATTGCTAGCTACCAATACTAACTGCTAAGATACTATCATGCTCTCACCGCTTTAGCTATTGTTAGCTGCTACAATGCTACCACAGGCCTAGATGCCACATGTAACTGCCGATTGCCACACTACCATCATCTACACCTGCCTCTCACCAACTGCACCAAAAAAAGCGGGGTGGGAATACAAACCCTGGTTCGGGTAGGGGGTAGAAAATAAAGAGGTAGAGTCAAAAGATGAAAGTAGTGATTGGATACAGACCCTTGTTCGGGTAGGGGGTGGAAAATTTAGAGGGTGCTGAAGGTGGAGGCCTAAACCACAGACTAGATTTAACAGCCTCTTCTAACATTTCCTTCAAAAAGCAAACAAAGCAGGAAAACAAACCCTAACATTTCCTTCAAGAAGCAAACAAAACAGGAAAACAACCAAAAAGATCAAAAAACAAGCCAACTCTGTATCTTACAACGCAAACTCACCTGAACAGGCTGCATGGTCCCAAAGAGAGACTCTAGCTGGCCACACCCCCACCTTATCTAAACTTCCTCTTCCTGGTTCTCTTCCTATTGGCAGAGCGAGAAGATGGGGCGGGGAAAGCAAAGCAGAGGAGAGGTGAGGTGAGGAGAGACCAAACTCTTTAGCTACAGAGACCCAACAATTCCCTCAAAGTGAGATCATTAAAAGTCAAACAAAAAGTCAGGAATGAGCATTTTTCTTGAAACTTAAAAATAAAGGAATAGATAGCTGATCAGGAGCGATCCAAACCCAAGAATAAATGGTGGGTATGAGGAGACACCTGAACAGAAGCAGATCAGTTTCCTCCTCTCAGACCGAGTACAAGATGGAGATCAAACACTGCTGGACAGGAGGGATGCCTTCCTTATCCTGGATCTTGGCCTTGACAATTTCAATGGTGTCGCTGGGCTCCACCTCCAGGGTCTTGCCAGTCAGGGTCTTCAAAAAGATCTGCATACCTCAGCTCAGATTCTTTCTGAATGTTGTAGTTGGACAGAATGCGGCCATCTTCCAAGCACTTGGTTTTAGCAGGCAGAAACCTTGAGCAGAACCAGGCTCTGGGTGGGCGGCCGTCTGCTTCGACCGGTTGGGTGAGAGAGAGAGACATAGAAAAAGAGAGAGAGACAGGGAGAGAGAGAGAGAGAGAGAGAGAGAGAGAGGGGTTCAGGTATGGACAGAAATCACAGTATTGACAGCTCTAATAGATTTATAGCTATATGAAGTACATAAGACTCCTTGGGGGGCACAAGTCGACCAAATGCAAAATTTTTCCTTCACATAATAAAATATTGGCAGACGTGTGTTAAACTTAGTTATATATAGTTATAGTTAGTTATATATAGAGTTATATATAATATTGTGACACTGACTCAAATGGCCATTTAATGGACTAAAACATTCGATCCCTTCAGGATGGACAGTATAACTGTTTGAAGTGGTTCTGATACATCAAGTGAACATGTGCAAAGAATGTTTTTTTTAATCTAACAATTAACAGTGTGTACCTAAGGGAAACAGAGCCCTATATAATCAACTTATATTAATCTTAATGGTAATTTGGGCTGAAAGAAGTGTATCTGGTTGTGTGAACTCCGTGCTGCAGGAACTGGAGCGGACAGGAGGGCCTGATAAAGAGGAAGTCTTCACCAACCGTCAGCAAACACATTTAATTTAATGTAGCCCACAGCACAGGAAATGAATACCTCAAGGGAAGTGGTTATTAAATAGCACAGTCTTTATGACTGGGAATTGCTTTGTCATTGAAACATGTACTTGGTTTAATCAACACTTTTAATATTTGCATTAGAGGCAGATGGTAATATATCACTGTGATGGCTTTGACTACTGGGGGGAAGGGACCCAAGTTACAGTAACTTCTGGTGAGTAATAATCAAATATATTTTGAGTGAAGAATATTCAGTGTTTTTTTCATTTTGTTTTTCATATTTATGTGGTTAATAAGGTACTTAAACTAAGATGTAATTTACAGTAAACACAAAAGATCAGTGGAGAGGCTGGTTACATATAACATTTTACTCAAAAAAAACAACAATCGATTAGACGATAAAAGCTGTAAAGTACTTTTGTATGGAAGTGCTATTGAAACCTGTCACTGTGACAACTACTATGACTACTGGGGAAAAGGAACAATGGTGACCATCGCGTCAGGTAAAATCAGCATCTTTGGTCGTTCTATACAAAATGTGATAATTACACTGTTTATTGGAGTATATTTCAACCTCAGAAGCATCTGCGGAATATTTGAGGTGCTAGTTTTTGTATGTTGGATGTGTTGATATGTGACACTGTGATGGTGCTTTTGACTACTGGGGGAAAGGCACAATGGTCACCGTTACATCAGGTAAGCCAAACTTTTTTTCTCTCTAATCTATACATTTTGATTTAAAAACAGTTTTATTAATTTTTCACAAATCCAGTTTTGACTGTTTATTAATTTCTGGAATGCTGTCCGTTAAATGTGTTTCAATCGATCGACTCAATTTAAACCTTGGGGGTGAAAATCATTTTTGGTTCCATCCTCTGAATCCTTATTTGCTAAAGCAGAGGAAAATGTGCTACAGGGTAGACTGTCAAAAATAACCAGCCATGGAAAGTGTAGGTATCTGGGAACAGGTTTTTGTATGCAGTGGAACATGTTTTGTTGAACTGTGACTACGCTTTTGACTACTGGGGGAAAGGCACAATGGTCACCGTCACCTCAGGTATGTCATTTTAATATTTCTCATGACAGAATACATTTCCTGATCAAATTTCTAAAATATATTTCATCATTTTCATGCTGTCACAACTGTTGGCCAGTGAAAAGAACAGTATTTTGTAGCCTGACAAGAAAAAAAGTTGTGAAAGGTTTAAAACTCCTGTCTGTTTAGTTCAGTCGGAAAGGAAGTTTATCGACAGGTGTGTATTTGAGTGTGATTTTTACTGTAGCTGAAACTAAACTGCCAGACATGAAGTAATGGGACATCACGGTAATGAGTTTTTGTCCCAAGTGTCAATTGACTCTCTTAACTGTGACAACTGGGCTTTCGACTACTGGGGAAAAGGCACGATGGTAACAGTGTCATCAGGTAAGATTTGTACCATTTAAAATGTGCAGCAGGGTATGTTTCACACTGTAAAATGTCATGTTAAAGTTAGAATGTGACTTCTCAACATGTCAAGTGTCCCTTCAAAAGTAAAGTTTTAATACAGTACAGAGTGTTAAATGTAAAACAGGGATATTCTCAGTCGGGCTCACCGGTGGATCTTTATGACTCGTGTTTTTTGGGTCATTTCAGTGGATTCTATAGCAGTGGGATTAATTCAATGTTGAGGTGGGCTTTTTGTGCTCGACATTAGTAGATGTAGACTTTTCATACTAACAGCTAAGTAGATTCAGCACCGTGCTACTACGATGCTTTTGACTATTGGGGAAAGGGTACAACGGTAACTGTTTCGTCAGGTAAGAACACTCTTTAACCTCACACATAACTGCTGAATTTCACCAAAAGTAATATTTTTCTGTAAAAATAGGACTGCAATCAACTCATTTAATGGATGTTTACTGACTGCACAGCTAATGATTGTTAAAGTATGCATTTAAAGTAATAGTGATTTTATTGAGGAACCCATTCGTACTTACGATGACAAACTACCACGAATAATATAGTCGAGGGAAGTTGAACTTTGTGCAACCAACCACATGCCAATAAATGAGAAAGGGAATTAAAAGGTCTGTGTATGGAGGGCACTTGAAATTTCCACATTCAGCGGATTAAAAACGAATGCTGTCAATGCTTTTTGACACTGTTGATTGATTAATTTGACTTCTCTCTATTTTAAGTACTGCTTGGTGAAAAATGTATGTTATGTTGAATTCTCTTTTTATTTTGGCATTTTATTACCACGTTTGTTTCTTCTTTCTCAGCCACTCCAACTGCACCAACTGTGTTTCCTCTGATGCAATGTGGTTCTGTGACTGGAAACATGGTCACTGTTGGCTGTCTTGCCACTGCCTTCACACCCTCCTCACTGACCTTCTCATGGAGCAAAAATGGGGCAGCCTTGACAGACTTCATTCAGTATCCTGCAGTACAGAAAGGCAACGCTTATACGGGAGTCAGTCAAATCCAATTGAGGAGACAGGACTGGGATGCAATGGAGCTTTTTGAATGTGCCGTGACACATCCAGCGGGAAATGCAACAATTCGTGTGACGCCAAGTAAGTCATATTAGTAGTTGGTTTGAAATCTAGCAGGTTTACATGGTAAAGTTGTTGACATATTTTAGAATTGTACAACAATTTAAAGGTTTTTTTTTTTTAGCGTTATAATTATTATAACAAGTAACTGACAAATGATGTCATACTTAATTGTTGGCTATTACTTCAAAATTTAGGTAGAATTCAGTATCAATTAGAATGCTCTTCATCACTGCTTGATGATAATAAACTGTTTGTTTTATTATTCAAAAATATATTATACAAAAACTCTTCAACACAGTTCAGTCAATAAATGCAGCTGCAAGTGTTTTATGCAACACAAAGGAAAACCAAGAAAACAAAGACATAATAATAATAATAATAATAATAATAATAATAATAATAATAATAATAATAATACATAAGTGTTATTGGTCTAATATGTTTGACAAAAGTTTATCTTTCCTGATTGGTTTTGTAGGTTTTCCTGAGAAATGTAGTTCGAAACAAACTTTACTGCATCTTTGTAAACTCATTCAAAGCGCCGGTTGACATGTGTCAACTAAACATGAAAAAAAGCAGTAACTGGTTTTATTATTTTAGAAACAAATATACTCCAATCTGTCATTTCAAATGAAGATAAACACAGAGGAGAACATAAAGACAAAACTGTTACCAAATTAAATAGCGTGACACATCCTCAAATATTTCTCATTTCATTATTAGTAGACCTTGCAGGCAAACAGTGAGGTGGAAAAAGAACGCTGAAGCTGTCTCGTGGATGTTCAGCTGCTGACTCAGTCTGTTTTGTTCTTAAATAATGTACTGTATGTCCTCTGCAACTGACCAAAAACAGATTATTGCAATGTTTCCTGCCTCTTTCCATCTATCTGCATAATCCTAGTTATGCAGATAGATGAAAAATGTATGCTGATTATTAACATTCACGCAACAAAATCATGTGTTCACTTGCCCAAGCAGTCAATGTATATGCAGAAGTGAGCATTGAAACCTCTGCTGTAAAATTCTAGAATTTTTCGCTTCAAAATCTTATTGTCCTTTTGACTCTTTGTGCACACTTCAGTAACAAGCTACACTAAACTACACTGAAATTGAGGACCCCAATCATTATGTGCATATGTGTGTACAGGTTATAAAAATATAGTTGTACAGGAAAATCATGAATTCAGTTCTTATTCAAAGTATAAGTGTATGGTAAAAGTAGATTACACTGTAGCACACTGTTCACCTCTTCTTCTGCAAATATATTTAGATATATTATTCTTTGCTTCTGCATATATATATATATCTGTGTGTATGTTTGTTTTTCAGCCGTGATTGTTCAGTTGCCAACACTGAGAGTGTTGGCCTCCTCTGATGATGAAAACGAGGCTTCCTTCTCCTGCTTTGCCAAAGATTTTTCACCTAAACATTATGACATCAAATGGCTGAAAAATGATGAGGACATCTCCAACAAATTATACGAGATCAAAACACCTTCTCAGGACAGAAAGGATGAGAATGGAAGGACACTGTACAGTGCTGCAAGTTTTCTCAGAGTGCCGTCCAGTGATTGGAGACAGGATGGCACGACTTTTACATGTCAGTTTCAGGGGAAAGATGAAAAAAACATGCCAACTTTCAAGAATTCATCTGTGACCTACAAACATCATGATACATGTGAGTAAACATTTCTTGAAAAATTGGTTGTAAATTGAATTTCAACTTGTGTTTTTTTTGCAAATTTCTGTTCAATATTTGTTCATTGATTTCTCACTCAACAGGTGGCAACTGTGCAGAAGCAGATGTGGACATAAAGATCATCGGTCCGACACTGGACGACATGTTTTTAAACAAGAAAGGACAGATAGTATGTCGAGTCCAGGTAAACAAGCCATCTCTCGAGAAGATTTTGTGGGAAGACGAACATGGAAACGAGATGGTTGGCTCCTCAACAACGCCCGTTAAAGAAAATTCAAACACATATAAACTTTCACTTGACATCTCGTATGATGAATGGAGCCAGGGGATAAAGCGCGTCTGCATTGTTGAACATACAGACTGGATTGTGCCATTTAAGAAACCTTATGAAAGGAATATCGGTAAGAAAACAAATCAGCAATTGTGCACTAAAAGCCTGTGTGTAATTCCTCTTGTCATGCCATCAAACACGTTTTCAGTGTTCTTGCTAAGTGTATTTTGTGCCAGATTCTCTTCAGTACTGTCGATGTTTTTATCTGTGGCAGGAGGCCTAATTGTTCTCTCATGCTTGCAGGAGGACAGACTCAGCGTCCTTCAGTGTTTATGCTGCCTCCAGTAGAACATACTAGAAAAGACATGGTGACCCTGACTTGCTATGTGAAAGACTTCTTCCCTCAGGAGGTTTTTGTGTCTTGGCTTGTTGATGACGAGGAAGTAGACTCAAGCTATGAGTTCCACACCACAAACCCTTTAGCAAACCATGGATCCTATTCTGCTTATGGCCAGTTGTTGCTCAGCCTTGAGCAGTGGCGAAAGAATGACGTGGTGTACAGCTGTGCAGTTCACCACGAGTCTTTGGCTAACACGACTAAAGCTATTATCAGGTCCATCGAGCACAGAACATATGAAAAAACCAACCTGGTCAACCTCAACATGAACATCCCTGAAACGTGCAAGGCCCAGTAGATGTTATTTTGTGTCGCTGTGTCTTCTGCTCTGTGTTGTTGAATGTTTGTTGCTTGTGATGTGACATCGTGTTTGTCTTTTTAATGCAGATTCAAAATCAAAATAAAAAAAAGCACTTTGCAACTCTGCAGATGTATGTCGCATTCAGTTCATGTCTTTATTTAACCAGTTTTTGAGCTCCATGTTTATTGTAAGTGTACTGTCACAGCGCTTTCCTAATGCAACACAGATTTGATGGAGATATCAGCATGTTTGAGTTATGAAGCTTGATGACAATAACGATATATCAAACTTACAGCATCATGTTACTTTCACCAGAATAACTCCACCACAACTCCACTAAATTCAGGCAAAAATGAAATAAATAACATGAGCTCATGTTTATTAGAAGGTGCATTAACACTGTTTGTGTGACTTGTCTTTGTGTATGTGTGTTTCCTCTGCTGGGTCTTGCACCCCAAGCACAAAACAGATGATTATTCATGGTTGAACTCAGTCAAATGATGAATATACTGATTCACAAGCCACGCCAATAATGAGGTCTTCCAATGGCAATTCAGGATCTTCATAGAATATGATATCATTTTATTTTACATTTATCAATATAGTAAATATTTTAGAAGAACATGCAAACCTATTAGGTCATATGGTACACATTAAATCCACTCTGACCTGTGAGGTTATAAAGTATGTGACCCCACTAAAAGATACTGAGAGATTTTGTGTCATCAATAGAATTTCATCATTGTCTTGTGATCTATTGTTCAAATGACGGTGTGGAATGTCCCTAATATTAACTGATTAATTACTGTCCACTACATCCAGAGTTCCTTATTAAAACTAACTACCAATGGAACAGTGTCATCGAGGCAGAAGACGATAACATGGGAGACACCGCCCTCACCTTCATCCTTCTCTTCCTCATCACCCTGCTGTTCGCCGTTGGAACCACTGCTTTCAAGGTAATAATGAATTTATTTGTGAGAGTTGTACACAGAAAAAGACAACTGAGAAAATAGTTTCATGTATTTAAAAAACAGAGATGGGTTGGCAGAAAACTCTTCCAAACATGAGGAGTGGAATGACACAAGGTCCATAAAGGGCAGAGCCACAATAAAACAACAATAAAATAATAATCATCATCATCATAATATAATCACATCATAAGTACCTCAGTAAATTCCATCATGCATTATGAATGTTTGATTACATCTTGCTGCTATAATAAGAGCTTTTTTACCACTCTGACCAACAATTAAAAGGATCTTTAGCCACAACGCCAATATCTTTTTACTGATTGTATACCATATTCTAATTGCAGAAGTGTTTGCAACAAAAACTTAAACTATTAATGATGTTTACATGTGTAGGACGTGGACATAACATTTTTAAACTTTAATTCTTTGAAAAATGATAAACTTAAAATAAAAATCAACTTTGTAAGGATAAAGAGTTTAACAGACTACACCACAGAGGGACTGAATCAGCTCTGTTGTATGTTGAGTTATGTGTAAACAAAAACTCAACATTTTGATCAAACAATGATAATAAAATTTGGGACTATTAAACTGACTTCAATTCTAAAAGTGTTGTATTTTCAATATTATGCAAAATATTTATTCAACTTAATTAAGATAAATTGTTTTTCAAATAAGCAAACTACAACAGAAGCCAGCCAGCATGCATGGTGCAAAGACCGACAAAAACCAGAACAAATATGTAGGTTCCAGTTTTTCTGAACGTTTTACATCAACTATGAAGGACATCCTAGTGAACATGTTGGTCCACCTGTCAGGATTCATTTGCATATTGTTGGTATTTTATGATGCAGCAATTTTGTAACTGCGTATATGTCAGTCATATGATACATTTGTAATAAAACCAGATTTGCAAGTGGTGATAAATAGCAGGAACTTGATCATTTTGGTGCAGTTTTACTAATTTGTATTCTTTGTGTTTTTTCTGTCTTTTCAGATTAAATGAAACAAGGTCAACTTTCTGTAAAAAAGTTTTTTCACGCATTTTTTCATATAAACTCATGCTATCATGTAAGTCATCACAATTGTCACAATTTCATTTTAATTACAAGAGCTTTTTGTCTTTTTGAAAATAAATGTTTAAATAAAGATAACTACTGATGTTGCTCCTAAAACCTTTGTCCAATCTCAAATTTCAATACATAACACTCATAACAGCACTATTCATTTTTTTTTAAAGTTGTACAATAATAAAATATAGAAAACAAAGTAGACGAACCCAGAGTCTTGTAAGAAATTTAAGGTCATTTATTGCAGAACAAGAGAATACTAGCCGGGGCAAACACAAGCAGAGAGACCAAGGATTAGGCAGCAGAGCCGAGCAGGTTCAGACCAGAATGCGGCAAGTTGCTTGGCTGAAAAGGAGTCTGATGCTGCAGAGGAGTAGGGCAATGATATGGAGGGGCAGGAGACAGGGGCAAAAACAGCACAATGTTAAATGCAGTGATTATTAGCAGATTAAATAGTCTCTCATTGGCAGGATAAAAATGGACCATAAGACCTAAACTTAATCAATTTATTGAGGATGAAACCTACCTACCTGATCGAGAGAGAGAGAGAGAGAGAGAGAGAGAGAGAAGTTCGGGGTTGGACAGAAATCACAGTTTTGACAGGTGTAATAGATTTATAAGTATACACAGTATGGCATGGTATATGCCTAGGTGATATATTTATGTATGTGATGCATTCACATATTAATAGCAGATAGTATATGAACATACAAATGATCTAATGGTAGCATCGCTAATAGCAATAACAGCTGCAGTGGATGTCCGGCAGGGCCACAGCAGGAGATGCAGCTCTAATCAATCGGTCGGGTTCGGCCGCTCTCCATTCGGACCTGTGAGACTAGAAAGCACAAAGACTCTGGGGAAGAAACCAAGTCAGTAACATGCCATGGTATGAAAGGACACAGAGATGGAGAGGGAGAGAAGAACAGAGGAGCTTTGCTTGTCATTGGAAGTCCCCCGGCAGCCTAATCCTATGGCAGCATAGCGAGAGGCTGGTCCAATGCAAGCCTGAGCCAGCCCTAAGTGTAGACTTAAGGAAAAGGAAAGTTTTAAGCCTGCTCTTAAATCTAGAGAGGGTGTCTGCCTCCCGGACAACAACTGGAAGATGATTCCACAGGAGAGGGGCTTGACAGCTGAAGGCTAGCTTCCAGGTGAAGGGAGAGGTCTGTCTGCTCTGCTGGAGTACAATGCAGCTGTTGGGTTGCTTAGGGAGACTGGCACCCTTCAGACAGGGAGAGAAGCCCTGTTGCTGAGGCAACTAAGGGTGATAAGCTGTGCTGTCTTCCAGACATTGTGGGGCAGACCGTCTCTTGTTGTTCAACAGGTATGGAGAGCCAATCAATTGATCACAAATAGTCTTATTTCCTGAAGAATGACCATAATTAGGCATGACCCAGATCTAGTCCTCCCAGCCAGGATAAAGGACTGTTCTGTGTTCACTCTGTGTTGATAATGTCTCTTTTCTCCTCACCGAGCATCAATAAACCCTTCTGCATTAAAACATCGATGTCTCCAGCTTTCCTTGGGGGGCACGAGTCGACCAAATACACTTTTCCTTCACACTTAACACCATTTTACACAAAAATATTGGCAGACGTGTGTTAAACTTAGTTAACATTTAATATAAGTAAATACATACGACAAAGTTATATATAAAATAATATATAATATTGTGACACTGTTTCAAATGGCCATTTAATGGACTAAAACATTCGATCCCTTCAGGATGGACAGTATAACTGTTTGAAGTGGTTCTGATCCATCAAGTGAACATGTGCAAAGAATATATATATATTTTTTTAATCTAACAGTTAACAGTGTGTACCTAAGGGAAACAGAGCCCTATATAATCAACTTATATTAATCTTAATGGTAATTTGGGCTGAATGAAGTGTATCTGGTTGTGTGAACTGGAGCGGAGAGGAGGGCCTGATAAAGAGGAAGTCTTCACCAACCGTCAGCAAACACATTTAATTTAATGTAGCCCACAGCACAGGAAATGAATACCTCAAGGGAAGTGGTTATTAAATAGCACAGTCTTTATGACTGGGAATTGCTTTGTCATTGAAACATGTACTTGGTTTAATCAACACTTTTAATATTTGCATTAGAGGCAGATGGTAATATATCACTGTGATGGCTTTGACTACTGGGGGGAAGGGACTCAAGTTACAGTAACTTCTGGTGAGTAATAATCAAATACATTTTGAGTGAAGAATATTCAGTGTTTTTCCATTTTGTTATCAAATTTATGTGGTTAATAAGGCACTTAAACTAAGATGTAATTTACAGTAAACACAAAAGATCAGTGGAAAGGCTGGTTACATATAACATTTTTATCAATAAAAATAACAATCGATTAGACGATAAAAGCTGTGAAATATTTTTGTATCAAAGTGCTACAACTACTTTGACTATTGGGGAAAAGGAACCATGGTGACCGTCACGTCAGGTAAAATCAGCATCTTTGGTCTTTTTATAGAAAATGTGACAATTACACTGTTTACTGGAGTATATTTCAACCTCAGAAGCATCTCCGAAATATTTGAGGTGCTAGTTTTTGTATGTTGGATGTGTTGATATGTGACACTGTGATGGTGCTTTTGACTACTGGGGAAAAGGCACAATGGTCACCGTCACCTCAGGTATGTTATTTTAATATTTCTCATGACAGAATACATTTCCTGATCAAATTTCTAAAATATATTTCATCATTTTCATGCTGTCACAACTGTTGGCCAGTGAAAAGAACAGTATTTTGTAACCTGACAAAAAAAAGTTGTGAAAGGTTTAAAACTCCTGTCTTTTAGTTCAGTCGGAAAGGAAGTTTATCGACAGGTGTGTATTTGAGAGTGATTTTTACTGTAGCTGAAACTAAACTGCCAGACATGAAGTAATGGGACATCACGGTAATGAGTTTTTGTCCCAAGTGTCAATTGACTCTCTTAACTGTGACAACTGGGCTTTCGACTACTGGGGAAAAGGCACGATGGTAACAATGTCATCAGGTAAGATTTGTACCATTTAAAATGTGCAGCAGGGTATGTTTCACACTGTAAAATGTCATGTTAAAGTTAGAATGTGACTTCTCAACATGTCAAGTGTCCCTTCAAAAGTAAAGTTTTAATACAGTACAGAGTGTTAAATGTAAAACAGGGATATTCTCAGTCGGGCTCACCGGTGGATCTTTATGACTCGTGTTTTTTGGGTCATTTCAGTGGATTCTATAGCAGTGGGATTAATTCAATGTTGAGGTGGGCTTTTTGCACTCGACATTAGTAGATGTAGACTTTTCATACTAACAGCTAAGTAGATTCAGCACCGTGCTACTACGATGCTTTTGACTATTGGGGAAAGGGTACAACAGTAACTGTTTCGTCAGGTAAGAACACTCTTTAACCTCACACATAACTGCTGAATTTCACCAAAAGTAATATTTTTCTGTAAAAATAGGACTGCAATCAACTCATTTAATGGGTGTTTACTGACTGCACAGCTAATGATTGTTAAAGTATGCATTTAAAGTAATAGTGATTTTATTGAGGAACCCATTCATACTTACGATGACAAACTACCACGAATAATATAGTCGAGGGAAGTTGAACTTTGTGCAACCAACCACATGCCAATAAATGAGAAAGGGAATTAAAAGGTCTGTGTATGGAGGGCACTTGAAATTTCCACATTCAGCGGATTAAAAACGAATGCTGTCAATGCTTTTTGACACTGTTGATCGATTAATTTGACTTCTCTCTATTTTAAGTACTGCTTGGTGAAAAATGTATGTTATGTTGAATTCTCTTTTTATTTTGGCATTTTATTACCACGTTTTTTTCTCCTTTCTTAGCCACCTCAACTGCACCAACTGTGTTTCCTCTGTTACAATGTGATTCTGGTACTGGAAACATGGTCACTGTTGGCTGTCTTGCCACCGGCTTCACACCCTCCTCACTGATCTTCTCATGGAGCAAAAATGGGGCAGCCTTGACAGACTTCATTCAGTATCCTGCAGTACAGAAGGGCAACGCTTACACGGGAGTCAGTCAAATCCAAGTGAGGAGACAGGACTGGGTAGCGAGGCAGCCTTTCCAATGTGCCGTGGCACATCCAGCAGGAAACACACATGTTGTTATCGTGCCACCACCACGTAAGTCATATATAAATGATTTTTAGTAATTGGTTTGAAATCTAGCAGGTTTACATGGTAACGTTGTTGACCCATACAAGTTTTTTTTCATATATTATAATTATTATTACAAGTAACTGACAAATGATTTCATATGTAATTGCTGTCTATTACTTATAAATTAAGGTAGAATTCAGTGTCATCAACCTGTATTTTTTTTATTTTTTTTATTTTTTTTAATGTTATTATTATGCCGGTTGACATGTGTCAACTAAACATTAAAAAAAAGCAGTAAAAAAAAGCTGGTTCAAACAAATATACTCCAATCTGTCATTTCAAATGAAGATAAACACAGAGGAGAACATAAAGACAAAACTGTTAGCAAATTAAATAGCGTTACACATCCTCAAATATTTCTCATTTCATTATTAGTAGACCTTGCAGGCAAACAGTGAGGTGGAAAAAGAACGCTGAAGCTGTCTCGTGGATGTTCAGCTGCTGACTCAGTCTGTTTTGTTCTTAAATAATGTACTGTATGTCCTCTGCAACTGACCAAAAACAGATTATTGCAATGTTTCCTGCCTCTTTCCATCTATCTGCATAATCCTAGTTATGCAGATAGATGAAAAATGTATGCTGATTATTAACATTCACGCAACAAAATCATGTGTTCACTTGCCCAAGCAGTCAATGTATATGCAGAAGTGAGCATTGAAACCTCTGCTGTAAAATTCTGGAATTTTCCACTTTATTTCACTTATTGTCCTTTTGACTCTTTGTGCACACTTTAGTAACAAGCTACACTAAACTACACTGAAATTGAGGACCCCAATCATTATGTGCATATGTGTGTGCAGGTTATAAACATACGGTTGTACAGAAAAATCATGAAATCAGTTCTTATTCTAAGTATAAGTGAATGGTAAAAGTAGATTATACTGTAGCACACTGTTCACCTCTGCTTCTGCATATATATTTAGATATATTATTCTTTGCTTCTGCATATATATATCTGTGTGTATGTTTGTTTTTCAGCCGTGATTGTTAAGTTGCCAACACTGAGAGTGTTGGGCTCCTCTGATGATGAAAACGAGGCTTCCTTCTCCTGCTTTGCCGAAGATTTCTCACCTAAACATTATGACATCAAATGGCTGAAAAATGATGAGGACATCTCCAACAAATTATACGAGATCAAAACACCTTCTCAGGACAGAAAGGATGAGAATGGAACGAAACTGTACAGTGTTGCAAGTTTTCTCAGAGTGCCGTCCAGTGATTGGAGACAGGATGGCACGACTTTTACATGTCAGTTTCAGGGGAAAGATGAAAAAAACATGCCAACTTTCAAGAATTCATCTGTGACCTACAAACATCATGATACATGTGAGTAAACATTTCTTGAAAAATTGGTTGTAAATTGAATTTCAACTTGTGTTTTTTTTGCCAATTTCTGTTCAATATTTGTTCATTGATTTCTTACTCAACAGGTGGCAACTGTGCTGAAGCAGATGTGGACATAAAGATCATTGGTCCGACACTGGACGACATGTTTTTAAACAGGAAAGGACAGATAGTTTGTCGAGTCCAGGTAAACAAGCCATCTCTCGAGAAGATTTTGTGGGAAGACGAACATGGAAACGAGATGGTTGGCTCCTCAACAACGCCCGTTAAAGAAAATTCAAACACATATAAACTTTCACTTGACATCTCGTATGATGAATGGAGCCAGGGGATAAAGCGCGTCTGCATTGTTGAACATACAGACTGGATTGTGCCATTTAAGAAACCTTATGAAAGGAATATCGGTAAGAAAACAAATCAGCAATTGTGCACTAAAAGCCTGTGTGTAATTCCTCTTGTCATGCCATCAAACAGGTTTTCAGTGTTCTTGCTAAGTGTATTTTGTGCCAGATTCTCTTCAGTACTGTCGATGTTTTTATCTGTGGCAGGAGGCCTAATTGTTCTCTCATGCTTGCAGGAGGACAGACTCAGCGTCCTTCAGTGTTTATGCTGCCTCCAGTAGAACATACTAGAAAAGACATGGTGACCCTGACTTGCTATGTGAAAGACTTCTTTCCTCAGGAGGTTTTTGTGTCTTGGCTTGTTGATGACGAGGAAGTAGACTCAAGCTATGAGTTCCACACCACAAACCCTTTAGCAAACCATGGATCCTATTCTGCTTATGGCCAGTTGTTGCTCAGCCTTGAGCAGTGGCGAAAGAATGACGTGGTGTACAGCTGTGCAGTTCACCACGAGTCTTTGGCTAACACGACTAAAGCTATTATCAGGTCCATCGAGCACAGAACATATGAAAAAACCAACCTGGTCAACCTCAACATGAACATCCCTGAAACGTGCAAGGCCCAGTAGATGTTATTTTGTGTCGCTGTGTCTTCTGCTCTTTGTTGTTGAATGTTTGTTGCTTGTGATGTGACATCGTGTTCGTCTTTTTAATGCAGATTCAAAATCAAAATAAAAAAAAGCACTTTGCAACTCTGCTGATGTATGTCGCATTCAGTTCATGTCTTTATTTAACCAGTTTTTGAGCTCCATGTTTATTGTAAGTGTACTGTCACAGCGCTTTCCTAATGCAACACAGATTTGATGGAGATATCAGCATGTTTGAGTTATGAAGCTTGATGACAATAACGATATATCAAACTTACAGCATCATGTTACTTTCACCAGAATAACTCCACCACAACTCCACTAAATTCAGGCAAAAATGAAATAAATAACATGAGCTCATGTTTATTAGAAGGTACATTAACACTGTTTGTGTGACTTGTCTTTGTGTATGTGTGTTTCCTCTGCTGGGTTTTGCACCCCAAGCACAAAACAGATGATTATTCATGGTTGAACTCAGTCAAATGATGAATATACTGATTCACAAGCCACGCCAATAATGAGGTCTTCCAATGGCAATTCAGGATCTTCATAGAATATGATATCATTTTATTTTACATTTATCAATATAGTAAATATTTTAGAAGAACATGCAAACCTATTAGGTCATATGGTACACATTAAATCCACTCTGACCTGTGAGGTTATAAAGTATGTGACCCCACTAAAAGATACTGAGAGATTTTGTGTCATCAATAGAATTTCATCATTGTCTTGTGATCTATTGTTCAAATGACGGTGTGGAATGTCCCTAATATTAACTGATTAATTACTGTCCACTACATCCAGAGTTCCTTATTAAAACTAACTACCAATGGAACAGTGTCATCGAGGCAGAAGACGATAACATGGGAGACACCGCCCTCACCTTCATCCTTCTCTTCCTCATCACCCTGCTGTTCGCCGTTGGAACCACTGCTTTCAAGGTAATAATGAATTTTTTTGTGAGAGTTGTACACAGAAAAAGACAACTGAGAAAATAGTTTCATGTATTTAAAAAACAGAGATGGGTTGGCAGAAAACTCTTCCAAACATGAGGAGTGGAATGACACAAGGTCCATAGAGGGCAGAGCCACAATAAAACAACAATAAAATAATAATCATCATCATCATAATATAATCACATCATAAGTACCTCAGTAAATTCCATCATGCATTATGAATGTTTGATTACATCTTGCTGCTATAATAAGAGCTTTTTTACCACTCTGACCAACAATTAAAAGGATCTTTAGCCACAACGCCAATATCTTTTTACTGATTGTATACTATATTCTAATTGCAGAAGTGTTTGCAACAAAAACTTAAACTATTAATGATGTTTACATGTGTAGGACGTGGACATAACATTTTTAAACTTTAATTCTTTGAAAAATGATAAACTTAAAATAAAAATCAACTTTGTAAGGATAAAGAGTTTAACAGACTATACCAGAAAGGGACTGAATCAGCTCTGTTGTATGTTGAGTTATGTGTAAACAAAAACTCAACATTTTGATCAAACAATGATGATAAAATTTGGGACTATTAAACTGACTTCAATTCTAAAAGTGTTGTATTTTCAATATTATGCAAAATATTTATTCAACTTAATTAAGATAAATTGTTTTTCAAATAAGCAAACTACAACAGAAGCCAGCCAGTATGCATGGTGCAAAGACCGACAAAAACCAGAAAAATATGTAGGTTCCAGTTTTTCTGAACGTTTTACATCAACTATGAAGGACATCCTAGTGAACATGTTGGTCCACCTGTCAGGATTCATTTGCATATTGTTGGCATTTTTGGGGGGGCAGCCGTGGCCTTGAGGTTGGAGAAGCGGCTTGTGACTGGAGGGTCGCCAGTTCGATTCCCCCCACCAGACTGGCAGAGTAACTTGGGTGTGGTGGAGTATTTACTTCCCCCCGCTCCATTCGTCGGCTGATGTGCCCTTGAGCAGGGCTCCAATATGCTCCCCGGGCGCCTGTTGCGGCAGTGTGTCTCACTGCATGTTGCATGTGCATGTGTGTGTTTCAGTAAATCAGTGATGGGTGAAATGCAGAGAATAATTTCCCAGTTTGGGATTAATAGAGTGAATAAAATTTTATGATGCAGCAATTTTGTAACTGCGTATATGTCAGTCATATGATACATTTGCAATAAAACCAGACTTGCAAGTGGCGATAAATAGCAGGAACTTGATCATTTTGGTGCAGTTTTACTAATTCGTATGCTTTGTGTTTTTTTCTGTCTTTTCAGATTAAATGAAACAAGATCAACTTTCTGTATAAAGTTTTTTCACGCATTTTTTCATATAAACTCATGCTATCATGTAAGTCCTCACAATTGTCACAATTTCATTTTAATTACAAGAGCTTTTTGTCTTTGTCTTTTTGTTTGAAAATAAATGTTTTAAATGAAGATAACCACTCCTAAAACTTTTGTTCCTCTTCACTTATTTTGAAATGTTTCATATTGAATAATGTTTCACCTCTAAAAGTTCAATACAAAACAACCATAGCAGCACTATTAATCCTTGAAGAAACACTTTAATTACATTTTATTATGTATATTGTGTAGTAAGCTACTACCCTCATCACCCCTCCAGCACCTGGAATCAACAGCCCATGTTCAGCTCAATATGAAAATTTGCAGGTTTTACAGTTGGTTAGTTTTTGAGTCTATTAAAAACAGAGAACTAGAACTAAAACATTTGCCAAGTAAATGAGAAGCCACATAAACTAAATGTGATAACATATGTAAACTGATGTGAGATATTTAAATGTGCACTGTTTCTCTTACTGGTATAACCACACCTCCAACCTGGTGTCTGTGATGCACTGTTGCTCTTTGCATTGTTTCACTTCTGTATTTTGGTACTTTTTTGGTACCTTGGTGTTACTCAATGCTTCTGCTTGCTGCTAGCTCTGATCACTCCGCCTTGTCATGCTGCAACATCTGTGCAACAGACTTCCAGCGCTATCTCCACCTGACCCCACCAGACTCTGTAAAAGTTCAACGCTGCCATCTAGCCTAAATACAAAGACATTACACTTAGAATTAAGGGAGCACAGTTGGTTACTTCACCAAAATCTGAAGGTATGTGTAACTGAAGAGATGATTTCAGCTCAAATGTTCACATCCTACATTTAGAATGAAGCAAGTAAAACCAAATAATCTCTACTCTATCTCAGGACAGCAGATCATTTCTCCAAACATCACATTACACCCTGTATGGGAAGGAGAATTCGGGACCTCACCAGTCAGACTCATCTGCACCTTCAGTGACTTCTTTCCAGACATATTGAGTGTGAAGTGGCAGCGTAACAACCCTGCCTCTAAACACTGCACAAATCCAAAGGAAGCTGCGATTTTTACAGGCAGGATAACAATACAAAATGAAAATCAGACATCTTGTGACAGCAGAGGACCAAAGAGAAAAACATCTGCTTTGTCTTCTCATCATCCAGGGCCTGCAGTGACAGCTCCATCAGTGGAGATCAAGAGATCTCTGCCACATTTTCTGAAGGGAAACAGTGCTGTGCTGGAGTTTGATGTCACACAACTCTCCACCAGTGACCTTTATGTCACCTTTCAAGCCAACGGTGTTAACATCTCTGACAAACAGTGTGTTGATCTTCCTGAAGCACCAGGCCTCCATTCAATCAGTTGAAGCTTCTCTGTCCCTCCAAGTCACTGGAAGGAAGGTGCAAGTTTCACCTGTAAAGTGAATCAAGGCTTCTCCAGCAACTTTGAGTCAAACTCAACTGGAAATATTTTTGGTGAGAGGACTTCTCGTTCTAATTATATGTGTAAATTAGTACATTGAATAATTGATAGACTGATTCTCCATCATTTCGTGAACCCATCTATGGAGCTCCTTCTTGTCCACAGTGAAGAGTCTTGTGCTCTCGATGGGGCTTCAACCCTCAAATGAAATGGTTTTTGGAGGCTCAGCAAAGATCCTCATCAACCAATGACATCAGCATGGGTGCAGATGGACGTCTATCAGTCACCAGTCAACTTCATATCCCTCAGAAAGAGTGGAAAACAGGGAAGGTCTTCACTTGTGAAGTGTCTGACAGGTCTATGAACAAATATGTCAGGAAGGAAATCAGCCTCTGTGCAGGTAAATTCTGATCATAATCCACAATCATATTAAGGCATCATGTGTAGAACAAATAGATGCACACAATTTCAGAATCCTTTACTGTATACAGCATATGAGCCATTATTTCTCACTGTCTTGACTTGACAGAGGTGACATTTTTTTCTGCCACATTCTCTTTTGAGCATCATCTCACACAGTTGCTGTGTATGTTCTGGGACCATTCTTCACCATTGCTTCTGATTTGCAGAATGTTCAACATAGTTTAAGAAGGCAAGATTGTTCAAATGACAAACATGGGTGGCGGCAGGTATATTTGCTGTCCCTCGTTAACATTAAATCCATGAGTAAGTTGATGGCAGGCCAACATAAACCCTGTTTCTTTTGTTTGTACCCAATCAAAGGCTGTTCATGATGCAATGTTTCAGTGATATAGTTGGTGTGTCATGTTTGTAATGCACGTCTGTAAGAGGAAATGTAAACAATAAATAATATAAATAAGATAAATGAGGCTTTAAATTCTGACATTGACATTCTGTTCAATCTCCTATAACTGGATTCATTCTTGCATGGAGACAAATAAAATATAGAAAACAAAGTTTGTAATAATTTTCATCATCAATGACAATAAAACAACATTGTGATATAACACAAAGTGAACTGTGTATATTCAGAATTTTATGCCCATCACTGCAATACTTTTATCAAACAGGCTACTGGAAAAATGAATGATGTTGTTGTCAGTGTTAGTAAAAAGCAACAAAGTCCAGTTTTAATTTAGCTTTATTTTCCTGTTAAATGAAGAACATTGCAAGACGTTCATGACTTCTATGTTCTGAGGGCTTCCATGTTTTCCTAAATGTCAGAGAGAAGTCAAAAATTGACCATCTAGGTCATAATGGTCGATTCAGTAGAAAAGGATCTGGACACATTAGATCAGCAACACAAACATGCCATGAGTGCATCATATAATATAATATATATAATAATAATAATAATTGTCAGGTAATAATGTCTACACTGTACATCTACATGAATATAGTCATCTGATGACTGCACAGCTTCCAATATGTTAGCAATCCAAAAGCATGAATGAAACAGCTGATGCCTGTCAACTGAAGCAAGGTCAGTGCTGTGCCTGAACTAATGCGATGCTCCACTGTGTGTTAAATGTTCTAAAAGGGATTTAATTGTATCACCATTAAACACAGGGTAACTTTACAATGTAAGTTAGAGGCACAGCAAAATTGATGACATTCAGAATACACTATTTCATTTACAGTAATGTTGATGCTCCAGCATTTAAATATTGTGTTTGCAAACTCATGGCAGAACTTAATGGTCACTGTGTGGTCACATGCTGCTGACATACAAAGGTAAGTGTATTGTCTCATTTCTCGTTGCTGTGCTACTGGTTGTATACTTTCACTGTCAGCTTATCCCAGTTAATATTGCCATATTCTTCAGTACAGCAGCTAACTAACTACAATTTATTTAAACTTACACCAATTCTCCTCAAGCAATCATAGCTATTGCTTTTTCTCATTTTTGCAAAAGTGTTTATCTGTTGTGCAAATGAACTGTTCCTGTTTTGGCATCTAAAGCAGTGAAAAAATATTTTTACAGTTCCTGATATAAACACTAGATGGCAGTCAGTGACAAGTTTCTCTCTCCTCTGTCACCACAAGGAGACTCATAAGATAAGATAAGATAAGATAAGATAAGACTATTAATCTCACAATGGAGAAATTCGCTTTTACAGAAGCTCTACAGAACACACAAAGGGAGGGCAAACAGCAAATGGAGGTGCAAATAAGAACAATAGGAACAAAAGGGTGCAAAATAAGAACACTCAAACACTTACATGAACAACAGTGCGATCAGCAGTTTCTGCATCAACCTGCTTTATGTAGCTTTGCTGCTGCGGTTGGCAGCTGCATGTGAGAGTATAAATTCATCATTTGTTACAAAACATTTTCTTTTGTTTAACAGGTGCAAAGCCTGAACAGTTGACACAGCCAGTCTCTGACTGTGCCATCGGGTCAACATCTGACCATCACCTGTTCGGTCTCTTATTCCGTTTGCAAGCAAATATATTGGAGATTCACACTTTAAAGATTCACTGAAGAACAACAGCAAATAAAAGTAAACATAGACTCTTCCAGCAACACAGTGACTCTAAATGGACAGTCGAGTGTTTGTATTTGTGTGTCGTGTTGATGTCCAGTTAAACCAAGATGGTCCTCATAATTCAGCAAAAGCTAGATGTGTGTGTGTGTCCATGGTTGATGTCTAGTTAAAGCAAGATGGTCATCATGATTCAGCATTAGTGTGTGTGTGTCTGTGTGTGTGTGTGTGTCTGTGTGTGTGTGTGTGTGTCTGTGTCTGTGTGTCTGTATGTGGTTGAGGTCCAGTTAAATCAGGGTAGTCCCCATAAGTCATGCTTAAATCAGGAAACGCCCATTCCTGGCGTCCTTATAATCCTTTAGAATGTCAGGTCTGTAAATCTCCAGAATGTTTCACTAGAATTGAATTCTGAGCTGTGGGATTTTTCCCCCATTTTAACCCTTACTCATCTCGATGACAAAGGGAAAGGTCTGTCCCTATAAAGCAAGATGAGAAAGAAGTCCTGATAAACCACCATACCCGAGTATTCGTGTGTGCGTGTACATATACAAAACAAGATGTGAAATGATGGAGTAAGTGAGTGACCAGAGTTGTTTTTTTAAAATAGCAGGTTCCTATGCTACTATTGCAAGTTATTATGACCACAACATAACATAACAAATTATCACATCATTGGACAGCCTGAAAACCCTGAAGTTACCCTGTAACTAACTGTAATAAGGGGAGAACTACCACCACATGCACAATTTACTCTGTAACTATATATAACAATATGAGAACAGGTTGTTTTAATTTTAATTACTTACTTACTTACTTTTAGTTACTCAAAAGAAGGGTATTGGCTATGGGTATTGTAGTAGATGCTCTGTAGTAGCAGTGACTCAAATCATTCATCAGAAATTTCCAGCTCTGCATATACATACAGCAAAACAAACAACATAACACACAAATTTCCTTTTACTGTATCTGGTCTGTCTGTATCCTGTGTGTCCAGCAGTTGCTGTTATACGTGTTGGATGAGCTAAATAAGTGCTATGCACTTGATAACTTAATTTATCCTGCTTCGTCATGGTGTTTTACATTTGTGAAATGGCTTACAATCGGTCTTACAGTCTGTGAGGATGTGTTTCTGTTGTGGGCACATCAGTCGCTTCACGCCTGGATTCACACTGAGATCCAAATATATGCAGTGAAAGATGAGTCTCTTGCTTTAAGGAAGTTTATGTGCAGCTCTGACGGTTTCTGCAGAGTTTCACTTGTACAGGTGTGGTCCCAGAGGTGCAGAGAGACGGGGGAAGTGACCCTCTAAAGATGATGTTTAGAAACGGCAGGAAATTGAAAAACCTTCAGAGCTTAAGTGATAACAGAAGTTTATGGTATGTTGAGTTGATGTGGTGTTATTTCAGATGTTCTTAGATTCCTGTGTTGTGACTGAAATGAAAACAAAATCCTCAAAAGCTTCAGATGTTTATCAGAGTCACACCATCACTCATATTTATACTCCAACTCTTATTTATTAGAAGTATCATATCTATTGAATTAATGATGAAAGCAAACATGATACAAAATGACCAAACATGAAAAGCAAAGATTTCTAGTCAAATTACAAAATGCAAACCACATACAGAATATTTCTATTTCTACTACAGTATGATTTGTTATTTACGTATCAGTGAAAAGTTAATCCAACACTTCATGAACAAGTTTTAATGACACTTAAGGTGTTGAAGAAAAGTAACTTTTAAAATCAAGATATAACAGCAGAACCCACATTTATTGATGGAAATAATTCATTTCTTCATTTATTCCAAATGTTCCAGAGAAATCTACTTTCAGTGACCGAGTTAGTCATTATATATGACAACCATTTGATTTAGCAGATGTGCATGAGATTATCAATGATGGAAATGGTTTGATGGAAAAGACAAAAACAAATGAAGACCTGATATCGTCTGTGCTGTGCTTCCATCTCATCCTTTATTGTCTCTTCATCTGAAAAAAAAGGAACACCATGAATGAAAAAAGTATGTATTATGTTCACTTGTCAAATACAGATTGTGAAACATTGCTGAGGTTTGATTGATCAGTCGAATCTGGAGTTTCACCCAGCTGGAGAATTGACACTCCAATGATCTCTGTGTCTTCAGTAGAGCAGATTTGCTGCAGGCGACTGATGTTCTGTCACAATTATATTAACTGTTGGACTGGATGCTTGGTTTAGTTTAAGAATATTTTTCATGACCTTGCATCAAAAGCTTTATCTTCATACAGCAGGACACTGTAACTACCTGTGAACTGTTACTGAAACACGGCCTCTGTCATGTGTTTCATGTAGTTCATGAAATTGTGAATATTTCTGTATGTGTGGTGGAGCGTTTAAAACACACAAAGCAGCACACTTTCTGTGGTTGGAGACGCTCTTCACTCTGCTGCTGCTAAATGTTCATCAGTCACACATGAGCTGGTTGACCGTGCCAATAAACTGTGCTCAGAACAGAGCTGGTGAACGGAAAGTGATGCATTTCACACCACTTTACTGTATGACTGTGTCCATTAAAAACAGCACAATAAACCTGGAATATCACAGTTCTTCTTGCTTTAACATGAGTATGTTGTAGCCAGATTCTCCAGTCAGAAAGAATCATTTGGTGGCAGTTAACTTTTCATATGCTGATAATCAATGACATATTTGATTTGTCTTATTTTTTGTGTCTTTTGTCTAACTTAATTAAGATTCATTTACATGACAGGGGTCTCCTTTGTCATGATCATGGGCGCTGCACAAAGTGGACAAACCTGGAAAAGTTGGCACCACAAGCACAGACAGAAAATCTCTAACTTTCTCATGAATATCTGTGGACAGTTTAGAGTCTTTTCTTCTCCTGCACAGTCTCGTCTGTGAAGATGAGAAGAAACTTTCTCACCCATGGAAAAACTATGCAAAGACGAGTGAATCACTGACTGGGCTTTATTTGAGAGCTTGTAGCCTTCAGTGCTGAGCTGAACTGAAACGCAGATCCGGCCTGCATGTTTACCTTGAGCAGGCTGAATATCATGCTATAGACGAGAGTGGATATGAAGAGGAATATGAAGGAGGAGGTTGTGGACCACAGACTGCTGACCTCATCCTCTTCAATGACATCATCTGTGCAGCTCAGAGCAAAACTCAGCTTTGAAACTGGAGCAAAATCTAAGAAGAGGAAGGTACAGGTGGTTAGATGAGGTCTCTGTGTGTGTGTGTGTGTGTGTGTGTGTGTGTGTGTGTGTGTGTGTGTGTGTTCACAGAGGTTTTTTAAGATATCTCATAGACGTTTTTGTCTCTCTTGAATAGTTCTCATAAACTGGAAGCGAGCATTATTCCCTCTTTGATCACATATTGTGTGGACGTTTCTCCAGGTGAACAGTGGACCAGCACAGTATACTTCTACGACTTTGTGCTTGATTTTCAGCTTGTTTTCAGACATTGAAGCCATTCATGAACGTGTAACACAAGTGTCTCCATGCAACATTTATTTGAAACAGTAAGCACACTTCTCAAGCTGTTAGACACTGTGACAAAGACACAACACGACGACAAACAGAACTAAACTGACATGTTGACTCTCACTTCTACAATCACAAAGACTGATGACAGCACAGAGTGCACAGGTTCCCATGGCAGCGACAGAACAACACATGAGCACAGAAGACCACATTTAAAGCTGAATCTACTATTTTTTACATTCAGTTGCGTTCCCCTGGGCCTTCGACACTTCTCGTAGCGTCATGGTGTCATTGCTGCCAGCAGGCCTGACGTTGCACTCAAATTTAAAACTGCTCCACTTTTCCTTGGTGGTGGTGTAAACACTTGTGACTGAGTAGCCATGTTTGGTCTTCTGCGGGGGGGAGTTAATGCCATCCATATAGAGACCAGTCTTTTTTCCAGTATATTCTGACCAGGCGATGTAGTAATCCTGCAGCACAGGACTGGAGACCAGACACACCAGAGTGACCTCAGCTGAGTCTTCTTGGTTGATGACCTCCTCTGGAAGGACGTGGACCGTCACTTTTGGCTTCCTTCCATCTGAAAGAGATTCTTTACCAGGAATTACCAAACAGATGAGGATAAACATGACAAGCAGAAATTATTACAGAACATTTTGAAATAAAAACAAGATGAACATGGTGATGCATGAGGACTCATAGACATAAGAGAACCATGATAGTAAGATGCAAATCACTTACTTCGCAGTTTCACACTGTTTGGGCCTCCAGGGTGAGTCACAGAACAATCGAACGACTTTCCAGAATCCCAGTCAGATTTTGATACTTGGACCAAACTGACTTCTGTATATTTGTTGTTTTTCTCAGCTGGAGGATATTGTACAGAAGTCAGGCTGGTCCCACTGGCATCGGTCCACTGGAAAGTAAGACTTCCAGGGAAGAAGTCGCGTGCAAGACAACCAACAGAGATTTTATCATCAGGTCCAGGTGTGCACTGAACCAAAGGGAACAGAGTTGGTGATACAGCTGGCTCTGTGAAAGACGAAGCATGGCACCAACATATAGGTTAATTTAACAGCACAGATGATCAATAACTTCTTTCAAAGCAAATGACTATTTTTTTTAGAGAAAAGAACATACTTCTTTGTTTTCTTTATAACCATGTTATGGTTTTAACAATGATAGAAACAGAACCAGTGTCACTGCTCATGTTAAAATGCAGATGTTAAAACACTGAAAGATCTTCCCAGCAGCAAAGATGTGTTTATCTAAATCATCTTCAAAATACTTGTTTAATATCTTATGATTGAATTAATAACACTTAATATAATGCACCGCACCACCTTTGAATGATGAAACTGAGACAGAGACATGAGCCAAAAAGACCATTTTCATGAGGAATACATTTTAATAAATAAAGTCCCTTTTATCATTTTTGGTCATTGGGACATAAACAAGTTCATGTTTATATTATGGTACCAATATTTAATACTGCACTCGCTGATGTTTCTTGGGGTAGAGGTCAAGAACAGCCGATTTTTCAAATTTAGAATAATTCAAATACAAGCGATATACATTTCCATAGAAAATCAATTGCTCATTTAATCTAATTCAAAAACTCTAAACCTCAGAATTAAAATATGCAGGCCCCATGTGTTATTAATTGCAATTTATTTATTGCAACTCTTTGCATATTTTTTGTAATGTGTTTTTCATTTATGTTACTCATTTATGTTGGTTAATACTAAAAGTCAGTTTAAACATCAAAACACCACTCAAACTGAAACATGCATTGCTGTTTTTGTAGGAAGAGAGCCCGATTTGTCTCAATAAAAACCTTTAAATATATATATATATTAATTGCAACTCAAAGATACTATATATATACTTTATTTATCCCAAGCTGGGAAATTGCAGTATATATAAATATAAATATTAAATATAAATATAGTAAATATAATGAATTACATCAGAAAATTAGAACAATAGCAACTATGACCGCAGCACATTAAAGACAATTTCTTTGAAAAGTGAAAAATAAATTATTATTATTTTTGTTCTTGTTGTTGTTTCACAAAAATAAACAGACTAGAGTGTTTTAAATGAATGCCTTTCATCATTTAAATCTTAGAACCATTGCACTGTTCTGTGCACTATGTAATGATAATTTTTAATATGTTAAATTTGATGATTAGTATGTGCTCCTTTTTGTTGGAAGAAGTATAGATTTTAAATTATTTCTCTCAAACTTATATACCAAAATATGGTCCTTTAAAGCACTTTCAAAAGAAACTACATACTATATAAAAGCATGTATTTAATTATGTCTTTAGCCATTGTTCAACTGTTTAATTGAAACATATACTGATTCTGTATTTAAACATGCACATAAAATGGTGTGGTCGTGTATGATCAATATCCACAGTCATAAATGAATTAAAGAATAATGTTCATAAAAAGATGCAGACATGTCATGATCAACAATTACAATCCATCTGAAAAATAAATTTAGCTAAAAACAAACCATTAAGAAATCTTGCCAAAAATCTCTTTTCAAATGCTTTCTAAGAGGCAACTACTTTAAAAACATTTGTCTGCTCTATTGTCAACTCTGACATCAGTGTATGCACCACATGCATCGGTGACTCCAATATCAGTGTGAAACCTAAAGAAGACCATGAGTTAAACTTCTCTACTATCAAAAAAGTTAAATAAACTAGTGACAGAAACTCTGATATTTATGTGTGACTTACCTGAAGATACTGTAACTTCAGTCCCATGACCCCAGTGTTGAAACGCGTCACAGTGCTGCATCCCCACTTACTGCTTGAACAAAAACCTGACATACCAGAAAAATGTGTTAAAACCTCTTTAAGTGTTTGGAACACACAGAAACCCTGGTTAGTATTATACCCCGGTGTCATCCTTTGAACAAGTGTTTTGTGTTGATTTTTTAATGTTAAGATTTACTGGAAGATAACACATTTACATGCACTGACTGTGACTTTAAACTACTAATTAACTAACTTTTAACCACTAATCTGTTCATTTAAAATGATAAACACAGTAGTTACCTCATATTCCAATGAGAAATACTTTGTCCTGCCCTTTCTTTCCATCACAAGGATGGGAGAGTGGAAGATTATTGCTCTGAAGGTATTTGTATGGTGATATATCTCAGTGACCCTCCAACCCAAGTTAGCACTATGACAAGCTGTAATACAAAAACCAAACACTGTTTCCTGCACTGGAGACTCAGGGGACCTGTATTGTCAACAGACGGTAAGAGCAAAACAAATGCTAAATTCTAATCAATAAATATATATATAAAGTTACAAGTTGGTGAATTTTCATTTACTTATTACTTATTACTTATTTATTAGTTTTCTGTTTTCTTTTTTTTATTTGCATCTATGATTATCTGCCAATAAAATAACATGGTGTATAATTAACCAGCATTGTTAACAATTGCAAAGAAAGCAATGATGAATGTTTAGTTTTAGAGCTTTGTTTAATTCGGTCCTTTTGGCAGCCATCTGTAGACATGATGGGTCAAGAAATACAAAGATGATGTTTCGTTCTATTCTGTAAAGGCTTTGCGATATCTGTCCCTATTTGGTTTATCCCTGTGTGCATCCACAGTCAGAAAGATTTTCCGTCCCACCACTGTATGCTGTACAGTTGCCTCGCCTAGGTCCTCATGTATAGTACATAATACCGTCAGGACCAGAGCTCTGATCCCAAATTTTCTTCAGTCAAGGACAGTTCAACAGTGAAAGCAGAGGTGAAGATGATGAAGTTCTGAAGCTCTGAAGCTGTAAATCCGGCTATATCCAGCCGGCAGACCTTCACCCCTGCTGTGAGGCTTGTTTTTACACTGAGCATACTTAGCTAGCTCCAACTCCACAGGCTCCCTGGCAGTACTGTGCACACTTGTCTCTAAAGGAGCTCTATTGGCAAGTGGACACCTTCATGGCACTCCAGATGCAGGGCAGCATTGACAGAAGTTGGGCTGACCATTAGGACATTCCTCCGGATGATGAGACAGACAAGCTAACCTTCAAATATCTTCCCAGACCTTCCAGAAAGGGACACAAATGGTTGCTATTTCTGGGGGAAACACGAGCTCTTTGCCAATGTCCACTTCCAATTTCCAATCTTGAGCAGACTGCAGGATGCTGGCATCCTTTGGTGTTGTTTGGTGTTCTTGAGATTGGCCTGGTGGTACAAACTATAGGAAGTGGACCTTTCCCGTTGCTGTTTGTGGAAGCTGATTTGTGGTGATTCGCTTCTGTTCCAGTGTAGATGCCAGTTCTCTGAGTACTTGGTTATGTCTCCAAGTATAGCGCCCTTGGGTTAGACTTGTAGTGCATCCTGACAGGATGTGCTTAAGGGATGCTGATGCTCAACACAGGGAACAGGCGGGATCTTCTCCATACCACATTTTTAGATTTTCAGGGGAAGGTAACAGGTCATACATTGCTCTGATGGTAAAGCTCAGCCTCCATCTGCCAGATGTCACGCCAGCTGAGACTTTTCCTCTCTAGGCTCTCCTAGTTGGTCCATCTCCCTTGCCTAGCCATGGAGACAGCTTTGGCATGTCGGTGTTGCTTGGTGCCACAGAGGAGCTTTTGGGATCAGCCCAAAGCCCACTCTCCCGTGCTGGACTTGGCCAACCACATCTCTAAAGTGAAGAGCAGACTTTGCACTCTGAACAGCTTCTGATGGAGTCGACTTTCTTCCCGTTGTCACCCGGGGGGGGGGCGCTGATCGAATGACTGTGTCCTCTGGCATTAGCCAGATCAAGGAACAAGACATGAAGATCTTTCCCTTCTCTTTTAGCAGTTTGGATTTGATGCCATATATAGATGCCATATATAGTTATGCTGTTATGTTCGAGGCATCCCGAGAAACCTGCTATGCCAGCCTTTGGATTGATGTGTCAATGAGATGGTTCTGTTTCAAATACTTTGACAGTCATGCCAATACACTGAAGAAGATCTTGCCTTTGATGTTCAGAAGGTTTATCTGGCGAAACTGTTCAATGGTGGCCGAGTTCTTTTCTTTTGGGATGAGCACTCCTCCTGCTCTTCCATACCACCCTCATGTTTTTCCACAGGAATTTCAGGGTATTTGGAGCGTTCTTGTAGACACTATAAGGGACACCGTTAGGGTCTGGTGCAGATGCTGATCTTGCCTTTTTTACCGCCTGCTTCACCTCACTCAGCTTGGGAGGGCTGATATCGAACTGATGTTGAGGGGGTGATATTGGAGGGATGTCAGCGGGAACAAGGATCAGTTCATCTTTCCGTTCATCAGTATAGGTGGTTCTCAGATGTTCTTCAACTTGGTCTTTTGATGTTTTCAAAGATCCACTCTTCTCCTTTGTGAATATGCTTTTCACAAATCTGAAGGGGTCTTTGTAGAAGTCGGTTCTGGCTTTCTCTTTCTTTTTCCGGCGCATCCTTAGGCTTTCTGCTCGGCGGAGCTTTGACAGCCTCTGCTTTAGGTCTTCTTGCAGGAGGTCGATGCCTTTCCTTTCTTCTGCTGTCGCTTTTTTCCACAACTTTCTTAGCCGTCGTCTTTCTTTCACCAGGTGCTGGATTTCTTGAAGCCGGCAGGATTTGGGGATAGGAGCCATGTCTTTTTTCCTGACTTGTTCCTTCACTCCAAATTTTTCCTCTCTGTAGCTGTAAATTAGGTCACCCATATTTTCCAGCTTATTCACAGCTGATCCTTTGATGTGATTTAGGATAAAGTTTAAGTCTGTGTTGATAGTTTCCCACTCCTTGCTGTTTGACTTTGGCCATTTCACCAATGGCTTACGTCCTTGCATGTTCTCACTTTTGCAATGTGCTTGGTGTTGTCTTGGACTGATGATTCTGCCTGAAGCTCCTTCCCTACTCCATAGGGTGCTGATGCTCTGCGAACTGTGGGGTTCTTCCTGCCGCTGAGTGTCATCCGACTGATTTGACCTTCCTCTTAACAGGATTTGGTCAATGCGGGGCCCTGAGTTGGAGGTTTTCAGGCATTTCTTCCGCCCCAACCAAAAATATAAACACTCAGTGAGGAGACCCAGAACCCAGGGAAGCACAGCACACGAGAAGGGGGAGGACCCCGCCACCAGGTTACCACCACCACCACCGGACCTTAGCAACTAAAGAGGAAAACAAAAAGAAATTAGTGGGGTTGCCCCAAAAAGCTGCGTGCTGTTGGGTGGACATCCTTTGCAACCTGACATCGCTCACAGGTCTGGCACCACTGAGCAACAGCAGAGGACATGCCAGGCCAATAACACCTGGCCCGCAGGAGTGCCAGCGTTCGCTCCACTGTGGCCAAGGTCCTTGTGTCTGAGTGGTTTTATAAGTTTGGCGTACCTGCCGACCAGGGTCGTAACTTTGAGAGAGCTTTGATCCAACAACTCTGCAGCCTGTATGGTATTGTTAAATCACGCACTACCCCGTACCACCCAGCTGGCAATGGTCAATGTGAGCGATTTAACCGCACCCTCCACAACTTGCTGCGTACTTTACCAGTCTCCCAGAAAAGGGACTGGAACTCATGTTTGCCTCAGGTTCTGTATTGTTACAATACCACTCCCCATCAGAGCACTGGAGAGTCGCCCTTCCTCCTGATGTTCGGCCAGGAACCAAGGCTCCCAGTGGACTTTCTCTTGGGTCGAGTTGAGGATCCGGTGAGTGGCACTGTTCATGAGTGAGCCAGTGAGCCAGAGGACACTTGCAACAGGCAGCTGATCCTAGAAAAAGAAACCACGATCAGCATGTGAAGAATGTGCCTCTGAGTGAGGGTCAGCTGGTGTACCTGCAGGATTTCAGTGCGCGGGGTCCCCATAAAATCCGGGACCGGTGGAGCTCTGCAAGGTACCAGGTGTTGAAGGCTCCTAGGGGAGGTGGTGTTGTATACACCATTGTGCAGATGGATGATGACACCAAGATCAGACAGGTTCATCGCTCAATGCTGAAGGCTGTGCTTGGGGTCCCCCACCTGTCATGCCCTCCACTCGACCAACTGCAGTGACCCTGACAACACCCCCAGCACTCGTGTCACCATCCGACCGAGGCATGACAGAGTGTGGCCCGTTGACAGTACCACCATCTGGGTCATCTGCGCCTTTAGCCACCCCTCCAGTCAGCCACGCTGGGCCCAGTGGTGTCCTGTGCAGGACTGCAAGGTCCACTGCCGGTCACCATCCGAATCCCCACCATCTCCCGCAGTCAGTTAGACAGGAGGCTGTTGCTCCTCCTGCGGTTGTGTTGAATGTGGCTTCCGCTTTGTTTCGGCCTTGGAGTTAGCGACTGATGCTGGCATCGATTTGTCCATCGTCGGGGTGACGATGCAAGGAGGAGGGGTAGAATGTGGCCAGATAGAGACCTGTGGGTGAGCCTGCCTAATTGGCAACATGACAGCCAACCACTACGTTCTATAAAAGGGGTCGATCCCTCCCGGCCAGTTCTCTCTCGCTGCTCCTGACGGTGACGTCACTTCCGGGTCGGACCTTTGCGCGTGGACAGGTAACACGGTTTGTCTGTTCACCTGCTGCTTTTGGCTCATGTGGCAGGGAGTTAATATTTGTGTGTCATGCAGAGCGGCTGACTTGGGGCTTCCAGAGACTCCTGTGTGTGTGTGTGTGTCACCTAGATGGCCTGCTGCGGTGAGTTTCTTTCCCTCTCTGTAAACTGCTAGTCATGACAGCGGCTAATAATTGCTTGATTGTAGGTGAACGCCAGTAGCTGCGCGATTCTCTCCCTCTTTCTTTGGTGTGTCATATCCAGCCAACCCTGCTAACAATATGTAGCCTCCAGCATTCCTAATTGTTGTAAGCAAGTGTGAATGTGTAGTTGATTATTTGTCGGGTCCTCAGATCCCAGCCGCCCAAGAGTGTATGAGCGTCGTTTGTCATCGCATTTAACGCACCTATTTTAATGAAGTGATTGAATAGTGGGGTTAGATCCTCTCTACATTGTTTTATTTCATTTTTGTCCTCATTAGTTACTTTATTCAGTTTCTTTGTTTGCTTACTTAGTTATTTAATTTCTTTGGTTTTGATATTTTGGTTGGGCAAAGGGCTATTCTTCCAGTATTTGTCTTTATTTCTTTCATTTGTGGTTGCTAGTTTGTATTGTTTAGTTGCTGATTTGTATGTAAGTTTTGGATATTTCTGTTCATTGAATTTTGTTGTGACCCCACTAATTTCTTTTTGTTTTCCTCTTTAGTTGCTGAGGTCCGGTGGTGGTGGTGGTAACCTGGTGGCGGGGTCCCCCCCTTCTCGTGTGCTGTGCTTCCCTGGGTTCTGGGTCTCCTCACTGAGTGCGTGCTGTGTGTGACTGTCACGTGTGCCTGGGTGTTTATATTTTTGGTTGGGGATTCTCTGCATCAGTCAGTAGCCCACGCACCCCGGTAAGCCTCAGCTTTAAATTAGTTCCCCCCTGTTGATTTGTCCCCGTGTGAGTGGTGTTTTTAAGTGTTTTCAAATTAATTTGTCAAAATAAAGAACATGTATGTTTGATTGGAACGTGTCTACCGTTTTGAGTAAAACGGACTGCGTGCCTTAAAGGTGAGCTTTGTTGAAACTTACTTCCTGGGGTGAAATTCCCCAGGTGGCGTTGTCGGTTTAGTGTACAATCTGACCAGAAACTCTTGTACTTCTACTCAACCCACAATCCCATGTCTCCATCACTCGCCACAATCGCCTCTGGCATCATTGTCATTGCAAAACACAGAAAATTAATTTGCTTCTCCTTCCAAGGAGTACAATACCAGTACAACTGGCTACCATTTGGCTATTCACTAGTTCCATGTACTGCCTCCAAGTGTATGTAAAACGGCACTGGAGCCATTACACAGGAAAGGGATCAAGGTTTTGCTCTGCTTAAACGACCTGATCCACATGGTCCCCTCCCAGGAGAAAGCTGCACTCCACACAGCTGATGTCATACAGCATCTGCAAACACTGTTTTGCCAGAAACTGGTAATAGAGCTCTCTGCTTCCCACCCGGCCATTAATTTACTTGGGGAAATGTGGACATTAATTCTGCATACCATAAGAGCAATGCTCTTATCTATGAGGGACTCACTAAAATCTCTACTGTCACATCGCATCCCAGAGAGTCTGTTGATGGTGGTTCGCCTTGGAAGAGCAACATCACACATATCAGTGTACACACATAGGTCCCTTTCCAGCTTGGGCAGGATGTGCCAGTGTTAAGTGGTGGGAGGAAGAAGGGAGAATCCTCCATCTCGCCACATAATCTGTCAATAGTCTGCAGCTGTCCATCAGACTGAATTTGTTAAAGCACTTTTCACTGCTTCTAACAAACAGACATTGTAGTAAGGACAGACAATATGACAGTGGTGCATACATCAATCATCAGGGGCCTCCTGCTGTGGTCTAACAGCTCTCTATCAGAATGGTGGATATCCCAGGTGCACAGAAGTCTGCTGCTGTCTTGAGGAGGTCCCTCCACATCAGGTGGAAACTGATCCCTGCACTTCTCCATGAATGAAGAGACGATCCTACACTGGGAGTGGATGCCTTCTCTCACTGGCCATGGCCCAGAGTTCTACTTTATGTGTTTCCCCCAGTTCACCGGATACAGTGTCAGATAAGGCTGTTATACACGGATGCAAATGGTGAACCTTTAATCTCATCACTTCGGATTAGTGGGCTGCATGGAGGACCATCATGGTAGACCTTGGAGTCACAGTGGGCATTGACTACATCAGCTCTGTTTTTACACATACAACAGCTTTTATTGGGCAACACCTATACATAATAGAATGTTACCTACATATTGCAACTCCAGATTATATGAGTATAGGTATAGCTGTCTAGATTTTGGCCCCTGCTCCACAGGCATAAACCAAAGAAAATACTGGCTTTTGGGAGCAGAGCCCAGGTTCTTAAGGTGTTATATACTGTATCTGAGAGGAGCAACTGTATAGTGTACAGTGACAAAAAAGAAAATTCATATACATGTGGGGGTAAACCCAATAGCGACAGCTCGCAGAGGCAACGCCTTTACTCATAGAATCTGGAGCCACAGTATGTAACTAATGTTGTTTTGTCCTGCTCAGCCTCATAAGAAGAGATGATCAGCCTGATAATGTGTAAACTCCACTCTTCGTTTCAATTGAGGGCAAGTTGTGACAGAAGTATATCTTGGGCAGATGAATATATTCTGGATTTAGGATTATTTTACAAAAATTGGATAAAGTGGTTTTACAGCACTTTCTGTCAGCCACTGCCACTGTCACATCTGCTGTGCTTGATGTACAGCTCTGAGGCTTCCTGTATCACTGTGGCTTTCGAGTACAATAATAAACAGCAGAGTCTTCAGGCATCAGGCTGTTCATCTGCAGATACACCTGGTCCAAGTTGTTGTCTCTGGAAATGGTGAAGCGACTCTGAACTGATCTGGAATAACTTCTAGTGTTTCCATTTGCAGAAATTCGAGCAAGCCACACCAGTCCTCTTCCTTCAGGTCGTCTGATCCAGCTGATATGAGTATCGTCATCTGATATTCCTGCATATGTACAGGTCAGTCTGTGGGATTCTCCATTCTGCTTCACCACTGGTTCAGACTCAGTCAGAGTCTGACTGCAAACACCTGGAGAGAAAAGCAGTTTGATCACAACGGAGTCAAACACAAACCTTGACATAGAAAATAAAGTGTGCAGAAGTGTGTATTCACCAGAAATCAATGAGAGCATTAGAAACATTACACATGTAGTTAAAGTCATAGTGAAAATATTTTGTTTGTCTGGTTGGTGGTTTGGTTTGTCTTCAGTTTGCAGTGAGATTAATAAAGATGGAAGAGGTCAAGATTTTGCATTGACTCCTCCTCACAGTGCTGAAAAAATAAAGTATGTTGAACTGAATATGTATCAGCTGAAAGGACTGAATCTACCCAGTCTAAACTGACTGTCGACAACATTGACTTTTTATTGAGACCAGGAGTGATTGAGCTAGATAAAAAGCTGGAGATCATCTGACTGGGGGTAAAGGGACTGAGTATGCAGGGCCCTCATGTGAGAAGTGCCTACAAAGAAACTAGAATGAATAGCCATGGATGAGAGGAGGGGCCCATAGAGAATGCCTATGTAGAGTGCCCAGAATTTAGAGCTATGCTTCAGGACAGCTAGAACTATAATTGACCTTCTTCTTCTAAAGTGAATCAATAAATGTATTAATGTATTAATTCTTTATAATTACTTGTTCATTTATTTGTCATTAGTTCAAAATTCATCCGGTTCTGCAATTTATTCACTCATAAAAATGATTTAAACTTTAATTTTAACAAAAATATGTCCGCCTTGAGAATAACATCAAGCTCCAAAATGCACTATTTCCCTGCATAACATAATTTAGTTTACATGCTATCTGGTTAAAAGAAGTCAGGAAGTTGAGTAAAGAGTAAGACTTTATTTTCCTTACAGACTTATAGCACTTGCTAGTAAAATCAAGACGTGGTATTGAGTAGATATTTTTTTGTTGGATATATATAAATAAATTTTATTTTTCCATGTAATCCCAATCATGGGACTGAAACCTATCCTAACATTCTTACTCAGGAGTCATTTATTATGGATGACTGAGAGCTTTTATCTGACTGCATCTGTTGTTAGACGCACAGAGCCGTCAGTGAGACTTATTGCTGTGGGCTGACACTGCTAACTGGCAAGAGATTTGATTTGTTTTCCAAAATGTCTATTCAACTCTTTATTATTGTCTAGATTTATATTTATATATATTTATATCACTGTAACAATTGTAATAATTTGTAAAACACTGTGTTTTTCAATCAATAACTGTGTCCTTTATGATTATGAAAAGAAGGTGCATTTTTTGCTCTTTTCCTTGCAGACAGACTCCATCATACACAGTACATAATGGTGTATCTTAGACATCTAGTGAAACCTAGACGTAGATAGTTTATGCCCACAGCCCATCCCCTCATAATAACACTGATTTATGACCACTGTGCATTGTATTGTGTATTTCATGTGGCTATGAGCAGCATTTTCAGAAAGGTGCAGTAAATTCACTGCGCAGTTAAAACATTGATCAGTGATAGCATCGATATGTGTACTTTCAAACAATCGTAGAACACAGTAAAATCCTTGAGGTCCACAGTATGCATGTTGTAAGTGGTTAGTTAGTAAATTACTTGAATAAATGAGCTCATAGGACCAGAATTCTGCAGGCTTATTTTAAAACCCTTTCACTGTACTTGCATTTACAACCTGTGTAAGAATAATGTCTGTTGTACATTCAGGCAGCAGCTAATGCAACCTAAGTGGTGAACTGCCCTCTGGGGGTGCATTCTGCCAGTGAGGGTGAGCTTGAAGATGAACTGTACAAGTTGGAAATTGTGCTTGTGCTGCCATCTACTGGCATCTATGTGCACTGCCCCCACTCAGTAAGGACAGTACTTCTATTATTATTGTCTGGCATATTGTCTACATCACAGTGATGTGTGGTCACAAGTGCAAAAGAATTTAATCTTTTAGCCTATAGAGGTCAGTGCAACACCACCTTTTTTCCACAGTGTGGGGTTTAAAAAAGCTTCATTTCAGTCGTGGGATTTGTCTGATGTCACCAGGTTCAGAAGATGAATGAAAATCACATTGTTGCTGAAATATAAACACACCACTAAACAGTGGTGAAAGTACTTTACCTGAGTATTTCTATTTTATGCAACTATATGTTTCTTCACGCCATCATTTCAGAGGCAAAAGTTTTCCTCCACTACATTTGTATGACAGCTTTAGTTAATAGTTACTTTTCAGATTACAGTTTTAAATACCCTTTCTGTCCAGTGAAAACCTTGTATATCCAAAAAAAATAGCATTTGGATTAGGATATTGTGCAAGAGTTCTTTCTTCTCTTGCTCACGGACACAAACAGCCAAAAAAAAAAAAAAAATTCCAACTAACCAGAGTTTTTTAATCCTGAGGCTCCACCAATCCGGTGAGATGTCCATTTACAGCAAAAGTGCACTTTCAGCAACCTACATACATTTACCTACTTATACATGAAATTAAAAAACACATCTTCATATGAACAAGAGCATAACAAAAAGTCATATAATATGCAGTGTGACCCTTTTAGAACTAGCTCAGAGTTGCTTCTGTGTTTTGGGCAATGAATCCTCTTTTTGTGGTTTTCTACAAAACATTGCTGACTTGCTGACAACTCTTTGTGCGTCTTTGATCATTTCTATCAGCAGTATCACCCTAATTAATTACTATAAATGACACTAATATAAGTCCACAACTATATGGTGGAACATAATATATGTGTTTTACTATTAATGGACATTTTTTACCATTAATGGACATCTCAACCAATTAATATAGCATGTTTTTAAAAAAAGTGGTCTTTGACAGACTTTTGAGGGTCATTTATATAAATACGCCAAAAATGTATGATTGCCAATGTTTGTAATTCTAACTTCCTATAAGAAAGCCACCTAAAAAGGTCTGGTTCTGGATTTGGACCTATAGTTCGACAGAGTGGTAGGAATGGCTCATTTAGGTTACATTAAGTACAACTAATTTTTCAACAAGGTACACTCAAAATGTGCTCTACCAAACATTAGAGGAGACAGTTAGAGGGTTTAACTTCCCATCCTCTTGTGGCTTACAGGACGAGCAAAAAAGCAAAGCAAAGCAAAGCAGAAATGCATCTTTCAAGGTAAATCAAGACAAGTTTATTTGTATAGTCCAATGCTACAAAACACTCTGCTTTACAGGCCTGCATCAGCAGTGGTTTATGATTTAAAGAAAGAGTCCCCTCTTGACTGCTTTGGTGACAGATGATAATAATGAAAGAAGATTTCAGTTGGAGGCATTAATCTATATACATGTGCCATTATGCATTCCACAGAACTGTTTTGTGTAACGAAGCTATTGAGCTTACTTCAGTAATAATTACTGTATGACTACAGTATGGGCTTCATAGTTGAGGAGAGCTCATGACTGCTTTGTTTTCAATGCTGCTTAGAAAATAGACAAACAAGCAAATTAGCTGCACAAATGTATGGATTTTAAACTGATATTTTATTAATGTTCCTGTGATGCAGCTACATTTCTCAGATACAGCACTATAAGGCAGTGCCTACATGTATTTCAATAAAAAGTTAATTAGCAAATAATGAAGTAAGTTTTAATAGCCAGTATATCCTTGCTGTGTTGTGAAACCACGTGTAACCAAAATCAGCTCCTTTTCAGCAGCTGAGAAGAACAGCCCTGTTCTCAGTTTATGAGTCTGATTAAACATGGAACCTCGCAATTGGTGAATGCAAGCAAATAAGTAGAATGCACGGTGGTGCAGCAATAACTCTTAAAATGCACACATTTAAAATACAAACTAGCGCAATGATATACAGCAGTACTGGTAAAAGTTCCCTGCCACCTAAAAAAAGGAAAAGAAAAGAAAAATTGCTTATCGCATGAGTTTAACTGTGCAGGCTTATGTATGAGAACAGTTTGACACCAGAAGGCTGCTTTCACATTTATCAGCTGAAGATGAAAAGTTTCTCTGCACTCACCTTAAAGTCTGATGGCTTGTGTGCAGAAGTTAAAACATATTTGCATATTCATATATTCTGGAATTGTTTTAAGCATTGACAAGGAGGTGAATTAATTTTAATTGTACACAAGGTAATTTAACTTTTTGATCCATATCAAACCATAAAACGTTTATTGTCATATTGAGTTCAGGAAACAGCGGAGCCCTGCAGAGTATGACGACAAAATTGTGGAGACAAATTATGGAGTGTGTAGTTTGGTGCCTCATGTTGTTTTTTTCCCCCTTATCTTCAAAGCCTTGTGTATTTGCTTACGTCTCTATTCAAGGGAAAGATGTTTGTGTATATTTGTCAGTTGATGTTTCCATCACTGAGCCTGCAGAGACGAGGGCAGGCTGCATGCAGCTCTACAGCCTGCAGTAAATGCTAAAGCTAAAAGAAAAGCCCAGTTAACTCTCTGAAATACAAATACTGCATCACACTGCACAAAATATTATTATTTGCTTTGATGGATAACATTTACCTGCTAATTCAAATTTCATACTGTGAGTCCTTGTTTACAATATAAATCTGAGTGCAGCCATCATGGATCAATACGCAATATGGCCAGCACAGCTGCTTACCTCACAAGGATGTCTTCCCCTGCCAATATGTCAGCCGATAAAATGGCGCGGGTTTTCTCAGCATGGCCAATAATCTGTAAAGGTTAGGGCAACGAGAGACAAAACATTACCTCAGTGGGAAACACGCTGGCTACACAAATGACTAAACCACAGTCCTGTGGTTTTCAGACAGGGTTTATCCATCATTCCTTTTCCTTTAATGGCAGTTAATAGAGGCTTCACCGTGTTGTTTTCATTTTTATTCTCATTTTTCCTTTCTGATGGAGGTTAAATGCTAATCAACAGTAAAATGTATACATTAAAGCATCTATAATAAACATTTTTTTAATTAACAACTAACCAAATAACTACAAGCAATGTGAAAGAAATTGCTTGTCGTGAGAATCCCACAGATAATTATCACCCAGCTCTGCAGTTCTCAGCTTTATGGAGCATTTAAGCCTTTTTCAGGTCGTCGCTTTTTTTTGGTTTTACAACCAGGAACTTTACTATTTTGGTTCACTCACATTGATGTGTTCCAGCCACAGCAGGCAGCTGTTTTCTGGTCTGATAAATCCACCTTACGATACCTGCTCAGCAACAAATACACAGACAAAGCTAGCAGTTCGGGGTGAACATAATGGAACATTTAGCAGGATCAGATATCAGCACGACTCCATATTAGTCCTAATGTTGCTCTGTAAATGTTGAATGTGTGTAATTAAAGGCTAATAAGTTTGCAATTTCTTTCAGGTGTGTGTGTGTGTGTGTGTGTGTGTGTGTGTGTGTGTGTGTTGGCTGGGGGAGAGGGTTTCCCCAAGTGGCAAAAAAAATCTGTTATTACCAGTTTTACCTAATAATTTTCATTGTACATTGTTTTCTACGTGCACATGCTAACACTCACAATTCTCTGCCCTTGAAATTATGAGGAAACTGAAAGTTTTGAGATAGAGAGATAGAGTATCCACATCTTACATAGCATAGTGACATGTGGGAAAATTCTCTTTTACTGGTCAAAATAACAGGCACCAAAGGCACTGCAAATACATAACAGTAAAATTCACAATTTTTTAAATGGTTAAATTTAAAGAATGACTTTTGACCAATGACAATCTTTTTCGTGAAATATAGGGCCATTAATACATAAAATCAAAGCCTACAGTATTCAAAATATACAATACACAAGGCCACTAAATGAGAAAAATTACCAGTTTTCACCAGCTCTTTTAAAAAAACTCATTTACTTCCTATCAGATCCCCTTATGGTCGGGGACCTGCATCGGAGCTGCAGGACAGGACTGAGCCTGAGTGCACCAACCGTGATGGCCAAGATCCCATCAGCATGACCCGCCTCACCAGTCCAGCAGACAGCTGATTCTCCGGTGTCAAGGTTTTCTGGCGTCTCTCCTTCTTTTTTCCTCCCTCTCCGTTTCCCACACTACCTTTGGTGTGCTCTTGGCAAAGAGTAGATACTCATCAGAGTGCCTGAAACCCCATTTTCACTAATTTGTACAATTACTGTATAGTATGCGCACCTAAAAGCATCAGCATAGAGGATTATGCCTGCTAAATGCTGAGCCTTGAATAAATTATCTACTGGGGGGGTTGGCATTAAAAGAAAGAGAGGGAGAAAATGTTACAGTTGAGTGTGTAATGAAATTCAAATATCAAATGTAAAGTAGAGGTGATTTCCAGGCACATTTTCACTCTGCAGACATAAGAACAGTCAACAGACTCTTCTATTGGCTCCAGTTAGAGCAACATTAATGCTTCATATTTTTGATTCTATGCAAACTCGGTGAGCTTCCTTGTTACTCAGCTATAAAACCTTCACATCAGGCTGTCAGTGGAGTTCACAGCATGTCACTTTCAACATCAACCATGTTTTCTGTAGCTCTGCTGCTGCTGTTGGCAGCTGGATGTGAGTCTCTCTGGATCTGTCAAAGTCAACAGTTCTTCTTTTGCAGTTTAACTTGATCATTTGATCCAAAACATTGTCTTTTTTCAACAGGTGTGAAGTGTGAACAGTTGACACAGCCAGCCTCTGTGACTGTGCAGCCAGGTCAACATCTGACCATCGCCTGTCAGGTCTCTTATTCTGTTAGCAGCCACTTCACAGTTTGGATCAGACAGCCTGCAGGGAAACCACTGGAGTGGATTGGAAGCAAATATACGGGAGCTTCATACTACAAAGATTCATTGAAGAACAGGTTCAGTATCGACTTGGACTCTTCCAGCAACACAGTGACTCTAAACGGACAGAATGTGCAGCCTGAAGACACTGCTGTGTATTACTGTGCCAGAGAGACACAATAACACAAAGCATCAGTAGACCTGATCAAAAAGCCCTCAGTGCCTGAACACTTGCAACAGGAAGCCACAAGAGGAGGAGCCCTCAGACCACTAATGATTTCAACACCAGTTCACTGTTAAAGAGAGAAGCAGTGTTAAATTTTATATTAAGGCTCTTGATCTAATTAAACAGTTTTCATACTAAAGACGGATACTTTGATGTTCTAATCACTGATACATTATGAGTTTTCCCACAGTGATTTTTATACACTGCTTAACATTTAATGTTTAAAGTAATGAAATAAATTCAGTTGACAGTTTACTTTTAAGGCCTCTGAAAATCAGTTTCTTTTCCACAACGTCGTTATCTTTAGGCTTTTGCCAACTTCATGATGTCAAACTACAAAAAATGCTGCTCTCAATAACAATCTGACGTGTGTTTGTCAGAGAATACTGACTACAACCATATCCTTGGGTTGTGGATAAAACAAGACATTTTAGGATGTCATCTTGGGCTTTGGGAAACAGTGATCGACATTTTGCACAATTTTCTGACATTTTATAGACCAGACAGTCAAATGATTAATCGAGAAAATAATGGACAGGTTTATCACTAATGAAAATAATCATTAGTTGCTGCTCTAGATCACACTAAGGCGTTGTGTGTGCAGTACCTATGGACAAACAGAGTAAATGTGTGACTATGGGGAGATACATTCGGTAGATAAGACATTTTAGGCTATAATATGTTATGTGTTGCACAGTGAGAGACTACATTGAATGATAGTAACTCAGAATCTTGCCACAACTGTGAAGTTATACACAAGTGAAAGAGCAAAGTTGTGTCTCCTAATGCAGGCAGGTCTATCCACAATTAAAATCATCAGAATTTGCTGAATTTCGGGCAGCAGCTGAGAATCTGCTCCAGTGTCCCAGCCTAAGAACACAGGTCACACGCATGGTCTCAATTTTGCCTCAGCAGAAGAGGTTTGATGTAGTTGGAAGCATGTTGTACACTGACTGGACAGGAGACCTGATACACTGGGGTTCGGCTCGCCATAGCTCAGACCAAGATATTCTACGGTCCAGTGCCTGGTCTCATCGCATCCAAGCTCCCTGTTGATGCATTCCCACAGCTCTAGTGGCATGCACCTTCCCACACCTGCTCTCACTTCCTGTTGCACCAAGTGACGTCTGACATTACCCCTTTTGCTGGCTTGGCTAGAGCTAGTTGTTGGGTTGCTGCACAGCCCAGCCCATCCAGATGCCACCTGGCCCACAGCATCCTGTGTCGAAGCTGGGACTCTGCCTGCTCCACCACAACTTGGGCATTTAATTTCCTTCCTGTCCTGACCTCAATATCAGCACCACATACTTTGGGGTGCCTGGACTACATGCAGCACCTCTCTTTTCTGGGTGACCATGAATTCCACTGTCCATCCATCAATCCATCTTCTTCTGCTTATCCGGAACCAGGTTGCGGGGCAGCAGTCTAAGCAGGGATGCCCAGACTTTCCTCTCCCCAGACACTTCCTCCAGCTCTTCCAGGTGGACCCCGAGGCGTTCCCAGGCCAGCCAAGCGACATAGTCCCTCCAGTGTGTCTCCAGCCTCTTCGCGGTGGGGCATGCGCGGAACACCCTCCCAGGAAGGCGTCAAGGAGGCATCCAACATAGATGCCCGAGCCACCTTAGATGGCTCCTCTCGACGTGGAGGAGCAGCGGCTCTACTCCGGAGCTCCTCCCAAGTGACAGAGCTCTCACACCCTATCTCTAAGGGAGTGCCCCGCCAACCTGCAGAGGATACCCATTTCAGCTGCTTGTATCCAAGATCTTGCTCTTTCTGTAAGGACCCAAAGTTCATGACCATAGGTGAGGGTAGGAATGTAGATTGACTGGTAAATGGAGAGCTTCGGCTCAGCTCCTTCTTCACCACAACAGACCAGTACAACGACAGCATTACTGCTGCCGCTGCACCAATCCACCTGTCAATCTCACGCTCCATCCCTCACTCGTGAACAAGACCCCAAGATACTTGAACTCCTCTACTTGAGGCAGGAGCGCTCCTCCAATCCAGAGGGGGCAAGCCACCTTTTTCTGGTCAAGAACCATGGCCTCGGACTTGGAGGTGCTGATTCTCATCCAAGCTGCTTCGCACTTGGCTGCAAACCGCCCCAACACATGCTGAAGGTCCTGGTTTGAAGGACCCAACAGGACAACATCATCCGCAAAAAGCAGAGATGAGATCCTGAGGTCCCCAAACCAGACTCCCTCCGGCCCTTGGCTGCACCTAGAAATTCTGTCCATAAAAATAATGAACAGAACTGGTGACAAAGGGCAGCCCTGCCAGAGTCCAACATGACCGGGAACAAGTCTGACTTACTGCCAGCAATGCGATCCAAGCTCCTGCTCCGGTCATACAGAGACTGAACAGCCCGTAGTAGAGAGCCGCAAAACACATGGACTGGTGAACTGGTTGGGCAAACTCCCACAAACCGTCGAGCACCCTGCGGATTGTGTAGAGCTGGTCCAGTGTTCCATGACCACGATGACCGCATTGTTCATCCTGAATCTGAGATTCGACTATTGGCCGAATTCTCCTCTCCAGTACCATGGAATATACCAGGGAGGCTGAGGAGTGTAATCCCCCTATAGTTGGAGCACACCCTCTAGTCCCTCTTCTTAAATAGAGGGACCACCACCCCGGTCTGCCAGTCCAGGGGCACTGTCCCCAACTGCCACGCAATGTTGTAGAGACGTGTCAGCCAAGACAGCCCTACAACCGAACTACCTTGTTGACTTCAGCCTGAGTGATGGATGAGCCAACCTCGGGGTCCCCAGCCCCTGCGTCCTCTATAGAAGGCGTGACAATGGGATTGAGGAGATCCTGAAAATATTCTTTCCACCGCCCTACAATATCCCCAGTCAAAGTCAACAGCTCCCCACCTCCACTGTAAACAGTATTGGCTTGCCAGAATCTCTTTGTAGCCGACCAGTAATCCTCCTCCATGGCCTCCCAGAACTTTTCTCATATCTCATACTGCTTTTTGCTTCCACGACCACCAATAGAGGTGAAAAAAAAACATGGGAGTGTGAGCTTGTTCTTCTGCCCGTACAGAGCTATGTTGCTTAGACTCCTGGGAAGCCCCAGCTGCCTGCAGAGGTGATTGCTGATCTTCCGCTCAAAGCCCACAACTGTTGACATTGGGATGTCAAGGACCAAGCTGACTGATCTTTGTTGCTCGGTTCTTCGGGTACTAGGTCCCTCCCTGTTGCTTTTCCTTTGTCCAAATCTCTCTTCTCCCAGGCTGACAATGATAGTTGTAATGCATTTTAGTCTCCTGTCTGTGTTCCCTTTGGCTGCTGTTTCCAGTACTGAGTCCACATCCTCGTCAAACTGGTGCAATACTTTCATTCTGCCGGCTGGAGGCCATTTGACCCATCGCTGCTCTGATGACCTACTTGGGTTTGAGGCTTCAGGTGCACAGAGGTTCTGGGCACTGTGGGGTCTTTCCAGGCCTGAATCCTTGTGTCTCCCCAGGTGTTCCTCCTGTGTGCTGCACCACCTGCTGGGTGAATCTTAAAGCCATGCAGGTTCTTACATTTCTTGCCGCAGACGAATTCCACACTCATTGTCTGTTGGTCATTCACATGGGTCATTACCAGTAGGCCTGTCCGTGTGGTGATCTCATCCAGCAGTTTGGCTCATTAAAAATGCCATGTTTGTGTAATACAAGATATTTGGTTAAATTAAAAAAATATTGGGTTTTACATCAAAATATTTTATCTTACGTATATAGTAATAGTAACATTTCTGTAATACAATAATCAAGATGAACCCTACGTCTTTAGTTTGTTTGCTATTATATCGCTGTTATATTGTCCATACAACCAGAGCATTACATGGCAAAAGTAACTTTGTTATTTTTAATCCATTGATGCCTCAAAAATTGTCTATATAATAAAGTGCTAATCCAAAGCTTATAGAAATGCAATCAATATTGCTTGACATGCCTAATATGTATATAGCTGTAAAATTACTCCACTTTCTGTCCCTTCAGTTTGAAGATATTGCAGTGAGATAATGAGATAATGTTTGTATTTGAACACTATGTGCGTATAAGCAGACAGTACAACTTTGAACTTGACTTCCCAAAAACTAGTTATATTTGTAAAGTGTGTACAACATATAGAAATGAAAAAAGAAAATCAGAATAAAATCAGGGAATGGCTGATTTCTTTCCCATTATTAAATTTTACACTACTAGTACACTAAGAAAAATAAGAGAAGTTGTGTATCGTGACAGCCAGTGTGCAGTTGGGTTTTTGTAAACCACTATTTCACAGTGCAGGATATGGCACCCCACCGTGAAACATCCTGTGACAAAAACCCTTTCCAATGAAAAGGAAATGTGGGGCTGATACAGAAAACAAGTAGGTTACATATGTGTCCAACAAAACTTTTTAGGAAAAGCAGAGATATATGTGTCTTTATACAGCAACATTTATAGCTAAAAAAAAAACGTCACAAGTAAACATTCAATTATTGAAAAACAAAACAGCAATAATTAATATTAGAATATTGGAATATTCTTTTATGATTTCACAGTTTCACTTGTAAAAATAAAATAAAAATAAAAATGCAAACAATTCACTATATCAGGCACAGGTTTTAGTACTATATGTGACACAGTGCATCGTTGGGCTGGCCAACTGTCTCATCAATAAAAACACAGGATATCCAAAAAAAAAAAACAAAAAAAAAAACAGCCATTTCCCACATTTACTAGACACTGAAGAAAGGTGATTATCAATGGTGTAGTGGAAGGGTAAATTGTTTTTTTTTATTTTACCTTGAAAACCTGAGAAAAGACTTAAGACATAAGATAAGACTTTTTACATACTTTGCATCAGAGTTGATACAGAACATTTTACATACTGGAAAACAAACAGAAAATGATTAAATCATTTTTGTTCACTTACAGTTAATTTAATATCAGGTTAATTAAAGTATGGTTAAAGTATGTAAATGTGAGTCAAAGGTCAGAAATTAAGTGTCCAATAAGCATTTAGTTATATTAACTATAATTTACTATCCATAACTTTAAATGTACTTTTATATTAACACACACATACTGTTAGACTTAAATTACTATAATACTATAAAAGGAGAAATTGTCTTGTGGCCATCAACATCCTTACTGGTTAGTATTTATGCAACACAACACAACACAAGGAAACAATCCTCACCACAACAGGTGCTTCCTCATCCAGTTAACAAAACGGAAACTTTAGACTGAAAGCCAAAAGTTCAGACACCAGCACTGATAATACATGATAACACATTATAGAAAAGCGGGCCTGAGAAACTGGAATTATTCCATGTTCTTAACATGGAAATAATTAATGACTAAATCATTAAATTCTAACAGATACCATTTGTTTATACCACCGCTCAGTCTGAAGCAGCACCATTGTGTAATACCATTTTAAAATGACTCTGAGAAGTACAGACAGTATGTTGATAATCAATTTGGCAACTGGAAGAGCTTAACTGTAACACACATCATACAACCAAAAACTAACTGCACTTCCTTATTAACATCACAAAGCATTCATTAAAAAAGTAATTCTGTGGGCGCTTCCAGTTTGGCACAGAGCTGATTATTCACATTTTCTGTCATAGAAACAAACATTAAATCTATTTTTTGCACTTAAATAGAGTTGTTTGGAGTTAAATTGCAGAGGCAACTCTCATAAACTAAAAGTACAACTTCAGTCTTCTGCCTGCCAATAAAGCTTTCTGATAGTAACGTGCGATGAAGGTTTTTAAAGGAAACAGACATGTACCTGTAGCCGACATTAGAACTGGTGTCTCACGTGGTGTCTTGGTCTGTGCTGACAGGAGATATGACCTCAGGCTTTCTCGGAGACTTAAAAACACCCAAGGTAACTTGGTTACTTGTTTAGTTAACAGCACCAAAAATGCCAAGTCAAACATTTTGTAGAAAACTTAAATTGCACATTAGAATCGCACTTCAGCCTTAAATACATCCCAAACCCAATCTAGGAAACCAGTTCCGCATTTTATGAGGAATTTAGATTTAATAGAGATTTGAGGAGAAATTAAATCAAATAACACAGAATGCTCCTGCTGCTGCAGTACTCACCAGACCTATTCCCAATTCAACTATTTTTTTCATCTCTAACTTTACACTCGAAAACTGAAGACTGCTATTATAATAGCATTGTCATTTCTGAATGTGCTGCAGCACCTCTTAGAAATTCTGAAACACAATTAATGTGTGAAGTTAGATTGTTGTAAAGTACGACCACTACTTTTCCTACCATGGACAGATATCGGGGAACATGCAGTAGTTAATTATTTTTTAAACTGTAACCTTGTTTTTTGGAAAAGGTCCCTTGGTCACAGTGCTAACATTTATTATTGTATTTAAAATGTGCAGCAGGGTAAGTTTCTGACTGTAAAATGTCATGTTTAAGCTACATAGTATAACTTCTCAGCATGTCACTTCAAAACTAAAGTTTTAATACTTTCTGTAGTGTAAAAACTGGGTAAAGGGTACAACAGTAACTGTTTCATCGGGTAAGAACACTCTTTAACCTCACACATAACTGCTGAATGTCACCAAAACGAATGTTTACTGACTCTACAGCATCATTCCTTAAATTTAAAAGAATACAAATGATTATTGTCAAAGTTGTGAATTTAAAGTGTGATTAACTTATATGATAAAACTACCACAAATAATATTGTCGAGGGAGATTAACTTTTGTGCAAAAAACAATTAAATGTGCTGAGAAATATAAAAGGCTGTGTATAGAGGGCACTTGAATTTTCAACATTCACCATATTAAATCACACAAATCAATTACATTGACTTTTCTCTATTTTAAGTACTGCTTGGTGACAATTGTCTGTTATGTTGATTTTTTTTCCCCCATATTTTATTACCACGTTTGTTTCTCCTTTCTTAGCCACTCCAACTGCACCAACTGTGTTTCCTCTGATGCAATGTGGTTCTGGGACTGGAGACATGGTCACTCTTGGCTGTCTTGCCACTGACTTCACACCCTCCTCACTGACCTTCTCATGGAGAAAAAATGTGGGATGTGGGAGTCAGTCAAATTCAAGTGAGGAGACAGGACTGGGACGCAAGGCAGCCTTTCCAATGTGCCGTGACACATCCAGCAGGAAATGGCCAGGCTGGTTTCATCAAGCCAAGTAAGATCATCTGTATTCACTTACCCAATATATTCATCAACATATACATATATATATATATATATACCTACTCTATATTGTGAGTGTGTGTTTGTGTTTCAGAGGTGACTTATGAGTTGCCAACACTGAGAGTGTTGACCTCCTCTGATGATGAAAAGGAGGCTTCCTTCTGGTGCTTTGCCAAAGATTTTTCACCAAATGATTATGAGATTAAATGGCTGAAAAATGATGAGGACATCCGGAACAAAATGTACGAGATGAAAACCCTGTCTAAGGAAAGAATTGGCCAGAATGGAACAACACTGTACAGTGCAGCAAGTTTTCTCACGGTACCTTCGATTGAGTGGAGTCAGGAAGGCACTACATTTACATGTCAGTTTAAGGGGAAAGATGAAAACAACATGCCAACATTCAAGAATTCATCTGTGACCTTTAAAATTTCAAGTCTGTGTGGGTAAATTGCTACTTTTTCTTTAAAAATTGTTTGTAAATTGAATTTCAACTTTTAAGAGATTTCTGTTCTATTCACTCAACAGATGCCTGTGCTGAAGCAGATGTGGACATAAAGATCATCGGTCCGACACTGGACGACATGTTTTTAAACAGGAAAGGACAGATAGTATGTCGAGTCCAGGTAAACAAGCCATCTCTCGGGAAGATTTGGTGGGAGAATGAAGGTGGAAAAGAGATGGTTGGTTCCTCAACGATGCCTGTTAAGGAAAATTCAAACACATATAAACTTTCACTTGACATCTCGTATGATGAATGGAGCCAGGGGATAAAGCGCGTCTGCATTGTTGAACATACAGACTGGATTGAGCCATTTAAGAAACTCTATGAAAGGAATATTGGTAAGAAAAATATTCAGCAATTGTGCACTAAAAGCCTGTGTGTAATTCCTCTTGTCATGCCATCAAACAGGTATTCAGTGTTCTTGTTAAGTGTATTTTGTGCCAGATTCTCTTCAGTACTGTAGATGTTTTTATCTGTGGCAGGAGGCCTAATTGTTCTCTCATGCTTGCAGGAGGACAGACTCAGCGTCCTTCAGTGTTTATGCTGCCTCCAGTAGAACATACTAGAAAAGACATGGTGACCCTGACTTGCTATGTGAAAGACTTCTTCCCTCAGGAGGTTTTTGTGTCTTGGCTTGTTGATGACGAGGAAGTAGACTCAAGCTATGAGTTCCACACCACAAACCCTTTAGCAAACCATGGATCCTATTCTGCTTATGGCCAGTTGTTGCTCAGCCTTGAGCAGTGGCGAAAGAATGATGTGGCGTACAGCTGTGCAGTTCACCACGAGTCTTTGGCTAACACGACTAAAGCTATTATCAGGTCCATCGAGCACAGAACATTTGAAAAAACCAACCTGGTCAACCTCAACATGAACATCCCTGAAACGTGCAAGGCCCAGTAGATGTTATTTTGTGTCGCTGTGTCTTCTGCTCTTTGTTGTTGAATGTTTGTTGCTTGTGATGTGACATTGTGTTCGTCTTTTTAATGCAGATTCAAAATAAAAATAAAAAAAGCACTTTGCAATGCTGCTGATCTATCTCACATGCAGTTCATGTCTTTATTTAACCACTTTTTGAGCTCCATGTTTGTTGTAAGTGTACTGTCACAGCGCTATCCTAATGCAACACAGATTTGATGGAGATATCAGCATGTTTGAGTTTTGAAGCTCGATGACAATAACAATATATCAAACTTACAACATCATGTTACTTTCACCAGAATAACTCCACCACCACTCCACTAAATTCAGGCAAAAAATGAAATAAATAACATGAGCTCATGTTTATTAGAAGGTACATTAACACTGTTTGTGTGACTTGTCTTTGTGTATGTGTGTTTCCTCTGCTGGGTCTTGCACCCCAAGCACAAAACAGATGATTATTTATTGTCGAACTCAGTCAGTCAAATGATGAATATACTGATTCACAAGCCAAGTCACATGTACCACACCAATAATGAGGTCTTTCAATGGCAATTCAGGATCATCACAGAACATTTTATGATTTATTTTACATTCATCAACATAGCAAATATTTTCAAAAAACATGCAAAACTATTAGGCCCTATTTTTATTATTTTATTTTTGGTGGTTGCCCTATTACTCTTCAAACAGCTCTGTTCTTTGAGGTTCTAAAATATGTGATCCTAACAAAGAAAATTTAAAAAATGTGTGTCATCAGTAGAATTTCATCATTGTCTCGTGATCTGTTGTTCAAATGAGTGTGTGGATTGTCCCTAATATTAACTGATTCATTACTGTCCACTAGATCCAGAGTTCCTCATTCAAACTAACTACCAATGGAACAGTGTCATCGAGGTAGAAGAAGATAACATGGGAGACACAGCCATCACTTTTATCCTTCTCTTCCTCATCACTCTGCTGTTCGCCATTGGGACAGCTGCTTTCAAGGCAATACTGAGTTTATATGTGAGAGTTGTACACAAAAAAAGACAACTGAGTAAATAGTTTCATGTATTGCATTTTCAATAAGGCGCACCCGTAAGTGGAATTTGATCATTTTGGTGCAATTTTACTGATCCATATTTTTGTTTTTTCTGTCTTTCCAGGTTAAATGAAACAAGAACTTTCTGCGGGGAAAAAAGTATTTTCCACTGAGTTTTTCCACAGTTGTCCTTTTTTTGTGTGTCTTTGTGAAAATAAATATTTCAATGAACTGCTGAAACTTGCACTTTCAACCTTTTTTCTACATAACACTCATAACAGCACTATTCTTTTATTTAGACTTTACAGTTAGTTAGTTTTTTTATTCTATTAATAATCGACTAAATAGAATAAAACATTTACCAAAGTCATGAGAAACAATGTAAACTCAATGTAATAACATATATAAACTGATATGAGATATTTAAATGAGCACTGTTTCTCTTACTGGTATAACCACAGCTCACACCTGGTGTCTGTGATGCACCGTTGCTCTTTGCATTGTTTCACTTCTGTATTTTGGTACTTTTTTGGTACCTTGGTGTTACTCAATGTTTCTGCTTCCTGTTGGCTCTGATCACTCTGCCCTGCCATGCTGCAACATCTGTGCAACAGACTTCCAGCGCTATCTCCACCTGACCCCACCAGACTGTAAAAGTTTAACGCTGCCATCTAGCCTAAATACAAAGACATTACACTTACACTACCAAAATCTGATTATTTCAGCTCATATTTTAAAAATGTTCACATCCTACATTTAGAATGAAACAAGTAAAACCAAATAATCTCTACTCTTTATCAGGACAGCTGATCATCTCTCCAAGCATCACATTACACCCTGTCTTGGAAGGAGAATTTGGGACCTCACCAGTCAAACTCATCTGCATCCTCTGTGGCTTTGTTCCAGATAAACTGTGTGAAGTGGCAACAGGGCAGCTGACCAATAAACGCTGCACAAATCCAACAAAGGAGGCTGCAGAGTGTGGAGGGAATGTACAAAATCTTCAGTCTAAGCAATGAGATAGAGCCAAATATCAAAGAGTGGGCAGGTGGCTCAAGTTTTACATGCAAGTCAGTCTCACAGCACAATATGACAATTGTTGAAAAAAAAAAAAATCTCTCCCAGATTTGCTGAAGGGAAACATGTCTGCTGTTGCAGGGCTGCTAGGCTAGGCTACTCTAAGCGTGTGAATGTGAAAAAGGATTTGGCCAAAGTGATGATTGGCTGATGAGGTTAGTAAAAGTTGCTAAGCTCTGATGTCACTCTGTAGCATTGCTGTACGCTGCGAATGGTCTGACTGGTTATGTAGTCCCAACAACTCGTCTTCTCTCAGGATTCACGTTCTTCCAGGTAAACTTTCTGTAATGTCATAAACTTAGCTGATCAACTTCATAGTTTTGAGCTGGGCCTTCAGTATTTGAACGTTGTGACTTGTGGAAAATATTTATTATTTTGTGCCAAAATTCAAAGGTTGCAGCTGTTAGTTCAATGTATTAGATGCTTTTTTTGATGATCAGACTGCTATTTTCAGTAATGGAGGTTAGATTGAGCATAACAGCAATTCATCAGCCTCTTGATACATCAACTGACATTCATCAGCTTTACAGTTTACCCTCCTCCTGTTCTCCACTGTGAAGGGCACCTGGACAGCAAACACACAAATCAACACTAAGAACACTAAGCAGCGACCAAATAAAACATATATTTATATAAATATACCTACACATGCAGACATACATACATAAAGTATATATATACAATATATGTATGAAGAAACATCAGTTCTAAATACCATAAAGTGCCACAGAAAAACAATGTAGCCCATGTCTTAGTAATGTCCTTGAAAGTTAACAGCAGTTGAGCAGGATGAATAATGGCATGTCTCAGGTTGGCTGAGTGTAGGATTGCCCTAATGTCATTTAATTGTGCCTATTGTTTCTTCTTCTGTGTGGTCATATCAGGGTAGATATAGATTATTTGTTTTAGGGAGGTTAGTTTACACCCGTTGCTCTTACCAGGCGCGGGTTGGTGCACCTCACCTCGGATGATCGTGCAGGCAGTTCCCGTCGTGAGTGGTTGGTCTTTGAGTGCAGTGTTTGGTTTGTCTGTTCTGGGCTACTGTAGAAACATGCCAGCGCAACATGATGGGCTCCATGGACGAGGATCCCATTCATAAGTAGACATGAAGGACTCATTTTAAACTGACGCAATTCTTATTTTCAGGTGATTGATTATACACTAATGAAAACATAATTATGAATATTACACTCCATTTCTACCTATACATCCCCTAAATCCTACTCACTGTTCCTTTAAATTCTGACCCTGAGACTCAAATACCAATGTATTTGAGGACATTTAGAAAAATAATGATTCAAATATGGAAAACAAAGTTTGTTTTTTTGATTTGGCTATTTACTTACAATAAAACAAATGGTGACATACTCACATGAAACAGTATTTATTCTTTAGAGATATGCCTATTACTATTACTATACCATGTCACAATACTAACACCCGTGTATTACTTAGATTGTCCACAAGAGTGAGACAAAGCCCCACGTGGAGCAGTGAGAACATGCCACCTTTATTGGAAACACTAGTGGTGTAGTAATTTGAAGATGCTGACAAGTCTGAACCGGACAGACGAAATGCTAAGTTACAGACATAGTCCATGTGAAAACACAAACAGAGGCTGTTTGTATCTCTTCCCCTTTCCATACATAGACATATGCACACAGAGTCACTGTAAATGTGTGCACACTCTGTCTTCGAGTTACTGCTTCGTGTTTGTGTCTGCATTTGTGTACCTTGTGGGTTTAAAGGAATTCACATATGGGAGGGATGACACCAAGCACATCCACACTTACTATTGGCTACCTCTGGAGTGATCTGGCACTGTGTGTGCCCTGATTGGATGGGGACCCAGTGGCAGCCAGCCCAAATCTGTGACGCTGTTGCTGGGATGGAGTCACAGCATGCTGCTGCCAGTCTTAGTGCCAAGGGACTGGCAACAGGGAAGCAGGGCGCCATGCCCAGCAGGCTGCCTGAGAGCGTCTCCCCGTCTAACACCCCCATACCTTCAAATACTCTTATGCCAAGCACCCCTCCCGCTGGGTCCTTACTTGACCTCTTCAGTGTGTCAATATAAACCAGGGACAAGTAATGACCAAACACCGTCACACATATAGAAGAACTATTCTCTTTCTACAACTACTCTTGTGGCACCACTGAGCAAGGTACTCAACCACAAACTGCCCAGTGGCAAACTGCAGAAGGCTGCGGTTGCAGTGAGCAGCTCCCAGCATTAAATGCTTTGAACAGAACGTGAAGTAGTGCAGTGCTGAAAAAAGCGCAAGTGTTCAGTCAGCTTTACCTGGGAAATAAAGATTTATCTTATCTTAAAGAAGTCTAAGCCATAACAAAACAAAACCAGCGTGTTGAGCATCCAGACCTCTCTGTAACATTTCATTTTAAACCATATCAGTTTAAAACAAAGTGAAATACAGGACGGTAATAAGATAACATCTTTAGCTTCAGTAAATGACTGCTGTCATTCTAATTATCATTAAACTATTATTATTGTTATTACTGTCATGATCAACATCACCCTCATGACATCTTAAAAGCTCCCACACACACTCTGTGCATGGTTGCATACATGGTCTACAGCAGGCACCACTCTGCTTACATCCATCACCATTTTCAAACAAACAAACAATAAATTCAAGATGGGAATTAACTGCCTTTAACACTCTGAAAAATGTAATCTAAATTCATGCATTTTCAAAAATGCATTTTCAATTAAATTGCCAAATTAAGAGAAAGGGGGACAAAAGCAGACCAGAGCAGATTAACTACAGTGAATCAAGGCATGTTGTGACGATGAACATCCATCCAGAATCCAACTATATCAACCACATTGTGCCACTATCTGAATAATTCCCAAGTTACATGAGTACACTGATGCTCTGTTTACGCTGCTTAAGCTGGCATCAAATTAATGCAAAGGTCCTACAACCAACCTGATATGCAAAGGAAAATACAATGGTATGAAACACGGGCATTGCCTTGGCGCCTGACCTCAAAGACATAATAAAAGAAGATGTCTTGGGCAAAGTGTGACAAGTGTACCGAGACTTATCAACATGACCCCAATACAAGATGATGCAAAAAAGCAGCATAGCACGAAGCTAACAGATTCTGTTTTAGTAATACATGTATGTGTTCTAGTTACAGCACAGTATGAGCATTACTTGGATGATGTGTCTCTAAAAGAAAAAAAGAGTGACTCTAGGCTAAAAAGAATTTCACACACTTATTGTTTTAGTTCATCCAATCTGTGCATAGGGCAATACAATACAGTAGACTCCATGCACACATGCAAACAGACCTTTTGATATAAGAACAAACATGTTTGTTTTATGCTTTGCAGTCATCGCTGTTTACCTTTTAGCAGGCACGGAGGAGTTCAGATAAGGGTTTGTCCAAATAGCTTTTAATATTCAAGTGTAGGTGCCCCTTATATTGGAATTACTGCTGTAACAAAGCAAGATAACATCTGAAATTATGATGCAAGGCGAGTGCGTGTTAGTTGTAAACACTTCCAGCAGGTGGCAACATTCTATTAATCATATTGACCTAGAAAGTACTGTCACCAGTAGGCCTTTTTCACACGTCACAGAAAAGCACGAGTGTAAATAATGAAGTTATTCAAGGCTGAATTCCATTCAGCTGCTTCACTTTGACGGTCCTGGTATTATGCATGCTGGACCATTGTTTCACTGTCATGGCTTTCTGGGACACTTGAATAAAGCAGAGCTATCGTTAATCTTGTTAGTAAGACCTGTACTTGTATTACTACGACAAGTCAACTGTCTGCTGGCCGGTGAACTACTGCGGTGATGTTAGTTTTAAGTTGGATATTCGGCAGACATTCACTCCGTATTCAGCCACATCTTGTCTTCAGTTTGGTTAGCAGCAATGCTGATGTTTTTTATCAGTACCTTCAAGGTGACTTGCCCATATTAGTAAAGCTTTTGATTAAAAGATTATATAAAATTGGTTTCATGTACTGCACCTTTTTGAGTTTTTCATTCATTTTACATTAAAACTTTGAAAGAAAACAATTTTTTGTCAATGGCCTCCATGCAATGTGACTCAGTGACTACAAATCAACACCAAAAACTATTGGCTACATTAGACACACTACATCAAACTGGTTTTTAGTGCTTCTATAATTTATAGAAATAGGGTTTTTTTTTTTTTTAGAAAACGCATGGTTTTTACTCATTAGCTTCCGTGTAATGTGACCAAATTACTTCTTACTCCTCAATGACTGGCTAACTTCTCAGTGAACACACACCAAATCTTCGCCAAAGATAAGACAAATTTAAAACGGCTTAATTTTTGCTTCCACATTTTACTCTCTTCATTCATCAGGAATAACACAGATCAGAAATATTTAACTCCTTGGTAAATACTGACCTGTTAGACATAATTCACCTGCGTGGACCAGAGGAGGAGGGGCGTGATCAGACCGTAATACGTCTATGATTATTTGTTTTAATGCATGTGTTTGAAAGAGGGCAGAACAACAAAAGGTAATAATAATTAAAAGAAAGCAAATATTCTGACCTACCTCTGCTGTAGTGCTTTCAAAACAGAAAGACGAATACTGCATTTTACTATTCCTATCAGGAAATAGTACATTGTGCAGAGGTGTTCATTTGCCTTTTCATTATCCTCTAGATGGTGGTACAGGCTCTCCAGCAGCCAATGCAAAAGGAAAGCAGTATGTTTTCTTTCTCTGCCATATATTACAGCATACCCTCTTATGTCTACCAGCTGAACTGACACTTAAGTGTGTATTTGTCTTTGTTTTTGTTGTATTTATGTTGCTTCTCACTTGCATCTTCATTTCAATCACAGGGACATCAGTGGAGACCTTCCAGGTGGTTAATAGTGAGAGGAAATTGTTGAATTGACGCTTATTCAGTTAGGAAAGACTGTGTTTCTAAATTGTAATATAAAATAGACTCTTTGTCATACTGGGGCATGCTGTGTGATATACAGCAGTGAGTAATTATAACTATGATTTGACCTCATGTACATGGCAGTAGATGCAGCTACAAAATGGCCTAAATGCTTAATTAATTGAAACATGTATAATAGTACAACAACATTTCTGGAAAATCCAGCCAATGCGTGAAAAGACTTGTAACAAAGCTGTGTGGAGCTGTGTTTTGTTTTTTGTTTTTTTGTTTGTTTTTTGTTTAATACCAACGCCAGGTATAACATCATAATCATTCTAATAGTGTATGTAATATTTCTTTTTTTAATCTAATTTATGATGCTATTTATTTGCAGCAGGACCAAGCTTTGTGTTGCCATCTTAATTGTAATCGTAAAGCTGCTCTTGGGGATTTTGGACATTGACTTTGAGCGGCAATGAAAAGTATAATAAAATGAATGGGGGCTGAGTTCCATTTAGCCAGTTCAGTTTTAGCGTCCTGGTATAATGCATGCTGGCCCACCATCACTGTCACGGCTTCCTTTGCCGCTTGGTTGCAACAACAGAGCCATTGTTGTAATGTTATTAGTAACACCTGCACTTTTCTTCCTATGAAAAGCCAAAATGTTTGCTGTGGAAAAAAAGCCTACTGACTAACCCACAGTGACTTGTCACACTTGATTAGGTGATTTCCACATAACACATATGAAGATAAGACAGACAGAAAGACATTCAAAACACACAAATGTTGGTGAATCCCATAAGTCATAGTGTTTTCCCTTATTAAATGGCATACATGAGAAGTGGTCAATACCTGCAAAGTCAGCACAATGTGACTTAAATGATATTATCAGGTGACACTTCAGTTACTGACTTTTGGGTCAGAATATTTTATTTTGAAATACTACATAAAATTTTGCATAATCTGACTAGCCAACTAACCATGCATTAGTTGGATAGAATAGTTTTTCTGTTATTTTCTGACAAGACATGAGCATTACACAGTTATTTTAATAATATGTAACTCATATTTTAGGGCATGTTTTCTCTGTAAAAGACTTTGGTGACATGAAGTTGTATCATCTGTATTTTGACTTTTGACTCGAATATGGTCTCTCTAGCATGAGCACAGAACACTATCAGTGATGTGAAAGAAAGAAAAAATCCACATGAACAGAACATTAGCAGTTTTCATTGGCATGGGATTTTCCCATGACACTGTTTAGTATCACCAAAGTCTGGTTTCTGTTTCCTTCTGTTCTAAGACAGTCCCAGGTTATATTTCCCTTCTTCGCCTCCTATAGCCTACATATTCATATTCATAAATTCATAACTCCAGAGGTGAACTCTCTGTGTGCTGTTGGTGTATGAAATGCATATGATAGTTGAATAGCTGCTGTACCTCCACCCTCACATCAATAAATGCATGCAAGTACAGATGCGCAGAATGGATGTTAAAACATACACACACATAAAGTCCCAGAATGCTGCACATTGTTGAATCGGTGGAGGAGCAGAGGCCTACAGTCACACAGCGTGACTTCTGGGTTTGACCACAGTAAGGCCTTAACATGCTTTTTATGGACACATAGGTGCATGTGTAGGTCTGATAGATGTCATAACATGTTGCACGTGAGTTTTTACTTATTCACAGCCAACAAGGGTGCGGCTTTATCCCTATTGTTTGCGCGCGCCGAGTTCACTAAAGTTTAATAACACACGCGGCCTACCTTTCCCAATTCTATCGCTCATGTGCATGGAGGGAGAGAGAGAGAGAGACTTGGGGGAGAGTGAGAGAGGGTTTCTCCTTGCAGGGCAGGCTGCTGCTGTTGCTGTGCCAATGCGCAAACAGTGCACGCCGTGGGATCGGTCTCCCCGAATTGAGGCTGCGCTCTCTCGAAACGATCATGCGATTGAATGACGAGCGCGTCATGCTTGTCTTCCCCCTCTTCTGTCCTGTGCGATCAGTGGCTCTGTGTTCCGCAGTCCCCTGGGATACTGTACCGCCCTCGATGGCTCTGCTATCGGCGCTCCGCTCACACTGAATGGCAGCCTGGAGCAGGGGAACGCGGGGAGAGAGAGCGCTGCTTCTTTGAACCGACGCTCTGCATCAGCTTCCCAGCGAGGGGGTGAGTGTGCCGTCTGCCGCGGTGTGAGGCGTCCTGCCGGGGTCGTCTGAGGAGCCACCGGCGGCGGCAGGGGAGGGAGGGGGAGGGGGGGGGGGACTGTGCCAGTGTCCTTAGTTGGGCTGATGATGAACGGTCCAGCGGACACGGGACAGTTTAAGTTTGGGATAAGTATGTGAGTGAGGAGATGGGGCCACGGCGCAGTCCTAAACTTTCTTTTAGCGCTAACTGTTCAAAACACTGAAATGTAGGCCTGCCCTAATATCAGCGTGGATCGCTGCACTTGTATATAAATGGTTAATTTCGCGTAGCTCTCTCAAATATGCGAATATGCGATGGCGGTCAGGTTTTTTGGCACGGCAGCACTTGCGAGCGCCGGTTGTAAAGAATTGTGCCTTGTTGTGCTCCCACCCCCCGCTCCGTGCCGCACTGGTTCCGTCTGGCTCGCCCTCAGCTGCTGCGTGTCCTGGGATGACCTGTTGATGTCGGTAGAATGGAGAATGGCAGGGGGAGCGATTTCCCCCATCACCAAAATATTTAAATAAGCAACATTTGGGCTTGACAACCGGCGCCGCAGCACAACTACCTCGTCCGCGCAGGCAGTAAGTGTCTTGTTTGTGTTTTGAGCGTGGACTATCGCGGAAATGCTTGACATTGTGCAGCTGGGGCTGTGTGTGCATGAGGTGGATGGTGCGCCGGGGCGAACCCAAAATATTTAACAGTAGCGTTAGCTTAGCCGTTAGCCACCTCCATAGGCCCGCTGCGGATGGGAGAGGGCATCAAACATTTCAGCGCTGTCAGCCACAGGGGGAAGGAGGGGAGATTACGACCGCTTAGTCCGCTGGACATGTTTGCATTAATATACTTTGAGTGCCATTTGACGGCACGTAAACAGTAGCACACCGTCGCCCTCACCCGGGTATCACCGGGGCTCGCTGCCATCCTGTGTCGCCCCCCCTCCTCCCTTCGCCTCCCGGCTCCGGTGCCAGCAGACAGTGGAGCACTCCCGGCGGGTAGACTGGCACACGGCGCGGTCAACCCGGTGCGTTAAAGAGCTCCTCATCTTTTCCCCCATGATCCGGCATCCTATCCCGTCTCTACACTTCTGTAACAGTTGCAGAGGCAGACTGTGCCGGGGACACTCACAGGGCGAAGCTTCAGTAAAACAGAGTTCAGAAGTTTAGAAGCTTTTGATGTGTGTGTGCTGCTTGGTGTTCAGGATGTCGCTGTTATGTAAGAAAACTCGCCAATCAGGCCTGTGCATATGTCTTGACTTGATAGGAGAAGCACAGCCATGCAGGCTCGGGCACATGGGAACCAGGAAATGCCTATAGAGAGATGCATTGTGTGCCAGCTGCACCAATGACTCCACAGTAATCACCCACATAGCAGTGCAGGAGCCCATGCTGCTTTCAGCGTAGAACTGGATAAACTGGAAAGTAGTCAGTCAGTAGGTCCGTACATTTCGAAATATGTTGACAGCCGTCCCATCATAATGTAGCATAATCCGTTTGAATGAAGGCAAAACATTTTTAAGGCTTACTATGAGAAGTCTAAGGTCTTAAGTATGTTGTGAGTATGTTTGACCTACTTTCCTCACCAGGCTGGCTGGTATGAGATCTAAGCCACAGGGTGAGTTCGGGTGAATTTCATTCGTTCACATTGCTGCGCTCTATATATTTAATGGAATAAGGACCTGAGATGATCTCTCTCATCTCTGCAGGCCTCGCTGCTCCTCCTTGGTGCATAAAGACACACATGCACACACAAATACACGCACACACACACACACAGCCACATTCTCTCTCACTGTCAGGACAAACTGTGCAAACACACCCTGCTCTCAGCCCCGTGTTTGTGTGTCTTTATGTGCACGCATGTGTGCTTACTGCGGCTCGCCAAACTGTAAACAAGCAGTATTGTCTAATGTCTGTGTGTGACTCAGTGTGCCTTTTGTGGGTTTGTTTGAGTTTGTGTGTGCGCATCTGTGTTTTAGTATGAGGGAGAGGGAGCTTGAGTGAGACAGAGACAAAGAGAGCATTTCTCTTTACCCTGGAGCTTGGCTGGGTCCCAAATGAAAGGCTTTGGATATGATGGGGCGGCTCACTCCAGCCCTCATCAGTCAGTCACACCAAAGTTGGTTGTATGCCTCTCACAGGGTGGGCTTCAATCAGTTTGTTCTCACAGAATCAGAGATGGTCTTTGTTTAGTATGTATGTGTGAGTGTTCGTGCGTGTGTGTAGCGGTGTGTGCAGTATGCATTCATGCAACACTTTTAAGTGGTAAAGCATCGGCGTGAAAAGTAGCTTTGTCTAGGGTATGCATGCACCCTTTTGAATGGTGCGGGCCTCCATACTCATGTGAGAACACTTTGAGTAAAGGTTTATGGTCAATGAAAATGCTTCGTGGGCTCATCAGTGCATCTGCTTTATTGCTAGCTGCTATCAAGGAGGTTGCTGGTTGTGAATGATGAGGGCACATGCTGCTTACACATGTGAAGTCCCAGTGCTGAAAAGATTCCTCCCCATGTTATCCTGCAGAATAAGGTCATGGATACAAATTTGAAAAGAGAGAAGAAAATATCTGGTATAATATCTGCATTGTCTTTGCAAATGCGGTCCCTGAATATGAACAGGCCTCTTACAGAATCGAGCAGTAACGTAGTCTGCACACAGTGTTCATGTCCACAGCAGAGGGGACTTTGGTTCTCTTTAATTCAGTATTTGCAGGCATAATATTGGAATCTTCGAGAGGGTGCAGGGCAAGGGGGTATGTTTGCCTTTGACTGTTTAGAGAAGTCAATCGAAACATGCTATGTGGTGTTTGTTTAGGCCACGCATACTTCTGCACATAGAATAACAGAACATGACCCAGTTATCTAAGGGCATGGGGATTTTATAGCTCATAGAAGACAGAAAATAAAAAGGCTTTTACTGAGCCTGCTCCTGGCAATAACAACTATTGCAAGGCTGAAGTGACGTATAGGATTAATGCAATCATCCGCGGAAGCTTCAACAGAACTTTCTTTCAAATATCAACGTCCTGTGAGCCTGCCAAAAGCCTTCAGTGGGCCTGTGTGAAGAAATATTTGTGGCCCATGTCAGTTGGATATGCTGTGGGACATTATTCTTACTCAGGACTGCTTTTCTCTAGAATAGAGGCAGTATGAAGAATTTGGCCTAGTAGTAATAAAAAAATAGGCTTTCAATAGGTTTGGTGTATGTTTGGTACTACTTTGTCTCAGTGAAAGACTGCCAGCCATTTTATTGTGTCCATTAAAAGAAGAGTCAGACATTCCTCACCTGTTTTGTTTTAGGTCTGTTCTCCTTGAGCTTTCTGTCTTTTAGCATAGCCTTGCCACCTCCTCCTCACATTGCCTGCTGATAACCTTCGTCACACCAAAGAAACAGCAAAGTATAACACAGTTTTTGTCATCCATGCGAATGGATGCGCCCAAGTTATCCCACCTGGGACCATGACACAGCTCAAATGACTTGGGATAAAGACATGTAAACACAGGGTAATAGGCGAATGACTCTATGAGTTAATTTTGAGTTAATATCTGAATCTCAGATAGCCAGTCCTCCAGCTCATCCAACACACAGACATCTGGAGACAAGCCAAAAACCCCCCCCAAAACTTTGGCTTTTTAATTACAAGATGGATGTCCGGCTGCACAAGCTATGCATGTGAGATTAGTGTACGGCTGCAAATATCCAGTGCAAAATCAACACTATAATCACACCCTAGTAATGTGTGTGACACCACATGCTGAGCCAAGGTATAAACAGCAACAGCCTTATGATTCCAAATGAAGTTGAATCTATGTTTAGCACCATGTGTTAAACACATAGTTAAAGGTGGTAGGGGGAATAACAATGTAAAAAAATCTATATGCTATAATATATAAATTAACATAAGTTGTAAAAAATTGTCACTTGTGGTAACTGTGTCATTCCTCTCTTTCTTTCTTTCTTTCTCTCTCAAGAAGACCCTTTGGTGGTGTGCGTAGGCGCACCATGGCCCAGACCCTCCAGATGGCGATCCCAAACTTTGGCAACAATGTTTTAGAGTGTCTGAATGAGCAGCGGCTGCAGGGCCTCTACTGTGATGTCTCCGTGGTGGTCAAGGGCCATGCCTTCAAGGTACCCATGACACTGCAAGTTATTACTGTTTTCATAACCAAAAATTAGGCTTCTGTTGAAAGTCGCTTTCTTTCCAAGAGCACTGGGAGAAGTCCAACTCAGTACTCTCTAGGAATTATTTTATATTATTAATTTGATGTAATGGATTAATATTAAAGACCCATTAAATAAATAAATAAATGGCTGGGCATAAAATCTCAATACTTAGATACTGACTGATTTCAATTCACCAAGAGCTGGCACTATATCTTAGTCTTCTTTACATTTCATTTATCTTTCTCATGTTTCAACTGTGTTTTATTTTGGTTACCTCTGTTTCATGTGAAGACTTTAGACGTTGATTTATTTGAAAGGCTTTTTCTGTTCATACAAAACGAAGCAAATTGAGGGATCAAAAAACTCAATTACAGTACTGGAAAATTTGATTGATATCCAGTCTTCAACAACTCAGTATGTTAGTTTCTAAGAATCTCTTGCGACCCTATCTTCATATCAGGGAGCTCTGCATGGGGTTCATTCGCCACAAGCCCATTGCTTAGAAGGCCTGACCTAAGGTTCTTTTGTTTGATGTCAGCAGAAATCTTACATTTAATATTCAAAATCAGCACTACTCTCAAAAGTTCTAATGGGACGCCTTACTTATCTGCTTTTGTCTTAGGCCCATCGAGCTGTGCTGGCTGCTAGCAGTTCTTATTTCCGGGACCTTTTCAGCAGCAATAGTGGAGGAGGTAGCAGCAATGAGACGAGCCCGACCGTAGTGGAGCTTCCGTCAGCTGTGCAGCCCCAGAGCTTCCAGCAGATTTTAACTTTCTGCTACACAGGACGTCTCAGCATGACGGTGGGGGACCAGTTCCTCCTCATGTATACTGCAGGCTTCCTGCAGATCCAGCAGATCATGGAAAAAGGCACTGAATTCTTCCTCAAGGTAAAGCTGAAATGGGTTGCAAGTAGGACCTTGATATAGCATCATATGTTGTATAAATGAAAATGAGGAAAGAGGCTTTCGAGTTTTCCACATTTTTCATTTTTTTTTTGTAATATATTGAGCACAATAAACTATCAAACCACATGCTGTTTAATGTACATCAGTTGTATTAAGGTTGCGGCAAAAGTCTCAGTCCAAAACAGGTCGAACTAAAGAAAACTGTACTGCCAAAATGACCATTATGGTTGATTGGGATGTGTTCTTTGTCATCTAAAGACCGGACAAATACCTAAATAAATAAAGGATGGGCATAAAATCTCAATACTGTTCCAACTGGTGTAGACACTTCATTTTAAACATTTAATAGACTGTTTAAAAAGAAATTCTGGCACATATATTGTGGTCAGTGTTTGGCCAACGTTCATGGTTTTCAGCAAATGAATAATCATACCAGATTTGAAGGGAATATGGCCAATGGTTGTTTGAGTAGCCTAAGTGTTGGACGGACAGGCTGACCATGCTGGGCCCAGCCACCAGCATGGCAAAATCATACAAGCAAACACTCATCTGTTGGTACATCAGTGTGTTTATCTATGCTGACACAAAGTTGATGTATACATTCATGTGTAGGTCTCCTCACCCAGCTGCGACTCCCAAGGCCTTCACGCTGAGGAGGCCCCACCTTCTGAGCCACAGAGCCCTGTAACGCAGACCAGTAACAGTGCAGCCCGGCCGACCTCCTGCCTGACGCCGCTCTCTCTGGTATCACGAGTGAAGACAGAGCAGCCAGCTAGCCAGCCGGAAGCAGCCACTCCTTACTCAGTAGTCTGCACTCCTGTAGCCAAGCGGCTGTGGGAGGGTGGCAGCAGCCGAGATGGAGGTGGGGGAGGCTCTGGGGGAGGAGGAGGGGCCAGGAAGGCGGCCCGTTATTCCCAGGAGGCGGTGCGGGGCAGTGCGATTCAGAGCCCCGGAGCCCTCGGACTGGCCATGGGCATGGGTGCCACTGCGACCGGCCTTGCGGGCATGGTGGCCGGCGGCGGGCTTAGTGGCAGTGTCGGCACCAATGGCGGCTCTGCAGCAGGTCTGGGCATGTCAGAGGGCGCCAGCCCCGGCACCCTGAGCACCTACGCCAGTGACTCACCTATCAGCTACCACGATGATGAAGAAGAGGAAGAGGGGACAGATGAAAGCGCTGAAGAGCAGTACAGGCAAATCTGCAACATGTACACCATGTACAGCATGCTCAACATGGGAGCTGCAGGTAATAGACGTGAAACAGAACAGCACATGCAAATGCAGCTGCGAGACAGAGAAATCATTTTCTCTGCTCAGATTTCCATTTTTACAGATTTACTAGTAACATGATGCCTTTCTGGATTCAGCAGGTGTTGCACTGCGCACTCTATTTTCTCTGCGTGTGAAAGTGATGTGGTTTTATTCTAATCTTGCCGTATTGTGTTTCTCCAGCTGCTGGCGAGCGCGTTGAGGCTCTACCGGACCACACAGAGACACGGGGTCGGATGCGAGGCAGAGACCTTACGTGTCTCCCTGCAGAACTCATCGCTCAGATAGGCAACCGCTGCCATCCCAAACTGTACGAGGAAGGAGACCCTGCTGAGAAACTAGAGTTAGTCTCAGGTATGCTTGCATGCGTAGGCGTGTGTGTGTGTGTGTGTGTGTGTGTGTGCACGCGTGCGCGTGCTTGTGTGTGCTCAAAGAAGCATGTCTTTACAAGACAGACAGACTTGAGTTTTAGAGAGGCTGGTAAAATGTCTTGGTTTGTTTTTAGTGGTTATCTAAGACCTTTAAACATTTGGAAGATATACAGTATGTGTGCTCTATTTCAGAAAATATACAACAAAATTATCGATGCAGGAATAGACTAATGATAGTTGTTTCCATCGGCAGTGGCAATGACAGCTATACATATATTTATAGGACGCTGTCCTTAAATGACTGGGCTTGGCATTGGCATGCAGATTATGTGGCAGTCTTGCACATTTGACTCAGAGTGTTTATGTCAAGGACATCCTGTGACAATGCCTGTGTTACCTTACGGGCTGAGTTACATGCCTTTCAATAGAATGTGTGCTTGTGACTGAGAGAGAATGAGAGAGACATCAAGACAGTACAAAAGAAATGTACTGCGCATAAATATTTAAAGGAATAAATACTTCTGAGGAAATGCGACACAGCAACGTAAAACATGTGAAGCAGAAGAAGGATTTTAAGGTGGCAAAAGAAGCGAAACTCTAAAGTGACATGTGACTAAGCCTCCTGAGTCCCCACCTACAGCTGCAATGTTTGTTATGAATCAGAGTCGTCACTAGATAAACAAATGCTCCATTCCAGGAAATCAAGTATGTGATAGTATATGACTGACAAAATCTGCACTGGAACAGGTCAGACATGCCATAAAGGGAGACAATGAATGAGTCACTGTGATGTTTGGTGGATCATTTGTTTGCATGATATCTTTGCAGGTACTTCTGTGTATATATCGCGAGCCCAGCTAATGAACTGTCATGTGAGCGCAGGGACCAGACACAAGGTGCTGCTGAGGAGGCTGCTGGCTGCCTTCTTTGACAGGTTTGTTCCTTCTGTCTGAGTGTCTGGGTCTATTTCTGCAACTGTTTCATGTGAAGTTAGCAAAAGCTTTGTTTGAATATAGAAATTAATGTATTTTTTTTATCTGCTGGCATTAAAGCAACTATTTTTGTTTTTCCTCTGCCTCCTCTGTGCAACTCTTTCGTATTCTGATGTATCAGGAACACTCTGGCCAACAGCTGTGGAACAGGCATCCGCTCGTCCACCAATGACCCGAGCCGCAAGCCCCTGGACAACAGAGTTCTGCATGCGGTCAAATGTGAGCGCACATGTTTTTCTGTCTGTGGGTGTTTGCCCACAAGCATGCAAACAATTTGCTCCTGATGTCGGGCACATTCATTTTGTACATGAACATACTGTCTGTATGTAGATATTGTAAAGCACACTGTCGCTGAATTTAATAATTGGCTGTTAAATGTCTCAGTTCAGTGAAACATGTCAGTTTTTAGGCTGCTTTTAGATGAAAGTTCAAATGGGAGATTGTTTGGAACTTATGGACCCTTATGATTAGCATTAGGTAATAAATCATAGTGTCTTTAATGTGTTAAAGACATATATATATAAAAGGGAAAGCTCTAAACAGACATCATGTGTAAATACAGTGAAAGCTCAGTGCAGTTTGGGCTTGCTTTTTGAACATGAACGTCTTGTCTAATATGCACAACAAATATTTTCTCTGTTCCTTTAAATGGGTCCTCTGAATCCTAATCTGGAGAGATGGTTATACAGTATTTGCAGACATCAATTGTAGGACACTTGTGTGAGGATGCAGATTTGTCATGGTTCAGGCTTTTACACGGACAGCACCATGTGGGGATCGAATCCCAAACTGACAAGACACACTGTCAGCACTGCAGGTGTTGTACTGTGACGAGGAGCTTTGATTCTTGAGACTGCTTAAATTCTCCATGCACCTTGTAAGTAGGTGAAGTTGTGCCCCAGTGGGAAACACGTTTAATAAAGTACAGAATTAATGAGTACCATACCACACATTGTTCGTTAAGTAGTGATGTGTGTTCCACTTGTGAACATTAAAAACACAGTATTTCCCCTGACCGCTGTTTTTGTTGTTTAGGTTCCTGTCTGCTTCCTGACACCAGTTCTTGTCTTAGAGGTTCACAGCACAACGTGCAGTCAGCCTAACTGCATTGTTTTCCTTTTCCACCTCAGTTTATTGCCAGAACTTTGCCACCAGCTTCAAAGAGAGCGAGATGAACGCCATCGCAGCCGACATGTGCACCAACGCCCGGCGCGTGGTCCGTAAGAGCTGGATCCCCAAGCTGAAGCTACTGATGGCTGAGAGCGATGCCTACACCGCTTTCCTTCCTGACGGCGTCAAGATGGAGGATGACACCCTGGGGCCGGATCCGACCTTCGACCCCACCTCTCTGGAGGCCACCGGCGGTGCTGGCTTGGAGTCGGGTGGCTCTTCAGGTGAATCGCTACCGGGTGTGGGCGGGGACGGAGGACCGTTATTTTGAACTTTGTGTCTGGGGGAAGGTTGAAATTTGGTGACACGTATACCAGTATTCCCCAGTTCTGCTTGCCTCCTCACTCTTTGGCCCACGCTGATTTCTCACATCTGACTGTCTATACTACACTGCTAGGGTCAACCGTTGTTGTTACCCTGATGTAACCAGGACATGAAAACTTAAACTTTTGCTTTATGACTGTACAATGGAGTAGTTGAGGAAAGGGAGAGAGTAAGAGGATGTTAAGTTTTCTCCTAACTGCCCTCTGCCTCCCCTTGTCTTTTTAAGGTGTGTAAGCGCATCCACTGTTGCATATTAAATACATTCCCTGACATGCAGGTGGTGGGGGGGAGTGGCCCGTGCAGCCTGAGGAGGAAGGGATGGCTGGATGGACAGGCTAGGAGTAGAGGTGGCGAGTGTATTGAATGTAAGTGTCAGTGGCATTTTTCTCTATGCAAGCCTGACAACTTTTATTCCAGCCTCAGAAAAGGAACTAAATTTAGACACAATAATAAAATGCGTTAACACTACCTGCTCTTCCTCCCCTTGCACCTTCCACTCATCGACCTGCAAGTATTCTTCACCCCACATCACCTCTCTTGAGACCAGAGAATCTCACCAGAGTGTTTCACTGTGCGGTGTCTTATAGGACTATATCTCATCTTTCTGTTTTCTAAATCTCTAGCATGTTTGTCGGTCTACAAAACTGAACAGTGATCCAGAGAGACGGGGAAAGCTTTTTACTGAGATGATTGTAAAGAAAATTTAAGGGCAACAGGTAATCAGAGATGGTCATATTTTTAGAGGATAAACTATATTTATACAAGTGTCCATGCCGAGAACGGTGTGGGCAAAGAGAGTGACAGGGATTGTTTTAAAATCTCGATCTTCACGTTTTATTGAAAGAGGTCTTGTCAAATAAGTGAAAAGTGCTATTTTTGCAGAAAAAAGGAGTTTAATAAAGCAGTCTTATCATAGGACCCTTAGTCATTTATTTTTATCTTTGTTTGACAGTGCAGAGTGATGGAATGAGCAGTTGAACTGCTAAGTTCGAAGCATTTCATCTTCACAAGCTTAAAAGGAATAATAAGACTGATTCAGCTGGCTTGACTGTTGTCTATGATACCATTTCTTGTTAAGGTTGTGAACCTGCAGCGTGTGCCACCTTCGATAAAACATTGGCCCACAATTTTGAAGATGACTTGGAGAATTACAAAGGTTATATCGATCTGACAACTCAGCTAGTTTCTTCTTTGTACTGAAATTACTGAAAAGAAAAAAAACTGCTGACGTTTTTGTGCAAATGCAAAAGTCCCAGGAAATAATGATGGAATATTGGAACGTGCCTTTTAATTGAAATCAATAAGCAGAAGCCTGGTGGGTACAGTGACGTCATGAGGAATATTGCTCGAAGCTACAGTAATAGGTTTAATGGTACTATCCATGTGTGTGTGTCAAACAGTTCTGAGGTAAAAGAGAGTCTGTATTGAGTGGCTGTGTCTTTTGGTATGTAGTTTTTTCATGTATCTAATACACCACCTCTTTAATTTTGCACCTTCCATGAGCGGTAGAGTGGAGGTTTCTGCACCTTAATGAGAAGAACCAGTGGTTCATGCACCTTTTTGAGACGTGTTGTGTAGCAACTGAACCCCTGTAGGTGGAACTTGTCTTTTTTTTCCATGCCAGCCTGTGTTTCTTGTTTAGAAGTGGCACAAACTCCTACTGTAAATAATCAAGAAGACTGTTAAGTTGAGTTAAATCCCAAGTGTTCTTCCTTTCTGTTGCTGGATGCGTCTGATTATGAAATGTCAACAACTGAACTGAGCTTTTTTTTTTTATGTGAAAGTTTGTGTCTGCTGGAAACTTTTTGAATGCATGGTGACCTGGAGATCACAGGTCAGTACAGGGGATTCATTATTCCTGTTGCAGGTGGGTCTGGGCATAACTTAGGAATGTGTTCTTAACCTGAAATGCTCTCACAGACGACTCATGACTTTCTCCGTCTGGAAAAGAGGGATTTTTTTTTTTTCTGAAGACAGGTACGACGTCAAAACGGGGAAAGAGTTAATGCTTCTCATTCAAGGCAGTTGAGTCAATCTTATTGAGAAAATAAGTAGAGGCATGAAAGATAAAGCTCAACCTATTTTCATTATTGATTAAAATTCTATGGATGTGTTTGCCTAAAAGGTTTGACCTGAGGGTATATGGACAGAACAAAAATGCAGTACCTTGTAAGTATTCTGTTAAGATAATGACAACAAAACCTCAGTAAGCTTTGCATTTGACTGTAGATGCCACATGAGCACCCCTCCCCCACTTACCTCTCCAGTGTCTCTGAAGACTGTTGTGCTTCCTGTCCTTCATGCAGCTGGTGTCATGTTTCACCTCCACAAGTTTATTCATGTGTTTCAGAGAGAGGCAAAGCAGTGGTTTTAGGGAGCTGAATCTGAATTATTAGATGTATGCTTAATTTGCGTAGTGGCTTATTACCGAGCCAAGTTTACACAAGTTCAACACAACTCATGTTACATCGTCATGCCCCCCAACCTTTTTTTTTTTTGTTCATTATGGCAGTACTCAAGTTATGCTCTGCCAGGTGTATTTTCAGCTACCATGATCCATTAAATAGTATATAACAGGATTTTCTACAGAAAACTTATCTAAAAATCTAAATAAATCCACTTTAACAGGAACTCTGGATTTAATGTAGGAAGTTTCAGGGACGTTCAATCTGCAATGAAATTGAATTCTGTGAAGAATGCAATACCTCATTTAGCATAATGTCTACTAAATCTGTCAATGTTCCTGCCTAAAGAAGCAAAACAAGGTATGACGTTAGCCAATTTACTGTTCAAATGTCTGAATTTAGTTCCACTACCACGGGACTGTTATTGATTGTGTCCTTCACAGTGGTGTTAATGAAACCAGAATACCATTACCACTGACACCCTTAGAATAACAGTGAGTCTCCCACATAGATCAAAAAGTAAAAGGAAACTTTAAAGGCGAGAAACAACAAGGGCTTGAATGAGTTATACACAGTGACCTTCTCCATTCTGACTCACTTACTAGAGCTGAAATATCACCAGTGAATCAGCATTGATTCCAAGGAAGCCACGTTAGTCTGCTTTCACAGCACAGCAGCTCAGCCCAAATCCAAAAATGTCCACAAAGCACCATTGACCCAGTCAGAATATCCTGTTGCGCCTCATGAGCCTGGTCTAGAAGCACGGGTTTAGGGCCTGTGTTGCGATGAGTTGAACGAGTAAAGTAGAAGTAACTGTGGGTACAGTATGTGTCAGGGCCAACTCAAGTAAGTGTTCAAAAAGTCCCTCACACACAACCGATTGCACAGTGCTTGTATGCGCAGTAGGTGTGTGTGGTTGTGTTTTACTTTGTGTGCATTTGAGAATAGAAAGCTTTCATTTTTAGTACGTTCTCAGCAAACTGTAATTTCTGTACCTTTCAACGTTTTTGTTTACTCTTCACAAAACATGTAGACCTACACACTTGAATGGATAAGGTGTGGCACGGCATGGGGAACCTTTTGTCACTAAACAGTGCATACATAAATATGATTATACACATGTATAGATAAATACTGTATATTATATATAGACGCACACATAGAGGTCAGATTGTTTGTTGTGCACTCGCAGCATGAGGTATATATTTACCCAGAAACAGCGCTTCTTCACAACCTGTGCAGTAATTGGTCTGCCCATGTCTTTGCCCCAGCTCCTTACCCTCTGTAACCCTGTAGCGCCAGTGGACATCCTGTACCGCTCATCCTATTCTTTCTGTGTTCCAAGTGCCAATAACTTTGTGAAAGCCCTGTAACTGTGACCCAACATTATCAAAGGTAATTGCACATTAACGACTGTAAAGTAAATAAATACAAATCATAGAGAAAATGTCAAATGGATTAAATAATGAATATCTTAATAAAAGATTTGTAACAATTTCTCTCTGACTCCTTTCTTACTGATTTTTTGACTGCCTTAAAAAATTGGCTGAGATGTAAACTGAGATTATGACTCGACCAGGTGTCAACTTTTTCCTATGGGGGGCCAAAACTGAAACTGTCTTGTTAAGATCCCAAGTTCCCTTAATTGACTTCCTGCACAAAGTGTCACTGCCCACAGTGTTCTGATAAAGAAAAATAATGAATAAATATGGATCCTACACACTGTATTTAAACAGCATTGTTTCCAAAAATCGGGCCAACTTTGATCCATGGGCCCTACGTAGGGCAGCCCTGGACTAGACTCAGCCCACCCCTTAAAGCAGCACCTTCATGTCCAGTGCTTATTGGGGTTCTTTTCATACATGACACTGGAATAAAGTACATTTCTAAAAAAGCATTTCCTTGAGATTCTTAATTGATTTACTGAAACCAGTTTCCCAAGTATATTTTTTTTAGAGAAATGCTCTTCACTGTGGAATGATTAATGTCATTTACTGTAGGTGAGCAACTTTCATCAACCTACAAATAACATGCTCAGGCTCAAACTTTCCTCTTCGTGCACACTTCAGCACTCACACCTGGAGGCTGTCATGTATGACTTGTTCATCTCATGCTTTAGAACAGATATTCCCACGCAGCTGTTTCTGGCTTCCTTTGGCTATAGATTTGCTTTCATACTTGATGTACAGTACTTAATGTAGTTAAAAACAAAGCTGCCTGGTGAGGCCAGTCTTCACTGGCATGTTTTATTCTGTACTCTGTAACAGAGCAAACACTTGTGACAAAATGATGCAGCTCATCTGTATACATACGGGTTGTGAAACAGGGTTTTATATTGGCTCAAAAATACACATCATGTATCTAAAACCACCTTTCCTCAAAGTATACACGTATACTGTTATACACCAATTAGACCTAAGTTCTGAATCAATAATACATTTTCATTTGTAACTTTGTTACCAAGAGGTTTTTGGCTATTGTAATGACTTCAATCAAGAACAGGCTTGGTGCATTTTATTTATGGTGGTTCAGCTGGGGGAAGAAAAACAAACAAACAAACAAACAAAAACATCATCTTTGAATGGACCCTGTATTGGATAAGACATTGGTACCTTCTTTCTTTTCTTTGCACGTGTAACGTCCTTAAACCTTCACTTTGTCTCAAAAGCAGACACCAAAGGGTGCATAGCCCAGAGCAGAATCAAGTTATTTTTCTAATTTCCCTTGTCAGTGCGCCACCCAGTGTCAAAAGGCTGACAAGACAACTGACAACTCACTGATATATCCACTATTTTGCCAGCTCAGTTTTCTGTCAACACATTAATAAAGGAAGCAGCAACAGTGTGCTTTAAATCTGCATTAATCTATTTTTTTGATACCAGCATTAAATTAATTTAGTCTATATAATGTCGAACTGATTGCGTATAGTGCCACAATTTTACTCTAAGGTGTTTTTTTTTAGCCTCTTTCAGGATGTTGTTTTATTTTTACTGCTTGTACATTTAGTTTATGATTTAGCCTGAGCTCAACGTCCAGTATACCCAGTAACAAATGACAGCTAAATTAGCAAATAGCTAGTGAAGAAAATCAAACACTGAACGGGTTTAGAACCAAATATCTTTCTCAAGAGTTGGTGGAGACCACAGCAGAGCTAAAAGGCTGTGTCAGTGGCTCCAAATATGACTCCAGTGAGACATAGCGGCTGTGAGTCTGTCTGCTTTTAATGCCCGCTAGTAGAAGAACGTAGATCACTATCTGTTTCAGGCATCATATCTTGGAAAGGAATTCACTACAGTCCAATGCAGTGGTTACATAATTCTCCAGATGTGGAGCACAGCCTCTCAGCAGTTTGAAACGCTGAAATATTTTGCATGGGTATAGGTGGGGGATCATCATGTTGGTGCCATATGGGGAATTATGCATATTTACAAGAGCAGAAGGACAATGTAGGCCTGTTGCCTGAAATGTGAAATGCAGGATATGCATTAGATATGCAATTTAGATTGGATTAAAAAAATGATGAACTAATGCCGCTCAAAAGACATAAAAAGGGGCTAAAAAAATAAGAGTGTTTTAATGCTGCAGCCTGCAAATTAATGCGACAGGCAAGTGTTATATTTCACTGGAGCTTTTCACTGGGCTCTAGTCTCCACACATTTGCTTCAGTTCCATAAAGTAACCACAGGAGGGCAGTCTTCAATCGATTACTAGATTGAAATGTTACAGAGCTCAAAAGCACACTAAAAACAATTCCCCTCCACCACTACTGATGAACGGAACTTAACCCTGAGCAGTTGGAGCTGTTGGAGGTTAGGAGGAAATGTTCGTATCCTCTTTGGATGTTATTGATCACTGTAATAAAATTTTAAAAAATCCCTTTAAGAGAGGCATATCAACTAAAAACAAGGTGATAATCGGTGAAAATGATTTGTCACTTTCTTTTTTCATTTCCTTTCATATGACACTTACCGATTTTGATGCATTCCTATTATGTTTTTCTTTTTCAGACATTTATAGCACATTTTAAAAAATGCATACATCACCCTGTCATCCTCTGCAACTGATGCTTTGTTGCACTGTTGCCACACCAGAAACAATCACCTGCATACTTTAAATTCTTCTGGAAGTTCAGCGGCTCGGAAAAAACAAGTCTCTCACTCTCTGATCTCACTCTCCAAGAATTCAAATCTATGACACATTTTCAAACTGCTGCTGCTCGAGAGTAAAATGTAGAGTTTAATGTTGTCATGTTGATGTAACATTGTCCACATGTGTCCACCTCTGCCTCTGAAGTCTAAAAGTACAATGCAGTTTCTGATCATGATACATCCCGGGATGAATTCCATTGCCCAAATATGGGCAGAGGGAAGTGGCGAGCCCTGACGCAATCCTCACTGCTGTTACTTTAAATGGCTTCAGGAAACAAGGGCTCCCACGCGCGTCATGGGTTTTCCTCTGTATGTGCCACAGGAGGAGGATGTGCTTAATATGGGCATCTGTCTGTTAACCTCCACCCCCCTTTTCTTTTTCCCTTCAAAAGGAAGCAGCACACTGGGGGGATGGGTGAGACTGGACACTGGTGCAGGCTTTCTTGACTGTTCCAGAGCAGTGGCATAGCATTCATCCCTAGTGTGAGAGAGACTAAACATAGACAGGAATATCTCTCGCAGACCTCTCCACTTTCCCTGCTCCGGGTTTGCTTATCAAACAAATGCATCAAGGTCACCTTAGAGCTTGTTAATACCTGTCCTTAAACATTTAGAACCGCCTGAATGTATTTTCACTAATTGGATTAATTGAAAATCAGGTGCCTGATAAACATGACTTGCCTAGTTGTACCAAGCAGAGAAAAGTCAATGCTTCATATGTAAATTAAATGTTTGCTGGTATTCTTACAATAGGCTTTGTTTGTATGTTTATGAAACAAATGTCTTGCATGTGGCAGGGCTGATTCAGTCAGACACCTTTTAAACTGTACCATGAGTTTGAATGTAAAGGCGCACACCTCAACCCAAATTCATTTTTTTGGTCGATCAAGGGGCTAGATGTAACAAGTAAAAACTGCAACATGCAAAGGTTCCCCTGAAAAGTTGCATGTATTGATAGTTTCAATGAGTCTAATTGAAAAGCCCGATATAGCTTTAAAAGCAACAGCTCGACAAATCTGTATCCAAAACCAGAGTCAGGATCTGTGGCCCATATCCAATGCTGACAGGTGTTAGACCTAGCTTTGGAAAACTGCTTGTCCAAAGTCCAAACTCCAAAGCTGTCTACATGTGGCAACCTGTTTAGAATACGTAACATGCAGTAACATACCTGGAAACTACAGAAATGAGTCTTACAGGCAGGTTGAAGTTATTTTCCAGAAGGAACTGGCTGAAATAGAGCAATATAAATGTATGATTTATATAATAAATTGCCATGCGTGGCCCTTGGCTCAGGGTGGTATTTTATAAACCTTCACCCTGCAATCCAGCAGCTGTCAGAGAAAATATTGATAATTAAATAAATAAGCAGCCATTAAATGACTTCTGTTTGCTTTGGAGCTGTTGTGGGGTTAATTTTATGTGTTATTCACTCTTTCTGGTAGGATTGGACGGACCTATTTCTCAAAATGTCAGAGTGATTGAATTCTTTTATTTCTTCTTTGCTTGCTTGTTGTGTGCAGATGTCAACATCAGCAGACATGGTGCGTTTGCTCCGTTGTCTTTTGGTTCTGCTGTGTGTTTGAACGGTTGGATGATCCGGATCTTGACACCGGCGGATGAAAATAGCCCCAGCTGTCTGAGCAGTTGTTGCAGGGCTGTTTGAGACCGAGGACCGGGTCTGAGGCCGGTGGGCGGGGCTCGATCATATGACGCTGGGTGAGTGACGTCAACGAGGTGATAAGTAGTTGTCCTGTTCCCGGTCTGGGTCTGCATTGTGTCTGTGGGTGAAGTCAGACTGAGTCTACAAAACGTAAACCCCGATTGTTTGTCCTGGACTACTTTCAAAACAAGCTGCGACATGGAGGTCAGCGCCGAGGCCAAGAGGATCATGATCGTTGCTTTGGGGAAATTGTACAGCTCCCGCACCCAGCGAGGGGGTCTCCGTCTCCACCGGAGCCTCCTCCTGACCCTGGTGATGAAATCCGCCCGGGACATGTACCATGCGGCCCAGGCGACGACAGGAAGTGTTGCATCGGGATGTGAACAGCAACACTACACGGCTGAGCCTCACCCGGAGCTCCAGGGTCCCGCTTATCCTGCCACCGGAAAGCCTCGGATTTCACCCCGAGAGGAGGTCGTAGGTCCCCCCACCGGCGCAGAGGACAAGGAGAACCTGTGCCCGACCGGCCCGGCGCAGCACTCGAGGAAAAGACGGGGCAAAGCGGCCGTGGAGCCGGACTTTCTGCCGTGTAAGAAAGCAAAACTCGAGCAGGGAAGCTGCCCTCAGCAGCTCGCAGTAAATCCACTTCTAATGGACTACGCGAAGTGCAGCAGTGAGCTGGGAGCTCCCCCGACCCCCATGCCTCTACAGAGAGCCATCGCAGCGTGTTGAAACCCTGCGCCCGTTGAGGGCGATGAACTTTTTCCCACACGGCCACAAAGCCTGAACGCGCCGCGCAGCGGGTTTGGGAGCTCCACCCGGGATAAAGCGTCCCAAAGGTCCCAAGCGCGACTCTGAACCAGCTGGGGCGCGTTGGAGGAACCAATAAGGAAGCAATGAAGCAGTCGGAGCGTGGTGGTCCCGGTGACTCCTGGCCTAGTTGTTGGCCCCAGCTCTGGGACTGGCTTCAGCTGGTCAAAGGCGGAGCTGGGAGAACTGGCTCATCCGGATGAGGCCTTGAGCTGCTTTCACGGACTTTTACACAGGTCTGTTCAGGAAGCAGATCTACTCAGCAAATGCAACCTTGTGTGTTTTTGTCGACTGAAGAAGAGAAATGTGTTGATGAGTGAAGTGTGAAAAATTCAATGACAACTACCTCACTATTTATTAAACACTTTTGTACTTAATTTGGAGTGCTGTGGTGTTTATAACATCTGAGGAGGGAACGGGGTAGAAATGAGGGTGTGGTGGTGTGTAATAACCAGTGATATTGAGAAAAAAAAATGCTGCCATGTTTGTGGTAAATTTGCTGTTGGTGCAAAGTTGGTGTGAAAGAGGGATGTGGGTGTGTGACAGGAAACTGGTTTGGGTGTGAAGAAGTTTGCCTCCTTCCCCCACAACTTACCGCCCCCCATAGTGATTTGCAGAACAAAAGCAGGGGGCAATTCATGAGTAAAGAGTAGGGGGGTGGGGGGCTGTTAAGCCATTGAGCCACACACTGGGAATAATCAGGGTCCACTGACTCTGGACTCTTGGCCGTGTCCTGAAGACTGTAGTGACAATAGTTATTGGTTCAGGTCCAGCAAACAGTGTGCAAAAGGTTAGGTCAAGCATTCAATTAATTGTGGAGTGTTGCCTATCACTGGGTAATCGTTGGTAATTCTGAGTGACGGAGATAAGGTTTTATAGGGTTGTGGATAACTGTCTTACTCATTTTGATCTGAGTAAAGTTGAATCTGAAACAACAGTTCAGTATCATTTTCAGTGGCACAGTCAGTCTGCACTAAACCACCAGGAACTGAGGAGGATTTTTACAAAACTACCTTGTAATATAACATAGAACTGTTATTTACTGTTATGTTGCAGTAGGCTGTAATTGTTGGAATGCAATGCCCCTACAGACGATGGAGGTGGTGCAGTATGGATTCACCAGTGTTGGAGGGGGGAGGGGGTTAACCCAGGAAAACAGAAGGAATGTGGGGGGAAGTGCCTGCATGAGGCCCCAACTGTGTCGCTTATTCTTCCGGCTGAAACCGGAGCACCCTGTCTGTGTACACAGGGCCGGGATGGGTGGCCGGAACTGTCTGAACATGCCTCTGAAAATACACACGTCATACAAATTGTACAAACACATGCACACTTGTTCGCCTTCTTGTGTAGCTCCATTTAGATCGCTCATTTCTCTTTTACTCTTCCCCCCGGCTCTCTCTCACTCTGTGAATGAATGTGCTGATTCGTCCTTTTCCTCGGCATGACTAAGCACTAGATGTAATTTTCGAGTGGCTGTTTGGTGTTTTTCAAACCTGCTAGAATTCAAGCATTACACAAACAGAGCAAAGGGGAGCTGGAATGCATATGAGATGAATACACTCAGAGCAGCTGGTATTATTTCACTGCTCCCTCATCATGCTGAGACTCTCTGGAAGAAGAGATCTTGTGTCTGGGGACCTTCCTGGCTATGAGGCAAAACCTAAAGCTGCACTAATAGGTATTTTTACACAACATTGATTCCTAAAAACTTGACACCATGTAGAAAGTAAATAAAAACAGAATGCAATCATTTGCAAATGAAATGTGTTCACCAACAGCAGTGTTCCTGAGTCCATGTAGTAACAACCTTTATACAATCATGTGTTCACAAAGTGGTGAACCTCACTACATCCTTGCTTGTGAACGACTGAGCCTTTCCAGGATCCTTTCATACCCAATCATGATACTATCACCGGTTACCAGCTGACCTTTTTACCTGTGGAACGTTCCAAACAGGTGTTTTTGGAGCGTTCCACAACTTTCCCAATATTTTGTTGCTCCTGTCCCAATTTGTTTGAAACATGTTCCTGCCATCAAATTCAAAATAAGCAGATATTAATAAAAATCAATGATGTTGATGAGGTAAAACATTATTAAATTGTCTTTGTACTGTTTTCAATTGGGTATATGCCAAAAAAGGATAAGTAAATGATCACATTCTGTTTTATACATGTTTTCCACAGCATCACAACTATTTTATTTTTTTTAGACTTTAGAAAAAGTTAGTGACTAGTTAGTGTACATCGTGGGACATTCAGCAGCTATGGGATCGGATATCTTCCTTAAGAGCTGGTGAAACAGAGTTAGAAGAGAGTGAATGTATAACATTTGGCAGGTGGATAGAAACATGACTCCAAGTAAATGATAATGCTGCTCTGCGTCTGCTGGGTGTGTAGTCAACTGCTTGTTAGCACATACACAATAACTTTAGAAGATAAAATATGTTAATGTTGTGTTTACAGCTTGTTCTACTGCCCTCAAGTGGCCAAACAAATCAAGTCGATGCAGCTTTAAAGTTTCTGCACTCCAGCAGCACCATCTGTGTTTTGTTTGTCTTGCATGATACACAATCCTGCCAATGGCTCACACTATTCCACTCACCTACAGGTGGCAGTAATGCAAGAAAAGCAGCAATACGGCAGGAAAGACAGAGAAGAAGACTGCAGCCAGTAAACATGTACACAAACAATGCATGTTTCAAAGTGTAACAAAAAAAATTGGCTCTGCAAATGTCTTATGAGGAAGGACACGCCTGTGTGCCTATGTGCCAACATAACTGTTGTGCATTTACAAGCAAAATACACAGGGAACCTTTAAGCCAAAATATGAGCCATACACAGCCACAACACACATCCTCACACCTCAAAGGACTAAAGCAACAATGTGGACAAGAAATGAGGCAAAGCGGTGTGCATTCTCTCTGGATTTTATTCTTTAGGAAGAGTTCTGTTTGGAATTACAAAATGCACTGGTAGAAATAGCGGTGAGACAGGTTGAGAGTGCGACAGATAAGAGTGTGAGAGAGACAGAGTTAAAGAGAGAGAGAAAAAAGAGGGAGTGAGTGAGAGATCAAAGGTTCCACAGCCAGTTAGAATGAGTACATCATCAGATTTGGCTAACTCCTGCACCCCCTGACCCCCACAAAAAGTAGAAGGGAGAATACACCGTCTTCTGAACTGTACTTTCTTTTCTTTGTATACATTTTTTTTAAAAACAGTTCTTTTTTTTGTGGTGTCCTGAACATGGTTGTGTTGTGCCTCAACCCCATGTAACAGAAGAAAACAAACGAGACTGACTCTCACCAAAGTCTCTGTTGTGTTTTTATTCTTTAGACATTTTTTTTTTGTAATTTTTAACCTTTTTTGTTCTCAAAAATAGAAGGAAAAAAAGGAAACGTTGCTTTTTAAAAACATCTATCTATTTATATATCTTTTTTTTTATTCCTCTGAATTCATTAATCTGCTTTTTCTTTTATGTCCTGAAGATGACTGTTAACCCACGGTGTGGCATGCACATAGCACATGCATTTCTGGAACTAGATATTTTTTCCTTTTTTAAATCTTTTGTACTTAAAAAAAAAAACTTTTTTTTTTCTCAGTAGCGGCTTTACATTGCTTTTTGAAGACTTGTGTGGTTAATCAGCGTGTTAGTGGATTTCACTGCAGCATAGACACAAACATGGATGGTGAATGTTTGGGACTTTGCATGTTTCATTCAGGGGGTTACTGACATCACTCACACACACGCACACGCCCATGCACACACGCGCCAACACACAGAGTCGGAGATTGTTTACAATGATTTGACTGAAACAGCCTAAGATTTCAAAACGATTTCTGGAGACAGAGAATAAAAAGCAAAGCAAGCACAAAAAACAAAATACTAAAATTTATCAGAAACACACCCATCCATTTACATACACACACGCGAAAAACCCACTTACACACACACCACAACCAGGAGCTACATACCTAGTGTGCTTTCTGATTTTAAGTGTAGTGATGTGAAAAAATACTTGTCTGTGACATTCCACTGAGGTTGGAAAGACACTAATAGGCAGTTTTTTTTCTTTTCTATTTTTTTTCTGTGCATTCTCTGGTCAACATGTGATAGGCCTCCAGGTAAAAGGTAGGTCAAACAAAATAAATAATAATAATAATAATGTTGGGGCTGACAGAGGTGTGCATTAGCAATTGTTAGTTTGAGGCACACAGAGAAACACACAGAAAGAAATTAAAGATACACAGGAGTGATACACACAGAACACAGATGTTTTCCAGGACCATGACAAGGCCCAGACATCTTTTCTCCAACCCATCTGAACAGTGCGACCGTGCCATTCATTCGCCTGTGTTTACACATGGTGAACACATATGAGGCGGTCTACAAGTGAGAGAATGAGCTACACTGGTGCTCTGATACTGAATAACAACTCTCAATCAGAAGTGAAGTGAAGGGGGAGGTACAAAAACTAAAGGGACACTGTTTGTCATACAGCGCCACCAGAAGGTCACAAGTGGTGGTGGAACTCTGCTGAGTTTCTGCAGTAAGACTCGTCCATTTAAATGCAGAAACCTGCAGGGGACTTCTGTGTTTGGATTTTAATCAATCAAATCAGCCACTGTGTAAATTCTGTATGGTGTTGAAAAAGAGTGACAAGGAATGCAGATCTGTTGACTGCTTTGAGTAATCTCTGTGACTCATGTTTGCCCCCCTGCAGACTCATTCTCCCACAATGCACAATGCAACTGTGGGTTAGAGCTCCACCCCAGGGTTGGAAAAATGATAAACTGAGCTCAAAATAAAATAAACATTCAGAACAGAATACTAGACCAAATGTGGAGAATCTGTCTCATCATCACGATCATCATGATCATTTTAAGTTATTATATTGTCTGTTTATCCATTATTACGGTCAATAACAAAGGAAACAAAGATGAAGAGTTTCTCTCCTTTCTCCAGCTTTCTATTGGTCTCTTTCTCTCTGATGTCTCTGTTTTAACACCAAACCCTGGAAGACTTTGAGATGTTACTGATTTGTCGCACTTATTCATTCCCTAATATGGACACCACATCCTTCACCCGCCTTACCCTGCTTCCCAGTGTATCACTTTAGGATTATCGCCTTAGTTACAAAAGGTTACTTCCACAAAAAATATGTGCAATTCCAGCTGTCCCAGTGGCAGGCGTCTGGCACAGAACATACAGACAAGCAAGCAAAAAGTAATCATTTTGTTCCTTCTAGATATGGATGCAGTAACTATTCAATCGCTCTATAGCCTTCTGTCACTTGATTTTAGTGTAAATGAAGGTACAGAGAGGAATGTCATACAGAGGAGAGAGAGAAAGAGACACAGAAAGGCATTTTTACTAAAAAGAGAGAACCCCTAAAGACCACAACAGAAATGACCAAGTAAAGTTTCCCCCCGCATACAGTAGATTTTCATTGTTGCTATTATTATTATTTTTTGTATCATTCATGCAGGATTCCACAGGGTGTACAACTCCGCAAGTCTAAAAAACGAAGCTGTGTGGGGTGCAACAGAAGATTCAAGCTTCAATGTTTTGAAGAAGTAGAAGAGAAGGAGGAAGAAGAAGCAGGAATAGAAGAAATACTGCAGAAAACAGTTATTGGTTTGTTTTTTTGTTTCTGTTTTTTTCTTCTCTCATAGGTCATAGGTTGAGGTTGGTTAAATTGTTTCTGGGAGGAGGGTGTTCTCCAGGGACAGGGGTAAACATCCCCAACACACCCATCCTGTCCTCTAGATTTTGACCGAGGGACTTGTCAACCCCGTGCAACACTCCCCAACTCTCCCACCCACTTAGCCATCTCACCTCAAACAGGTAGAGGGCTCATTGTCAGTTTTGTTCTTATTTAAAAACACAGATGATAAAACTCATCAATATTCAACTGGTGGCTGGGAGGGTTGGATTTGATTCTTTTTGCAGCTAACTTAAGTGAAGTTAGCTTTGAGAAGCCCCCCAAAAAAACCCAAACCAAAACAAAAAAAAAAACAAAACAGTAGTCGTTCTTTTGTCTCTGACTGTAAAGTGTCTTTTGTCGAGTCGCAACTCTTGACATCTTGTAAGTGGCTGTAGCTCATTGCCAGAGGCATAATTTAAGACACACAAAGACTAGTGTCCATCACCCCACCTGCTTGCATCCTTAAAAACTGCAGTTTGAGGTTGGTCTTATTTGGCATCAAGAGATGAATGCAACAACAATGCAAGCAGAGCATAGAGGTGGTTTGTAACCTCCACTTACACCCCTTGTTTCTCAGATCCTGCCTTAGCATTCTTGTTTCATCCTTTCTTCCTGACACCTGTCCCTTCATCTAGCCCACCGTCCCTGGGACATGCCAAGCAGTGGAGGAGAGGAAAAAATTGAACAGACGAGAAAGAAAGAATCATGGTTTCCCTTGGCAGTCAGTGCTCTCGCTCAGAGCTTCCTATCTTCATCTTTCGGTCCATCTATCAATTTTTTTTTCCTCCTTACACCCCTCCCCCATCCCCAGAGGCTAGCACCAGTCGTCGTCCTCCGTCTCGCTGTAGGGTTCATGCAGGCCCTTGCGGGGACCCCTAGGATGCCCAGCTGGAGGGGGGACCTTGTGTGGTCCAGTATGCGGGGGTCCATGGAGATGTGTGGAAGGTGATGAAGAGCGGTAGCCATTGGGTAGGCGGCGTTGGGCAGCAGGCTGCATCTGGCCCTGTACAGGCCCAGTCAGGGCAGTAGTGGGAGGGGGCGCATGGTGGGCAGTCCTAGGTGAGGTGCGACTGGGCTGTGGGTGGGGCGGTGGATGAGGGTGGGGGTTGTTTACAGGGTGAGGCTGGGGTGGAGGAATTGGATGGGGGTTATGTGGCTGTGGTTGTGGAGGAGGCGGCAGTGGATGGTTGGCCAGAGCATGGGGGTGGGGGTTGCCACCCTGCATCGGGTTTTGCTCATAGGCAGGTGGTTCATGGTGGGGCTCATAGTCCTGGTACTCCTGGTTGTAGAAGCATCCATCCCCTTCCATAGAGCCGCCTCCTCCACCTGTGTCTCCCCAGCGAGGTGGGGGATGATGACCCTGGCGGGGTGTGCCATGATGGGCCAGTGGGAGGCCAGCCGGGGGAGGGCCTTGGCCTTGGGGAGGCTCAGGTGAAAAGCGGCGGGGGGCTGGGGCTGGGGCTCGGCCCTGTGGTCCCCCAGATTGTGTGGGCATGGCCTTACGAACTACAGGGGAATAGGTAACATGGGGCCGGGGTGTTGCAGGGGTCTGAGGCAACTGTCGACGGCCTCGGCGTGGCGTACTGGTCCCCGAGGTTGAGGGGACAGGACTTCCGCTGACCGAACTACTGCCCTACACAAAAAGTGAAATAAAGCAAATAAAAAGAACGAACCACAAATTCAACGACAGAACATGTAGAATAAAGTAGAGGATGGGAAAGATAGAGTATAAAACAAATAGAAAGGGAAAGAAAGAAGGCAGGAGAGTCCAGATAGAAAAGCAAGAAACAACAAGAACAAAAACCACAGCAACAATAAGAGTAAAAGCACCAGTCATAATGCATGTGGAGTGGAGGAGAGAAAGGCAGAAATGAAAGGCATCAAAAAGTAACAGAGCAGAGGATGTGGATAAAAAAGATGAGATTCCAAACAGCACCATACATAGAGAAGCAACATGTCACGCAGAGGAGAGAAAACAAAAGACGACAGGAGAAAAGAAGGGTAAAGGGTTGATTTCCGGAGCAACAAATGTGGTACAGGGTAAACAAGGAGACTAAACATACATAAAATGTGTTTGGTTTTAAACTATTGTGCGTGAGCTGCAGGTATGCAACATGCTGAGTTAAAAAGTTATTTTTTCAAATTACAAAAGACAAAAATTCAAATAGTAGAAAACAATTCTTGCTTAATTTGTCTTCCTTCACAAGACTTTTCAAATTCTAACATAATTTGTGCATCACAGAAGATCGACAGCAAAGGTACTACAGAGCTACTTTTTGTTTGCTATTCTACTACATTGCTAGGATGTTGTAGGTTATGTGTTTGGAAAAGGATGCCATAAAAGGAAAGGTAGTGGGGGGTGGGGGGGGGGGGGGTGCATGAGGGAACACTGGCAGTGTAAAAACACTTAGGTAGGGCAGATAGGGGCAGCAGTCAGGTACTCAAATATACATTTTTATGCATATTTGTTGGGTAGTTGGAACAGTGATTTGATAACTGTGACTTCATTTAACAAACATTTACTTGTACTCACAAAATTATACCCACAATAATGAATCTATTTGTGTGCATGTAGTCAAATACATACATATATAGGAATGTACATAAAGGGATCATACTATCTTTGCCAATTTGAACACAACGTTGTGTTGTTAAGGGAAACAACACATCTTGGCCTCTAATTTGCAGGCAGCATCAAATGTAGTAGTCCCACAATAACTCAAGATGTATCTTTGTCCCTCTATTTATTATCTTATCAGACAGTAACATACTTTCTAGTGAGTTTAGGACTCTTAGGACTCTTCACGGTTCTCAGGATAACTCAGAGGAGATCTGTTAGCTCACTGAACACCACCAGAGGAACTTTCATAACAAAGCTACATCAGAAACGCCACACTTACCACACCATTACAGTGTTTTGTTATCGCCAGAAAAGGCCGCGATAGCATTATTGGGTGATTGTGCCAGTCAACCACCATCAAACTAGAGGCTCTTGTGTTACATTTTTCAGCAAAACTCTGAATTTTGTGCTAAAAAGTTCCAAAACTAGACACCACATGCACACAAGTACCAAGGAGCCCACCTGTCTGTGCGTCATGCACTCGCGACCCTCACTGGGCGATCGCGACCAGCGTCTGTCCCGTTCTCTCTCCCTCTCCCGGTCATGCTCTCTGTCACGGGAGTGCCTGTGTCCATACTCGCCCCCTCGCTCTGCTACATAGCGCTCCTTGTCCACAGATCCATGGTGGTGGTGATGGTGGTGGTGGTGCTTACGGTCTTTGGACCGGCCGCGATCTCTGTCACGATCCTTGTCTTTGGACGTGAGGTCGCCTGACTGGGTGGTTGTGCTCAGGTCTGTGCCCAGGCCTGCAGAGGGTTCAATAATGCTCTGTTTGAATGCAGCTTCTACACTGTGCAACTGTGTTAATACAGCACCAATAAAACCATCAAGTTATTGCCTTCTATACATGTGGAAGTCTGTGTGTATGTGGTCTTTCCGACCTGTGTCAGCCTCCGTGTAGCGACAGAGGGACCTCTCAGACGCCCGATGGCCCCGGTCTTTTCGCCGGTGCCCATGTCTGGAAGTTCTCCCCTCCTCAGGTATTACACGCTCCATGTTGTAATCGTCCGCCCCTCCTTTGTCTCTGTGGCCACGCCCAGACCTGCTGTGGCCCAGCGAAGAGGCCGAGCGTTTCATGGGACTGCTGTCATTGATGGTCTGAGAGAGAAAGAGAGAGACCACCAAGGCAGGGAGGGAGAGAGGGAGAGATGCAGTGGATTCCTTTGATTGTTAACTTGGTGTTTTTTGTGAGTTATGGGGCAAGAGACACTGTGAATGTGAGTACTGTATATGTATGCATGTGTGTGAATGAGGTCTGCTTTCTTGAACTTGAATGATGAAAGCCCACCTGCCTTCCTCCCACATCCCATCCCAAGTCAAACACTGCCACATTAGTAATAATGTTCCAATCATGCTACTTAAAAAATATAGATACTGTGTGCAGTTTATAGGGCATGGACTGGCAAAATAATTATTTGACCCCTACAGAAAAAACATCACAATTTTCATTAGCACACTGTAGATGCTTGATGTATCAGTACATAAATCCTGTATAAACAGAAATCAAATTATGTTAATCGCCCCTCTAATATTCAAAATCATCCCTCACTCTGCACCGGCCTGCTGAATAGGTTACTGTGAACAGCTTCTGGTGCTAAAATGAAGTCTAATAATGTTGGTTGGTAAAACCACTTCTTACATTAAACTATATCTTATGTCTTTAATTCAAGCACATTTAAATCAACCGTATTATATAACCTAAAAACATTTATGGCAGGATTATATTCTTACTAAGAGTGACAGTTGTGATGCTAAGCAGACACAGCTGCCTGGTTTTGGCAACCAAGGGTTAGATCAACATTTCTTTTTCCATTTTTTAAAACTCCTCTTTTCATTATCCACATTTGATAATCCAACTTCGCTTAGGTCCAAGTTTGGCTACTGTTGGCCAAAGAGTGGACTGAAATACCAACCAAACAGTGTTACAACCCCAATTCCAAAAAAAGTTGGGACACTGTGTGAAAAACAGCCATCATTTTCAAATGACCTGTGTTTACTGACAGCGGTTTCACAAAGTGTTCCTGAGCCTATGCAGTAATATTCTTTATACAAGCATGTGTTCACAAAGTGGCGAACCTCGCTCCATCCTTGCTTGTGAGCCACTTATCACCCACCAATCATGAAACTATCACCTGCTACCAATAAACCTGCTGAATGTTCCAAAAAGGTGTTTTTGGAACATTCTGCAACTTTCCCAGTCTTTTGTTGCTCCTGTCCCAACTTGTTTGAAACATGTTGCTGCCATGAAATTTAGAATAAGCATACATTTATATAAATCAATAAAGTTGATGAGGTAAACCAATTACTGTAATACATTGTCTTTGTACTGCTTAAATACAGCATTTGAAAAGGATTATCAAATGATCACACTCTCTTTTACACAGTGTCCAAACTTTTCTGGAATCAGGGTTGTATAAATCTCTTATGTTTCCAATCCACACCGTAGGCACATATCTCCACTGCACCTGTGCTAGCCCCTCAATGAACAGCATTAGCCACAACTGGCTCAGAGCTAAACCTAAAATAACCCCCGACCCCTGATACAGAGAAATAAAAAAGTATATAAGAAAAAAAGTAAAAAGAAATAAAATAAAAGAGATGATGGCAAACGGCCATGCCTTCCATGCGTCTGTAACTTGCTTTGTAAAAGGGGATAGAAGGGTCAGTATGACTTGCAACCATCCTCCATCCTCACCACCCATAAACCTGTGAACATGGCACATTCCAGGCCACACAAAACCCCTCTATTTCTGCTCTGTTTCAGCGTGCTTTCCTCCAGCCATGCAGGTACATAGGGGTTGTCCTGAGTCCTCTACCCACATCAGAACTTTGTTCTGTAGTGCTGAGGCCTCTGAGGTGGGACAGCAGGACAGAGCCTATGGTGCCACAAGTAGCTGACCTGGACATGTAAACCATATCAGGCTACTTCAGTGCTAGATCCTTGTGGCAGGGGAGTAGGCCAGTTTTACAGGTATTGTGTATTAGACAAATCAACTGACAAATGACAGATTGGCAGATTATCTGGCCTCAGAGGAGTAGCACTGAGAATCCTAACAACATATCCGTTCACACGCACATATACCCAAGTCATTCCTCTTTCTGTCTCTCATTATTACTCACACACACTCGCAAAACTCTCACTCACATAGATAGACACACACCCACTTAAACGCATTTCAACAAATTTCTTGCATGCAGGTGGGCAGGTGTGAATGGAGACTTGGACACAGACAAGGAAACATTGACAACATCACTATGGACGAGCACACAGGCATGAGGACAGAGAGCAACAAAGCACTTGCAGCAGCAGCAGCTGGGAGAAAGAGACACAGAGAGATAGAGACAGAGGCCACAAGACAGTGTGGCATGACGGTTGAGAATGACAGGGGACGTGCAGAGTTCAGCCCAATTCCAAACCTAGAGAAGTAGACAAGGATGCTGGGATCAGTTTGGAAGCTGGGCTGGCATCAGATTTCGTCATGCCAAAAATAAATAAATAAATAAATAAATAACCAAATAACCCTACAACATGGAGATATGACAGATGAGGGGAAAATAAGGAGAGAAAAAAGAACGAGAGAGAGAGAGACAAGACAGGGAAGACAGGGTACATACACTGAGGGTACTGCCACGTTGTTTCCCTCTCCTCCGCTGCTGTATGAGCACAGAGAAGACGCACACACACACACACACAAACACACACAGAACCACAAAACACAGCAAAGGTGTGGTCACACACAGAACCAGGAAAGGGAGGAAAAGGAAAGGGAGTGGGACAGAAGTAAGGGAGAGAGGGATGGATTGATACACAATGAAAGAGCAAAGGAGTACAGAGGAGTACACGTAAAAACCAAAAAGTGTTAGGTGGAGGATCAACCCAAAAAGAGATGAGGTGCCACAGTGGAGAGAGGGAAGAGAGAGACAGAAAGAGAAGGAGGGACAGAGAAAGAGAGTCTGATTAGACATCGAAGCAGCAGTGAAGGTGGAATAGAAACACTTACCACAGACACTGGGGGTGGTTGGCGCCAAAACAGGGTTTTACAGTATAGACAAGGTCACCATGAAAATGCTCAATCAACGGCACCACGGTCACAACAGCAGTGACGACAATCAGCAAAATACACGTACAAATGGATATGCATAGTCTCTCTCTCAAACACGCGCGCGCACACACACACAATTACAATCAGACAACAAAGTGACAGAAACAGTGTGAGTTTCAGGGCACAGTGGACAGAAGACAGTGAGAACACAGAAAAACTGCAGAGCACACACATACACACAATGTGCGCACACACACGCGCGTACACGCACTTGCACACATATACATTTGTAACACACAATTTCATGCTGGTTCCAGTCCTGGTTGAAAAAACAACAAGCCCCCAAAATGATTTCAGCACAGGCAAAACCTTTGATAGGAAGGAAGAGAAGGTTTAGTACAAAAACAACAGCAGAACATAAATAGAAAATCTCTGTGGAAACCATGGAGGGCAGAGTGTGTGTGTAATCTGTGTGTGTGTGTACGTGTGTGCACATTAATATATAAATATGTTGTGTGCATATGACAACCAGAGCACTCACCGGGATATGAAACAATATAAAATGGATGAGTGTGTTAGATGGAAATGGGGACAACCACAATTAAAAACCTCCATGCAGGTGGCACGATGAGAGAGGGAGCAGAAGACAACAGGGGAAGAAGAGAAACCGAGCAGAAGGTCTGACTTTGCCTTGCTGTGGTTCTTTTGAATTCAAGCTTGGAGGTCAGCATTTCGGCAAAACATTTCCATGTTTTAGCCAGAAATATTGTCATGATTGGATATCATGTTTACTGGTCGCTCTTTGGATAAAAAATGTACCTACAAAAAAATTTTACCATTGCCCTGTACCATACCAGTGATAGTACACTTTTTTCAATATGGTCTTCATAACATTTCTCCAACATTGATTTGAGTAACAACAGCAATACATCTTTAAGTAGCAAGTCAGACCTTTGAGAATATGATCCTTTCAAACAAAAGGAGATGAGGAACAGAGAGAATGAGGGAAATAGAAAGAGAGTGGAAAGGTGAGAATGCTGCTCACTTGGTTGTCGCCTGGGAGGCGGGGCATGGAAGCGGCCCTGCCATGGCCTTCCATTGGTGGAAAGTGCTCAGTATCCGAGTAACCATCCTGCCCCATCTCTCTCATCTCTACCGTCTGTAAACAGAGCAGGAGAGCAGGAGATGGTGTGACGGCTGCCATGAAAACTGACAGGGAGTAGGGGGATAGGTGGGAAAGTTTGTTATCCAAAGAAAGCAGAGAACTGAGGGTCTCAGAGAGGTAAATGTGGTCAATGGGGGAATTTGGTGAGTGTGTGTGTGAAGAGCAACTTTGCCTTTTTTTTTCTTTGTTTGTTGTTTTAGTTTTAGATGAATGAAAAGCAAAGGAATCAGGTGTTTGGGTCCTAAGTGGATAAGATTGTGAGTACAGTATATTCCAAATAAAATCTAATTTTGTGTTTGCTAAGGCTGCTGTCAAAAATGGAGCTGCGAGCAAATGCAAAGATTCTTTGATTAATGGCAACTATGCCGGATGGAATCACAGCAGGAATGAATTTGAGAGGAAACCCATGTGCAGTCTTGAGGACATGTGAAAAACACAACTAATCAGATGATATTGATACATCGTGGCCATTAAATGAGGAAAATACTTTGTTTGAAGTATAGTTGTGGAGCTGAATTTGGCAGCTGGGGCTGTTGGCTTAGCCTCATGTTGCTTAGCCATACCTCCATTTAAGTTAGTTTAATTTTCAATCATTGGCTGAGATGAAGTACCACTATGTCATAACAGAGAGATAAAACAAACAAAAAAAACCCCCAACTCTGATTATGTAATGCTAGAAAAATACAAAACCACACGTAGCGTGTGTTTGCTGCTCAGTGACTCAGTCCGTCATCTCATCATATAAAATCTGAAGTGTTTGGGTGGTGTTTTTCCTGCAAAGGTATTTGTTGTAAAAGCTCACCAGTTGTTTGTGTTTTATGGGTTGATTTGCCTCATATCTAGCTAACTGTAGGTTATCATTCAAACTAGTTTGAATGAAGCCGACAGCCACTCTCTTCTATCCAACTAGTGACTTTAAACTTCTCCAGACCTCTGCTGATTGATATGGCGAAGCCACTATGTTACAGGGCTACTGATACGGAAACCTGTCAGGCCCTCCAGGAGGTCTACAAGCAGAGAGGTTTAACAGCATGATGACAGACACGAACCACTCTGAAGACAGAAGCAAGATAGACTCTGAATGAAATGTGGACATGTACAGTGAAGGAAAATTTCAGATAAAAGATCATTAATTAAAAAGACACAGGTTTGAGAGATGGAACTAATCGAAGAAAGGTTAACGCAACCTGTTGATGCTAACTGAAGAATCGACATAAGAGAGATTGAAGAAAATGAAAATGACCGAAAGGAGGCGAGGCAGTAAAGACTGGATGGTCTAAGCTCTTAACGTTTGTGCCAAGGTGGCTTCAGATCATACAGTACAAGCAGTATTTAAGAAGAATGCTGTGTATTTTCACAGTACTCTAAACCATAAGCATAAGATAATATTGTTGATACTGATTGAACTGGAATGGAGGGTAAATCATGAAATAAGAAGCAAGTCAATACTCTGATCACCAGCAGGGTGCCATATTTTTACTTTAATGGTACAATGTGTAAGAACTGGTGAAAAGTGGGCAGCATATCACTAGAGTAACTGCGAAATGCCGCTCACTGTACTCTTTGCTGTAGCTATCTTTGGCTGTAGCTACTAGCTGTCGTCAGCTAGTCAGATCAGTTAGCCGTGCAGCTATTAGCTGACTAGAGTCTGCCCAGTTTGGGAGCTCGGAGCACCGAGGGATTGTTGGTGTTAACACCACGGGGCACGGAACCGGGCGCAGCAGTCTCCAACCAGGACTCCAGGGATGATGGAGACACGACAGGCGGAGACAAGAGAGGTGTGAAGCGAGAGAAGAGGGAGGGAAAGATCAGGCATCAGCAGGGTGTAGAGCCAGAATATTTTCACATCTAACGCGGTGACTAAGGATTTATTTGATCCAGAACAGAGCTGGTGATTGTTACAACAGTGGAAAGATAAGATGTTTTTGGTGCTATATTTTGTTTCTGTCTAGTTTGAATGAAGTGCGTTTTATGATGAGTTAACTTGGCAATTGAGTCTGTCCTAATTTGGTAAAAGAGAGAAACTTAAATTAAAAAGTAAAAACAAATGTTGAATTTAAGCCATCTTTTTTAGACTAAAAAACACCAATAGAACTCGTGAAACATCTCAAACTCGCTGCTCGCACACATCTCCCGACTAAAACTACAGTACTATCTACTATTGGACTGTCACCTCTCGGATACAAAGTGGTATTACAACACAGGACAGGCTGAGGCTAGCTGGTTAGCATGCTAATAGATGCATAGATGTCTTTGACATGATGTCAGAACTACTTTTTTGCAGTCTGTTGAAAATTTTCATTTTTTGATGTTTTCAACAAAAATTCTGCCCATTTCTTACACATTGCCCCTTTAGCGTCAGTTATAATGATGGGGAGGACAAACCTGATGTCCTTATGCCTTTAGGGATTAAGAATAACAGGGACTTTCAGTAGAGTTGGAATTGCAATCTGTAACTGCATGAAAATCATAGTTCATTTTAACGTTTAAGCTTCCTAAGTGGTTCTTTGGGATTTATTTGGCAGCAATGACATGAAAGTAAAAACAAATGTTGAATGGATTGAGCATTTGTTCACACACACTTGGTGAACAATGTATAATTGTATAATGTGTGTGTGTTGTTTGGTGTGTGGTCCTGTGGTCCCTGTGTGTGTGTGTGTATGAGCTTTCTACCTGAGAGTTGGTCATGCTTCCCAGGCCATCCTCAGGGTGTCCCTCAGGACTCCAGCTGCCGACCTTCTGGGACATCTCCTGAGCACGAGTCGTCACCCATGATTGGCTCTCCGGGACCCCCCCCCTCTACCGGCCTATGACACACACACACAAAGTTACAGACACTCCTTCCCTGACTGGTTTGCTTTCAACAAACCACCTATTGTAAAGTGCCAACAACATCCAACTCACAGGCTGTTAACAGTCTCAGTTGTTTCAGGTGGAGGGAGGGCGTTGTTAAGTCCCGGACCCCCATCCTGGGCGGGGGAAGGCGGCTCCACGCGCTGAAACAGTAATGGCGTTCGATTCTGTGTGAGATATACAACATGGCCGTCGCCAGCTATCAGGCAGACTGACAGGGAAATGGAGGGAAAAGGGGCAGAGCAGGAACAGAGGGCATGTAGAGAGGGGGCTGTCGGCTGAAGCGAGGCAAGGCAAAAGAGGTAATGGAAAAAGAATAAATGGAGGAGGAGGGGGGAGACTATGGAGCAACTGATGCCCAGCAGCTTGCAGGAGAAAGAGGTGGGTGGACTTGCATTCTGGGGCCTGGCAACCCCATGAGGCACCCAGGTTCAGGACTCTAACCATTAGAGTGCTTTATAAGGTCCAAAAAGGAAGTGAGATTCACCCACTCTGTCTGGAACTCAAGGTAGGATCAAAGGGAATGATTAGTAATCATTCTGGGTTTCATCTAGTGATGGATCTAAATAATGTAATGTTGGTAGAGGAAACTGAAGAAAATACATTTCCAAAAACAAAGTAAAAAAAAACAACACAAAATGTTGATAAAGAGGGGAACAATACAAGAGGGGCCTCGTTCAAAGGAGGGATTGAGGACATCATGGTAGATAAACACTGCAACAATCCTGTGGAGGGGAACATACAGCAGGTGAAATGCATGATGGGACAAATGTTACATTCACTGTCATTTATTTATTAGTCATCTGCCCAAAAAGATTCTGCACTACTACCAAATGACCACCTTTCACATTTTCAAAGAGATCATTAGCTTGTTGTTCATATTTTTCTTGTTTGCTCTACCTCCATTTAAATCCAAACCGTGGCAAACCTCCCGTCTATGTGTGCAAGCACTAAATACAATGTACCACTAAAGTACAACATGTAAAACACACTTAGCACTTTTTGATTTTTGTGTGACGGTATCTGCACGAACGACATTTTTGGATCATGATACACTGCTTCCCCAGTCAAGACAGGCAGGCAGTCTACAATGCGGCAGGTGGACTGGGGGAGGTGAGGAGATGATGTACAATATGTGTTGGGGGAAAGAAGGGGCAAACGAAGTCGAGTAAGCAAAACAATGAGTACTGTGTGTGGCCAGAGGACAGTGAAGGAAGGAGGGTGAAGGAGGTTCGCTGATGTTTGACAGGTTTAACACATGCAATAAACAGTCAGGCTAAAGAATGTCCTCAGAAGCATGCTGCCTTTCAAATGTTCATGGTCCAAGGTGGCTGCATAAACCTGTTAAATTTCCGTTCTGATATCATCTTATCATCTCAATCACCACGATGAAATACAGCAAAAGAAATGTGGAGGGTGGTCAGCTCTGTCATTGAAAGTGTTCTCTCCTTTAACAAGGGAGTGTGTGCTGACTGAAGGGTAGGGTGCAGCAATATCATAATGCAAATCTAACTGTCCAAGGTAACATGCATTGGTTGTTGGGGAGTGAGGAGGTACAGCATATTTACAAGCAGTCAACGCAGGAAAGAATCGAGCTCAGCAAAAGGAGCCATTATGAGAGCTCCCATGATGTTGAGGTATGGTCACCTTAGGGGCTGTGACAACCAAACCCTGCAGTCTCTGGCATTTAAACAGCTAAGTAACTGCACCATGTTGGTATGAATCATCCGCTAAATTAGCATTTGAAATTTTGTGTCCTTCTCCTCATGAGTTATGTTTGCATAATACCAATGCTGCAATTACTGTGAAGGCAATGAGTAACACATTTTGCCCAGTAGATGGCAGCGCTGCATTTGCTGTTAAAAAAAAAGGAGCATTGCGTTCAGGAGACAGGTGATTCCATTAGATGGTTAAGTTATTTTATTCACCCGCTGCATGCACCTTTTAGGTGACTGAATGAGAACTACTCCCTGATCTGGACGAAGGTTGTCACAGCCCAGGCTTATATGAAAGGGACAGCTCTGCAGCCTTGATTTCAGTACGTCAGTCTGCCTTTGACTTTAAAAGGGTCGGATGCAGGTAGAGCAGCATTATTCTCCTTGAGACAGCAGTACCTGCTCATCACGAAGAGCCTGCGAGCGCTTGATCTTGCTCTGCCGGTAGTACTCCATGATCATCATGGCAGCATAGATTTTCCCCACTGTCAGGTCTGTTGCTGCTGAGAGAATGACAAGTTACCCTGCAAGATTAGACCTTTTGGAATGGACCCTGAGCGCGAGGAATGGTAGACAGGGGTGAGGCATGCACACAAACAGAGAAACACACTTGGACGAACATTGAGCAAATAGTCTTTTCACAGACAGATTTTTTTTTTTTAAACTGTATCTTACTTTTATTTAACTCCATATAGCATTTATATTTGTCACTGGTAAAATCTTGTAATCAAAGCATCTCTTTGTAAAATAGATAAAACAAAATTCAGTTGCTCCAGGAACCTGCAATCATGTGATTGCAAGAATGAAAACAAATTTAAGTCATTAAAAAATAAAACCCAAAATATAGTATATAAAAAAAACCCTGTATATAATCTTTGGATTTGGTTGCAAATACAATTCTAAGTGCACAATACATTTCCTAGCTTCTGGCAATTTTCAAAATAAAATTTCATGAATTTCATAAACTTAAGCAACTACTGTATTATGCAACTCGTGCATTAGCATCTGTGCATTTTATCTCTGTGTAATAACACTCAAAATATAAGAAATTTCCATCAAGCACGGCTAGCCATCTTGTGTATGCAGCTGACTGCCCCTGAAGTGAAAAGACGTCTATAGAGAGTTGATCTATAGTGAGACACCCTCTGATCTCAGGCACAGAGACAGGTGGAGAAGTGTTGGGGTCTGGGACTTGTGTTGGGTCTATTCTGGTGAGAGTGGTTTCTATAGCTGAAAGAAAACACAGGAATGCAGTGTGTGTGTGTGCAGTTGCTTTCTGTCTACCATGCAGCCTGTGCTCCATCAGTGCCTGTTTTTGTTCATGTTCACATAATTATGTCTTCATAGACATGAGGTATGTGGGTGTGGATGTGTGTGGTTAAGGTGCCAGCTGTATCAGAGGGTGCAGCAGTGAGAGAGACTGGCTGAGAGAAGCGGTCCTCAGGTGGTGTGAAGAGAAACAACGTTGGAGCACTGGGCGGCACAGGGTGGCTGCATCCAAGCCACACTGCTGCGCCTGCACCCACACTCTGCAACTTACACTTGTGTGGTGTAACCAGCAAATCCAGAGTCTTCTGGGAGAGATTGGGCCAGATCGCCATCATCTCTTTCCTCAGCTCTGCGTCCATCTGGTGCTTGTCAATACCACCTAAGCAGATTCAATGAACACATGCACACACATACAAATACATGCGCACACATATAGATACATGGACATCCATGCCCAAAAACACACATACATCCAGACACATCAACATGCACACAGAAAAGGTTTACTCATACACACATGAGTGCACACAAACCATTCAGAGTCATTCAGATTAATACGAAAAGGTATGAGAGAGGACATACAAACATGAAAACAAAGACAAACAGAAGAAAAGTCATGTTATTAGTGAAATCATGATAGTAGCTATGGTAAAATCATAACTGCACTGAAAGCTGTACACAGGCAATTCAGTTTTGAAGCTGACGTGACAAAACCTCCATTCCACAGGCTCTCAAACTTCAGCCTCACACGCTACACACAGGATCTACCGCGCATTGTACTTAAGCTACAGTAGAAGAAGCATCAGGAAGAGCTGAAGGTTTCTGGGTTCAGCACAGAAATAGCAGACAGCACTGCACTAAGGGGGAAATAAGAAAAAGGAGAAGAAGACAAGTGAAAATCAAACCAAAGTAAGTAAGAGAGATTCCAAACCTTCCGTACCCTTGGCGATCTTGATGTCCAGTGCTGTGCGGATCAAGGCCATGAGAGTCGAGTTGAAGTGGACCGTGTTGTCATCGGCCACAGGCAGATCCATACGGAGTAGTCTCTGTGGGAGAGCCAATCAGGGCGAGCAGTGAGAAAATTTGGATGTAAGAGGGGTGGCATGTATGTGGAACCTCCAGATGACAAAGGAAGAGGGGCATTGAGTTGGTGGCAGGAAGGGGATGGGGAGTGGGGATAAAGGAAGGGTTTGGGTGAAGGAAGTTGAAGGAGCTGCGCATAGCATCTGTAGCAGGCTCTGACTCTGTCTGTCTGCCTGTGACAAATGGCTCAGACTCAGCTACAGTGTCCAATTAGGCATACTTCAGTTACAGACAACAAATTCACACATAGGTATTCACAGATTTTAATCTGTTTTGTGATATTAAGAACCTGTGAGTGCAAGGGTATTAAATGAAGACATTTTTTTTCCACAATCATCCCTCATATTATATTCATACATTTCACAACTGCAATGTTATCTATGGATGTTGGTATTTAAAAGACCTCACAGGTTGGTTAAACTGCCGATCTTGAGCCATCAATGAAGAAAACAGGAGGACAGACTGAGCAGCCGCAGCTACTATTATCCAGAGCTCCCACTTTTGGTTTGGAGGTTCACAGTGAAAGCAACAGAGACCAGATGATAAACCAATAAACAAAACACAACCAAGGGACCAATCTAAGGAAGGGGAACACTTTGGTTTTTGCTTATTGGTTTGATCCTTAATAGGTCTTGTTGATTTATAATTGAAACAGACAACACACCGACACACACCAACTCACAGATGACAGATTGACGTTTGTGTGTGTTTGGTGACAGGAGACGGCGACAACCCAGACATGCAGCATATCATGCCTCCCCCTAGATCCTGATTAAATGCCTTCCCTTTAATCCATCCATCAAAACTTTATTTGTTTTAATCTCTATTCCCCCAAAACCCTTCTTGCACATCCCACCCCACATGCGGCATGCGATGCACACTCAATATGCCTCACAGGACAAGCAGCTGCGCAGCCTTACACAGAAAGCATCCTCTGTTGGCGACATTAAAATGAGTTTGTGAGTTGTTTAAACGTGGCTGTTACTGGACGGAACAAGAAAATTTGTTGACGATGTGGCTAGGCTGATATGATAGAGCAACTAACTCTATCGCTAATTTGTCTGATGTCTAATGTGTGAAAAATGGGAACAGACTTAGAGGGTTAATAGGTGAGAGAGAGCAGCATTCCTTGGAAAAAGATAGAAGAAAACAAACACAAAAAAAAGGCCACCATGGAAGTGTTGTTTTGGTGCTAAAATGCTGAATGATTGTTCAGGTGAACATAATCCAGGTATATGTAGGAAATATGAGGTGAAAAGAAACATTTTTTCCCCCAGGTAACAGATATAATTAGAGTTGATAGAGAAAGCTTGAGGGGAAGAGATGATAGAGAAACACAAATCAATAGGTTAATAGGTTGTGAGTGGAGCATGTAAAGAGAAAAAGTGGCCAAAAATAGACAAACCAAAGACAAAACAATGCAAAGAAAAAAGAAAGAAACATCACCACACTTAGTTGGCTGTGTCTGTAAGAAAGCGCTCCTGTCTGAAAGCTCTGCTGTCTCACTTCAGGACAGAGAAGATCAAAAGCTAGAAGCAGTAGAGCGAGATGGGTCATTGTTCTGTGGACTGGTTGGAAGGTCAAAGGTAAGGTTTGGATTTCTCCGATTGGCAAGGTGCTTAGGGAAAGTGGTAGGGGAGGTAAGACATAAACATAAAGATGGCGAACTTCTGCAAAACCGTTCCAGTAATAATTATCCAGGGGCAGTTTAAGATGTCAGAGACGTTTTGCCAAAACCATGAGTGCAAAGCATGACAGGTTGTTCGGCAGAAGGATTGAGGATCCATCTTTTAGTTCAGGGAGGAGGCTTTTAGGAAAAATGTTTTCGGGTAAAATCAAAAGGATGAAGAAAGAAAGTGACTGAAAGTGACTGAATTAAGGTTGGGGTTAAAAATAAAAACAGAGAGAGAGACAGAGAGAGCGAGAGAAAGAGGTGCAAAAACCTGGGTCAAATAATACATTTCAGTGCAGGTAGCAATCTTTTTTTTCTTATTAGTGTAATTAAGAGGCGGCCATAGATGGAAATTTCTTTATAAGACAATAACCTTAAGTGGTAAAAGCAAACTTGCCGATGAAAAATTTGTTTGGTATATTTTTCTTGACTGACATCTTAGACACATTGTAAATTGCACTCCTATTTAAGCACCATCCATATGGAACCATAAAGAGAATGAAAGGCTAGTAATACTTGACCCCAGGTCTGCTGGAGAAGGGGAAGGGAGTTAGATAAAGCAATGGTTAGCAATGGAGTGATCTCCTGTGCCTACAGGCTGTTTGGCCGGCTGCCCCCTGAGGCACACAGTGATCTGCCAATGATGTTTCATGAGACTGTTGTGTTGATCACAAGAGGTGTTACAGGAACACATGGTCACATAAAGGTAAATTTGTGTAAGATTTACTGTGTCTGTCCTGATTATATGACAAACAGGGGTCTGCGTATGGGGTTGGTGGTGGTGGTTATCGGCCATGCAGGAGGCAAGTGAAGGAGTGTAAATGTGCGGGGAGGGGAGCAATATGCAGAGATGGGGGGGGGGCTGGAAACAGAATAGAACTGCATTGACGACAGAACCAAAGGACAAAGAGAAGATTGGACTTGCAGATAGAAAAGGCTGCTTGGGGGCTTGGAGCTGCTACATGAAGGGTAACAGAAAAAGAACTGCTTCTGTATGGCAACCAAGGGCTCTCTGAGGAAAACACATCACTGACACAAGCCTTTCTGCTCTCTCTACCATTGGAAATAACAGATAATAGCCATGTGTAAGTTGATATGACTTAATTCTGTTGTGTGTTTGTGCGTATGTGTGTGTGTGTGTGTGTGTCTGCCCATCCACAGGACGGAACGAGTCAGAGGACGTAAGTCTAGCGGACCTTCCAAGCCCTGCTGCACACGCATGTTTCTGTGTAAGTGTGTGTGTTTAGAAGTGTCTATATGTGTCACATGTTTGTCTCATTAATTAAAATCTTTAATGTTTTTTGTATTCATAAATAATTGCATTCATGTATACACTAATGTGACATGACTGATTATAATGTGCGTGGCTTTTGCATGTTTGTGTAAGTGAACTTGTGTGTCCATCGTACACGGCGCAAACGAGCTGAGAAGGTCCCTCTTTTCGTCCCCTCCTGTGGATACACACCCCCGCCTAACCCTTCACCCTAATTATCTTGCTACCTCCACCCACTGATCCCACACCACCACACAACGCCACAACACCAACCAGCCCACCCCCACTTTCCACGAAAAAGAAACAGAAACAGAACCAAAGAAACGACGACACTAAAGTTTACACCACTTTGAGCGCTTAAGTCCCTGGGCCCTCCCTCCTGGACCCCCCAAAATCCCCCCAACACCCATAGGAGACTCGGGTGAAGATGGGGCCCTTTCTGACCTTGTAGGCCACCCGTGCTGGACACCTCTTCCCAAGGCCTAGTGGAGGACACATGTGCCTCAGCATGTCATACATTTCCCTGCAACTGATCCTGCCACTGCATCACCAGCCAGTGTGATCACCCAGTTAACAAAAGCACAAAAAAGGGGAGATAGAGACATTGAGAGAGGGGTAGAGAGAGAGAAGAGGGGAGGAAAAAGATCCAACGAGAGAGAGATTGAGGAGACGATAGATTAGAGTGAAAAGAGACAAGGGTGAGAAAGAAAGTAAAAGACCAAAACAAAGTAAAAGAACAAAACAACAGAAAGACAAGGTTATTGGGCTGATTCGGAGAGACTGTGGCCATGTGGCTTCTCTATGAGCTACAGTACTCTCTAACAGTTGGTCATGTGAAAAAAGAGAGGGAGTAAACGACAGAGGGAAGGGAGACAACAGAAGGAAGATTAGGATTGGAATTTGAGAAGTAAATGTTCTCTTGTAGTATCAGAAGACAATTCTGTGCAAGCAGGACATGGTATATATATATATATATGTGTGTGTGTGTGTGTGTGTATGATTGTGTGTGCTTGTAAAGAGGAGCAGTGCAGAGCTTGACAGCAGGCACCAAGCTGCTCCTGCTCGGACGAGGAGAGAGGGGAGGAAGAGGAAGGGGTGTCAATGCAGTTTCTGTCTTTCCCCCAACCCCCAGAAGACCAAGAACAATGCAACACTACAGTGGGCAACCGTAGCTTGCTACATTATAGCCATGGCTCCACAGCAAGCAAAAGAAAAAAAAATACTCAGAAAAGAAGAAGAAAAAAAAAAGATTTATTTTACAATGTGGTAAAACTTCTTTATGTTGTTTTTATTCCCATTTCACTTAGTGCATTTCACATGCTTCTCTGGGTGTCTGCATTGTCCCGCACATTCTCTCAGCAGTTCAGAATGCAAGTCGATAATGGTGGAAAAGAAATTGTAAAATTGAAATGAAAAAAAAAAAAAAAACATATATAAAGCGGCATTCACTCCATTCCTGGATGCTGTGGCTAGCAAGAGTGTTTGAGAGATTTTGTTTGAATGGAAGTCAAACCTTGCAGGCCACCCTATGGGGGCATTTCTTGCCTAAGCCGAGAGGCGGGTCGATAACTCGTAATAAACTGTACATGTCCTTATAATGAATGCGCCCGCTGCAAGAAGAATACAGGGGAGTTAAGAAACACACGCATACACACAAGAAAAAACACACACACACACACACATCCAGAAAGAAGAGAGAACATTGGGAGGAAGAGCACAAGTTTGACAAGTACACAGTATCTGAAAATATTTAACAATATGTTTACTGTAAATAACAGACTCTGTAGACACATCTACACCTGAATACACCTATACACACAAACACTTCCGCACTTCACTGCGTGCCACACATTGTTAAATGTGGTCCTCTTTCTTCCCCTACTCCTCAACCTGAGTTTGGCAGCCTTTTCCGTCCCCTGACTGGATGCGTATAATTAAGGAATTGAGTAAAAAGCATGTGGTTGGTAAACAGCTAAATGCTTAATAGCTGCTTGTAGTGTGCAGATCCCCTCCCTCTTAAATATGTGTTCAATGTCAGCACTGTGCCTTTGTTCCCTGCCTTCTGTTTCCTGCACAGTAGTGTCCATGTCATAGTCAGTAAGGTTTCAAAACAGGGAAACACACATCTCATACATTTCTACAAGTTATCTACTCTAAGGTTTATAAGCCACAGACTTTAGCCTTTGATAACCTGCAATCAATTATTTAAATGTCTCTCTTTGATTTTTCCAACCACCGTTTCCGCCCATTTCAATCTTCTATCTCTTTCCTGTAAATTTGCTCATACCTTCCATTCTTTTATTCTATTCTTTCTCCTTTTCTTTACCATTTTCACTGTTTAGAGCAGTCTATGTACAGTCTACAGGACAGCAAGAGGGCAACACACAGGCACTGGAATACAGATACCATGAAACGTAGCATGTCTACAGTAGACATTTAGACTGTTTGGACAGGGCAGCTTTGTTTGGAGTGTGTAGACGTTGCCACATTAAGTTTTTTAGCAGTATGCAGATTCCAGGAGAGGAAAGATGTTTGGGAAGGGGTGGGAGGTATTTCATGACAGTTTACAGAAAAGAGGAGGAAGGGGAGGAGGATGAGGGAGGGGTTGTACGGTGTGAGAGAGATAACCAGATGCCTGATGAGGTTATACTCAGATCCGTTACAGCCCCCTTGCAGCTCTTTCACTAGAAAATTCTGCTTTATTAACCAGTTGACACCCCTGCTTGGTTCATTTTTTTTATCTATTTCTACAACCATGTGAAATACCTTGTGTTCATATTTTACACAATAAAAAAAAACACAGTTAGTGCATCATTAAGAAGTTACTGATTTCATTACTTTGGCCTTGCTTTGTGTGAGTAGCATATCAAAACAAGCACAAGGAATATATAGGTCTTACGTAATGTCTGTGTTTTTTTATGTGGACTAGTGGAGAAAACACAACCAGAAATGTGACAGATTTACAGATAGAACTTTTGTTTTTATTCTGTCATTAGGTAATCATAAAAGTTGTATCACGTCAGTGTCAAGGCCTGTCACATTTCTGTTGTGTGTACGCATATGTGTATGTGCATGTGAGCCTGAGTGCGTGCACATTACCACTCACCAGGCAGCAGGATCATATTCGGCCCATATCCTGACATACTCATCCAGGTGGTGAGGTCCAAGTATGGATGAATCTCTGGTCAGGTACTCAAAGTTGTCCATGATGACAGCTACAAACAGATTCAGCATCTACACACGTGCACACATGAACACACACAACATGCAAACAGGTTAAGTTGCCTGTCCATTGCTAAATTCCTGATTTCTTTCCAAGCAGGAGCCAAGAGCTGAAGAACAGCCTGAGACACTCAAGAATGGCTTATCTGGTCAGTTCTTTGTTTAGATCAGTGGTGGGCAACCTTTTTCCTATCAAGGGCTATTTCAGTTTTCAACAACATCCTTCGAGGGCCTTACTAAATTACTAAACACATATATCACACTAATCTCTAATGCGATGGCTGTGGTAGGGATGATGATGATGCTACTCGCAGCTGGTTTTCCTGGTCTTGGTCAGTCGTCTTGAGCGGAACCAAGTCTTTAGTTAGTTATGAAATGAACTGCTCACAGTAGTAGGCTGTCCCAAACAGAGTTGCAAACTTCAGTGCATGTGTCCTCAGAATGGGAAAATCCTCAGATTGTGCACACAGCTTACACTGTGGAGAGGGAGGTTGTTCAACCTACTGTAGCTTGAGCACATCTTGTTTTGCAGCTCAATGATTTCATGCTGTAGGTTGTCAGGCACATCAGCTGGTTCCACATTTAATGGTGTACAAAATATATTCAGTTCCTTTGGTTTACTTTTCAAGTCAAGAAACTGTTTGCCAAAAGCCTGAAGGAGTCACACCAGGCTTTTGTTCTGGCAAAGTAGGCAAATGCACACTGTTACCTCTTTCCAGTTGCACTTGCCCCAGCTTTCATTTAGCTTCAAATGATTTCACATTTGAGAGCGGAGAAGCTGGCTGGAGCTTGAGGTTCACCTCTGAGAGGTAATGAAGGCCAAATCACACATATACTTCTTACATATATACATATATACATCTTTAACTTTGCCCAGCGTTAGCAGCCTTACAGCAGCAACACAGCACTCCCTCACAAATTCTCCTTCTGAATGAGGATTTAGCTTCTACGCTATTAGCTCGGTCACCACAAAACTTGCCTGCATAAAACTGTCTGTCAGAATGCGGTCTAGTGAAAGCTGCTTGTTGGGCATCCAAAGGGTAACTTTATCTAAGCGCATCCGTCCTTGCAACTCATCCAGTCTAGCATGTTTCAAGCTGCAATTAAGCTCAAGATTGCCCTTTTTCAGCATGTGTGTTCCCACAAACTTAAGCACACTAGCTCATCTTTTACTTCAACAAAAAATAATTATTTGTCCATTTCTCCTTTCATCCTTTCTTGACAACCGACATGATATATGTCATCGATGACAGGTCACATAACCACTACCTGTGTGTTGTGTTCAGGGACCCCCTAGAAGGACGTGTTAGTCTACTATTTCATGTTATTTTCTTTTATCTCAGAAAAAAAGCCCTTTTTTGTATTTCTGGGCTGGTTTCTTTGTATTTATGAATTGCCTTGTAGGCCAGATCAAATGGTCTTGTGGGACACATATGACCTACAGGCCAGACGTTCCCCACCGCTGGTTTAGATTAAAGTCAAAGACAAAGACAAAATGAGCGTGGACTCTTGGGATTTGCAATATCTTGCTATGAGGCGTCACGCTGACATAACAGGGTGCAGATGAGGTTGATGAATTATGTTGTGTATACTCACCAAGAATGAACAGAAGAAGATGAAGGAGACGAAGTAGAGGTAGGCAAACTGGCTGCCACACTCTGGGTCTGTATTCCCTGACAGGGTGTCACACTCCTTACCCCCCAGACATGCTAGCATTATCTCATGCCACGCCTCTCCCGTTGCACTCCTAAAATACACAAACATTTCTTTGACATTTGAGGGATTTGAAGTAATAATTTTGCTAAAAATGTAACAGGTTACTGATGGTTATTCAAAAATCCTAGAATTTGTTTGGTTGCAAATAAACACATATGCATATTCACACACACACAAACACGATCACACATAAGCACCTGAAGAGAAGCATGAGAGCCTGTATGAAGGTCCTGAAGTTGTTGTGCTGGTTGATGGCACTGTCTCCGTCTTCTTCAATAGCAATATTCCCAAACAGCTGTTGAATTAAATCACATTGTTAACCCTGAAAGCCAGACTAGTTGTTCATCAGTGACCGTTCTCGCCTTCTTTGCCACTAAAGCAGAGTTAAGGGAGCAGTGTGTAGGATTTAGTGGCATCTAGCGGTGAGATTACAACCAACTGAACACCCCTCGTCTTACCCTCCCCTTCCAACTGTATAGGAGAACCTACAGTGGCCACTAAATAGGCAAAAAGTGCTCTTTAGAGCTCTGAGATATAAAGAGCTCATTCTAAATAACGAAACACAACAACTCTTATTTTTAGGTGATTGTGCACAAATGAAAACATATAAATTAATATAATATTCCATTTCTGCAAACAAGTCCCCCCAAATCCTGCACACTGGTTCTTTAATACCCTAAAAACCTTTACTGCAAACACGTCATAGTCCATAATCATCCTCCTCCTCCCACTATGCACCAAATCCTTTTGACTACTATCATCATCCTCATTCTCCTTCTCTATGTCCTCCTCCTTATTATCATTATCCTATAAAATATATTTAATGTATCCCAAAAGAACTATAGCAATTTTTAGGTTGAGGCTCTCACCCACCTGCATCCCAATGATGGCGTAAATGAAGAACAGCATGGCAATGAGGAGGCAGACATAAGGCAGTGCCTGAGGAGAGACACATTAATCTTTGGTATTAAGTTTGATACATATGAGTGCACTGCGCGTGGCATATAAGACTGCACCTAGGCATTGTTTATGTAAATATAAACACACTATTGGATATGTTTATTTCTGAAAGTTCTACAAATGTGAATGCATATGATTTCTGTGTGTGTTATGCTGTATAATTGAGTGTAAACCTTGAAGGACTGAACGAAGGTCCAGAGCAAGATGCGGATGGTTTCTCCCTGCCTCAGCAGCTTGATGAGACGAGCTGCCCTGAACAGCCTCAGGAAACTTAGGTTGATGAAATTATTCTATAGCACAGCCACAACATAACCGCCAAGAAATGGAGACAGAAACAGAAAGAAAGACAGCAAGAGAGGTGGTGTAGAAAGGATTAGGATTGAAAGTTGAAGGTAGTAAAAGAAAAAAAGAAAAGGAAACAACAGAGAAACATGAAATAGGTGGGAAAGGATGACAGAAGGATTTGGGGTTGGAATAAAGGGAAAGAGTAGTTTGTTTTAGTGCAAAATGTGCAAACGATTTTCCTTAGACAACCAAAACATAAAAAATGAGAGTAAAACAGTCAAACTCAAACTGAGGGAGATTCAAACTCAATACAAATAAAAGAATAAGGAGCCAAACAAGTCAAAGCAAACCAAACTCAAATCAGCAAGGCTCCAACAAGCTTTTCATATCCATTAAGTTAGACAAAACCAAACCAAACAACACAGGGGAAAGGAAATCATCCAAATCTAACTAGTTTCATCCAATTGGGTTACGCAGCAGTAATTGTGTTAGGAATGGTGAGTAGTTCAAGTGCAGGGATGTCAGGACATTTCCTTGGAAAGACAACCAAATGCACTAATTCTCTCAAGGCAAAATATGCAGTATTTCAACATGAAGCAAGCCCACAGCATGCAGATCTGCACTAATACAAGGCATACCAGTAAGGCTAATGGCAGCTGATGCACCATCCAATAGGACTGGCTGCCAAAGTCATGTGACATTCTATAATGATGTCACAGCCAAATAAGAGCAAGAGGGTGGTTGAAGGACCAACTAAGGTCATGAATTTCTTTCAGTTCATAAACTTTAAATCTCACAAGTGTGATTATGTGCCTTACAAACTGAGTTGTGCAGACACACGTATTTGGCAGTTGAAATTGATTTTGAATAGACAGCTTATTCATTTTTGTTTTATTTTCAAAATTCCCACATCATTCTGATCAATTTATGTAAAATTGGCTGTGCAGAGTTCTTCAACCACACAGCAGAACAAATATTGCAGTTGAAGTGCAATTGATGTGAGGCTTGAAGTGCTCAAAAGGGACTGGCAGCAGGCACATGCGGGTTTCATTTACAATACATTGCGCTCTCTCTCTCTCTCTCTCTCTTTCTCTCTCTCTCTCTCTGTGTGTGTGTGCGTGTGTGCATGTGTGTATTGTGAAAATAAAGAGCTCCTGCCAAAGACATGCCAGTTGCAGCATGCATCACTTGTTCTCTCTGCCAGGGGCAAAGCTTTGGATTCACTGTATCGTTACTGGAAACACTCTCCCAGTCACTGTCATATGTGTGGGTGTGTATGTGTCTATGTATATGTATATGCATACAATGAACGGCTAATCTAATGGATAGATGTAGCAGTCATCCAGTTCATACAATCCTATCCTTTATAAACTGAACACTAGTTTTCAGGAAAGCATGTACAGTATGAATAGGATTTATGGTTGAATACAATATACGAAATGAACAGTGACTGGTAGAGAGGTTAGTAAACGTGGCAACAAATGAAAATTTTACAAATTTAGACCTCAGCTGAGGGTTGTGGGGGTCATGCCAAACATGCACATTGCAGTTAAAACAAATGCAGTAAAATAATATCTACAAAAAATTACAAACCATCTACATGTGGATGTTGCAGACATATGGTTTATAGCGGCAAATTTTTGGATTTTTGGTTGGTTCGAAGAACAACCAGAGAGATTGACCAAGCCAGTTGTCATGGGTGGACACAGAGGATTCATAGTGCATTTTGATTGGACGGAATCGCAGGAAGTAGTTGGTGTTGGGGGAGAAGGGGGTTGGGGCGAAGTAGATTACAGGAGATCATCGTTAAGTTTGTGGACGATTTAAAGAAAGCATGTAAAAAGATAAAAACAAGAAAGAAATCAACAGTCAATACAAAGATGGTGAGTTAGCACAACAGCAGGTTTCTGTCTGCAGACTCTGTACATAGATACATTGCAGGGATACCAATGATCAAGACAGCAGGGGAAAAATGTATGGATTTCTAATAAATAAACACGAGTGTATCCCAATACATGGACCAACCAGTCATTTTAATATTTGTAAGAGTTTAAATCAATGGTATCCCTTCTTTGTCAGACCGAACTGGTAGGTAAAGTTTGTAGGTCACAAAATTTGACAATGGCTACGCAGCTCTTGAATGTGGTCTAGCAAATACTCTAGAAATTTTACTTTGTCATTGTTGAGGACACATTTACCACTTTGGATCAAAACTATTCACAAGGTTGATACATATCTTAAATACAGTTTATGTAACCCATTCCTTACAGGTCTACCTGTAATTATGCAGGAGTTAAATATTTTAAAGCAACACTTAAAGTGTGTACAGACAGAACACAAAGCAGATTTTTAACTTGCATTATTCTTCTGGGTTGCCTGCTTCAAACAAGCCATGTACCAATTGTTCAGACGTTAGCTCTAAGCTAACTAACAAGTGTGTGGATCTAATTTTTCTTCTCATATCTGTCCACAGATTTATAAATCCCCAGGATAAGCATGAATATTTTGCTACAGCTGAAATATTTTGTATGTGTAATGTTACCAAAATCAACTCAAATCAACTCATGATCTGTCTGAACGCACCTTTAGGACACTTTGTAAGTAAACAATGTAGCAAAACTGACACTCTCCCAGATACATGCACTTACACATGCACACTTGAGTACATATCAACAGTTTCATGGCCATATGTTACCTCATTCTGGCAAATAAATTACCCATTATCTTTTGACTGGTTCTCAGTTTGTGTTTCAATGTTCTTTCACATGATAATAGCAAAAGCTATCTTTTTTGGAAAGCTAACAGCTAATGATGGTTGTCACTATCCATTACACCAGGCATGTCCAAACTATTCCATAAAGGGCCGTGTGGCTGCAGGTTTTCGTTCCAACCAAGGAGGAGCACACCAGCTTAATTAGCTGAGCTCAGTCTTCAGCTGATAACTCAGTGATCCCTTGATGTTGATTGGCTGGCCTGGTGTGCTCCTCCTTGGTTGGAACGAAAACCTGCAGCCACACGGCCCTTTATGGAATAGTTTGGACATGCCTGCATTACACTATCTGGCCAAATTCAAAGCAATTTAGTGCACTGTGTAGCAATAATGTAACTCTGGACATAGAATCTAGTTAGTCAGATGTGAAAGAATGGATCCATAATATTTCTTGTCCTATTGTTTGTGCATACTCAGATATCCAGTGGCTCTCCAAGACTTTAGCTGTATTCACTAACAGATGGCTGATGCAGCTGCAAAGCCTCTATTGGCCACCTGAGATGCAATCAGATAATTTGGTTGGCTCCTCGGGTTGCTTGCAGAAGCTGTGCAGTGGCTGACTACAGAGCATCAGCACGCGTTCTGCCTCGCTGTCGGTGGCTCAGTGCTGGCTAGCTGGAGTCTGGTCTCTCCTCGTCCCACCAACTGGGACAATTATATAAGACTTTCAAGAGATGTTCACGCATGACTGAGCAATGCAAGACTCAACAGTGGCCACTAACTCATGCTCTCCCTAACTCCTTGTCTACTTTATGTTTTTAGACAATGTGACAGATGTACGAGCCTATAGACACACGCTGGAGCTCACCTAACGAATAGTCATACTTGTTCAACAAACATACACTTAACAAACATTGCTAATACAATATCATGTCAGTCCATTTACAGTTTTGACTCCTTAGTACAGTTCTCTTAAACATTCACATCTACGGATCCCTGCTACTTACCCCAAGCTCGGTAACCAAGATGTCAGTAATGCTGCCCAGAACTGTCACACAATCAAAAATATTCCAGGCATCTTTGAAATAATTCTGTGAGCAAGAGAAGAGAAGAAAGAGGTGGGAGGGAGGGATAGAGAAGACGGAGGAAGGACGAGGTAGAAATGAGGAAGGTGAGGAGAACGAGACCATAAAATGTAGAGAAACATAGATACAGGGCAGCGATACAAAAGAAAAGACAGACAAAATTTTTACAGAGAAATGGAGCACAGACACACCACATTGAAATATGGCAGGATTGATGTCATATTAAAATGAAAAAGTGAGAAATGCAGAAAGAGAATGAGAGTTATTGAGTGAGACAATGGGAAAAATAAATAGCAAGACAGAGGATAAAGTCAGACAGAATAAGAAAGAGAACGAGAAAGTGGAAAAAAGACATGTCAGTGTCCGACAGGAACAAGAAGAAATTAGATAAGACAAATGGACCGTCAGTGACGGCATGTTGGACGGATGCCATCAGACAAGCTAGGGACAACTTGTACTGCATCAGAACACGACACCAGCCATCAAACATCACATACTGTATACCGCTGCATATTCTAAAGCAAACCAACAGAAAGTCAGACTGAATTCCTTCCAATTTCTTATAAAAAGAGTATCATAACCCTCTCCTATATGCAGTTAACTCCATCCATACACATGCACATTTATCCACAGATATACATAATTATAGATGCTTTAATTTTTGCTTTAAAAGTAGAGAGACTCAAAGAGAAAGAGGGATAGCGACGCTGATGATTGAGGTCTGGTTCTTTTGCTCTCCTACATATTGCTTGCAGCCAAACTGTGCATTAGACAAGTGGAAGGAAAGGAAGAGAGCAAGGGAGGCAGCTATTAAAATAAACCACCTTGACACACACACACACACACACACACTGGCATTATTTGTATGTATGATGGTTCATGCTCAGTGCGAGTCTGAGTGCACTTTCCCAGATTCAAATCCCATCCTGCTTAATCTCCACCCTCTCTGTAATCTTTGCGTGTCTCTTTTACCACCTATCTGTCATTCACTCTTGTTCTTCTAATTACTGTATTACCATCCCCCCTCTGTCCTGTATCTCCTCCCAACATTCATCCTTAAACTATCTCCTCTATCCATTTTTTCTTTGTCCGCCTTCCCTTCCTTTCCTCTGCAGCTCTGATGACTGCACACTTTACTGCTGACTTCTGGCAGTTTCCTTTTTCTTCGCATTAAAAAAAAAAATCTATTATGGGTCATTATTTCCCCACAGTTCCTTATATATGTACACAAGAATGCACGACAGATAATGTGTCCTAATGTAACAAAATAATGAACGAGGATGTATTCAAGACCTCCAACACATGGAACAGAGTGTCATTTAATCCACTGTTTTCTACATTTTACTCTTTGTTGGCACACTGCCTTGGTTACCAGGCATGCAGGAATATTGAGTCTTACTGTTCTCACCAAGATTTGCTTATTGTAGGGGTTACAGTGGTATAGTGGATCTACACTGAATTTTAAGTGTTGCTTTCAGCAGTTGTCATTGCCAAGCACCCTTTTTTTGTCCTAAATGAAATGTTTCAGGGATAGTTTAGGTTTGCAGTGCCAATGGAAAGGTCTGTCTGTCTGGCTGCAAAGCAAAGTGGTGAAAATATTCAAAATATAGCATTCACTTAAACTGATGCTGATTATATTAGGTGGCCCTTCATATAGGAGGATAAAAAACGTTTTTCTGCTGACCATGTCCACAGCAGTACATTGCTAAGCTTCCATGCTGGCAACCCTGTCTGCTTCTCCAAACTGCGGGTGTGCTGACACCCATCTACTGTAGGTAATACGCTGACCATTGATAAGTACAGCATAGAATCCAAATTTTAAAAACCCAAACAAAGCTAAATGTTGAATGTTAATCTTTCTGGAGTGGCGGAGTGGATTTTTTTTTTTTTTTTTTTTGTTAATTTTGTGTGCTGAGTGAATCTCAGGCTTTGACTCTGCATTTTGTCTCATCTTTATTGCCTCACTGTAATACACTACCAGCTAGCCATTAATAAGCTACATAGACACAGTCATACCATGTAATAATAATAATAATAATAACTGATTTTAAAGCAGTACATCCTCACTACACACAAACCCACACAAGCCCATACACTCACCAGTACTCCAAAGGCGATGATCTTGAGTACACACTCCATGGAGAAGAGGGAGGTAAACACTATGTTCAGGTTGGCTAACACAGCTTCATAGGTATCAGAAGCTCCGTCATACTATAAACAAACACACACACACACAGGCAGCACACACATTCATACCAACGAACCAGTGTACAAATACAAGAGAATGGATTGCCATACACACATATAAGTATGCATTGATATAGACATGTCCAGACACAAACATACACAACACACACACAGTCAGGGACAGAAAGGAGGAGGATTATGAAGACATAGAGAGACACAGTTCAGCCAATGGAGAGTCAGACATATTGATTAAAATGTTTATCACAGAGAATAGCGCACACAATCCAGTGTTTATGTTTTGTAACTGAGGGGGACAGCAAGAGATGAAGTTACCAAGAGAGAGAGATGTTAACTTCAGTGACTCAACAGTCAGTAGTTAATATATTGTTGACATGTGTTTATGTTCATATGTGCATTACGGTGTCTTTGTTTGTAGTTTGTAGACTTTTTACCTTCATCATCAGCACGACCGTGTTGAGTGCGATCATTGCCATGATAGTATACTCAAATGGCGGCGACACCACAAACTCCCACATTCGATATTGAAAGCTCAGCTTGTTCTGAGGCATGTGGCGTGTCAGGGGCCTGGCATTGATGGCGAAGTCTATACAGGCTCTCTGCAAAAAACATACAAGATAAGTTTAGTTCTCATCCTGCTATGATCTTCCCCTGTCTTCCCTCTATCTGTCCTTCCTTTTCTACCCAGTAGTCACAATCATCCCTCTTCCTGCCTTCCGGTCAACCTCTAAATGCTTTTTATCTTCATTCTCCTTCACTCCCTTAATCCTTTCTCACCTCATTCTTTTCCAAACTGTAGTCCTCCATCATCTTGTCCCCTTGCTCCTGGAAGGTGATGATAATGAGAGCCACGAAGATGTTGACGAAGAAGAAGGGGAAGACCACGAAGTACACCACGTAAAAGATGGACATCTCCATCCGGTACCCCGGGCTCGGGCCCTGGTTCTCATAAGTCGCATCCACTGAATGCTTCAGCACCCTGCAGAGGACGAGAAGGAAGGAGGGGGGAGGGTTATAGGTTGTCAGAGAGTTTGTGTGCTGCATTTGACTGCGCATGTTCACATATACTCACTGCGGCCACCCCTCTCCGGTAGACACGGTGAAGAGGGTGAGAAGGGCCCAAGCCACGTTGTCGTAGTGGAAATCGTACTTCTTCCACTCCCGCTTCTGCGCCTTCACTTCGTTATCACGTTCATACACCAGATACTCGCCCCTGAAATACCACATATTACATCATCAGCACAATGTGTAAAAGGGAGGGTTTGCTTTCACATTTTTAAATTATGTGTTTCTGAGTAGATGCTTAAGATCAAGAAGGAGGAGGAGAGACACTTAAAGTGTTTAAAAACCACAAGGCAAATATTAAGACAGATTTATGTTTGACGCAGTGTCCCTGGTAAGAGGGTGTATGCGCCAAAAATGACATCATCATGTCTCTTGTGTTGAGCGTGTAAGCTCCGCAAGTCAGCTTTGTGCTTGGTCACGCAGCGCTCAATTTCTGTAACTACTAGTGCGCTGCGGTTTTCATTTCAAGATGGAAGCAGGTGGGGTATTTCCTGACCTGCAGTCACGCTCAAACTCTTTGGATTCATCAGTGCAGTAAAAGAAGCGTCCCTTGAAGAGCTGCACAGCCACCACAGCAAAGATGAACATGAAGAGTAAGTAGACTATCAGGATGTTGAGCACATTCTTCAGCGAGTTCACCACGCAGTCAAACACAGCCTGAGGATTGAGAGATCAACAGAGGGAGAAGTGTTGGTTACTGTATGAAAGAAATACATTGGATTAATGTATTGTGGCATCGAATGCTATTTGTTCTGCTGTACAGTTTTGTTTTTTCTGTAAACATACCTTGAGTTTGGGAAGACGCTTAATAGTCTTCAGAGGTCGTAACACTCTCAGCACCCTCAGAGACTTGATAGTGCTGATGTCTTTTCCCTTACTGCTCCCCCTATACGCGTATACAGATGCATACCAACACACAGACAGATCCATACATGCACACGTATACACACACAGACACACACACACACACACACACACACGCACGCACACACACAGAGTCAGACAGTTTAGGTGGATATGACAGGCTTAGTCCTTTCGATTCCAAAATGGCAGTGGGAAGCCATTCCTTGATGGTTTTGTGTCCGAGTTAACTCAAAATGAGTAACTGCGTCTGGGTTAAATACATAGCAACACATGCAGCATTGCTATCATATTACACTTTAGCATTATTTCTAAGGGTGGGGTTAGCATTGTAGCTACATGCTAGAGTTAGGTGGTATTTTACAACTACATGCTATGGGAACAACTGATGTCATTCCTGTCAGAATGCTATCTAGTAGCTACACTTGTTTGATACTTTGCAATGTATTTCAATGCTTTACAAAGACGTCTAAAGGCTCGGCTTGCACATGCCCAGCTAATGGTGAAATACTTCCATGCTGCATTGAAACGTTGCCTTCCATGCTGCGATATTTCCTCTTTTAAGCAGCAGTTTGAAAGATGGAGAAGTCTATTCTACACAGAGGCATTTGTAGAGAGAGTTTAGTCGTGGTTTCAGTGAGATAAACAATCCCATATTTTCTGTCAGCAGCTGACTACTATAGGAGGCCTTGTTCGGGTGGTAAGTGCACTCCTGTTAACATAATGACAGCTTAGAAATGCTCCCCATTTTAGTTTCTCTCACTCTTTAAACTTAAACAGAAGTCACAATTGTAAAAAAAAAAAAAAAGAGAGAGAGAAAGAAAAAGGAAAAGGTAAAACTTGAATAAACAGCCAAACTCTCTCTTTTGATGACTCAACCAGTGAATTTCTAGCAACTCTAAACTACTACTAGGATAAGCTGGTAGCACAGCATTGTTCGAACAGCATGGAATCTTGTCTTGTAGGCCATTTTGGCAAAGACAAAGATATTTTAATGTGCACTTCTTTGTTGTAACACTGAGCCAAACCTCCTTTTTTTCCTGCCACTTTAGTTTTCTACGTACATGTGTGAAGAAAAAGGAAAAACCTTGAGTTTCAGTTGCACTGAACACTCATACATAAAGGTAGAAAAAAGTTAAGAACTGCAAGAGAGCTTGCCAGTTAACAAACTGACTATGCACTTTAGTACCAAGCTAACTTAAGTTACAAAAGCATACTGTTTACTAAAATAACTGGTTAACTTAACACAGCATCATGAAAAACTTTATGGCAGTTTAACTCCCTGCCCTGATTTTTCTAAATTTCTCACATATCGGGTATGAAGCTCAGGGTGATGACATTAAGGTCAAAGGTCACTGACAGTGATCCTTAGGGGAGAATGAAGCTGTATAGACAACTGCCTGCGTCTTGCAGCTGTTATACCAGATGGTAGACTTCTTGGTTTCGTGTGTGTGTGTGTGTGTGTGTGTGTGTGTGTGTGTAGGCAAGAGGCTCACCTCTTGGTGGAAAAATTCCCAGAAGTGTCCTTATAGGGACTTTTGATTTCAGTTGTTTTCACGTTTACTCTATTAATGATTATTTTCTGTGATTTTCCCGTAATTAGCACAAAATATTGAACGTTTCATATCTATGTGATTCAGATGAGGACCTGAACTTGAGGTTTAGTTGTGTTTGAGTCAGAGCTGTTCCATGGTGAACAATGGCAAAAAGGGAAGAATAGACGAGTACAGACGTACACTGTGATGAGGAATGGATGATAAGGAAAAGAGATGTGTGATCAAAAGAACAGGCGCTGAGAGTGCAGAAGGAGGAAATGAGGAGGAAAAAGAGAGAGAACTTTACCCGCCGCCGCTGTTGGTGGTCCAAACGGAGAAATGAGAAAGGGGTGAGAGACAGCAAGACAAAGGGAGAGAGAGACAAAAAGACAAAGGGTGGGAGAAAGAAACCGAATGCGACACAGAGAAAGGAGGGATTCTCAAGGGAAAACATCCATATGAGAGACAAAGAGAGAAAAAGAGAGAACAGAAAGAAGGCCTGGTTTCGATTAGATCAACCCTCCCACCCAGACTACTGTTACCAAATCTAACACACACATGCATGTAAAAGCACACTCAAAATCAATACGAAATGTGTATCAATTGCATTAATTTAATTACATTGTATTCTAATTCCAAATCCAATTTTTAAAATCTGAAAATTACCACTCCCTTTCAAATCCATAGACGAACTTTGTGGTAAAACCTCGTAAGTTATTCTGTGCATCAGTGCCTGGTGAAAAGAAAATCTCAAAAATGTCAAGGTATAGCTTAAAGCTAACCAACTCATTCAGTTATCATGCAAGCCTCTCTGCGTCCGGAGCCTGTCTGGACATAAAGCTCAGGCCAGCTGCAGAAATGTGCAAGACAGCGGCAAAAGCGGTCCAAGACACCAGCAGCCCTCAGACCAGACTAATTGGATTAAAGGAGCGATAAACATCTCCAATGAGGCTGCTGAGCCTTTCTGGAATGCTGTTTGATTCCACCAATTGAATTAAGGCACTATCTAGATGTGTGCAAGTCTGTTCTGACTCGTTCGGATCGCTCCATCAGCCATTTGTGTTGCTAACCCCTATCCTAGTTAAATCTGACTTAATTGGTTCAACTGACTTAATTGATTGTTTTGTGGGTTTGTTGTCATTTTAACATACAGTATGTACCAGAATTGCCTGCATAACTACAGTTTTCTATCTCTGGTAGTTTTCAACATTAATGTAAAAAACACTTCAAATTTGTTGAGCTGCTGTGCTGTGTATTATTATGAAGTTGTCTGTGATGACTTGAGGTTTCATGACTTTTGTCCAGTAACTTTAACTCACTTTTGTCATTGTATCACTGCATACATCTCTTTAGTAGTCCAAAGTTAACATTTCCCTAAAAAGTACAGACTTTGAAGTTGACCCACATGTAAATATGTAACACAAAGAGGTAAAAGAACACAGAGTTAAGGACAGAGGCACATAGACATATACACACAAACAGAAAGATAGACAGGCTTATGTGTACCATATACACAACTAGATATTAGGAGGAAGAGTGTTAGTGGAAGAACAAACAAATAAAAATGATTCAGAGAGAAGGGCTGGAGCAAAAGCCAGTCTCATAGATGGGGAACCACCACTGGAACCCTGGAGCACCTGCCAAGTTCATATTTTCTTTAAAGGACAAGCAATTTCTCAACTTCATGCTGGTCAGCCATTTGTAGCACTGTACTACTGTACAAACTACAAGTAGGTGTTCAAAATGTTTACATTTCCTTTGTATATTTTAAGATAATTCTTGTCTTCCTCAAGCACATGCTCTATTACTGACATTTAGTCTAAGATAAAGACATGTCCAAATGTCTAGTTTGTTTGTTTGTTAAAGCACCAAATTTCCATCCAAAGTGTGTATTTCATATTCCCACAGATAAGCCACAAAACCTGAATACAGTGAGACCATGTTGAAATAGCACTCAGAACAGGTCCCTGAGAACAAGAAAGCTGAAACTTTTCAATGATGCTGCAAAACCATCAATGAAGAACTGAATTCATTGAAAATAATCTTAAATTACACAATGCAGCCATAGGACATGAAATAAACAAAAAGAATGTGTGAGGATCAAACGGATATTACAAGACTTCCTAAAAAACTGACAAAGGTAAGGATTTCTACTTAAAATCATTGTTTTTTCCCCTGAAATACCTAGTGGGGATATGTAGCAGTACATTTTAAGAATCCATAGTAGAATGAGGTTAAAAGATGCAAAGGGATGAGGAGGAAAGAAGTACGAGAGATGTGGTGTTGCTATGAACAGAAAAAGAGGTAAAGGGATGGACAAAAAGAGCAAAGGAAGAAGAGGAGATAATTATAAGAGGGGGCAGCTGGGTATTCTGCTCAAGTCTTTTTGGGCTAACTTTAGGCCTTACTGCAATTCAGCCTCCACAAGGTAGTCTGAAAGCTGAGTGATCAGGATGTGGAACAATGGAAAAACAGTTGAAAGGAGCACTAAAGGGACAATGTAAGAGGATACCATGGGAAAATGCAAAGTGGTTTGAGAGGTTTTCTTTGGTTCACACTTGGCAAACTTCCCATCAGCTTATGACTCAAAGTCATCAAGAGTTAAGGCCGTACCAAGTATAGTTTATCTAATGCATTATGGAGCATGCATTCAATTATTTCTGTCACTCAACCATTTTCATTTTAATATACATGGATATGGATATCTTGTGAGTGTATGGATGTAGTCCATCCTCATGGAGTGTGACAGTTACTCTCAGTTTCATTTCAATTAACTTGAATGCTGTATATAGTTGGATTGCCGAAAATGGTCATGTTGCCTCAAGGATCTCAAATTTAGGAAATTTGCGATAATTTATCTCTTCCTATTATTCCAAGTTAGATCTATTAGTCAGAGAAACATCTTTACTAGTTACACCTGTGCAAATTAATGTAATCCATCTTAGCAATAAAGCCTCTTTTTGTGAAGATTATATGTTAACACTGTGCCAAAAAGGTCTTGATCCAACTATATGGTGATTCTGAAGGATGTAGTGAATGGTGGAGTTGTATCAGACTGCATTAAACTTAAAGGCTACCTTTAGGAACAAGATTTATTGCAGGGTAATTGTATTGGAACGCATCTGATCGCACAGGTATACAGGCGCCTAATAGCATAAACAGGTAACTCAGAGTTTGTTGCTGTTTTACTGCTGCTGGGAAATGAAATGGGTGGAGTAACCCCCAGAGTCAGAGAAGTCTTGGTGCCATACCATATGAATGGTGAAGGAGCAAGCTTTTCCAAACAAACTGGACCATGATCACTTACTGAAGCAAGACAGTTAATTACTGTATGCAGTCCTGCATTACCAATATTTCATGGTCACAAAGCAACATAAACAACACTGGTATCCCACTTTTTTGAAGCAACCTGCTGAGTCTTTGGCCTGATGGAGTGTTTGAACATGATTTCAGAAGACTGCAAAAACCACAAAATGTCAACATGCATGCCTGAAATACAAAAAATATCATAAATCGTAATCAAATATGTTATTAAAGTATTTTAGGGCTAGCATGTCAGATTTTTAGTCCAACTTCAAAATGGCAATGAATGTTGACATTTACAGCAAGCTAAAGTTGCGCTAAGCTCATACAGTGGCAGATTTGCTTTGAGAGAAATTACAAAGGGTCACTTACTTGCACAGTGAAAATGTGACAGGATCAACATAAGCAGTAAATCCTTTTCTGACAGAAAAAAACAATATCCATGGACAGAGTATCTTCATCTCCATGTGAGCACACCTCTTGTGTCTGCCAGATCTACTATCTTAACCCCCACCTTTCCCCATGCAGATGTAACCTACACTTAACAAACTCAAACTAAACATTTATGCACAGACTTGGTTGTATCCTGAAAATACAGACTGGATAATCAAAGTTATTAAATAGCATCAAGCATAATCTAATATTTTTACAGATGACCTGTGAATTAGTGTCGGAGGATACAGCGTTACCTTTGTGTTCTTATTGCACTGTTTGTCTTCAAACTAAATCAATGCCACATTTCATTTAGCATTGACTGCAGTCCTGAATGTCTGCTTCTCTTTATATTCTCTCCAACCATTCAAAAGCATGACAGCAAATCCCAAAATTCACAATTCATGCTTTTTACCCGCCGTACTGCTTGTAAAGCCCTAACTTATGCAAGTTTAACTGTATTTTATCCTCACAGTCATGCACATTAAGTAGTGTTTAAAGTACCTGCTTTGCCATGGAGAAGGGTGTGGAGATATTTGGTAGCCAGCTCAGCATGACCTGGCCTGGCTTTGCATGGGCCTTTAACTCTAGAACGCCCTGGGCACTAAAGGGTTACAGGTGCAAAGGGTGGTCCTCACCTCTCACAAAGGGAAGAAGAGGTGGACAGGAAGGGAATGCTGAGATACTATTTTTTAACATGTTGGGGCATAGGGGGTTGATGGAGGGGCTTAAAAAAGGCAGGACTGTGGGAGCAAAGTTGAATGAGAGAGGAGTGGCAGAGGAAAGGGCCAACTGCAGAGGATTGGCCATTTGTAAGCATATGCAGGAAAAAAGTTTAAGGGAGGAGAAGACAGGAGACTGGGAAATGAGAAAATGTATAAGAGAGTATGAAAGAACAGAAGTCAGAGAGAGAGGAAGAGGAAGTAGAGGCAGAGAGAGCCGGAATTGAGCCATGGGTGAATAAGAAAGAACAGGGGATGCTGTCCTCCAAGGTGCCAGTGAGGCAGTAGACAGACAGGAGAGGTGGAGGAGCAGGAAGTGGGGAAGAGAGGAGAGGACAGCGGGAGGCAGGAGGGAGACTTACGTGAAGGCGAAGGCCACCAGAGCACCACTAACCACTATAAAGTCAAGGATGTTCCACAAGTCCCGGAAATAAGAGCCCTGGTGCAAGACCAATCCCAGATCCACCATCTGCAGGAGAAGAAGAGAAGATGATTATGAGATGTAAACCCCTGGGGTGTGTGATTTGGCCTTGCAGTGTGCAATGAGAAGTGTCCAATTTTCATTTGGGCTAGGTTTCTCAATGCTTCTGGAGGAAGTTGATGATTCTTATTTCCGAACATTGCCTTACCTTTATCAACATCTCAAATGTGAACACTCCTGTGAAGACATAGTCGAAATAGCGTAGCACCTGCACAAAGAGAAAGAGGGACTGATTTGCTGTGCATCCAACTAATGGAAAGCGTATGTAAGGTATGAGGATTTTCAAATTTAGATGTTGATCATTTTACACTGGGCTGTGATGTATTTACATTATTCAGTTTATTTATTTCTGCAATGTCATACATATACTGTACTACCTGATATTATTGTTTTATTGCTATATTTTAAGATTTTAAGATTTCAACTAGTAATACATTGTCCTGCATGAACAAAAAGAATACATGACATGAAAAATTGACAATCAAAATGATAGTAGGAGCATTTGATTGCTTGAATTATGTTTCATGTGATATTATGTAGATTTATTTATGAATTCACTGGTCCAGCTCCACACATGTCGCGGGCTGGAGTGATACTACAAAGAAGAAAAGAACCAGCATATTAAATAAAAACAAAAGTAATAGGCACTGTAATAACATTATACACATTATATGTCACGCAACAAAAGCATTGGACTTTCTTACATTGTTGCGAGGGGATTCTGGCCAGACAGGGTCTTCAGCAGCCAGGGCAATACTGCTCATGGCAATGACTAGCAAGATACACATCTCGAAATAACGCAGGGTGCAGATGTAGTGACACGCCCGTCGAAACCTAGAAGCAAACAAGGACAATTTTTTTTTCTTGTGCATTAGTTCTATGCATACCATTTGTTCTGTTTTGTAGATATATTGCTTTTCCTTGCTACATCTGTATGCACGTGTTTGTACGTGTGCATATGCAAGTGTAACTGTGGCTTTAGTAGATCCATTTTCTATCCAGGATTCAGCTATAAAATCCAAAGATCAACAAAAAACAAATGCTGTGTGAATACCTCAATAATGCATTCCTGTGTATGCCTGCCTATATGGATTCAGATAGTGCGGGTGAGTGTGTGTATGTATTTGTAGCCATCCCACTTACGGGTTGGTGGTGGACAGGATGAACATGGAGCTGAATGGAGGCATGGGCCTGGGCCCTCCTTCGCCTCCTTTCTCATCATCATCATCGTCCTTATCCTCCTTGGCAGGCAAAGGCTCTGTGTTGGCATTCTTGTTGACTGGATCAAAGACGGAGAGACAAAAGGCAGGGAAAAGCAGATTGGGTTAAAATGGCGTTTGTTATTAAAGAAAACAGCTAAAGAAGAGACAAAAAAAATTTGTCCTTACCCTGCAGTATGGCATTGGTGGATGGAAAAATTGGCATATCAACAGCTGTGTAGTCAGGGTGGGGCAGCCTGATGACACTATTAGCACGGTGATGTGCGATGCTGCCATAGCTATCTAATGTGACCAAACTCCCATGAGTGCCACTGTTAGCAAGATGGAGGGCAGATCCAAAGCCAGGGGCCACAGTGTGGTTGGTAACTGGATTAGGGTGAACCTCGCTGGTTGGGGTTGAGCCAGAGACCAGTTTGGTGTTCATGAGGTTGTCCATATCCTCACTGTACTGGCTGTCCTGCCTGGAGAGGCTCTTCTGGATGGGCCGTGTAGTGGAGAGGTTAGGGACACTGCAATCCCTAAAAAGAGGGAGTAAGAAGAAACAATTGGTGATAGAAAAAATAATGCTGAGATGAAGAGAGGAGAGGAAAGACTGGAGAGGTGGAGAAAACATCCAGAGGTGTGACAGAAGCACAGACGAGAGAAGAAGAAAGAAATAACAAGGATAAACTTTTTGGATTAGAGGACATCAGAAGACAGAAAAATATCTTGGTTATTGAACCAGTCTATATTTGCATCATATCTACAGCAGCGTGCGATGGACGTACTTCCTTCTGTGCTGGCACATCTTCTTCCCTTCGCCATCCGTTTGGTTGCCATGGCGATTTCTTCTTGGCCTCCTCTCACTGCCGTCGCCAGCTCCCTCCTGCTCTCCCCCTTCTCCACCTCCATCAACCCCTTTGCTCTTATGCCTCCCTGTTTTTCCAGCTCCTCCTCCGCCATCCTCACCATCTTCTGCACATTTTCGATGTGACCTGGGCTTCCTGTGTTCTGACTGCCCTCCCCCTCGGCTTCCACTCCGGGTGTGGTGATGGCGCCTGGATGGCCTCTCCTCTGAGCCTGGTCCAGGGATCACTGTAGCATCCAAACGGACATGCGAGGTGTGGTGGTGGTGCTCACCTTTGCGGCTCCGCCTGCTCTCTGTGGACTCGCCCCGCTCCAAGGGAGGCCTGACTGGACCCGAGCCTCCTCCACCACCCCCTCCTACTTGGCCTCCATGTTCATGGAGGCGTGTTTGTTTGTGGAGCTCATCAGCAGGATGGTGCTGGCTGAAGCAAAGGTCTGAATTGTTTGCAGTGGTCTTGTTAGTGTTGTTGTTGCGGTTCTCATGGGGGTCAACGACCAAGGGTCGATCCAAGTGGGTCTTCATGTCTGGACGAATGTGACGTGAATAGTTCACCTGCAAGAAGACGAGAGGATAGAGAGGCAGCATAGAGGGAGAGATGGAAGATACAGAGGAGACAAGAAGATGATGTAAAGCTACTATTCACATCTTTCTATAGCTACACAAAAAGAAAATTATTAACATTGTAACTGCAGAATATACCCACATTTGGCATTTTCTAGCCAATATATAGATTACACATGGCAACATTAACAAATAATAAACTACATAAATAAACACCAGGTAAGCAACATGTTAACATAAGTCATCATCATTATCATCATCGCCATTACTTGTGTACACTGATAGCACAAGCCTAGAGGCCTTTGTTTGCCTTGTCCTTTACATTGTTGTGCTCCTCCCTCCCCGTCCTTGCCTTCCAGCGGTCGTCAGGGTCCAGCTCGTTATAGAGGGCCTCGCGGCTGGACACCAGAGTCTGTCTCCTCAGCTCCTTGGTGCGTTGCTCCCACACTGATTTATTGACCCCCTTATTGTGGTTCTTTTGCTGCTCTTTACTGCAAAATGAAGCAGGGTGGACAGAGAGAGGAGGGGATTGACAGCATTAAATACCTGTTTAAAGACAACTAGTGCTGTGCCAATATATACATAAAGCCATGAGAATGATGTGAAAACTAACACCAAAAATATAAGTACATAAAATAGCCAGGACATAAAGACACACTGTGGGCCACAGACATTTAAAGGGTCATTTGGCTGGACCTACAGAATAAGGCAGCTCAACAAAACAAGGTTCTGGATGTCCACACAGCTTGCCAAAGCACTGGGCAGGACAGCCCTCATTTGGTAAACCATGTGGGGACACAAAAAATGGAGGATAACACTGAGGCAAGGTCAGAATTTGTTATTATACTGTATACTTTATAGTAGTCTTTATAGTAATTAACCTACCCCAACTAAATTATACAGAATTTACTGAACAGGGTTTACTCAAGACAAAAAGCCGAAATGAAACCCCAAAATCCACATTGAGCTTAACTGAAAAGTGACTGAGCAGTCTTTTTATCTACTTTGGCAGAAAAACCCAAAAACTGTTAGTGACCACCTCCTTTCTTACCCTCCAAAACTACTACCAGTTATCAACGTTAACTCGTTTTCCTCCCAGGGCCAATAGTCAACCACAGAAAAGCAACAGCCGTACTGCAAGGTGACGGCAACAGAAAATGTACTCCTAAAAATAAGCCAACACAAATAACAGCTAAAGAAAGCCAGGTATGTAGTTCATAAAAAAGTTAGGAACAAAGGTACAAGGAAAGGATGGTGTTCTAAAACACAAAAGAAAGCAAGGAATGGTTGTAAAGTCAATCAACAGAAGGGATTCAGAAATGAATAAACAAATAAATAAATACCAGTCCAGAAAGGGGTCGGTAGCGTTGTGACACTCACTGTGTACTTTGTTGCTGAGGAGGGAAACAGCTGGTGAGTGAGATGGCACGAGAGAACAGAAGGAGGATTTCATTCCAAAATGGGCTATCCATCCAGCATTTAAAAAAGTCTACCTTTAAAAATGGTCACTTTAAAATAAAAAGGGCTGTAAAAACTGAATTACTAAATATATAAACACATTCCTGAAAAGCAAAAACTAACTATGTCAAGAAGTTTTGGCAAAAAGATTCAGCATTTTGGAATGCAACCCTCCACACATACGTACAAACAAACAAACACACACACATACACACACACACACACGCACACACACACACACACACACACACACACACACACTCACCTCTGCAGTTTGCTCCATGAATCTGCAACAATCCTATTTATTTTTCACTGTCCTACATTTTGCAATCTCACAAATTTCATCTTTCTTGCATCACTCACTGGCCCTGCATGATTACTGCCATTCTGGTCCAATCTTTCTTTGCATCTTTTACAATATCTTTCTCAACTCCTAGCAGTATCTGATGTTCATATTTGTCTCTGCAGTATCTTTAAAATTTAAATGTAAATATTTTTAGCTATCCTTTCCCAGAAACTCTCTTGCTCTACAAAGTCTTCATTTCTTTCTCGCCTTGTCCACCATTGTTTATGTATTTTTTTTAATGTCCCATTTGCCCTTTTCTCTCTTTGCTATCAAAGTCCTTTATCAAATTCCTCCTCTATCATATCTAATATGATTACCTAATAAGATTACAGTACACTACACTACAAAAAATAAATTCAAAAAAATTTCCTCACTTTCAAAAACCCCTTACAAAGTATGGTCCCATGTGTTTACCATGCATGAGAACAGTGTGCACATTACAAAAATACTGCCCTAAAAAATGTGATGTGCTCATACTGCCTATGCCTATAAGAACCAATGAGAACATGTTATGCTTTGCTATAGGGCATAATAGTTTAGTGCACAGCAATGTTAAATGGAGAAGCTAAGCTAAGTTAAGCATAATTTCAAGACCGTTATCACAAGCTATAGTGCATTTATACTGAAATCACAGTAGTGAAACTCCTTCCAGCCTTTTAAACTCACAACTGTAAAGTGATTAAACTGATTCGCTAAATTGTTATTGTATTTCTGCAATCCGTTGTGCACTGTGTTGTCATTTTGAGAGTACTAGTTAGTGTTATGTGTCCTTACAACTGTTTTCCATGGGTTTTATGTAGCTTTCACGGCAGCCTCCTTCCTGAGCCCACCATGGAATATCTTCTTAAGAGATTCTTCATGCACCACTGATGTCCCCAAGTTTAAAATCCCTGCTTTGAAAATCTCCTTTGGAATTTCAATGTCTTTCCTTTTTTGCATTACAGAAATGAGGGATTTGGATTTACACTGATACAGTGGAATGTAATGCACGTTGTAGCCCTACACAACTAGTGCTATGTTTGTTTCGATAAAAACAGTTAACTAAAATCTAAGACTCTACTATTGACTCTACCCTAACCTCTGAGGTTTTAAAGTACAAAATTATTAAGTAACATCTAGAGACATCTGTCACATTTTCTACATACAGTACATGCAAGTGCCTAGTTTTCCTAAGCAAGTTGGCTGCAGGATCCTGGTTAATATGCAAGTGTAGCTTTACTAAATAAACCACACACTCACTCTCTCTCACACACACACACACACACCACCTACACACAGATACACATAAATACATGTGCATTGTATTGAAAAAGAAATATCAAACCTTAATAGGACTCCCAGGTAACATAAAGTTTGTGATACACAAATGCTCACAGCACGGTGAAGTACAGTACATACAGTCACGAATAACAGTGTGATTCATGAAATGATGAACATGTTATAAGCTTTAACCCTTGGGCGTGTTTTTTCAATGCATCAGTGTGTGAAGATATGTGTGTGTGACACTAAGTGGGCAGAGGCTGATGTATCAAAGCAGTAAAGGTCAGAACTGTGTGTATGTGTTGTGTGTGTGGTATTTCTAAGCAGACTTGGGCTCCCCTGTTGTGCCATTTTAGGGACAGACCAAAGTGTGGTATGTGTGTGTGTCTCTATGAGTGAGAGTGTGTGAACTTTACCAGGAGTGAAAAAGACCCCTGTGTATACAGCGAAAAGAGATCAAAGACTGACTCTCCTGACCAGAGGAGGGCTGGCCCAGATCACTCCAGCACTGGCTCGTGTGTGTGTTTTAGTATGCACAAAAGAATGTGACAAAAAGAAAAGAGAAATAAAAAGAAGAAAAGAGAAGGAGAAGAAGAAGCTGGCAGAGAGGGAGAAAGAAGCACGTACATGCATGTTTTAATTTAGAATTAAATTTACTGTTGTCAGATAATGAAAACTACAGTGGCCGACAAGTTGTATTGTATATTTTTGTATGTGTTTTTGAATTGGATCTATTTCTGAAGCTGCAGCAGCAGGACCGTTGCAGCGGCTTTGCCCTTGTCAGCCTCCGTAAAAAAATAAACACATCTTTAATTGTGCATGTGTGAAAAACCAGATAAACTGTAAACTATTCCAAGCAAAGCAATATTTTAAAGAAATTTAGTTGTTATTGTATTGATGAAGCAAATTAATAGTGTTGCAGAATGACAAAGTAAAAGAATCAATGGGGGAAAAAAAACACTTAACTAACAATAATCCAAGAGGGAGGAAGGTAATTTCATCAATAATTTGTAGTAGTGACAACACAGTGGCACACTAAAATTAAATTATATCAGTGGTGATTTAAGCTGGATTTCTGAAAGTCACTGTGTGGTTCTAAACTTTTTTTCTAGAGTCAGTATTTTAATATAATCTTTTGATGTGGGCCAAGGTTTTTGAGGCTCACTTTCCATAAACTGTGATGTACAAAGCAGTTTGCAATAACATCACCATTGTCAGGCTGATACCTGAAGATGTGATTATTTTCTGATTCTAGACTATTCTGTGCTTTCTCCAAGATATGAGACTCTTAGTTGCTGAATGAGGTTTTTTTTTTTAAGGTACATGCAATTGTTTGGCCCTAAAATTCCTGCCTGCAGTGAAAATGTTTTAAAATGGATGTAAACAACGAGAATGCAAGAGTAACATAGACAGAAACTCACGCTGCAATAGAGAGGTTGGCAGCAGACAGTGGGCTGACTTCAGCCACCTCCTTGGCTTTCTGCAGGGCGATCTTCTGACTGGCAGCCTCCTCTTCCTCCTGTTCATCCTGCAGGGCAAGGGATTATGAAGGAAATCAAAAACCAGAGATGAACGAGGTGGGAATAATGGTAATGTGGGAAACAGAAGGAATACATTGAGTAGAGGAGTGCAATTCTTATGACTTTGAATGTTCAGAAAAGATTAGGTACTGAGATTTTAAGTAAAAATGGACTATAGTGTACCTTGGTGAGTTCTTGTGCATTGGCCAAATTGTCGACAGCGATAGCTAAGAACACATTCAGCAGAGTGTCTGAACATAGAGTTAAAGGAAATCAAGCAAGTATTGTGTTTGTTAGTACATGGGTGTACAGCATGCACATACAGTAATAGATTCAAAACACTGGGTGTACTGTAATTTTTGGCAGAATGATGATGGACCGCTGACACAAGAACCAAGGTCATAGCCAAGATATCATTCATTTTACTAGTAGAGGATTACTTTTACCTGTGAATGTGGATTGTGACATGGAGTCATCGTATCTCTAAAATATTATGTTTCGTCTTCACTACCATCTACTGGATCTTTAGCTGTATGGCATTTATTTCGCCAGGGTCAAATGCTCATCTCATAATGTCATAAGTGTCAGTATCTATTTATGTACTGTATATAAGCATTTTCCTTTGCATGCCTGTGTATTCAATCTTAACTCAGTAAGTCAAACTAAAATTTAAATCATAACTGCAAATTTCTTCATTTCCAGTACATGTGTGAGTGTTTTATGTGCATCTTTGTATTGTCACGTCAAGGGATACAGTTGCCAAAAAGCGTGAGCACGATGAAGAAGACAGAGAAGGCCATGCCCTTGTTGACTCCGCCCTGAGATTTGATGCCATCGTACATCACCATGTTCCAGTCCTCGCCAGTCAGGATCTGGCTCATACACACATACGCAGACACAAACACAAACACACACACAAATAGTCAGACGAGGCCATATTCACTCCAAGTGGAGTAGTAGTAGTGCAAGTAGTAATTTAATGAATTATGCTTTTGACTAATGACACTTAAGATTCCAAAGTAGCATTCTACATGTTATATCACTTCCTCGCGTGCAAATCCTCTTTAGTCCTTTAATCGTTTAGTCCTAATCCAGCCCTCGTCTTCTCCCACCTTTCTGCCTCCCTCCCTCCACCAGAACTCTCCCTCCCTTCCTCCCCTTTACATCACCTCCTCTCCTCACCTGGAACACTGTCATTATTGCTGCGGGGAAGGTATCGAAGTTGGTCGGAGGAGTGCCATTTTCAAAATTAAACCTAACAGGGCAAAAAAATGGGAGTGAGTCAAATTGGAGAGAGAGATGGAAGAGAGACACGTAAGGGGAAAAACACAAGCATCTTTTTAGAAAAACTACCAAAAATTACTTAGCCAGTCTGGCAATGAACAGAAACCAATCTCTTAGTAGAAAGTCGAATGCCGACTGTTAAAAAGGAAGGAGGAGAGAGACACAGGGAGGGAAGCCAAGGTAAAGGAAAACAGCACTGACTGTCCTCCGAAGAGCTGCATGCCCAGCAGGGCAAAGACAACTATGAAGAGGAAGAGCAGGAAAAGCAAGCTGATGATGGACTTCATTGAGTTGAGCAGAGACACGACGAGGTTACGCAAAGATGCCCAATACCTGATAACAGCAGACAAGAAGCATACGTTTAACTGAGTGTAATACTGTGTATATTACATGAATAGGAGAAATACTGAGAACTACAACACAGCAGACTCACTTGGTGACTTTGAAGATCCTCAATAACCTGAGAGCTCGTAGCACACTGATGCCAAACGAAGTGCCCGGCTGAATGATGGACCACAGCACTTCAAATATGCTACCACATATCACCTGAAGCGGACACAAGCATATGCAAGCATTTGGTTATTCATCATAATGGGCAAGTAATATGCACACATCAGCAAACCATCAATGCATTTTTTCGTGCGCGTGTGTGTAAGGTCTAATAGGTGTGAAGTGAATGTCTGCACCTGCTTGTGAGTTTGTGCTTGTGTGTGTATCTATTTGTGCCTTTGTGTGCAGGTGTGTCCCCGAGTGCTGTGGGACTCACAATGCAGTCGAAGCAGTTGAAGGAGGAGTTGAGGTAGGCCTGCCTGCCCAGGCCGTACATCTTTACAAACATCTCCGTCAAGAATATCCCCAGGAAGATGAATTCAGCAAAATCTACACGGAGGGAAGACAAGAAGAGGAGGAGAAGCTCAAACGTGAGACGAGGCATTCGATCCCTGCATCCTTCAACCTTTATCTGTAAATTGTGCTCCCTATCCTATCCATCCTTCATTGTCTATAAGGAAGGTCAGTGTTTTATGACATACTTAAGAATTAATGTGTTTGTAAATAAATCTGTGATTTTTACCAAATGTATTGAAATTATTTTCGCAAAGACATTTTTTCACGCATCCTCTAAACTCTATTTCATTTGTGAGTGTTTATCAAAAAGAGAAATACAACAAGAATCTGTGCAAAAGGAAGACATTGCATGTTCGGATGTGCTTGTGTTATCTGGTTGGGTCAGCTCTTTGGTGGATTTAGTCACGTTTATTCAAAAATTTGCTCACCTACTCCTTTCCAGTAATCTGTGCTGAGAGTATCTGTGCATTTGTAGAGATAATCTATGCATGTTTGTACTAAGCATGCATGTATCGCCCTCCCTCTTACTCACTCAGAAAATCTGAAAGTGGCTCTGGCTGGTCGTAGTGCACCACTGCCACACACAGTGTGTTGAGGCCCACCAAACACAGTACAGTCCAGTAGAAGGCCTGGGACTTAACAATGTGTCGGATTAAGAAGCGTAACCGTCGCTCCCGCCGCTTAAAAGTAGATCCTTCAAGCTTGGAGCTCTTCAAGCTGGCACGGGCAAATGGTGAACCTGGAACGATAAGTGAGGCACATTGTATATTATTAGCTTCACAGTGAAGCAAACAGTAGTTTATTAGTGTGGTTGTGTACATTTTGGATCTTAGTGTACCATTAGTGTACAAAGTAATCTGCTTCTTTCATTTTTCACTTAATTACAACAAGATTGGCAACATCAAAATTCCCTACTTGAGTACATACTGTAGTTAAAATTATAACACTCAGATGCTACATGCAATATATGATGGACTGTAGGTCCCAATGTTGAGTACGAGGGATAAAGTTAGTGAATAGATGAAAAGAATAAATGCTTTCAACCTGGCTTCACCTACCATCCTGCTCATGAGTAGAGCAGGTAAGTATAACATCACTTCCATTAAACTCTTTGCTACCATTTTTTTGTAATTCTCCCCACAAATTATAAAATAAAGGTGAATATCTTTCTTACTGAGCAATTCATTTGCCATCATCTTTAAACTATTTACCATAGATGTTTTGCTTGTTGACATACTCCAATGAGTTTTACATGCACTTTCTATATCTGTTTTTATTTTTAGGTAAATATTGATGCATAATTCAGTTTTGGTAGCATCAGCTGTGCTCTTCCTGGCAAATGCTGTCCCAATTAGATTATGTACACAACATAATATCACTACATAGAATATAAAAATCTTTTGTCTTATGAAAAAACTATTGTCTGGAGAAAGAGGGGCTGGAGGAGAGACGAAGGCAGGGGGTAACAAGGGCAGGTTAGAGAAAAGAAAGGCAGAAAATGAGGGGGGTTGGGGACAGGAAAAAATGTAACACAAGGAGAGAAGTGCACAGGAGTGGAGGACAGGAGAGGGAAGGAGAGGAGAGTCAGGTAATGCTGATATGCAAGATAAGATAGCATCTGTATGTTCCTGTGGTTTGCCTTTGAGTGTGTGTTATTGTGTGTCTGTGTGTGTGTGTGTGTGTGTGTGTGTGTGAGGGAGAGAGAGAGAGAGAGAGAGAGTGACACAAAGAGAGAGAGTATGTATCTTACCTACTGCCAGATCCCCCTCCCCTTCCTCTGGGTTAAGAAGCTCAGCTTTGCTCTTATGGTTCTTTGTGGCTCTCCTTCGGGAGCCTGTAACAGAAAAAAAAGTGTTTAATGTATTGTACAATGGTGCTGAAATGCCTGAATGTGTTAAATTCATTAGTATCATTTAAAAAAAATCATAATCATGCATGCAGTAACACAGAACAATGAAAATAGTAAATTCATACCATCGTAATCATTTTCATTTTCATCATCCGCCAAGATGACCTCTTCTACAAAACACACAAAGAAAAATGTTAATCCATTATAAAGCCAGATTAAATTTGTCTTTGACGACTTCCACATCATCTAACAAATCTTTTTTTTTAATCATCAATTATCATTTCTCATTTTAATTAAAACTGAAAACAAAGTCTATGACCTGCACCTGTGCTTGGTACTCATCCCTCCCTCCTTTGTTTTTTAGCTTCCTTGTTTTTATGTAGATTGTCTTTTCAAGAAGATCAAAGGTCTGTCCTTTCTATCTGCCCCTTTATCCCCTCCTTCCAACATCCAACCCTCCATTCCTCTTATCTTCTCTCCATCTTTCCTGTCCTCAGCAGACGGGTCAGAGTAAAAAGACAAGAGAGAGAAGGAGATCTGCAGGCAAAGAGCTGGTCTTCCCTTTTCAAGCATCAAACAAGTGTCTTTAATCCTAGTGATGTAAGTCAAGGCTGAAAAAGTGCACTGGCTATAATTCAAGTTTGTTTGTACAACATTCCAAGAACTATACCTACTGTATACTTTACCTCCCCCTGGGGGTAAATTAGGTTCCAGTAGACATGAATCACTGAAAATATTTAATTTGTGTAATGTGAGGGGCAGGAGATGACACCACAAATTTGGGAACAGAAAAACTTCAAGTGGTGAAGATAAATCTACACACAGCAGCAACACTGTGAAGTGTTTCTGATAAGTTTCCTAATTGAAATGTACAGTAACAGTGTGTTATCTGAAGGTGCTGAGTTTGCTTTAATGAAATACTGATATTACATACACCTGTCTCCAACATTTCATTTCAATGTATCAAAACTACTGATTATTGAAAACTTGGGGACAGAATGCACTATGATACCATCCAACGGGTCATTTTTGCAATGTTTTATGGTTGTATGTCTCTTTGTGTGAAATGAAGTCCACACACATTATAATGTACATACCAGCTTTGCAGATCCACTCAAGATAACCATTGAGTTCCCTTTCAATCTGCTGCTGTCTTCTTAGTTTCAGGAACTCACTCCTGTTCTCCACACGCTCTCTCTCTTTGGCAAACTCCCTGCAGACACACACACACACACATTTTTAGTGTGATATACATACAATAAACGTTTTTAAATCAATTTCAAAATCTATCAAACTATTAAAGCACATGGGATTAAAAATTAGTAATAACCTTTACACTATCTTTGTCATATGCACACTCAGAAACAAAAAACACACACGCACGCACGCACACACTTACCCTGACAACACACCCAGCACCAGGTTGAGCATGAAGAAGGAGCCGATGATGATGAGGGGGATGAAGTACATCCAGTTCCATGCACTCCCTGAGGCATCGTTGCTCTGGAAGCACACACACAGGCATCAGGCAGTGTAATCAATGTTTTGCTCTTCACCTCTGAACTTGTTATAATAGCATCTAAGCTAACAGAAACATCACTTGGTTAACAGTTTATTAGTGAACACTGGGAGATTTGCCATGAATCATAATGACTGAGACATTACAACATTCCTACATAGTAGGATGATTGTACAGCTGCATGAATCAGCTTCAATAGCATATGCTTTGGTCCGTCTGTGCTGTAAACTAGGGGTATGTTAACGTCTGTCTCAGCATCCGCGTATTTAAGAAAATATCAGTGCAATTCATTAGGCCTGTCTGTCAAATTAAAGTGCATTTATTTGCATCCAGGTACTGCACATGGGGTATGTGTCTTAAATACTCACTCAAAAGTTGTTCATAGAATAAAAAAAAAAACATCTGGAGGGAAAATTGTGTTAGAAAATCTGTCTTAAACACATCATTAAATATCGAAACAATGTGGCTATTAAAAAAAATGTCCATTGCCCTTAAAAGTGCTGTCCACTGCTGTTGGAAATATAAACAACAGCAGGCCTGACATGATTTTGCTTTAAGTCATCTCAATAAGTAAATGCGTATCTGCCACTCTATTTAGCTGCTCAGTGCAGAGTAAATAATACATAACAAATGCTTTGGTCTCTCCCTCTCTGTCTCTACCATCCTGCTGTCCAGGCTCTCCTTCCATTTTCTTTATTCATTCCTACTGTTTTTTCCTTCCCTTTTGCATCGTTCTGTGGGACCCCTTTCTCCTGCTTTTCCCATCTATTTCATTCATTTTGATGGTTGCTCATTTGCTCATTCCTTCCTTCTTTCCTACCTTCCCTGAACCTTCCCTTCTCCTCCCCTCCTTTTTCTGTGCAATCTGTCCTTTCCTCCTCACTGTCACAGATCTGTCTCGATACTGACTCTTCATTTTACCCTTTCCGATCTCTAAACCCCCTCCTCTTTTTCCCACTTTGTGCTCTTTTTCTTATAGCCTCCCTGTCTATCATCCTCGTCTCCTTCGTCCTCCATCTTTCCTTCTTCCTGCATGTAAGCTGGTATTGCCGCTGTGTACCCAATGTACCGCAGACCCTTTTTTCTACCATTAAACTTTTATCGCTCCCCTCCCCAGCAGCTGCAAGAATAACTTGGGCTGAACAGGCCCTTTTAAATATAGAGCAGCACCGGGAAGAAGGGACACAGGGATAGAGAGACAGAGTGAGAGGGAAAGGAAGGAAGGAAGGGAGGAATGAAAAGAGGATAGAAAAATAAGAGGAAAAAGAGGAAAGAAAGAAAGAAAAAGACCAATGGGAGGAATAAAACAGACTGAGAGGGAGAGGAGATGGGAAAAAAGACGACTACAGTAACAGTCAAAGACCCTCATCTACCTCTGGTTTCCTAGCAACCGTTGCCACTGACATCAGGGAACTATTCAGTCTTGGGCATGAGTAATGACACTGTTCAACACCTGGTACCTATTTTATGGGCAGACGCACACTGTTCACATGTGAATATCACTGGATGCTTTCACACTTGAATTTCAGCATTTTATGAGAGAAAATAATCTTGGATGGTTTGGTCGTGTAGCATCAGAGTTTAATGAGAATACTACAGTATTACAACTAATGACGGAACTATTGGACGAATGACCTAAGACCTACAGTAAGTTCAGCTGTATTTGACTGGGTATTTAGTTTTTGTCTTTTGTAGATATTGTGTGGCACTATTATCCACACAAAATGGCCACAAAATGCTACAAAAATGGAAATACTATGTAATATCCATAAAACAGGGTTTACATGGCAAACAGACCGATACTGTATAATTTCCACTTTAAATCTAATTAATTGGCTATGGGGTTTCTCTGCTGGCGCAGCCAATCCGTGACAAGAACTGATGGGTTTTGCATTCTGGGTTATCATCCTCTTCACTTGAATGATCCTTTCTATTCTCGCCTAAACCTCATGGCTCAGAGACCTGCAACTTTCAATTGATTGACTGGTTACCCAGTGGCCCCTACCTAAAATCGCTTCAACAGCAGCTGGTTCCTTCAGTGTCTCATTCCTGCTTCACTAGATACATAGCTTTCTATATACACGCTGTGATTTTAGGATAATAAGGTAGTCACTGAGTGTGGAAATGTGTTCAGCAGTACATACATAGTAGAGCAGTTCAGTCCAGCCCTCCATGGTAATACACTGGAAGACGGTGAGAATAGCAAATAGGATGTTGTCAAACTGGGTGATGCCGTAGTTTGGTCCCAGCCAGTACTGTCTACACATGGTGCCGTCTGGACACAGCCGTGACGGAGGCTCAGTCCCACATGGAAACTCTTCTCGGATCTCACCTGAACACGGATGAAATGTGAGGAAGTGTTTTGAAACAAACAGCAGGCATATGCAAATATGTTGTTTATTTTCTAAGAAGTGATATGCATTGGCTCAAGTCCGATTTTATTTTTCCCTTTACTTTCTGGATTAAATATGTGAAGAAATACAAATACAAAAAACAAATTATAGGCAACATAAAATACGCCCCCTTTGAACCTTGCATTAAAATGTGTCTCTTATCAAGATTGTATCTAGATATGATTGAACCTGATTACATTTACACCTGGTATTATTATATTATGTGTGTCTAGTGTCCACATTGAGATCCAATTCAGATCCAATTGCTGGGTCACAGTCATGACACAGCACAATAGACTAACCTGCTTGAATTATACAGACATGGTCTAAATTTCTTGAATTCTTTATAAATGTAAATTATAATCTTAATTCCATACAGGTGAAATGGGCCAAATTATACAGATACTGGCAATAAATGAGACGAAGTCTGTGGAAATTGCCTTTACCATCACAAAGACATGTACTACAGAGAATTTAAGGGCGAAAATGTAGCTTTGTTGAACTAAACTGCATTTCTAATTTTAGCGCTGCAATGATTTAAAGTCTACCAACCGCGAGTGTGGTCTTCACTGGGGCAAACAGTTACAGACTATTGGCAAACACACAATCACACACACACACAGAATGACAGACACACACACCCATTTACCTGTGTGATTGTCAAAGCAGGTTGTATGGAATTTGCCCATGTAGAACTCCAGGCCAATAATGGCGAACATGAGGATGGCAAAGAAAAGAAGCAGGCCAATTTGCAGCAGAGGAATCATGGCCTTCATGATGGATTTGAGCACCACCTGTAAACCTGAATGACACATTATATACAGTATTAAGATTTTTATAATTATTGCTATCCATCATCAGTTTTAATTTCAATGCATTTTAAGCTTTTACAAACAGGTGCAAGGATCTGAACTACTATAACCTGCTCCCTCCTCCCCTTATTATCTAGCACCAGATTACACTATTAACCATTTTGCTGCACCCACTGGACTGCCTATTACCTGGAGCACACTACAGTATGTGATGGAGGGATTGAACCTGTGATCACAGAATATAGTTGGTAAAATGCATTTAATTGAGGTAAAATAACCCACACCCAAGGTTCAATCTCAAATAGGTTTTCTAAGAAAAAAAGGTCTCAATGGCAACATCTGTAGTAACTTTCAATTTCATGTGAAACGTTGTTTTGTTGAAACCAAGCACACTTTACAAATATATATCATATATTGGAATGGAAGCTTCATAGGAAGCTTAGTGACTTTTATGATGAGTAAGCCTTGGTTTGCCTGTTCAACTCTGTAGTGGCGTCCATGCTATTAATAACACTGCAGTGGTGCTGGAACACGACTGCCACTATAACATTTAAAAAAGGAGCAGAGAGTGCATAGCAGAACCATTTTTGTTGGAACACTTTAGGTGTATTATGCAGAATAACACAAAAGCTGCATAAAACCTTGACACAAAATGCTTCTCCATGCTATTTTGATCATCCAATAAAATCTGAAATTGTTCTGCACTTAAAGAAATGTCATTTTCTCAGATGTTTGGGATAAAGGCAGGAGGCTAGCAAAAAACAGTGAGAAGTCTATTTTTCAATGTTACTGTCAAATGAAGGATTTTGACTTACTGGGAATACCGGACACCAGTTTGAGGGGCCTCAATACTCGCACAGCCCTGAGGGTCCGCAAGTCAAAATCTGAACCCACAGTGGACAAGATCCTGAAGGGAAAGAGACAAATGCAGAAAAGTGTGCACAAACAGGCAATCGATATTTAAGCTAGTCAAGCTTGTCACTGTCAGTTAGCCTCTTCCTGTTTTCCTCTTTCCCTCACATACACACACTTTAACACAAACCCATGCCAGGGCATTACAAGCAACTGGGTGAGTGCTGTATGTAAATCCGGTAAGAGCTGAGCTGATCAATACAGCTGAGAAGTGAAGTGGGGCAGAGAAGTGTATCGAGAAAGGAAAGGGATGGGCTGAAGGGAGAGTGCTTTGTTTTGGGAAGACAGAGGGACCATAAAATGAAAAAGTTTGATGAAAAGAGTGATGGGGAGGAGAGGAAAGACGATGCTGATGACAAAGAGGGAGGGCAGAAGGAAGAGAGGTTTAGAGGCATGGAGACAGAGGGAGCACTGGCAGATGGCGAGGATCAGAGATGCTGACTTGCCTATTTTTGGCTATTTTTATTCTTTGTACGTTTAAAATGTTTTGTCCTCAAGCCATCGGTAGGGCTGCAGCCTAAACAGGTTGTGGTATGTGTTACAGCACGTGTCTCGCCACTCATCTTTTAAATATAGACTTGTAAACAACATGTGTTTGTCTGTGTGTAATTGAGAGGGTTAAGATGTTCCCTTGTGCTACCAGACTTCCAGTCAGTCCCTTCGTCTGACGCACACTGTGAATCATCCTCCTTCCCACTTCTCTCTCGCTTCCTTCTCTCTCTCTCTTTCAGTCTCTCTGACACATTTCCACTTTTCTCTGTTCCACTAAGAGGCCCAGTGACACAGCAGAGCCTTAATCACAGGTTTGAAGTCAGCCTGTTGTGCTTGGAAACGCACAAAACTGACAGGAAGGAAAAGTAACACCGACCCAGGATCTATGGGTGAAGTTGTGGCTTTGAATGTATATTGCATTACAAGGAAGCCCCCCCAGTGGTAGGTCCTTCATCACAAGTGTAGGCTAGGTCCTTGTAATGACATTGTGTGATATCAAATGCCTCATCAGAGGCTGAATTGTAACTGAGAGGTTTCTGGTTTAGTCACGAGGCAACACTGTATTTCAGCTGTGTGTGCAGCTAAAACATTCTGACAAAAGTGGCCTTGAGCAACTCACTGAATCCTATACAAACACAAAACAATAACACGTATTACTGGAAGTAATATTCTATTAGAGGTAGACTACAAATCGTCCTGACCAAAAATATCAGCCGTTATTAGCTTATTGCAAAGTATCAGTATCAGTGTAAATCGCAGCCAATAATGAGCAAAAATGCCAGCTGCAGTTCAAAAATGCCAGTGCTAAGCTGTTAAATCAAACATTTGTTTATGTAATTATGTTTTTAAAAATCCAGTATTGTACTATATGCTAATTCATCTGTTTTTGACATTTTGTACTAGACAGTTAACCCAGTACAATTTCGTTATTTTTAGTCAAGTAGGCTATCCTGACAGTACCAACTGTCTGCTCATGAGTTATTTATAAAGGCATTGTTGGTATTTTTTCATAAACAACTACAATGACTTGAATAACAACATCGGACGCACATCCCATGCTTGCCAATGGAGCGTGCATTTTGACAGAGAGTCAAGATGAAAATAATACGATTAAAAAATACAGTTAGCAGATTTTGGCAGAGGCATATATTTTCATGCAAATATTTTTTTTTTTTCTCCCACCAACTATGCCATGATGACTATTATAGAACTTACATAATGATTTAAATAATACTCTGACTGTACCGCTGTTCTGAGGTTTTTAGGGTCAGTAGCATATTGTTTTTATGGAATGGGAATTACATTGTATTACTTGAACACACTGTTGTATTGTAAAGTTAGAGTGCAGTATTTTTCAAGTAAATGAACACCCATTCTAATGAAGCCCTTGCCAAATGTAACGCAATGCCGCTGAAGCCCATCACTGCCATATGAATATTTAGCAGGATATTAAATTTTTTAAATCTGGAGTCTATGGAGACTCTGCTGGGCTGGTGCACTGGTAGTGTTGCATTTTACGTCACTTGACTGATTGGTTTGCCAGAGCAGAAGGAGGGAACAAACCGAGCCACGGAGTAGACGACGGCAACTTGGGGCATGGCGGAGCCCTTGGCATCATAACCACATCGAAAAGTGTTTGTGTAACTACTCTCAATGCCAGAGGGGGGAGACAAAAGTTCCATACTGGCTGTTAAATAATATGATTGATGATGATATGATTTTACACTGTTGAGAACACTGCTTCACATGGAGGTCAGAGCTACACAACATCACTCACAAAGCAGGTTAGGATTTACTCAGGGATAAATTAGCTTAAAAGATGCTTGGCAACACATAACACTGCATAGATGCAATAGAGGATGGTGATAAAGGGAGAGAAGGAGGTGATCTAGGAAAGGACGGTGGAATACAGTATGTATTGCACAAGGGGAATAAAATGCAATGACAATTCACTGCAGTTACATATTATTTTGTGGAAACTATTTCTGTGACATGACTATCAATATATAAATAACACTGATAACGATGATGAAGACGGAGATAACACAGACAATGATGATGATTACGATGGTAATATGATGACATTTCAGTTTCTAGACTGCATCCACCGTCACAGTGTCAGGCCGATGAGGCAATTCCTCATTCAAACCGTCTCCACGGTTACTGGGCCCTTTCTCATTCATAAGTGTTTCCATGGCAACAGGGACCTTGGCTCATTGATAGAATCTCTGTATCACCTTGGTAACAGGGCCAAGGGAGGAGCCTGATTGATCTTTTTTTTTCCTCTTTTCTCTTTAATGTAAATGTATCACAACTCACACAGACAAACACACATGTACACACTCATACAAAATATACACACATAACAAAAGCACATACACACACATCTGTACAGCAAACAGGAGCTGGTTAGAGATCAAACATATTGAGTGAGAATAATTTTATTCACGTAAGCATGCTGGAAAGTAGGTCATTTGGAATAACCAATCGAAAACATTGTAGGGACAGAGATGCTGTCTACAGTACATCTTATAAACTTAAACATAAATTCACAAACACAGGTAAACACACAGACATAAAACCTGGACTGTATGCAGAGAAACAGAAATGATTAAGGAGAGTCACATTAAGCAAGATTGCTATTACACAATCTCCCCATTGACCCCTTCTCATGGGACACCAACACATTATACAAACACAATCTTTTTTGCCCGCTCTCTCCGTCTGCTTTCCTGCTGACTTCAGCAAAAAGTGGCTAATTATCTCTGTCCACATCACTGACCAAATCGCTTCATCTCTTCCCCAAACTCCCAACTTATCTCTCCTTGTCTCCTTGCTTTCATCTATCACCATTATTAAACTATTTCAGATTTCATGCATCTGCATAATAATATATATACAATTATAAATATATAAATGCTCTATCATATTAGTATTATATCCTACCTTTGCCAGCAAATGTGTTAATGAGCTTACTGATATCTCATTATTTCTATAAATGACCTTACATTTATCATCCCGAACATCAAATGGGTGAATAAAGGTCATACAAATAGCTTCATATCAGACGTCCACACATCACAACTCTAGATAATGACAGAACTGAAGGTAGTACCTCTGAACTGTCCCATGCAGTATTTAATCATGTGAGTGTGACAGCTGCTGGGAGTTTCAATAATTCTTCACAATACCCTCAAAACACATTTTAAACTGAGAGACACGCTATTTCAAGAGAGCATGATTTCAAAATGCTTCCAAAATGGCAAAGGAGAGTGAAGGAGATGATTTTGTAGGTAGAGATCAGTCATTATTCTTACTGTCATTTCACTGTTAACATAGATTTTGCAAATCTCATTTTCAGTTGATTTTAAAAGGTCACTGGAAGGCTTCCTTCCTTTCTTCCTTCATTTCCCTATACCAGTCCTATCGAAACAAAAGGACCACAACAAGGAGGAGGAACAGAGAGAAGGATGCTAGCCAAGAATGGCTGTAAACTAAGGGTAATTGGACTAATAATCAATAGTGGGCAAAAAAACCAACTAGCTTATTCCCAGGGCCAAATCACTCAGGCAATTTACTATAAGGGATAGGTCAATGCACAAACACATGGGCGCAGAAACAAGGATGCACAAATTTTCTGACCTCCAACAAGGTTGTAGAGCGAATAGCTAATCTAGTCAGACACTTTTAGTTGTATTTGTGTGTTTGTCTTTGTATGTGTGTTGCGCAAGCAAGTGCACTGAGAAAGGAATGTTTGAAGTGTAAATGCATGTGTTTGTGTGTGTGTGTGTGTGTGTGTGCGTGTGTGTGTGCGTGTGCGCTTGCGCGCATGCATGCAATGGTCAATGTGTTATCAAAGGTTTCGGCCAGAGGTGGGTAGAAAGGCCAAGTAGCCTTTCATCTTCAAAGAGCTGTACTGCTAAAAACACAAACCCCATTCATAGAGAGTACAACAAAGAATGTGTGTGTAGTGTTTGTGTGAGTGTAAAATGTATTGACTTCAGTCAGTGTGCATATTGTATCATGAGAATATATAGTCTGTGTATTTTGTGTGTGCTTATTCAGTTCAATGTCTCCCTGCAGCTTCTTGATTTACTTCTTGATTACACTAGCATCACAAGTGGCCGACAGAGTATTGAAGACTACTGTGCGCTCTGTCACATCGCAAAATAACTGGATTGTTTCCGTGAAAATCTGTTGATTATTGCTTTACTTATGCTCCATAATAATGTTAATTTCATAAAAGTTGCACTTTCTCAATTCGTCCTCTGCACCTTGCTTAGCATGTTCTAAGCCTTATTCATCTTTCTTATTTTCTAATTCCTTTTTCTATTATTCTTATTTTTGTCTTTTTGTACATCTTGCTTCACTTTCATTAGTCTAAATATAATCTTGCAAAATAGTGCTGTGTTCAGACTGAGTCTGTGTCATTTCCACTGACTTTTCATGGGTGCCTGGAGTGATTTGTTATTTTTCAGACTGGACATCTACAATTAATAAAGTTTTAGCCAAATTTCCCATGTTGGTGCCCTTGTCGATCATCTATTGATAACACTGTCAAATTAATTTAGTCCCATGCCTATTACAAATCAGGACTAGCGGAGCAGAGATCACCCCGAGGCCAGCAGACAGCTCACAACTGAACAAACAACCAACAAAAGTATTGATGCGACAAGGAGAGGGAGGAGGAGACACATTAAGATCTAAAGCCTAGCTTCCATCTATTGAATGTTAGATTGCCAACAAACATGACGGACGCTCTGCATGTCCTAGCAAGGACTCTGAAAATATTGAGAATGCAGCCTTAAAAGACTCTCAACATACAGTAGAACATAGAGACTTTCAACCTATATAGCAATGCCCATGTTTGTTGACTAAATCAGGAGGTAGTTTACAGTAAGAATATTAGAGATGGGTTGTCATTACAGACATGGGCTTTACTCTCATCTGGGCATTAACTGTAAGAATATTTCATGCTTGCATGATGGATCACCATCTCCACTACAACACCAGCAATGTACGTACGTACATACAGGAGACACTGATGATTTAACTGCTGTGTCATGCTTGCTCAGATGGTTTGATCTCAAAGCATAAACATTTCCTATTATGAAACACTGAGGGAGGGGGATTATGTGAGACCAGGCATTTTACTGGACGTTTTAAGGACAGCCTTGCTTCCTTCTGCTCTCTGTATCTCACTGCTTCCTGCTGGCTCGCTGACACTCGTCTTCTCGCTTCTGTTCTCTCTTACAGTCACTCTGTTGTGCCACGCTGAGATGAGCTTGGCTTCATGATTGCTCTTATTAAAGCATAAGGACATACTGCCAGACCTAGTGCTCACTCATTCAGTGTGTGTTTGTTTGTGTGTGTGTGCGTGCATGTTGTTGTTTTTTTTTTTCATTGCGCTTGGCATCTACAGCTATGCACATTTTCTAGATGGTCACTATTCTGTTGTTAAATGTGTATCACCATTTGAATCCCGTTTCATTTTGCCATTATTGTACTGTTAACCCTTGCTTTTTTTTTTGGAGGGGATTGTTTTTCCCTCCCTTATTTGTTTTCTTTCATTTCGTGCACTCTTCCATTGTCTCTTTATAATTGTTCCCATTGTTGTCTCTACTTAACTACCAGCACCTGTGAATTTTCTTGCATCCTCTCTTCATACTTTTTATCCAGCGTCTGTTCCCTCTGTGCCCACCCCCCTAGCCCTATCTCTGTGTATATTGTGGTGACATTTGTTCGCTACCCAGGCTGCTGGCTGCCTGCAGTTCTGCTCTGTGATCTGACTGCTGCCTTGCTTCGGATGGGGCCATTCATTAGGGCAAAGGAGCAGGGACAGGACACTCACAAACACACAGATGCACCAACACACACTGAATCACATGACAAACGACTCCCTTTTGTCCAGTTTTAGTTGAATAAAGCATAGGGAAAACTACATTTGATTCTGACCCTGTGTCTTCATAACCGTATGTGCATTTTTGAGTATTCATGCAGGTACATCCTCTACATGTATGTGCATGCCTGTGTGTGTGTTTGCAAAAGGTGTGTGTTTGGCTTATGTCTTTTTGCTTGCCACTCACCCTGTGAGCACCACCACAAAGTCCATGACATTCCATCCATTCCTCAGGTAAGAGTTTTTGTGGAAGGCGAAACCAAGGGCCAGGATCTTTATTCCAGACTCAAAACAGAAGATTCCTATGAAGTACGGCTCGGTATCATCCTGAGGGGAGAGAGTGAGAGAACAGAGGAAGTGAGGGGGAAAGAAGGGAGAAAGGAAGTGAAGGAGGCTTAAGCGGGAGTTCAGAAGAATATTTTCATAAATTAGACCACTTTTTGTGTACATTATCTTCAGTGCAGCAATGTAGGGATGGAAGAGAATTTGAGTGCAACTACTCTGTCTTTTCTAACCCCATGTCTCCATATATACTTTTATATTTTAATGTAATTAGCACATTTCATTGTGAATCTGTGTCTTATAGATATTGTGTATATATTCTTTATAGTCCTACTGTATCGGCAAGAATGTGCTGTTTCTAAGGTGTCATAGTGTACAGACATTTGGATCATTAAATTGTTTCAAGGTGAAGAAATGCTTGTTTTAACAGCCTCTTTCAGTAGAGTAGCTGCATGCCACTCCACTAAAGTAAAATCAGTAAGGAGTCAGAACTGTAACCTGGACTAAACCATGTTTCCATATAGCTCACATTCTCACATACCGTATCGTGTCGGCTGAACTTACCAGGCGCTCAGACAGTGGTGTCTTGTCCCCATCAGGCAAATGTTGTTCCAGAGCCAAGACAATGCAGTTGGCAATGATGGTAGCTAGAATCATCCACTCAAATGGAGTGAGGCGGGTCAGTCAAGGATGAAACACTTTTTGAGACTTGAATCCAAACAGTTTCTATCCCAAATTAAAAAAAACATTTTAAAAATACAGGTTGACATGATGCTACTTTTTTGCACAGATTCATGGCACAATGTGTTACCTTTATACCTTTCAGGCAAGAGGTACTACAATTACAATATTTTAGTCTTTAGTTACGGTTGGTCATCAATTAAGCTAATCAAATCCTCTAAATAACAAATATTTGTAGGTCACTGTACCTGTCTTTACATGTTTGTTTACTATATTTGTATCATATCAATATTACTTTCTTTATTTCAAAAGGCATTTAAAAACAGTTTTAATTTAAGATTCATGAAAGCTCTTACATACAGTATATTTCAGTCGCTTCTGTCATAGTTTTGCTATTGATGGGACAAAGATCAGAGTCATAGGGTTTCCAAAGTGGAGTGACAAAGATCTATAACACAGATGTCTTACTACTATGTACTATTTAGAAATGGATTTGTGTTTTCTGAGAGATAAGTGATTGCTAGTTGATTATTCTTAAACCAGTAGGGTAGTACTTCTGTGGGGGTGCAAATCAGACCAGACTTTGATTTTAAGATCAGAGGAAACTTGCACAAACAGCCAAAGTGAGCTTTCATTATTTTGTTTTGGACAGTAAAAATAAGAACACTTGCTTCAAATAGCGGTTTTGTCAACCTTACAAGAACTTTCATTAATTCAAAAAATAAGATTGCCTTGCTGATTTGCAATTGTGTGCGGCAAAGTAGCACATAAATTCAAATATTTACTCCTTGGACAATTTCTATCATTTATTCCTTGGTGACAAGAATGTGGCCATGGAAACCAAAAGTTAATGCAATAATGACAACTTAAATCCTGCATATTATATGCCATGGCATGACCAAAATTGGTGAAAATAATTATTCCACACTAATATCAAATAAATCA